>NC_091978.1:110765359-111365359 GCF_044704955.1 Pristiophorus japonicus
GCCAGCTGCCCAGCAGCCCAGCGAAGAACCAACAAACTCACCCACAGCTGCATTTGTACCGAGACGGTCGACAAGGGAGCGAAAATCACCAGATCGTCTCACCTTGTAAATAAGTGTACTATTACGAGGGAGTGATGTTATGTATGTAACCCTTGGCAACCTGTATCACACCACCACGAGAGGGCCTACTTGCTGGAGTTCCAAGGGGTCCCAACATCCCTTGGGAGCACTGTATATAAGCAGGCCTCCCACGCTGTACCAGCACGCTGGAGTTCAATTAAAGGAGCTAAGGTCACACTTACTCATTGCATACAGTACTCAGTTTCATCTTTTATTATGAGCATAATAAAAGTAGCTGTTAATAAATACAAAATCCTAATCTAGTAATATTTTTATATGCTAGAAAAAGCTGCTCTGCTGATCAAAGGGCAAAGCTGTTCTCCAGTAATCACATCCACTATTATTATACATATCTGTAATATTTGAACCAAATTCATGGAAATTATAATATATTTTCCACAAATGGTGCATTATGTTAATCAAATCTTATAATACCGTTTTGTCAATGTGAAATGATAGCCAGTGCTAGCCAGTAAAAGGTTGTTGCCTCTTGATGAGAAACATGTAATAGAATTGTACAAACACAGCCTAAGTGGCTTTGAAATAAAAAAATGGCATTTCATACCACCTTCAATGAAACATATCAGAAAAAAGAGGTTGTAGAAAATATTTAGCAAGAATGCTATAAATAATGCATACAACAAATTAACCAATCTATTTATCAAACTTTACATCGAGTAATAATTCTATCATTCAACTTAAAAGATTCAATTCAATTCAATTTGTTTTACTCCATTGCTTTCGGGTACAAGGTCAACATTATACTTCAAGCAATAACTTGAAATAAATTCCTGCCTTTTATAAAGTAGCCCTTTTTAAATATTAAAAGAAAGAAAAAAAGACTTGCATTTATATTCTGCCTTTCACGACCACCGGATGTCTCAAAGCGCTTTACAGTCAATTAAGTGCTTTTTGAAATATAGACACTGTGGTAATGTGGAAAACGCGGCAGCCAATTTGTGCACAGCAAGCTCCCACAAAAAGCAATGTGATAATGACCAGATAATCTGTTTTTGTTATTTTCATTGAGGGATAAATATTGGCCAGGACACCAGGGATAACTCCCTCCTCTTCTTCGAAATAGTGTCAAGGGATCTTTCAAGTCCACTTGCGAAAGCGGACGGGGCCTCGGTTTAATATCTCATCTGAAAGACGATACCTTTGATGTTGCAGCGCTCCCTCAGCACTGCACTGGAGTGTCAGCCTAGATTTATATGTTCAAGTCCCTGGAGTGAGAATTGAACCCATGACCTTCTAACTCAGAAGCAAGTGTACTATCCACTGAGCCACAGCTGACATATTAGTAAATTGACATATTAGATAGACGCACCAATGTCAGTGTTCTCGCTCAGGACAACATCCCCAGCATTGAAGCACTGACCACACTCAACCAGCTCCGCTGGGCGGGCCACATCATCCGTATGCCCAACAGGAGACTCCTTAAGCAAGTGCTCTACTCGGAACTCTTACACAGCAAGCGAGCCCCAGGTGAGCAGAGGAAACGCTTCAAGGACAAGCTCAAAGCCTCCTTGATAAAAGTGCAACATCCCCATTGGCACCTGGGAATCCCTGGCCCAAGACCACCCAAAGTGGAGGAAGAGCATAAGAACATAAGAATTAGGAACAGGAGTAGGCCATCTAGCCTCTCGAGCCTGCTCCGCCATTCAACAAGATCATGGCTGATCTGGCCGTGGACTCAGCTCCACTTACCCGCCCGCTCCCCATAACCTTTAATTCCCTTATTGGTTAAAAATCTATCTATCTGTGATTTGATTACATTCAATGAGCTAGCTTCAACTACTTCCTTGGGCAGAGAATTCCACAGATTCACAACCCTCTGGGAGAAGAAATTCCTTCTCAACTCGGTTTTAAATTGGCTCCCCCGTATTTTGAGGCTGTGCCCCCCCAGTTCTAGTTTCCACGACCAGTGGAAACAACCTTTCTGCCTCTATCTTGTCTATCCCTTTCATTATTTTAAATGTTTCGATAAGATCACCCCTCATCCTTTGGTATATTTGGACTTTCAATGTGGTATATTTGGACTTTCAGAAGGCGTTCGACAAGGTCCCACACAAGAGATTGATGTGCAAAGTTAGAGCACATGGGATTGGGGGTAGTGTACTGACATGGATTGAGAACTGGTTGTCAGACAGGAAGCAAAGAGTAGGAGTAAATGGGTACTTTTCAGAATGGCAGGCAGTGACTAGTGGGGTACCGCAAGGTTCTGTGCTGGGGCCCCAGCTGTTTACACTGTACATTAATGATTTAGATGAGGGGATTAAATGTAGTATCTCCAAATTTGCGGATGACACTACGTTGGGTGGCAGTGTGAGCTGCGAGGAGGATGCTGTGAGGCTGCAGAGCGACTTGGATAGGTTAGGTGAGTGGGCAAATGCATGGCAGATGAAGTATAATGTGGATAAATGTGAGGTTATCCACTTTGGTGGTAAAAACAGAGAGACAGACTATTATCTGAATGGTGACAGATTAGGAAAAGGGGAGGTGCAAAGAGACCTGGGTGTCATGGTACATCAGTCATTGAAGGTTGGCATGCAGGTGCAGCAGGCGGTTAAGAAAGCAAATGGCATGTTGGCCTTCATAGCAAGGGGATTTGAGTACAGGGGCAGGGAGGTGTTGCTACAGTTGTACAGGGCATTGGTGAGGCCACACCTGGAGTATTGTGTACAGTTTTGGTCTCCTAACCTGAGGAAGGACATTCTTGCTATTGAGGGAGTGCAGCGAAGGTTCACCAGACTGATTCCTGGGATGGCGGGACTGACCTATCAAGAAAGACTGGATCAACTGGGCTTGTATTCACTGGAGTTCAGAAGAATGAGAGGGGACCTCATAGAAACATTTAAAATTCTGACGGGGTTAGACAGGTTAGATGCAGGAAGAATGTTCCCAATGTTGGGGAAGTCCAGAACCAGAGGTCACAGTCTAAGGATAAGGGGTAAGTCATTTAGGACCGAGATGCGGAGGAACTTCTTCACCCAGAGAGTGGTGAACCTGTGGAATTCTCTACCACAGAATGTTGTTGAGGCCAATTCACTAAATATATTCAAAAAGGAGTTAGATGAGGTCCTTACTACTAGGGGGATCAAGGGGTATGGCGAGAAAGCAGGAATGGGGTACTGAAGTTGAATGTTCAGCCATGAACTCATTGAATGGCGGTGCAGGCTAGAAGGGCCGAATGGCCTACTCCTGCACCTATTTTCTATGTTTCTATGTTTCTATGTTTCTATGTTTCTGAACTCCAATGAGTAAAGACCCAGTCTACTCAATCTATCATCATAAGGTAACTCCCTCATCTCCGGTATCAGCCTAGTGAATCGTCTCTGTACCCCCTCCAAAGCTAATATATCCTTCCTTAAAAAAGTTGACCAAAACTGCATGCAGTACTCCAGGTGCGGCCTCACCAATACCCTGTACAGTTGCAGCAAGAACTCCCTGCTTTTGTACTCCATCCCTCTCGCAATGAAGGCCAACATTCCATTCACATTCCTGATTATCTGCTGCACCTGCAAACTAACTTTTTGGGATTCATGCACAAGGACCCCCAGGTCCCTCTGCACTGCAGCATGTTGTAATTTCTCCCCATTCAAATAATATTCCCTTTTACTGTTTTTTTTCCAAGGTGGATGACCTCACATTTTCCAACATTGTATTGCATCTGCCAAACCTTAGCCCATTCGCTTAACCTATCTAAATCTCTTTGCAGCCTCTCTGTGTCCTCTACGCAACCCGCTTTCCCACTAATCTTTGTGTCAGCTGCAAATTTTGTTACACTACACTCTGTCCCCTCTTCCAGGTCATCTATGTATATTGTAAACATTTGTGGTCCCAGCACCGCTCCCTGTGGCACACCACGAACCACCGATTTCCACCGACAAGGACCCATTTATCCCGACTCTCTGCTTTCTGTTAGCCAGCCAATTCTCTATCCATGCTAATACATTTCCTCTGACTCTGCGTACCTTTATCTTCTGCAGTAACCTTTTGTGTGGCACCTTATCGAATGCCTTTTGGAAATCTAAATACACCACATCCATCGGTACACCTCTATCCACCATGCTCGTTATATCCTCAAAGAATTCCAGTAAATTAGTAAAACATGATTTCCCCTCCGGGAGGGCACTGAGCACCTCGTGTCTCATCGCCGAGAGCATGCAGAAATCAAGCGCAGACAGTGGAAGGAGCGTATGGCAAAACAGGCTTCCCACCTACCCTTTCTTTCAACCACTGTCTGCCCCACCTGTGACAGAGACAGTAACTCCTGCGCCTGAGAACTCACTTTTAGAGCGGAAGCAAGTCTTCCTCAATTTCGAAGGAAATAGAAACATAGAAACACAGAAAATAGGTGCAGGAGTCGGCCAGTCGGTCCTTCGAGCCTGTACCACCATTCAATAAGATCATTGCTGATCATTTACCTCAGTATCCCTTTCCTGCTTTCTCTCCATACCCCTTGATCCCTTTAGCCGTAAGGGCCATATCTAACTTCCTCTTGAATATAACCAATGAACTGGCATCAACAACTCTCTGTGGTAGAGAACTCCACAGATTAACAACTGTCTGAGTGAAGAAGTTTCTCCTCATCTCGGTCCTAAATGGCTTACCCCTTATCCTTAGACTGTAACCCCTGGTTCTGGACTTCCCCAACATCTGGAACATTCTTCCTGCATCTAACCTGTCCAGTCCCGTCAGAATTTTATATGTTTCTATGAGATCCCCTCTCATCCTTCTAAACTCCAGTAAATTCAGGCCCAGTTGATCCAATCTCTCCTCATATGTCAGTCCTGCCATCCCGGGAATCAGTCTGGTGAACCTTCGCTGCACTCCCTCAATAGCAAGAATGTCCTTCCTCAGATTAGGAGACCAATGAACACAATATTCCGGGTAAGGTTTCAACAAGGCCCTGTACAACTGCTGTAAGACCTCCCTGCTCCTATACTCAAATCCTCTCGCTATGAAGGCCAACATACCATTTGCCTTCTTCACCGCCTGCTGTGCCTGCATGCCAACTTTCAATGACTGATGTACCATGACACCCAGGTCTCGTTACACTTCCCCTTTTCCTAATCTGCTGCCATTCAGATAATATTCTGCCTTCGTGTTTTTGCCACCAAAGTGGATAACCTCACATTTATCCACATTATACTGCATCTGCCATGCAGTTGCCCACTCACCTAACCTGTCCAAGTCACCCTGCAGACTCTTAGCATCCTCCTCACAGCTCACACCGCCACCCAGCTTAGTGTCATCTGCAAACTTGGCGATATTACACTCAATTCCTTCATCTAAATCATTGATGTGTATTGTAAATAGCTGGGGTCCCAGCACTGAGCCCTGCAGCACCTCACTAGTCACTGCCTACCATTCTGAAAAGGACCTGTTTATCCCTACTCTCTGATTCCTGTCTGCCAACCAGTTCTCTATTCACGCCAATACATTACCCCCAATACTATGTGCTTTAATTTTGCACACCAATCTCTTATGTGGGACCTTGTCAAAAGCCTTTTGAAATTGCAAATACACCACATCCACTGGTTCTCCCTTGTCCACTCTACTAGTTACATCCTCAAAAAATTCTAGAAGATTTGTCAAGCATGATTTCCCTTTCATAAATCCATGCTGACTTGGACCGATCCTGTCACTGCTTTCCAAATGCGATGCTATTTCATCTTTAATAATTGATTCCAACATTTTTCCCACTACTGATGTCAGGCTAACCGGTCTATAATTCCCCATTTTCTCTCTCCCTCCTTTTTTAAAACATTACATTAGCTACCCTCCAGTCCATAGGAACTGATCCAGAGTCGATAAACTGTTGGAAAATGATCACCAATGCATCCACTATTTCTAGGGCCACTTCCCTAATACTCTGGGATGCAGACTATCAGATCCTGGGGATGTATCGGCCTTCAACCTCATTAATTTCCCCAACAGAATTTCCTGACTAATAAGGATTTCCTTCAGTTCCTCCTTCTCACTAGACCCTCGGTCTCCTAATATTTCCGGAAGGTTATTTGCTTCTTCCTTCGTGATGACAGAACCAAAGTATTTGTTCAATTCGTCTGCTATTTCTTTGTTCCCCATTATAAATTCACCTGATTCTGACTGCAAGGGACCTTCGTTTGTCTTCACTAATATTTTCTCTTCACATATCTATAGAAGCTTTTGCAGTCAGTTTTTGTGTTTCCAGCAAGCTTCCTCTCATACTCTATTTTCCCCCTCCTAATTAAACCCTTTGTCCTCTTCTGCTGAATTCTAAATTTCTCCCAGTCCTCAGGTTTGCTGCTTTTTCTGGTCAATTTATATGCCTCTTGGATTTAACACTATCCTTAATTTCCCTTGCCTGTGATGATTCGTATCAATATGTTCGATAAGGTACAAGAAACATATGCAAAGCATTCTGAGAATGACATATTGTTGGTAGAATAGATGGCCGATTCCACTCAGTGCAACACTGATGCCAAGATCCCAAGATAATTACAGATCTCGAAGGCCAATTGCCCCATCTTAATTTATACATCCAGAGAGTGCTTAACATCGCCCCATTACAAAACTGTTTCTTAACTGATTGCAGGATTAAGGTTGCACTTCTCTATCTGACCATTTTTGACCATATTGACCATTTTTGGTGCGGAATTTTGACTTTGTGCGATAGTGTAAAACAAGCGAGATCGATTCAGCCTCCCATTATGCTTTTCTCCTGATTTATATTTCGATTAATGTCACTCTCATCCAAAGTCAAAATTCCTCACTTTGCGTGAAAACTTTCCAGATAGCAGTCTCAAAATACCCTTTCACTAGTTTGAACCTGTATCCTGTAGTTCTATTCTCACGGTTTCATTTCAGGTAATATTCCAGGTTGACTTTTTCTTTCTACTTAACAATTTTAATTAGCTGTATCAACTCTCTTCTCAGACTGCTCCTTTCCTGACTGAAAAACCAAAAGCAGAAGTTTTCAAAATCTGCGGGGGTGGGGAGGGTTGCGTAATACAGGCGATGTCGGATCAGCTGCTCGTGATACATCCCTCCCAAATATAAAGGAAAATCGAGTGGGTTGAATAATACGCAGCTGCTTTGATTTTGGCCATTTTACGGACTCAATTTTCCCCAAATATCTGTGCCGCTTTTTTGCCGTGCACTGTTTTTTTGGAGTAAAATCTCCAAGTTTCCCCTAAGTTTCTGCGCCAGCATAATTCACTTAGCTTAGTTTTTTTTAGGCTACGATTTTTTTTACCTCATTGGGGGCGTAACCTGCCACCTGCGCCAATTCTGGCTATTGATGCAAATTTGGCCAACTACGATTTTTCTTCAGATGGCGTATGTGTCCGCTCTGAAAAACCTTCTGGGCAGTTAGCAAAATCAGCACAGGTAAGAGAATCAGCACAGAAAATCCTGTTCCACGGCTGGGACAGCAGAGAGGGAGAGTGGGTAATTATAACCTCTTTTACTTACGGGTTCTGTAGTACAACTCCATTATTCTAACAATCTCCTTTTTGTCTTTAATCTCAAATTAACTTTAATCTGGGGCTTTTGGTCTGGTCTGTCCACCCTTTTGGCCTGGGCTAGGAGCGGTACTGGCTCCGGTGGGTGGGACGCCTTTCGGCCTGGGCTAGGAGCGGTACTGGCTCCGGTGGGTGGGACGCCTTTCGGCCTGGGCTAGGAGCAGCACTGGGCACCGGCAGGGTGGGGGAGTGGGGCCTTTCAAATTCAGTTTAACTTTGGCACAAAGACTCTTTAATATTTTCATGTACGTAAGCTGCAGCCTTAAATAGCTGCAATGTGCAAAGTGCTATTGTAGGTTGCTGTGAGCTGGCCAGAATGTGTTGTATGTTTCACTTTCCAGCCTCAGCCCGCAGTGTATTCCTCGTTACCGTGGCAACCCGATCATTTTGGCACACATCTTAGACTCCACCCACAGAGCTTAAGGACAATGTGCGCCAGGCCACATTCACGTTAAAATGGGGAAACTTTCAACTTTTTGGGGGGCATAGTCGGGCCCCCAAAAAACAGCCATAACTCTTCAAATACATCAAAAAACGATATTGGGGAAAATTGAGCCCTACGTCCATGCCGAAGTTCTGGCGCATGCCTATCAGGTCTTTCCTCATAACTCAGACCCCTGACACTAGGGATCACTACTGACTCCACAGTTTTAATGTCCCTCTTGTGTCCTAGTGACCAGACCATGTATTTGGATGTCATTATCCTGTAATAAAAGCTGGAATTAATGTCTGTATTTCATATCTGTGAATGAAATTGTGCTGTGTGTTCTCTCCCTATTTCAGGAGGGGGGCCATGAGCTTGGCAAATTCTACTTTCATCATCTACTAATTCTCACTGGCTTTTTCTCTCTGGTTTTTAAATCTGTTTACGTGTTTTAAGTCATTTACCTGACGATTTACAGAACTGCACACAATATTCATGGTATCATCTGACTGGAGCACTATACAGTTTGATCAGTCTATAGGTTTTGTTGATTGCTGCACTGCACTGGTTGGATATATTTAGCATTGAGTCTCCTCGGTCTCTATCCGCTTCATTCTTAGTTATTTCAGCACCATTCATATAAGCCATGTGTCATCAATTTCCTTTCCTATGTGTTATACTTTACCCTTGTTTGCATTAAATTTCATCAGCCATTGTTTTGTCCAGCTCATTCTGCCTCTTCCGGTTCCGCTGCCTCTTCTATATTAAGTACTCTTCCTCACTCTGCGAACTCCTCCAGCGAGGACTTGTTATTTCCTATCCTTCAGACAGTTTCTTACCTATTCCCAAGGTTTACCCAGAATCCCCAGCTTTGAGTTTACTTAATATGCAATTACACTGCTGCTGTAAAGTTTTGAAAGGATTGATTTTTGCTCAGGTGAGAAATGTTACTATGTTCATGGTTCTGATATAAAATGCATCACCTTGTATACCTTTTCAATTCTCGTAGTATTTTGAAAATTATATTTTAGATCCAGGAAGTGATAGCTTAGATAAAGGCATTGTGTGGTGTGGTAATGAGCAATGTGGTCCAAGTCGTGATTCCTCTTCCATGCTGAGTTGCTCATCACAGAGTGATGGGAAAGCTGCTTTAATTAAGTATAACAACTTTCATTTAGATGGGGCCTTTAGCACAAGATGTTTCACAAAGATTAAAAATAAATGAGTCTTCCTGGGTTAGGAAGGGAAAATGGCTGCTAGAACTCCCACAGTTGATTGCTAGCCAGTGACTCCTGCTGTCCAAGAATATAACCAGGAATGGCTAGTAATTGACTTAATGACCTACAAATTCAATGGTGCTGCGCCTATTTGATAGGAGAGAAACAGGCACATAAGCTTCCAATATGGTGGACAGGAAGGGCGCACTCATTTAGAGCAGGAAGTGCACCACCCACCATATTGACATTTGCAAAATAATTGGTGTACAGGGCCTGTGTCTAAAACAGGTGTTAGGACTTTTACATATGAAAATAAAGAGCCTCAGGCCTGTTTCAGGCTCCCTCTGCAATACTGGGTTGTCCTGAGGCAGCCAGCGCTGGCTGCATTCAGGAAAACCAGGTCTACATGCGGCTTAAAAGTCAGTCATTACAAGGATCATTGCAGGCCTCCACCAAAAGTGAGATCAACTGAAGAAGGAGAATAAAGATTCAGATAAAGTTAATAGGATGAAAGAGGAGCCGAGAGGAGCAGGCGAGCTCCATCCGATCCACCAATTAAACCACGCGGACCTCTGCTGGCCACCACTCCCCATCACCCACTCCCTAATTACGATCTTGACCCCATCCCACTGTCAACACTCACTGCTAGATTCACAAATGGAGCACGACTTTGATGCTGAATGAGTTATCCCTTTAAGTGAGATCAGCTAAAGAAGGAGAATAAAGGTTTAGATCAAGTTAATAGGATGAAATAATTTAAATTTCATAGACCTAGAAGTTAGTTGGGGATAATTTTGGGTGCAGTGCATACCAATTTCTTTCCCTTAATCTTTTCATGGCAGTCAGAATATATAGGGGGTAAATAGGAACATAGGAACTGTAATAGGCTATTCCGCCCTTTAAGCATGCTTTGCCATTCAATTAGATCCTGGCCGATCTGTACCTGAGCTCCATTTATCCACTTTAGCTCCATATCCTTTGATACCCTTATCTAACAACAATCTGTTCTTATAATTCCAGGTGGCTGGAGTTCCAATATGAACCAAAAATTTCCTACTTGGAGACTTTGTGATCTTCTCAGGAATTGTTTGGAGAAGTATCATAAGAACATAAGAACATAAGAATTAGAAGCAGGAATAGGCCATTCGGCCCCTTGAGCCTGCTCCGCCATTCAATAAGAACAATATTGATCTTCTTCCTCAACTCCACTTTCCTGTACTGTCGACGTATCACTTGATTCCGTTAATATCCAAAAATCTATCGATCTCAGTCTTGAATATACTCAAAGACTGAGCATCCACAGCCCCTTGGGGGTAGAGAATTCCAAAGATTCACCACCCTCTGAGTGAAGAAGTTTTTCCTGATCTCTGTCCTAAATGGCCGACCCCTTATTTTGAGATTGTGACCCCTGGTTCTAGACTCCCCTGCAGAGGAAATGTCCTCCCTGCATCTTCACTGTCAAGCCCTGTAAGAATTTTGTATGTTTCAATGAGATCACCTCTCATTCTTTTAAACTGTAGAGAATGTAGACCTAGTCTACTAAATATCTCCTCATAGGACAATCTCCCCCCATCCCAGGAATCAGTCTTGTGAACCTTCATTGCACTCACTCTATGGCAAGTATATCCTTTCTTAGGTAAGGAGAACAAAACTGCACACAATACTCCAGGTGCAGTCTCACCAGGCCTCTATATAATTGCAGTAAGATGTCTTTACTCTTATACTCAAATCCTCTTGTAATAAAGGCCAACATACCATTTACTTTCTGAATTTCTTGCTGTACCTGCATGTTAACTTTCAGTGATTCATGTACAAGGACACCCAGGTCCCTCTGAAGACCAACACTTCCCAATCTCTCACCATTTAAAAAATACTCTGCTTTTCTATTTTTTCTACCAAAGTGGATAACTTCACATTTCTCCACATTATATTCCATTTGCCATGTTCTTGCCTATTCACTCATCCGCCTCACACTTACATTTCCACCTAGCTTTGTATCATCAGCAAACTTGAATATATTACATTTGGTCCCCTCATCCAAATCATTGATATAGATTGTGAATAGCTAAGGCTCAAGCACTGATCCTTGTGGCACCCCATGAATTACAGCCTGCCAATCTGAAAATGACCCGTTTATTCCTACTCCATGTTTTCTGACCATTAACCAATCCTCAATCCATGCCAGTACATTATCCCCAATCCCATGAGCCCTAATTTTGTTTAATAACCTCTTATGTGGTACCTTATCGAATGCCTTCTGAAAATCCACTGGTTCCCCCTTATTTATTCTACGTTACAACCTCAACAAACTCTAACAGATTTGGCAAACATGATTTCCCTTTCGTAAATCCATGTTGACTCTGCACAATTCTGTTATTATTTTCTAAGTGCCCTGTTACCACCTCCTTAACAATAGATTGTAGCATTTTCCCTACTACTGATGTCAAGCTAACTGAGCTGTAGTTCCCCATTTTCTCTCTCCCTCCTTTCTTAAATAGCGGAGTTACATTAGCTACCTTCCAACCTGCGGGAACCATTTTAGACTCTATGAAATTTTGGAAGATGACAACCAATGCATCCACTATCTCTATAGCCATCTTTTGCAAAACTCTAGGATGTAGGCCATCAGGTCCAGGGGATTTATCGGCTTTCAGTCCCATTAATTTCTCCATGACTATTTTTTTTTAATACTAATTTCTTTCAGTTCCTCATTCTCTCCAGACCTTTGGTTCTCCACTATTTCCGGGAGGTTTTTTGTGTCTTCTTCCATGAAGACAGACACAAAGGGTTGGATTTTCCTGTCCTTTGCGCTCCGGGTTTCGCCCTGGAGCAGTGTGAAAGATGGAGTTCAAGTCTCCTACATCCCACTGTGATCTTCCGGTCTGGTTTTGCGGCAGCGCTCAGCAGCACCGCTGGGAAGAGTTGCACCAGGTGTGCAACGCCTCTGGTTGCGACACCGGCAGCAGTTTTGACTTTTGCCCGCTCCGTCCGCCCAGAAGTATGCCCGCAATGACCGCCTGGGAAATCAGTGCTGTCCAGCATAGCCGGCGGCACAGAGGAAGGTAAAGTGCTCCGAAGGTAAGTGCCAGTCTTTGATCTTTCAATTTTGTCAGCAATTTGTGTTGTGATGGCATGGGCAATGTTTTGTGAATGTTTTTCTGTTTTTTTTTTAAGGTTCCCCTCTCCCCCCGCCCCCAGGCCTCTCTCGGAGCACACACGGCCCGGCATTTTAGTTCACGAGTTTCCCATCCTTGCGCCATGAAAAGTGTACAACACATCCCTTCGTGCTGTGCCCCCAGCACAGGGCCCAGATGCCGAAACTTCCTGACCAAAGCACAAACTATTCTTGGCCAGTAATTTTCCCGCCCCACCTCCATTTTCACCCCGAAAACAGAAAAGCCTAAAATCCAGCCCCAAGTATTTGCTTAATTTCTCTGCCACTTCCTTATTCCCCATTGTAATTTCTCCTGTCTAAGCCTGTAAGGGACCCACATTTATTTTCACTAATCTTTTCCTTTTTACCTACCTATAGAAACTTTAACCGTCTGTATTTATGTCTCTCGCTAGTTTATCTCATCCTATTTTCCTTTTTTAAAATCTATTTCTTGGTCCTCCTTTGCTGCATTCTAAAATCCTCCCAATCCTCAGGCTTACTGCTCTTTTTGGCAACATTATGTGCCTCTTCCTTTGATCTAATACTATCTTTAACTTCTCTTGTTAGCCGCGGGTAGATTACTTTTCCTGTGGGGTTGTTGTGCCTTAAAGGAATGTATGTTTGTTGTTAATTATGTATTAATTCTTTAAATGCTAGCCATTGCTTGTCTACCATCATACTTTTAATGTAGTTTCCCAATCTACCTTAGCCATCTCGCCCCTCATATCTACGTAGTTTACATTGTTTAGAGGTACTGGTATTGAGCTTCATACAGAGGAAAAGCATGTTTTCAGAGAAAGGGAAATGCACAAGGAAAGTGCACCTTCCCACAAGCCTTTAACAGCACTTCAATTGCTGATTCCCCTGCCATCAACATCTTGAGTTCACCACTGACCAGAAGCTTAACTGGACCTGCCAAATTAACACCATGGCTACAAAAACAAGGCAGATGTTGGGGACTCCACAACAAATGGCTCACTTCCTGCACCCTCAAAGCCTCTTCACCAACTACAAGGCACAAGTCAGGAGAGTAATGGAATCCTCACCATTCATCCAGATGGGGCAATTGCAACAAAACTCAAGAAGCTCAATACCAGTAGAGCAGGTTACTTGAGTAGTGGCTCTGTCACTGGACTTAAGATTCATTCCTTTTCTCATGAGTGACGTTTGGCTGCAAATTATTATATACAGGATGCACAGTACCAACTCACCACAGTTACTTTGATTGAACATTTGATGCCCTGTGCCCTCTACTACAGAGAAGGACAAATGTGAAAACCTTCAAGTTTCCTTCCATGTCCTGACTTGCACACATATGATTGCCATGAGGTCACAATCCTGGAATTCCTTATCTAACACCATCATCAGTAAGTAAATATTGTGAATTAGTTATTTGCCTTGGTTAGATTAGCAATACCCTAGAATTCTCAGTATTTATATTTTTCCACCAATTTTAGCCCCTTTTCTTTTGATGAAGCTGACTGTTTGTACATTAACCAAGTCATCATGTGAAAGTCTGGGGAACGAGAGATGATAGGTTATTTGACCATGAGCATCAGAGCTGAGCCCTGTACCATTTTCCCCAAAGTTCACACATGTATGCTTTCTAACCAATTGCTAGTGATTAGGGCTGGGAATTTTGCCATCCACTGCTGTTCTGGCAGAGATCATCTAACTCAAGATAGACTGGAAATTCAACCTGGGACTTCCAGCTTCATATGGCTCAGTTATATATTGCCTTTACTAACAGTTTTCAAGGGAAGCTATGAATTCTCATGTGTATATAGGTGAAAGGTAGCTTACAGTAACATTTTCTACAGGCTCGAGCGGAACATACATGCCGGCATGGACTGGTTGGGCCGAATGGCCTGTTTCTGTGCCGTATATATCCTATGTAATCATGGGAACACCACCAGCACAAGCACTGCAGCAGTTCAAGAAGGCCCATCAGCAACATCTCAGGCCAACAAGAGATGGGCAATAAATGTGGCCTCACCAGCATTCCATGGAGAATTTGGAAAACTGGTGAATCCTAGGAGCATGATATTGCAACTACCTTGCAAGGACATGTGAATGGACAAGCTGACATGGCCAGCCTTAATTAGAAGAAAAAGTACTTAAAAACTGGGCAAAAAGAAACAAGATTAAATATTAATGAAAGGACTTTTTTATGCAGTACACTTTTTTCAATAAGATGGGCAGAACATTTAACTTCAGTGATAGTGTAAAATGGCCAGTAGTGGATCGGTTGCCCATTCTACAACTCGCTTGATTCTCCTTTCCATTAACCATTATGCACAGGGTACATAACATGTGGCCAATCCATTACCTCCTGTTTTACACCTCTGATGAAGTTAAAAGTTAGAATCATAGAATAATACAGCCCATAAGGAGGCTTTTCAGCCCATCGCACTTAGGCTAGCTCTTTGAAAGCTATCAAATTAGTTATATGTTCCTCTCCACCCCCCCCACCCCCCCTCCCACCCCCCCCCCCTCCCCCAGCTCTTTCCTTACAGCCCTGCAGGTTTCAATTGTTGAAATATTTTCACCAAAATCTACCTGTAATAAATATGAATTACCATTAAGAGAGCAGGAACAAGTTTTGTACGTACATCACTGTTGTCAATATTAAAACTACACAATAGACCTCTGAGGGCAATGAAGTTTTGACCTGGAAATCCCATTTCCATCGCATTTCACACATGAACCATTGACGTTTGTTCTTGCCCTGCCAACTAATAACTGAAAAATAAATGTTCAACCAGTCACACTGATGCTGCTGCTAAACTTTTATCACTGAGTGCGGTATCACAATGTACAGTGCCTGAATCGACTGGGGCAAGAATTGTTAGGATTGCTTTCCTGCCATTGGGAAATTAATTTGTTGTCAGAGTTTTGATTTGAACCGAAAGCACAGCATGCTTTTAAATATAAACACTTTTATCTAATGGGCACTGAGCATAATAACTACAGATTTAATAATCATCAGAAAATACATTGAATGGATTTAGACTTGCTCTGCTAATCTACTGTTGTTCATTGTACCTTGGTTCTTCCCTTTTTCTCTGTAGATTCACAGTCTAAAGATTGTTTTTCTTCTCAATTTTACCCCTCCTCTTTTCTCCTGAAACCATTGATTCCTTGTTGGAATAAGCTTTTATGACAATGGTCACTCATACAAGTTAGGGTTCAGACACTGCTGTGCTAGTCACTTTTGTAATCAGTCGCAGTGTCTTATGTTTAGGAGTGTCTGCACTGCTCAGTATCTAACTCTACAATTGTGCAAGAGGTGTAACAATAGTATCCTCGCGATCAGAACTGGATATTTTTGTCATTCACATATGTGCTTCATCAATCTCTCTGTAGGCAGACCAAGCAACCACTTGGTGAGACAGGCCAGGTATGAATTGTTAAGCTGTTTTATTTCACAGCAAGTGAACATATAAAACAACAATTTATGATTCAATTAGTGCAACTTACCTTTGCATAATAATGTAATATAAAGAACACACCATGCTTCTCAATTTATAACAAGATAACTTCTAACCATCCTTCAGCATTTCTAACCTTTTATTCTCTGTGAACGCACTTGCACCTATCTCTTTAAACACCAGACTCAATTTGCAGCCTTTGCTGAGTCTGACTGCCTCTGTCAATGTGTTGTTTTAAACTCCCTCTGTTCACAACTAAAAGGGAAGGACTGGTAAACCCTTGTCAAGCACCCAGAACCAGAGACTTTCCAACACAATGGTTGGGAGGTTTATATTGATTACAAGACAAGTTAACAAATTGCTTATTGTTTACACTCTTTGGGGAAAGTAACTTCCATTAATATATTAACCAACTTTTATCTCAGTGCTTTTATTAACAACATTCTGTGAATACACTATAAATATTTAAAAAGTAATAATTTTTCAAAATTGTTTTTGTGGTCAAACTATCTCAAAACATGACATTCACTCCCTGGTACTTCACCCAAGTGTCCATAATTAATGTATGAGCTTTAACAGTGAGGCCCTAACTTTTCTTGGGGCCGAAGACAGACCTGTAATGCATTATGGGTGGCTGAGGACAGGCAGGAGTGGGTAATGGTTCAGGACCTAGTACCATTGGGTCTCAACTCCTTAGATATATTCATAGGAATTTCCCCTGGGGTGGGGGTGTGCAGCAGTTATGTATGCCTGCTTGCGACCTAATGTGTCAAAAAGAAGCAAGACCGGCTGGATGGTGTCATTCAGTAGAACTTCTGCTGTTCCTGCCTCCTGAACCCTGGATATACTGAATACCAGCAGGATACTGGTATTAAGTACATTGGAGCAGTGGAAGTGGGTCTCACAGGAATGTTCGAGGCTGGGGTTATGGTCTGGAAAATTCAGAGCCATGAAGGAAGTCATTTTCACTACAGAATTATGCCAAGAGTGAAGACAAACTCCCAGCTCCCAGCTAATGTAAAGTGACACAATTCCCCACAAGTTATCCCTGGATGGATAAAACCAACTTTGGCTCAGTTTGTGCAGAGCAATAGCTTCTCAGGTTTAAAATTGCAATAATTTCACAATTTATTATTATTTATAGAAACACTGCACCCTCAGAAACACATTTGAGTTCAAATGTAATTACTCACAATTATGAAATACACTGTGACAATAAGGCAAATTATTTTCTCTTATTTTCAGACTAGATTTGAGAGTGGAGACAATTAAGTGTAGAATACACAGATTGATGAAACTGTAACTGTGCCTGTGATATTGTACCCTGTTTCCAAGGGTAAGCAATAATTCTGTTCTGATTTATATACAGACAATAAACCAGAGGGATTTTATCCTTCACGGAAGTAGTTTACCCTCCCCCTTTATCCCCACGTTAGTGCAATGAGCAGCCTCAGGCACGAGACATATAGGAGGGGAGGTAATGTTTTCCTTACTTTACCAGGTAATTACTACCTATGATACAGGTTTAGAAAGCACCTTAGGGTAGGATGTGTATATAAGAAATGACAGCTGTAAACAGAGGCTATTAAATTTCAACTTGATGCCCATTGCTTTAGCCTTGTTACTTTTTGATTGCCTTCAGGCTTGTCTCTCTAGTAAAGGTCAAATATTGAGGGTTTTCTTACATGAAAAGGCTGCCTAGTTAGTCTTTGCTTTAAGTATGCTACTAAGCCACTAGCTTAAGATCTGGGGTCAAGATGCTTTGCTTTAGCCAAGAGGAAAGAGGTTAAATCTGTCAAAGAAACTGAGCATATAAGGGTGTGGTGGAAGGGTTCCAGGAACTAGTTAAAGCAAACATTTTCAACAAATTCATTGTGGGACATGCCTCTACTTAGTTGTTGTTTTTACAGCCCACTGTAGTCAAGGCCTGGGTCTATCGCACAATGTCTGTTCAGCTGTCATAACTTACCAGTCTTAAAGGAGAATTTTACCCTTTTGATCAATTATGAATGTGAACTTTGCTCATCAACAAACCCTTTTGCCAAATATTCTTTTGTTGTACTTTCAATTTCTTTCCCTCCATTCCTAAAAGCACAGACAAATGATAAAATTGTTGCTGGTCACTCTCCAATAACTTATCAAATGGCTTATCTTCATTTGTGAGGCCACAGAGGAATCAATAGCAGGCTATTCCACCATGAAGAGTGTCACAGCTGAGTTTGATCCTGTTCACAACCTACATCCATATACTTTCAAGCACAGATAGCAATCAGGAGTGGGAACTCTAGCTAACTTTCCCTTCCCTATCCATGGAACACTTAGGCCAATTATATCTCCCTTCCTCTCCCACACCAGTCAATGTGTTGTGTGCTGTGGTACTGTGAGGACGTGCAATATGTGACACTACATTTTATTTGCCACGAACAGGACTCTATTGTACATCCTTCATGCAATGTTTTCTGGCAACAGTGACAGAATTCCAGTCAATTTGTGTTCTGGAGCTGTGCTGGTAAACATTTGAGAAAAATAAGTGTTTTTCTTCATCTCCTATTTTCTGAGCCTAAGTGTTGTTGAGCATTTCATATTGTACAATTTAGAGGTTTATATCACAACTATAGAGCACAATAATGCTCGATTGAGGGCTTCCTTCCCAGAATGTGATAGGCATCTCCACAGCAGTGATAAAATGCAATTTAATCGGTTGGATTTCTCTACAATATGGCTGCATATGGTTGAGAATATTTGGCAGATTGTATGGAGAAAACTATTAACATTTATAGCTTAGTTAATTGTAGAATTCTTCTTTAAAGAAACCATACTCTTTTTAACCTGAAAGACTGCTGGTAAATCAAACAAGTTTTTACTGATCTATGCAATTAAAATAAAATAGCTGCACTAAACATCAGCTTTTAATTTGTTTTGAGAGCAGTTCTAAATTTACCCTTTATGGTAATAAAAGCTGTAATTTTACATCATACCTCAGGGTAACAAAAGCAGAAATGTACTCAGGTAAAAGGGAGATAATATAAAGACTAGAAAAGCTTAAGGTCTAAAGAAATTGTGTTCACTGAGGTATATAAAATATTAAATAGTATAGATAAAATGGAGCCATAATATTACTTTAAGGAGACACGGGCCAGTAAAACAAGAGGACATATATTTAAATGGGTGAAAAGTAAACTTAAAAGAGATCTTAGTTTTTTTTAATCAAAGGATGATTAACATTTTGAATAATCTACTAAGTAAGGTAATGGTGGTAGGAGAGTACAAAATGAAGTTGGAGGATGGGCTGGGTTAGGTGAAGTACTAAAGGATGAAATACTCAAGGGTAAGAGGTCAACGTGGGGCAACAGACTTGCCGACATGAGAAACATAGGAATTGCTAGACGAAAAAAGACCACCTGGCTTGCTTTCTAGCATCCTGGTAGTCGCATGATATAACAACAATGGAATAGTTGACAAATCATAGCAATCAATCTTTGGAATCATAGGTCCATAATCCTCTCTCGCATGCTACATCTACCACATGTCGGCCCCAAGTTTCCACATGATTTGCTCCTGATTTTTAGGAGCAACTAGTGTAGAACGGAGTATCTTAGAAATTGGAATTCTCTTCATTTAGTTTGCTCCAGTTCTAGTCAGTTAGAACAGTTTCACTTTGGAACAGAATTTCTTTTTCAAAAGGGGGTGTGTCCGGCCACTTACGCCTGGTATCAAAGTTTCGTCAGTGAAAACTTACTCCAAACTAACTTAGAAAGGAGTAAGTGAAGATTTTTGTACGCTCAAAAAAACCTTGTCTACACTTTAGAAAATCAGGCGTAGGTTACAAATCAGGCGTAGGGAATGATGGGAGGGGGGTGTTTAAAGGGAAGTTTACAAACATTAAACACTTCAGTTTTACAAATAAAGAGCCATCATCAATAATAAATGATAAATACATCAATAAATCAACCAATAAATCAATCAAAAAAAATTAATAAGAAATAATTTTTTTTTTAAAAATCAATAAATAAAACATTTTCTACTTACCGACTGCAGCACCGGGAGCCCTCCAATGGCGTGCTGGGATGCCTCCCTCAATGTGTCTCTGTCAGTGTCTCTATCGCTCTGTCTGTCTGTGTGTCTTTCATTCTCTGTCTGTCAGTGGCTGTGTTTCTGACAGCGAGGGGAGGGGGAGGAGGGGGGTAGAGGGAGAGAGGGGGGGAGCAGAGGGAGGGAAGGGGGGGGATGGGGGAGAAGGAGAAGGGGGGAGGGGGGGAGAAGGGGATAAAGGGGAGAAGGGGGAGAAAGGAGATGGGGGGGAAAGGAGATGGGGGGGAAGGAGATGGTGGGGGGGAGAAGGAGATTGGGAGGGGAAGGAGATTGGGGGGGAAGGAGATTTGGGGGGGAAGGAGATTGGGGAGGGGAAGGAGATTGGGGGGTTGGGGGGAAGGAGAAGGGGGAGGGAGGCTGAATGGGTCAGGCCCGAGACTTCGGGCAGGGCCCGTCCCCAGCACCAGATTTATAGGTAGGTGGCGTTGGGTCGGGTCGGGGGGGATGGTGGGAGGGAGGTCGGTTCGGTTCGGGTCGGGGGGAGGGAGGGAGAGGGAGGTCAGGTCGGGGGGAGGGAGGTCAGGTCGGGTCCGGTCCGGGGGCCGGGGTGGGGGGGTGGAGTGGGTGTCGGGTCCGGTCCGGGGGCAGGGGGGAGCGGGTGTTGGGTCCGGTCCGGGGGCGGGAAGCGGGTGTCGGGTCTGGTCGGGTCGGGAGGAAGCAGGAGCTGGCCGTGGGAGGAGCCTTATTCACGCAGCCCCAGTGAGGCCATTCTGCCAGGGCTAGGGGCTGCGTTCTTCGGGCCCCTCCCACACAGTTTCGGGCGCCTGGAGCTACTGCACTTGCGTGCCCACTGTAGCGCGCATGTGCAGAGGTCCCGGCACTGTTTTCAGCGCAGGGACCTGGCTCCGCCCCCTGCAGCTCCTGCTGCACTGCGCCGAGGGTCAGAGGACCTGCAGGGAGGTGGAGAATACGGAGGGTTTTTTTAGGCGCACTTTGTGGCACGAAAAACCGGCGTCCAGGTCGGGACTGCGCCGCTCTAGGCGCGGCTCGAAACTTGGGCCCGTCATGTCTCAAATTAGAAATAAAAGAAAGACTTGCATTTACATAGCACCTTACATGACCTCAGGACATTCCAAAGTGCTTTACAACGAATGAAGTACTTTTGAAGTGCAGTCACTGTTGTAATGTGGGAAACGCGGCAGCCAATTTGCGCACAGCAATATCCCAGAAACAGCAATGTGATAATGACCAGATAATCTGTTTTAGTGATGTTGATTGAGGGATAAATATTGGCTAGGACACCAGGGATAACTCCCCTGCTCTTCTCTGAAATTGTGCTATATGACTTTTTATGTTCACCCGAGAAGGCAGAGATTTAATGTCTCATTCGAAAGACAGTGACAGTCGAGCACTCCCTCAGCACTGTACAGCAGTTTCAGCCTAGATTTTTGTGCTCAAGTCATTGGAGTGGGACTTGAACCCACAACTTGCTGCCCGAAATGTGCCCGCAAACTAGTGAGAGGTGCAAAGTCGGTGTGGACATGGACATACTGCTGCTCCCACCCCCGCATGTCCTATTCTCATCAGGCATTGGGGGTTAACATCAGGCTCAGGTTAAATGGTCTTTTCTTATCCTTGACTTTATTTTATGTTTACTAATAAACTTAGGACAGATATTCCTCAACTTCAGTGTCACATCTTTGTCTAACTGCTTGAATGTTAGCTCAGTTTAACGCTGACATGTAAACAAGATGGCACCTTCTACATGTGCCACTAGAGATAATGTGCCAAGTATCATTAATATAACCTTAACTGGCCTATATGAACTTTCGCTTGCCATCGGTGAAGATCTATGGCCAGAAACCTAAAGCTACAAGTGTACATATGCAGTTACTTAACCCGATGCTCTGAATTTCATCCCACAGTGTCGACAAAGCAAAGTCAGAGCATCAGTGGTCTCCACACCTTCCAGTAGAAGTGGTTCTGCATGACATGAAATGCCCCTAAACAACTGCCACATGAAAATGGACATGTTATTTCACAGGCATGTAATAGAGCATGGACTGGAACTAATCTACAGTGGAAATAAATTCAGATCTGGTGTTTCTGTATTCCCTTTTGATGATGGAAGCTCTTTCTCCATATGCTAGCTACAACAAGCACTTTTGATTTCCAATCTGACTTGCAAAGCACAAGATAGAATCAACCTGAGAAATACATTCACTTACAAAGGTTCTTTCTGGAGAATTCAATCAGCATCAAGTGTCCTTAGCTTGCATCACTGGATTCACACAGAGAGTGCTCTGCCAAGAAATATTCAATGTAGTTTTCTTTGGATGGTTTTTATCCATGGCTTGTATATTTCCCGACATTTCCTGCATTACAACAGTGACTAAACTTCAGAAAGTCCTTCATTGGCTGTAAAACGCTTTGCACCATCCTGAGATCATGAAAGGCACTGTATAAATGTAAGTTATTTCTATCTTTACTGCATGCTATCCAAACACTTGTACATTCCATTAAGCATCCTAATGTCCCAATAGTTCTCAATTCTGATCATTGTCTTCATGTACGCTTTTTTTTAAATTCGTTTCGGGATATGGGTGACGCTGGCAAGGCCAGCATTTATTGCCCATCCTTCATTGCCCTTCAGAAGGTGGTGGTGAGCTGCCTTCTTGAACCGCTGCAGTCCATGTGGTGAAGGTACTCCCTCAGTGCTGTTAGGGAGGGAGTTCCAGGATTTTGACCCAATGATAATGAAGGTACGGCAATATATTTCCAAGCCAGGATGGTGTGTAACTTGGAGGGGAACTTGCAGGTGATGGTGTTCCCATGTGCCTGCTGCCCTTGTTCTTCTAGGTGGTGGCTGTCACAGATTTGGGAGGTGCTGCCGAAGAATTCGTGGTGAGTTGCTGCAGTGCATCTTGTAGCTGGTACACACTGAAGCCACGGTGCATCAGTGGTGAAACAAGTGAATGTTGAATGTGGCAGATGGGGTGCCAATCAAGAGAACTGCTTTGTCCTAGATAGTATCAAATTTCTTGAGTGTTGTTGGAGCTGCACTCATCCAGGCAAGTGGAGAGTATTCCATCACACACCTGACTTTTGCCTTGTAGATGGTAGAAAGGATTTGGGGAGTCAGGAGGTGAGACACTCACCGCAGAATACCCAGCCTCTGACGCGCAGTATTTGTGTGGCTGGTCCAGTTATGTTTCTGGTCAATCGTGACCCCCAGGATGTTGATGGTGGTGGATACAGCGATGTAATGCCATTGAATATCAAGGGTAAGTGGTTCGACTCCCGCTCGTGGGAAATGGTCATTACCTGACATTTGTGTGGCGTGATTTACTTGCCAATTGTCAGCCCAAGTCTGAATGTCATCCAGGTCTTGCTACATGTGGGCATGGACTGGTTCATTTTTTGAGGAGTTGCGAATGGAACTGAACACTGTGCAATCATCAGCGCACAGCCCCACTTCTGAACTTATGATGGAGGGAAGGTCATTGATGAATCAGCTGAAGATAGTTGGGCCTAAGACACTGTCCTGAGGAACTCCTGCAGCGATGTCCTTGGGGCTGAGATGATTGGCCTCCAACCACCACAACCATCTTCCTTTGAGTTAGGCATGACCCCAGCCAGCAGAGAGTTTTCCCCCTGATTCCCATTGACTTCAATCTTACCAGGGATCCTTGATGCCTCACTGGGTCAAATGCTGCCTTGGTGTCCAGGGTAGACACTCTCATCTCACCTTTGACATTGAGCTCTTTTGTCCATGTTTGGGCCAAGGCTGTAATGGGATCTGGAGCTGAGTGGTCCTGGCGGAATCCAAACTGAGCATCGACGAGCAGCTTTTTGGTGAATAAGTGCCACCTGGTATCATCATCATCATAGGCAGTCCCTCGTAATCGAGGAAGATTTGCTTCCACTCTTAGAATGAGTCCTTAGGTGGCTGAACAGTCCAGTACGAGAGCCACAGTCCTTTTCACAGGTGGGACAGGTTGAGGGTAACGGAGGGTGGGACAGATTTGTCGCACGGTCATTCCGCTGCCTGCGCTTTTTTTCTGCATGCACTCGACAATGAGACTCAAAGTGCTCAGCGGCCTGCCGGATGCACTACCTCCACTCAGGGCGTTCTTTGGCCAGGGACTCCCAGGTGTCAGTGGGGATGCTGCACTTTATCAGGGAGGCTTTGAGGGTGTCCTTGTAATGTTTCCTCTGTCCATCCTTGGCTCGTTTGCCATGAAGAAGTTACGAGTAGGGCGCTTGCTCTGGGAGTCTCGTGTCGAGCATGCGGTAATGTGGCCTGCCCAGTAGAGCTGATCAAATGTGGTCAGTGCTTCAATGCGGGGGATGTTGGCCTGATCAAAGACACTAATGTTGGTGTGTCTGTCCTCCCAGGGGATTTGTTGGATCTTGTGAAGGCATCGTTGATAGTATTTCTCCAGCGATTTGAGGTGTCTACTTTACATGGTCCATGCCTCTGAGCCATACAGGAGGGTTGGTATTACTACAGCCCTGTAGACCATGAGCTTGATGGTAGATTTGAGGGCCTGGTCTTCGTACACTCTTTTCCTCAAGTGGCCAAAGGCTGCACTGGCGCACTGGAGGCAGTGTTGAATCTCCTCATCAATGTCTGCTTTTGTTGATAAGAGGCTCCCGAGGTATGGGAAATTGTCCACGTTGTCCAGGCGTGGATCTTGATGACTTGGGGGCAGTGCTGTGCGGCAAGGACAGGCTGGTGGAGGACCTTTGTCTTACGGATATTTAGTATAAGGCCCATTCTTTTATATGACTCAATAAATACGTCGACTATATCCTGGAGTTCAGCCTCTGAATATGCGCAGACGCAGGCATCATCCGCGTACTGTAGCTCGACGACAGAGGTTGGGCTAGTTTGGACCTGGCCTGGAGGCGGCAAAGGTTAAACAGCTTCCCACTGGTTTTGTAGTTTAGTTCCACTGCAGCAGGGAGCTTGTTGACTGTGAGGTGGAGCATGGCAGCGAGGAAGGTTGAGAAGAGGGTTGGAGCGATGATGCAGCCCTGTTTGACCCCAGTCCGGAGATGGATTGGATATGTAATGGATCCGTTGGTAAGGATCATGGCCTGCATTTCATCGTGGAGCAGGCGAAGGATGTTGACAACCTTTTGGGGGCATCCGAAACGGAGGAGGACGTTCCCTAGACTCTCGCGGTTGACATTGTCAAAGACCTTTGTAAGGTCGAAGAAGGCCATGTATAAGGGCTGGCGCTGCTCCCTGCATTTTTCCTGCGGCTGTCGCGCAGCAAAGTTCATGTCCGTTGTGCCCCGTAGGGGACAAAATCCGCACTGTGACTCCGGGAGGAGCTCCTCAGCCACAGAGAGAAGATGGTTGAGGAGGACTCTGGTGACAACTTTCCCAGTGGCTAATAGCAGCGAGATTCCTCTCTTGTTGTCGCAGTCAAAATTGTCCCCTTTTTTAAAGATGGTCACTGCATCTCTAAGATCTCCCGGCATGCTCTCATCCCTCCAGATGAGAGAGATGAGGTTATGTATTCGCGCCAACAGCACCTCTCCGCCATACTTTAGTGCCTCAGCAGGGATTCCATCAGCTCCCGTTGCCTTATTGTTCTTGAGCTGTCTTATGTCTTTTCCTACCTCGTGCAACTTTGAGGTTTCAATGAGGCAGTGACGGGTCTCATGCTGCGGGATGGAGTCGAGAACACTCGAGTCAAAGGCAGAGTCTCAATTGAGGAGATCTTCGAAGTGCTCCTTCCAGCGGGCTCTGACTGCCTCGGTGTCCTTGATGAGTTTTTCTCCCCGTTCTTGGCCAGCAGTGGGGTGGGGCCTTGGAAGTTTGCACCGTAGGTGGCCTTGACTCTGATGAAGAATCCTCGCACATCATGGCTTTCAGCCAGTTGTTGTATCTCCTGTGCTTTCTCCATCCACCACCTGTTCTTTAGGTCCCGGGTTTTTTGTTGGACTTCAGCCTTGAGCCGTCTGTAATGTTGCTTTGCTGCTCCCGAGTTGGGTTGTTGCTTGAGGCTCAGAAATGCTCTGCGCTTGCGATCTATTAGTTCTTGGATCTTCTGATCATTCTCATCAAACCAGTCCTGGTGTTTTCTGGTTGAGTGACCAGGGTCTAGAACCTCCACTTTTTTGCATACTTAATGTCCACATAACACCCATTTTACCACTGAAATGATGTATAACGCCCATATATCGCCCATTTTAGCACAAAATGAAAACTAACGTACATTTTTAGGAAATTATCGCCGATCATTACTTTCTCCATGTGCTTAATGGCAGGAAAAAATATTACCGCCCGCCTATTATTTTTGGACAGAATCATCAGAATATACGAAATCAACGCCCATGATATCGCCCAGCAATACTTTCCGCATGAATTAACACCGAGATTCAATATTAACGCCCGCCCACTGTTTTTTGTCGTAAAGAGCACATTTACCCAAACTAACGACCATGCCATTGCCCAGCATCAATTTCACCACCTCGCACACATATCGGCCACAATATCACGCACCCAAAAATCCGCTCACAAAAAGTGGAACTGTTCTGAACGAGCGCCAGCGGTCTGGCTGGCATTTGTTATATACGAGCTTTACATGAGGAGCTGATATCTGAACGATTTACCTGAAAGAGTGTTAATGTGAGTGACAATGCTGACACACTGCTGTGTGTGTGCAGCTCAGATAGCAATGGTGCCCATCACCTTGGTGCCAGTTAACATTTACATTGATTGATGTTAATATAGAAACATAGAAACATAGAAAATAGGTGCAGGAGTAGGCCATTCGGCCCTTAGAGCCTGTACCACCATTCAATAAGATCATGGCTGATCATTCATCTCAGTACCCCTTTCCTGCTTTCTCTCCATACCCCCTGATCCCTTTAGCCGTAAGAGCCATATCTAACTCCCTCTTGAATATATCCAATGAACCGGCATCAACAACTCTCTGCGCTAGAGAATTCCACAGGTTAACTCTCTCTGAGTGAAAAAGTTTCTCCCCATCTCAGTCCTAAATGGCTTATCCCTTATCCTTAGTCTGTGTCCCCTTGTTCTGGACTTCCCCAATATCGGGAACATTCTTCCTGCATCTAACCTGTCCAGTCTCATCAGAATTTTAAATGTTTCTATGATATCCCCTCTCATCCTTCTAAACTCCAGTGAATACAGGCCCATTCGATCCAGTCTCTCCTCATATGTCAGTCCTGCCATCCCGTGAATCAGTCTGGTGAACCTTCGCTGCACTCCCTCAATAGCAAGAACATCCTTCCTCAGATTAGGAGACCAAAACTGAACACAATATTCCAGGTGAGGCCTCACCAAGGCCCTGTACAACTGCAGTAAGTCCTCCCTGCTCCTATACTCAAATCCCCTAGCTATGAAGGCCAACATACCATTTGTCTTCTTCACCACCTGCTGTACCTGCATGCCACCTTTCAATGATTGATGTACCATGACGCCCAGGTCTCATTGCACCTCCCCTTTTCTTAATCTGCCGCCATTCAAATAATGTTCTGCCTTCGAGTTTTTGCCACCAAAGTGGATAACCTCATATTTATCCACATTATACTGCATCTGCCATGCATTTGCCCACTCACATAACCTGTCCAAGTCACCCTGCAGTCTCTTAGCATCCTCCTCACAGCTCACATTGCCACCCAGCTTAGTGTCATCTGCAAACTTGGAGATATTATACTCAATCCTTCATCCAAATCATTGATGTATATTGTAAATAACTGGGGCAGCACTGAGCCCTGCGGCACGCCACTGGTCACTACCTGCCATTCTGAAAAGGACCCATTAATCCTGACTCTCTGCTTCCTGTCTACCTGTCTACCAACCAGTTCTCTATCCACATCAGTACATTATCCCCAATACCATGTGCTTTAATTTTGCATACCAATCTCTTATGTGGGACCTTGTCAACAGCCTTCTGAAAGTCCAAATACACTACATCCACTGGTTCTCTCTACGAGTTACGTCCTCAAAAATTTCTAGAAGATTTGTCAAGCATGATTTCCCATTGCCTATCCACCATCAACCCTTTAAGTATCATTCGTCAGTCTATTCTAGCCAATTCACGTCTCATATCTTCAAAGTTACCTTTCCTTAAGTTCAGGACCCTAGTCTCTGAATTAACTGTGTCACTCTCCATCTTTATAAAGGATTCTCCCATATTATGGTCACTCTTCTCCAAGTTGCCTCGCACAACAAGTTTGCTAATTAGTCCTTTCTCATTATACATCACCCAGCTGAATGGTCTACTCCTGCACCTATTTTTCTATATTTCTATGTTTCTAACTTGATGTTACGTAGCTCCTTTCATGACATCAGGACGTTCCAAAGTGCTTTACAGCCAATTAAGTACTTTTGTTGTAATGATGGAAACGGAGCAGTCAATTTGCACACAGCAAGGTCCCATGAACAGCAATTTGATTATGGCCAGATTATTTGTTTGCAAGATGTTGCTTGAGGGATAAATATTGACCAGGACAGCTGGGAGATCTCCCTTGCTCTTCTTCAAAATAGTGCCATGGGATCTTTTACATCCACCTGAGAGGGAAGTTGGGGGCTCTGGTTAAACATCTCATCTGAAAGATGGTACCTCCAACAGTGCAGCACTCTCTCAGTACTGTACTGAAGCATCAGCCTAGATTTTGTGCTAATGTCTCTGGAGTAGGACTTGAACCCATAGCCTTCTAACTCAGAGCCATTCATGACACCTATCCCTCTGTTGCTTTTTCTCCAATATATAGATCATGCAAATTTGGAAGCCCTTTGTACCAACCTTAGGGTTAGAAATTCCCCAGCCTGCTGTTATTTGATAAATAACGTCATTTTTGTGAAGAAATAAGAATAAATTTGGCCACAAAATACGGCTGTTATTAAAAACGGCATTGCACGAGGATTCGTGGTGGGAGCCGTGATCTCGCCAACTTTAGCCCGAGATCTATCAACGCCAAAAATGCAGGCCCTTGGAGGAGATAAAACAAACAAAAAAAATTGCAAACAACAAAAAAATCAAAAATCATGCAACATTTACAAGACCCTTAACTAAGTAATTGCTGCAAAAAAATTAAAAAATAAAAACTTTAGCTTACCTTTTTTGTAGGTCTTCCTACTTACCGACATTTCTGAGGCTGCAACGCCTGCTTTTCTCATGTGTTGTTTTTCACCTGAGAACGGGTTCGCCGAACGACCAAATTTAGGCGGTGCGTTTTTTTTTCATATTTCACCTTGGCGATCCGCTTTTCAGTGATACTTCGAAACCGCCATTCTTAACCTTTGGGGAATTTTGTGAAGTTTGTTTTAACAATAAAAAAACAGTTTAACGCAAAAAAATCATCTTAAAATGTACGTTAGACTGGCAAAAATCTAGATACTTACTCATTAATTGTCTTGAAATTATATACTTTCCAAAGGCAATGCAAAAGGTAGGGGAAGGTTTTCTGGGTACAAAAGTGTAAATACAATGCCAATACCTGTAGTGAGTCCCACAATATGGCCCAAAGTATCCACAAGCAATCTCAGTTGAGTACTGTTCCTTCAACCAACCTCGATGTGCAAACTGTCAAACTGCACCTTTTAAACAGTGGCAACCATTCTGAAGCGCAGATAGGAAAACAGAAGTCAAGCAATTTAGAACAGATGACATCAGCCTGCCTAACTCTAACTTTTCTATATGGCTTTCAGTGGGAGGGCCAGAGTTTCTTCAGCACAACCTGAATCTGAACTGAATTTTGGACAAGGTGTTTCTGCAGCTGAATCTTGGCAACCATTGGTTGTCAGAAATCCAGTTATGCCCTTCTGGAACCCAGGACTTGTGGAGCCAGTGCCTTTATCAACTGTGCTATCAGGGGAACCAAAATTAACTTTATTAAATGCAGAAAATTAAAGTTTATGTTCAGAAGAGAATATTTGGAAGTTTGTTTTCTGTGGAATTGTTTTAATAAACACTTGGCTTTAAAAATATTTCTACATGTTATAAAACCTGTGAAGTCCTTACACAATACTAGAAATCCACACGAGGCACATTCTATGGACAAGGTCACTCCATGACCTGAACCTTTATTCACAGTACCAAGAAGTGATGACCCTGTGTGGGACCTCCCTTTATAGACCTGGGTGACCAAGTGAGGAGTGTCTCCCACAAGTTCACTCCCTGTGTTCAACGTGAGCATTTCTTACGTATATACAGTTTTGCAGTGTTGTTACATAAAATTTACATACATGACATCACCTCCCCCTCAACATCTTATTGGGATCATAGGTTAAGTCTCTCGGGTGGTCTGCGCTCTCGTGGAGCACCGCAGTTGGGGCTCTGGTTGTTGAGCCTTGGTATGCGTGTCAGTCACCTGTGATGATTCCGGCCTGTCCAGGTTGACCGCAGGGACTGTGCATGCTGCTGTATGTTCTTGTTGCTCGTTCACTGGTGGTGGTATGAATACCATCTCATGATCTTCCTCAGGTTCTTCAGTGTCCATGCTGAACCTTTTTTTTACTTGGTCCAGATGTTTACGGCATATCTGCCCATTGTTAAGTTTAACCACGATGACCCTGTTCCCCGCTTTGTCTATCACAGTAGCCTCAAGCTATTTGGGCCCCAAAGCGTGATTGAGAACAAATACAGGGTCATCAATTTCAATATATCTCCCCCTTGAATTTTGGTCATAGTACTCGTATTGGGACTGGCGCTTGCCCTCAACAATGTCGAACAGGACTGGATGAATGAAGGACAGCCGAGTTTTGAGTGTTCGTTTCATGAGTAGCTCCGCGGGCGGGACCCCCGTGAGCGAGTGCGGTCGGGACCTTTCGGCCAGCAGGAAGCGCGATAGGCGGCATTGAAGGGAGGGTCCTTGAATCCCGAGCTTGGCTTGTTTAATGATTTGGACCGCACGTTCCGCCTGGCCATTGGAGGCCGGCTTGAACGGAGCTGTCCTGACATGGTTAAAGCCATTACCCGACATGAAGTCCCGGAATTCGTAGCTTGTGAAACATGGGCCATTATCGTTAACAAGGATGTCCGGCAAGCCGTGGGTCGCAAAGACCGCACGCAGATTCTCCACGGTGGTGGATGTCGTGCACGAATTCAAAATGATGCACTCGATCCATTTCGAGAACACATCAACCACAACGAGAAACATTTTTCCCATGAACGGGCCCGCGTAGTCTACATGAATGCGTGACCATGGCCTGGTGGGCCAGGGCCACGGGCTGAGTGGGGCCTCCCTGGGGGCATTACCTAGTTGGGCACACGTCGTGCACCTGTGAACACAGTGTTCCAGGTCTAAATCAATTCCCAGTCACCACACATGTGACCAGGCAATGGCCTTCATCAGCACGATGCCTGAGTGCTCGCTGTGGAGTTCCCTGATGAATGCTTCCCTGCCCCTCTGGGGCATGACTACCCAGCTGCCCCATAGTAGGCAGTCGGCTTGGATGGAGAGCTCGTCCATCCGTCTGTGAAACGGTCTGGCCTCCTCAGGGCATGCTCCGTGTGCGGGCGCCCAATCCCCAGTCAGGACATATTTCTTAATCAAGGATAGGAGAGGATCTCTGTTGGTCCAGATTTTGATCTGGCGGGCTGTGATTGGGGACCCTGCGCTGTCAAAGGCATCGACAGCCATGACCATCTCAGCGCTTTGCTCCGCTGCCCCGTCGGTGGTGGCCAGTGGAAGCAAGCTGAGCACGTCAGCACAATTTTCGGTGCCAGGCCGGTGCGGATGGTGTAGTCATACGCAGCGAGCGTGAGAGCCCATCGCTATACGCGAGCTAACACATTAGCATTGACAGCCTTGCTGTCTGACAGCAGGGATGTTAACGGCTTGTTTCTAATTTGAACCTCCTGCCAAAAAGTTACTGATGCATCTTTTTCACCCCATAGACACATGCGAGTGCTTCCTTCTCAACCATCCCATATCCCCGTTCCGCTTGAGAGAACGAGTTGGAGGCATAAGCCACAAGTTGTAGTTGGCCCTCAGCGTTACCCTGCTGCAACACGCACCCAACCCCATAGGACGATGCATCACATGTCAGAACCAATTTCTTACGTGGGTCGTACAGAGTTAACAACTTATTTGAACAAAGCAGGTTCCGCGGCCGATTGAAAGCCCGTTCCTGACAGTCCCCCCAAAACCAATCACAACCCTTATGCAGGAGCACGTGTAGCAGCTCCAACAATGTGGTTAAATTCAGCAGAAAGTTCCCGAAATAGTTCAAGAGTCCCAGAAATGAACGCAACTCCGATGAGTTGCAGGGCCTGGGCGCTCGTCGAATCGCCTCCGTTTTGGATTCGGTAGGCCGAATCCCGTCTGCAGTAACCCTCCTGCCCATAAACTCGACCTCGGGATCCAAAAACACACACTTAGACTTCTTGAGTCGCAGGCCTACCCGGTCCAATTGGCGTAGCACCTCCTCCAGGTTGTGGAGGTGTTACTCGGTGTCACGACCGGTGATGAGGATGTCATCCTGAAATACGATTGTTCCAGGAATGGATTTGAGCAGGCTTTCCATGTTTCTTTGAAAAATCGCGGCCGCTGATCGAATGCCAAACGGACACCTGTTGTAAACAAATAGTCCCTCGTGCGTGGTGATGGTGGTCAGTAGTTTAGATTTGTTTGCCAGTTCTTGGGTCATGTAGGCTGAAGTGAGGTCCAACTTGGTGAACAGCTTGCCGCCTGCAAAAAGGTCCTCTGCTCTCGGGAGCGGGTACTGGTCTTGTCGGGACACCCGGTTGATAGTGGCCTTGTAGCCGCCACAGATCCTGACCGAGCCATCCGCTTTTAGGACGGGGACGATGGGGCTCGCCCAGTCGCTGAATTCAACGGGCGAGATGATGCCCTCTCTCAGCAACCGGTCCAACTCGCTCTCAATTTTGTCCCGCATCACATACGGCACAGCTCTGACTTTGTGGTGCACTGGTCTGGCGTCCGGGGTGATGCGTATCACTACTTTGGTACCTTTGAACATCCCGATGCTAGGTTGAAATAGTGATTCAAATTGCTGTAGGACCTGTGAGCATGAACTTCGCTTCACAGATGACATGGCGTGCACATCCCCCCATTTCCAATTCATCTCAGCTAACCAGCTCCTCCCCAACAGTGCGGGACCATTGCCCGGGACAATCCAGAGCAGCAGCCGGTTCACCGATCCATTGTGTGTGACCGCCAACATTGCACTGCCTAGCACTGGAATAATTTCTTTGGTGTACGTCCGTAATTGCCTCTCAATGCGTTCTAGTTTGGGTCTGCTGGCTTTGAGTGGCCACAGCTTTTCGAAATATTGAACACTCACGAGTGACTGGCTGGCCCCCGTGTCCAGCTCCATGCGTACAGGGATGCCGTTTAATAGGACTTTCATCATCATGGGTGGCGTTTTGGTATATGAGCTGTGAATGTTTGCCACAGGAACCCGCTGAACTTCAGCGTCCATTGATTTGCCCCAAGCGTCATCCTGGCTCACAGACCCCTCATCTGGTTCATCCGCTTCTTATATTGGCCTGGTTACAGGCTTTCTGCACATTCTGGCTAAATGTCCACTGAGGTTACAATTTCTGCAGACAAACTTTTGAAACCTGCAAGTCCTGGCAGCATGTCTGCCCCCACACCTCCAGCATGAACTGAGATTCCCATTGTTTTGAACAAAAGAGCTGTTGCAAGGCATTCCTCACTGATTATCCCTTTGACTGCTCTTGAGCATCCTGTTAGTGGGTGTCAATGGCCCCATCCTGGGCCACATTGTCCACTGCGGGGGGCGTAAATGTCCATTCAGCCTGCCATTGTCTCTGTTGGAGATTTACTCTTGGGTCTATTGCTGCCTGGGGTGTCTCGAACTGCCCTTGCCTGCCTGTGGGGCTCTGTGTCACGTTTATGGTATTGACTCCTTGATACATCGCCACGTTGGAGGCAGAATTGCACACGTATATTATCTTGGTTTCCTCCTCCCCAGCCATAAAAGTCTGAGCCATCAACGCCGCTGCTTCCAAGGTCAAGTTCTTGGTCTCAATTAGCTTTCTGAAAATCCCAGCATGACCGATGCTCTCAATAGAGAAATCCCTTAGCATCTCCCCCCTGCAGACGTCTGTGAACTTACAGAGGCTGGCCAAGCACCGGAGGACCGCAATGAAATCCGGTATGCTCTGTCCTTCCCGACATCGATGTGTATAGAACCTATGTCGGGCCATGTGTACGCTGCTCGGTGGTTTGAGGTGCTCACCGATTAGTTTGCTGAGCTCTTCGAAGGTTTTGTCCGCTGGCTTCTTGAGTGCTAGCAGGTCTTTCATGAGCACGTAAATCTTTGGTCTACAGCTGGTCAGCAGATGAGTCCTTCGCTTTTCGGCCGCTGCGTCTCCCAGCCAGTCCTTCGTGACAAAACTCTGCTGGAACCTCTGAATGAAATCGTCCCAGTCCTCACCAACACAGTACCATTTATCTGTGCTGCCGGTGGCCATTCTCGTGGGTCGTTGATTCCTGTTTCTCGTCACCAATGTAAAGTCCTTACACAATACCACAAATCCACACGAGGCACATTCTATGGACAAGGTCACTCCATGACCTGAACCTTTATTCACAGGACCAAGAAGTGATGACCCTGTGTGGGACCTCCCTTTATATACCTGGGTGACCAGGTGAGGAGTGTCTCCCACAAGTTCACCCCCTGTGGTCAAGGTGTGCATTTCTTATGTATATACAGGATTGCAGTGTTGTTACATAAAGGTTACATATATGACAAAACCGACCAAAGATTAAAAGTTAAGCACCTTCGTCATATCTCATTGATCATTTCCCTTTTATAGTTTAGTTAGTGACTAGTTGCCTTTACATATACATCCGAAAAGTCTCTCAAACAACAAACCATAGACAAAGGAAAAACATCCTTATGATTAGCCCTGACTTTCTTTAATAAACAGAAGCTCCATGTGGTTGCCAGAACACATTTTGTGACTTTGGCTCTAACTGTTAATTATTTATTTAACACAATGCAAGCCTTATTTAGTTATATAATTTATGCAGTATAATTAAATCTCTCAGGACTTTCTCCAGGTTTCTTTGACATATTCCCCATACAACATAAAAGTGGAAGGTTTAGAATACTAATTATATTTACAGTGTGTTAATGATCAGTCTGAACTCAGAGCTGTCTATAATTGATGGTTAATGTACATCAGGTTTGTTAGATGCCAGCCCACCAATTTCCCTAACAGTCTGAATCGGAAGAAGAGAAAGAAGAGACTTAGGATGCTCAATGGAAAAGCCATGTCTGATGGAATTTGTTGAGTGTTGAAGACCTAATGGCTCATGACAAACAAAACCATGAGTTCATTATTAAGGGCTTTGTGATAAATGCAATGAATTTTATATTCCATAGCTACCTGCTGAGTATTCTGCTTATATCACAAGTGCATATATATTTTTTAAAACGTAATTAATGTAAATGATTTTTAAAAATTACCTGCATCGAGCATTGTTACAAGCGTAGTTGGTGCGATAATACTCCTCAGTACTGGAGTTGCTTCACACCTCTCTCCACTAGTGAGTGCTCATCATCTTGAAAATTCCCTCAGTGAGGATTAAGAATTAAATTTACAGGGCTATTTCAGCCCGATTCAGAACATGTTTCAGCAGTCAGTAATTAAATATGAACAAGGTTCTTGTTCTGTGGCTCTGAATAAAGACAACAGAGGGAGGGTCAATAAATGTTGGCCTTTCCAGCAACGCCCACATCCCGAGAATTAATTAAAAAAACCTGAAAATTCTCAGACCCCGATGTAACAGGCAAAGCCCAACTGTAGAAACTATTTCAGTGATTTTTAGTGAGGATAAAAGATATAGGGCTAGAACCTCCACTTTTTTTTCATGCTAAATGCCACTTAACGCCCGCTTTACTGCTGAAATGACGTATAACGCCCATAGAGCACCCATTTTGGCACAAAATGGAAACTGACAGGCATTTTTAGTAACCTTCTCGCCGAGCGTTACTTTCCCTATGTGCTTAACACCGAGAAAAAATATTACCGCCTGCCCACTTTTTTTGGGCGGAATCATCATAATGGGCGAAAGCAATGCCCATAATATCGCCCAGCGGTACTTTCCATGCGGAATTAATGCCAAGATTCAATATTAACGCTCAAACTAGCGGCCATGGAGATCGCCCATTGTCAATTTCACCACCTCGCACACATATCGCCCACTGATACGTCCTTACTAGACAGTATAAATGCACACGAGGCCCATGCTTGAGAGAAGGTCAGTCTGTGACCTGTCCTTTATTCCTTAGCACTAATTGCCGGAAGTGGGTGGAGCTTCCCCTTTTATATCTGAAGGTCCAGGTTGGGAGTGTCTCCCACAAGTTCACCACCTAGTGGTCATTGTTCCACAGTGTACAACTTAGGTTAGATTATACATGGGTTACATTGCTGGTTGAATACATGACATCGCCTCCCCCCCCAAAGACTTATTGGGATCACAGGTTGAGTCTCTCTGGTGGTTTATGCTCTCTTGTAGAGCGCCTGAGTTGGGGCTCCGGTTGTTGGGCGCTGGCCTGAGTGTCTGCTGTTTGTGGTGCCTCAGACCTATCTGGACTGCCCACAGTGACTCGGCTCTCCGTCACTTGGTTCCGGTGTTCGGTCATCTGTGGAGGAGTGAACTCTATATTGTGTTCTTCCTCTGCTTCTTCTATGGGGTTGCTGAACCTCCTTTTTGTTTGATCCACATGTTTGCAGCAGATTTGTCCTTTGGTAAGTTTAACTACCAGAATCCTATTTCCCTCTTTGGCAATCACAGTGCCTGCGAGCCATGTGGGCCCTGCAGCGTAGTTGAGGACAAAAACAGGGTCATTTACATCAATACATCGCGCCCTCGCATTCCTGTCATGATAGTCATATTGTGACTGGTGACTGCTCTCAACAATTTCTTTCATGGTGGGGTGTATAAGGGATAACCGGGTTTTGAGCATCCTTTTCATGAGCAGTTCTGCGGGTGGAACCCCTGTGAGCGAGTGTGGTCGGGATCTGTAGGCCAACGCAAAGCGTGATAAGTGGCTTTGTAGGGAACCCCCTTGGATTATGAGCATCCCCTGTTTGATTATCGGCACTGCTCGTTCTGCCTGGCCGTTTGAGGCTGGCTTGAACGGTGCCATTCTGACATGGTTAATTCCATTGCCTGCCATGAAGTCCTGGAATTCAGTTCTTGTGAAGCACGGGCCATTGTCGCTGACCAAGATGTCCGGTAGACCGTGGGCGGCGAACATTGCCCGTAGACTTTCTACCGTGGCAGAGGATGTGCTTGAATTTAAAATGGCACACTCGATCCATTTGGAGTAGGCGTCTACGACAACCAAAAACATTTTTCCCATGAAAGGACCTGTGTAGTCCACATGGATGCGTGACCAAGGCTTGGTGGGCCATGACCAGGGGCTAAGGGGGGCTTACCTGGGTGCATTGCCCAGCTGGGCACACGTGTTGCACCTGCGAGCACAAAGTTCCAGATCTGCATCTATCCCTGGCCACCAAACGTGTGACCTGGCAATTGCCTTCATTATGACAATGCCCGGGTGCCCATTGTGGAGTTCTCTGATGAACACCTCTCTGCCCATCTGGGGCATGACTACGTGGTTTCCCCACAGTAGGCAATCGGCCTGAATCAAGAGTTCATCCCTGCGCCTGTGAAATGGTTTAAATTCCTCAGGGCATGCCCTGTACGTGGCTGCCCAGTCCCCATTCAGGACACATTTCTTGACTAGAGACAATAGCGGGTCTCTATTTGTCCAGGCTTTAATCTGACAGGCTGTCATGGGTGAGGCTTCGCTTCCGAAAGCTTCAACAGCCATGACCATCTCAGCATCATGCTCGGTAGCCCCCTCAGTAGTGGCTAGTGGGAGCCTGCTGAGTGCATCGGCGCAGTTTTCAGTGCCCGGTCTGTGCCGAATTGTGTAGTCATAGGTGGCTAACGTGAGTGCCCACTTCTGGATGCGGGCCGATGCGTTTGCATTTATGGCCTTGTTGTTGGCAAAAAGGGACGTTAGGGGTTTGTGATCTGTCTCCAGCTCAAATTTCCTGCCAAACAGGTACTGGTGCATTTTCTTTACTGCATATACACATGCGAGGTCAGTTCCAATTTTGAAAAAGGTTTACCACCGGAAAGCGTCGCAAAGAGGTCCTCCGCTCTCGGTAGCGGGTACTGGTCTTGGAGTGACACGCGATTGATGGTAGCTTGTAATCACCACATATCCTGACCGACCCATCCGCCTTGAGCACTGGCACAATCGGGCTCACCCAGTCACTGAATTCGACTGGCAAGATGATGCCTTCCCTCAGCAGGTGGTCCAATTTGCCTTCTATCTTTTCCCGCATCACGTACGGCACCGCCCTGGCCTTGTGGTGTACTGGCCTGGCGTCTGGGTTTATATGAATCACTACCTTGGCCCCCATGAAAGTGCCAATGCCGGGTTGAAATAATAAGTCAAATTTGTCCAGCATCTGTGAGCATGATACTCGCACCACAGAAGAAATTGCATTGACATCGCCCCATTTCCAGTTCATGACAGCAAGCCAACTCCTCCCCAGTAGTGCAGGACCGTCCCCCGGGACAACCCAGAGTGGCAACCTGTTCTCCGAATCTTTGTGGGTCACGACTACCATGGCGCTGCCTAGCACCGGAATGATCTCCTTTGTGTATGTCCGTAGCTGTGCTTCAATCGCCGATAATTTTGGCCTCCTTGCCTTGGATGCCCATAACTTTTTGAACTGTTTGATACCCATCAGGGACTGGCTGGCCCCTGTGTCTAGCTCCATTGATACTGGGATGCCATTGAGGAGCACTTTCATCATTATTAGTGGTGTACTGGTGTATGAACTATATACGTGCTCCACATGAACTCGCTGAACTTCAGCTTTCAGCGATTTCCCCCAGCGTTCATTTCTGCAATTTCTGCAGGTATTTTGCTTATCTCTGCAAACTCCGGCTGAGTGTGTGTTTCCACGCCTCCAACATGAGCTGCTGTTGGAAACAAAAGGTCCCTTGCCAGTCAATTGTCCCTGACTGCACCTGTTATTGTCCTTGAGTGGACCATTAACAGGTGTTGATGGCCCCATTACTGGCCGCATCGTCCCTTGCAATGGCGTGAATCGCTGTTCAGCTTGCCATTGTCTCTGTTGAACTCCCCCTCTGGGTTCAACTACATGTTGGGGCATGCCCGACTACCCTTGTCTGCCTGGAGAACTGTGTGCTGCTTTAACAATGTTGAATTTCTGTCCCAACCATTCCTTAACACAGTACTTCTCGTTTGTTCTGCTCGTGGCCATGCTCGCGTGGTTTAAATCCCAGTTTCTCATCGCCATTGAGACGTCCTTACTACACAGTATAAATGCACACGAGGCCCATGCTTGAGAGAAGGTCAGTCTGTGACCTGTCCTTTATTCCTCAGCACTCAAGTGCCGGAAGTGGGTGGAGCTTCCCCTTTTATATCTGAAGTTCCCGGTTAGGAGTGTCTCCCACAAGTTCACCACTTGGTGGTCATTGTTCTCACAGTGTACAACTTAGGTCAGATTATACATGGGTTACATTGCTGGTTGAATACATGACACCCACAATATTGCTCGCCCAAAAAAACACCTGCAAAAAGTGGAGCTATCCAGAACGAATCACAACGTTATGGACGCCATGTTCTAGATCAATGTTAAGTCCTTTAAAAGGCTGCTGTGCTTCAACCTCGGCGGAGTTCGGATGTACTCTGCAGGTCGTTGGAGTTGATGTGAACATCTATAAAAACATCTTGACCGTCATCATAATATTCAATCTCTCGAAATCGAGGAAGACTTGCTTCCACTCCCAAAGTGAGTACTTTGATGGTTGAACAGTTTGATATGAGAGCCACAGACCCTGTTACAGATGGGACAGACATTCATCGAGGGAAGGGGTCGGTGGGGCTGGTTTGCCGCGCGCTCCTTCCGCTGCATGCGCTTGGCCTCTTCATGCTCTTTGCTTTGCGACTCAAAGAGCTCAACGCCCTCCCGGGTGTACTTTCTCCATGTCAGGCAGTCTTCGGCCAGGGTCTACCATATGTCAGTGGTGATGTCGCACTTTACCAGGGAGGCTTTGAGGGTGACCTTATAACGTGTCTGCTGTCCTCCTTTGGCTCGTTTACCATGAAGGAGCTTCGCATAAAGCATTTGCTTAGGGAGTTTCGTATCTGGTATGTGAACGATGTGGCCTGCCCAGCGAAGCTGATCGAGTGTGGTCAGTGCTTCAATACGGGGAATGATAGCCTGGTCGAGGACACTGATGTTGGTCTACCTGTCCTCCCAGGGGATTTGCAGGATCTTGCGGTGACATCGTTGGTGATATATCTCCAGCGACTTGAAGTGCCTTCTATATATCGTCCATGCCTCAGATCCATACAGGAGGGCGTGTATTATTACAGCCCTGTAGATCATGAGCTTGGTGTTAGATTTAAGGGCCTGGTCTTCAAACACTCTTTTCCTCAGATGGCCGCTGCACTGGTGCACTGGAGGTGAATCTCCGCATCAATGTCTGCCTTTGTTGATAAGAGACTCCCGAGGTATGGGAACTGGTTCACGTTGTCCAGGGCCGCGCCGTGGTGGTTGATGATTGGAGGGCAGTGCTGAGCGGTGGTGACAGGCTGGTGGAGGAACTTTGTCTTACGGATGTTAAGCGTAAAACCCATGCTTTCATATGCCTCAGTGAATACATTGACTATATCCCGGAGCTCAGCCTCTGAATGTGCGCAGACGCAGGCGTCGTCCGCGTACTGCAGCTTAACGACAGAGGTTGGGGTGATCTTGGACCTGGCCTGGAGGCGGTGTAGGTTAAACAGCTTCCCACTGGTTCTGTAGTTTAGTTCCACTCCAGCTGGGAGCTTGTTGATTGTGAGGTGGAGCATGGCGGCGAGGAAGATTGAGAAGGGGGTTGGAGCGATGACGCAGCCCTGCTTGACCCCGGTCTGGACGTGGATTGGGTCTGTAATGGATCCGTTGATAAGGATCATGGCCTGCATGTCATCGCAAAGCAGGCAAAGGATGCTGACAAACTTTTGGGGGCATCCGAAATGGAAGAGGACGCTCCATAGACCCTCACAGTTCACAGTGTCAAAGGCCTTTGTAAGATCGAAAAGGTCATGTATAAGGGCTGGTGCTGCTGATGAGGAGTTCATGTGCTAGACATTTTGTCAGCAGTAGGGTACCGCTGGAGTTGGCTTTCCCTACCCCATCTCTGCCAATCACACCTCCCTAGAGGGCTATGTCTTTGTCAACCCTGGCATTAAAATCACCCAGGAGGATCAATTTGTCACCCATGCCGACGCGGGACAAGGATGTCTCGAGGTTGGAATAAAAACCCTCTTTAGCCTCATCTTGATCGTACTCTGACCGATTGGAATTGAAGAGGTGTCTTCGTTGGGACATTTCTTGCATGTGAGCAATCAGTGGAAAACAGAGAGCTACTGCAATGGGGCCTGTCATTTCTCACCCTCTCTTGGTGACCAAATACATGCAGCAGACTCGACATCACTGAAGGAATGCTCCACTGCATTATGTGCCCAATGTAAGAAGTAAAGGAATGCAAAATTCACAAGAAACCCCCCCTGTGTTTGGGCTCATTCGAAAGGAAATTTAATTTGGGACTATCTACCGAAAAGTTTGGAACTCTAAAGTGCTTATGGAATAAACTACGAACTTTAATAGAATTATGAACTTTTACAAGACAAATTCAAGCCTGTGGGCAGACTTAGGGAACAAAAGAAGCCCACTTGATTATTGGAACTGTCTGGGTGTTAGGACTGAGTTAACCTGTCTGGAAGAATGAGTATTTGAAAATCCTTCTCATTACCATCACATCACCATCACAAAATCTCCCAGAGGTAGCTCCCCATCAACATGGGTCTGGACAAACCATTTCCGCATATACATCACAAAGAGGCCCAATCCAGCCTGTAAGCGAAAGACCAAGCACAAAAGGACATTGCAATTACCAAACTAATATATCCATCAGGAAACTGTTTTCGAACATCAACCCACCCAAGACATATCAACTTTAACGAGCCCGACAAAATATTACAAGAAAGAACCAAGCCCGCCAAAATTATACAAAGGATTGTAAACAAATTGGGCGGCAAGATTAGAACACTGAAATCGTATATAACTGGCCACTGTTTTCAACAGAGGTGGGTGAGAGAGGTGGTTGCTACTACCTCATCAAGACAAGGAGAGAAACCAACGCGACAGTTGTAAACTAACTTCTCCAGCCTCGAAGTCTTGAAGTCCTGAAGGAAGGAAGAACATCACCATCTACCATTAACTATCAAAAGGATTGGTAAGCATAAGTCCCTACCTGCCCTGGAGTCTAACCTAGCTAGAATTAGGTATTGGGAGGTGTTGGGTATAATTTTACTGCAACCCCCTTTGAATGTGTAATGCATGGTACTTTATTAGAGTGATTGTAAGTTCGGCCTTGTATTTTCTTACTTGAGCAGTAAGCCTGTATTACCTTGACTGTAATAAAAATAAAGTTCTTTGCATCAAACCAGTGTCCTTTGCACTTTTGTCACACCCCCTAAATAAATCCAGATTACAGAACCTAAGGGAGTGGGAGCGATTCGAAACTGCTCAAGTTGGTCAGAAGGGAACCTGACCCTGTCATAGAGACACACAACAACATCCCCCTTACAAAATGGCGACTGCGGCAGGACTCTGGTACAAGGGGTGTGATGTGGAAAAGTGTTGGTTTGGGGCAAAGAACCAAAATGGAAGAGAGGATTTCCTCCTATGTATATAAGAAAGTCAATGCCACTAAAGAATGAATGCTTAGTCTATTGCGCGCTGAGCGTCCAGCTGACGCTGCAGCCCAGTGGACAGCAAGTAAAGATCACAAAGAAGCAGTAGAGAAGGCAATTTGGTTGGTCTGTCTATAGCGACAGGTCTAACTCCTAGATAGAATGAATGAAACATTACAGGCAAAGTTATGGGAATGCGCAGAGAATTATCAGGAAAGGGTTATGTCAGAAGAAAGATTATCAGGAGAACTCCATAAGCTAAAACAGGAAAGGACCCAAATAATGGAAAGGTTTAAAAACAGTCAGGCCAATTTCAATGTCAGGTTACCAAGGCCAAAAGTAATGAAAAGTCACTGAGGGAGGAAAGCACTCGCCTCACCCCACAAGTAAAAGAGCTCCAGGAAAGATTAAAAGATGTGCAAGCAGCGTATAAAGTAGCAAGGGCTAATGGGTTTGAATCAGGAAACCACGGTCCCTGCCAGCAACAAATTAAAAATTTAAACCTTGCTCTGTCCAAGGCAAAAGGCATGGTATGCCTAATAAGCCCGGGTACGCCCCAGGTAAACCTGGAAGAGAAGGAAGAAATGACCTGGCCACTACCTGTGGCACCGGTGATTAAACCGGCTCAGCAGCAGGAGGGGCAAATCAGTTGCGGGGCGGACAGGAATAGTGAACCACCACCACCTGTAGCACCGAGTTTCAGCTCGGCTTAGCCACAGGGAGGAGAGGGAGGTGAGCCAGAACAGGGAGAGCCAGAACCAGGGCCAATGTGCCCGGTCCGGCAACAGAAGTTTGGCCCGCCCACCCTTAATGGGCGTCCAGGGCCCCTGGAAAGTCAGTTTGTGGTCCCCCACACTCCCCACCAGCTTAGGGCTATGATAAGCCACCTGGGAAAGCTAACTCCAAAGGGAGACACCTCGGTTCACTTTGTGGAAGTGGAACAGGCAGGGTGCGCTGATGTAGAAATGGCAAAGGTGCTTCTCCTATCTCTAGACAGCAAACTGTACCAGTCCCTCTCTACTGAGAGCAAAAGAGGACAGAAAAAACTTGCTGCCGTCCAAAAGGACATTTTAGAAGCTATGGGCTGCAATGACGGGTGTCCCTTCTCTAGAGTAGAGAAAATGGTGCAGCTCACAGGAGAAACCCCACAGGCTTTCGCAGATCTACTGTGGCCTATGTACAAAAGTACCTGTAGTGGGCACATAGACAGGGATAACTTAAGCCCGGACGAATTAGCACACTGGCTCCGAAGCCTAGTAGCTAACAGTTTACCCAGAATAAGAACCAAGGCTGAGGCCTAGTTCGACCCCAGAGATCCCCAAGCCACAGAACAGGAAGTGTTTAGGCAACTTACAGAAACGGCAATGGGATAGAAGTGCACCCACAAAAGGGAAGGGTTGAGGAAATCCGACCGAACCAAGATAAGAGAGAATGGCGCCACGAGGGGGGCAACCCCTCCGATACAAAACGTACCTACTTTGGGTGCGGAAAGAGTGGGCACTGGATAAAGGATTGTAAAAAGCCTTGGAAGAATAGCGCAGGAAAGAATTCTCCAGCCCCTGCCCAAAAGACCGAGACAGATAAGCCAGTCCCCCCCGCCACTCATTTAAGAACTTTTTAACTGCGCTCCGAGCCATGTTAGATGGCCCTGGGAATGTCATGTATTTAACCATCTTGCAATGACATAGTCATGTAACTGTAACTCATGTACACTGTATCTGTACCATAGAAATGCACACCCTGACCACAGGGGGTGAACTTGCGGGAGACACTCCTCACCTGGGTTTCCAGGTATAAAAGGGGGAGGCCCCACCCAGGGTCAGCACTCCTTGGTCTGGGCAATAAAGGTGAAGGTCACAGAGTGACCGTGTCTGTGATATCCATGCCTCGTGTGAGTTTGTAGTAAGGTGCAGGGACACTACATTTGGCGATGAGAAACGGGAATCACCAAACCACGAGGATGGCCACTGGTGGCACAGTGGAACGTTACTGTGTGGGTGAGCACTGGGACGACTTCGTGGAAAGACTCCAGCAGAGCTTTGTCACAAAGGACTGGCTGGAAGAGACAGCGGCTGACAAGCGGAGGGCGCATCTACTGACCAGCTGTGGTGCACAGACGTATGCGCTGATGAAAGACCTGCTCACACCCCAAAAGCCGGCGGACAAGTCCTTTGAAGAGCTCAGCCAGCTGATCAGTGAGCATCTCAAGCCGGCGAGTAGCGTACACATGACCCGGCATTGGTTCTACTCTCACCGGCGTCGGGAGGGACAAAACGTCTCGAACTTCGTGGCGGAACTGCGGCGCTTGGCCAGTTTCTGTAAGTTCTCCGATGCCTGCAGGGGGGAGATGTTAAGGGACTTTTTCATCGAGGGCATTAATCATGCCGACATTTTCAGAAAGCTCATAAAGACTAAGGACTTGACTTTAGAAGGGGCGACGTTGATCGCTCAGACCTTTATGGCAGGGGAAGAGGAGACCAAGCTAATTTGCGCATGCAGCCCTGGTCCAAACATGGCAACAGACCAGGGCGTTAACATGGTGAATGCGGCTCGGGACCCTGCAGGCAGGCAAGGGCATTTTGAAACCGCCCAGGCAGCAACAAGCTCTAGGGTGGGCCTGCAACAAGGACAATGGAAAGGGGATCGGCAATTCACGCCATCTCGAGGAACAATGCGTCCTGCGATGGGACCATTAACACCCACCATCAGAGTGCTTAGAAACAGCCAAATGGGCAATCAGAGAGGAATGCCTGGTAATAGTCCTTTTGTTAACAGCAATCTCAATCTCAGATCATGCTGGAGGTACGGGGGTAGACACACTGTGAGAAGCTGCAGGTTCCAGCAATATACCTGTAGGATTTGTAATGTCAGTGGACACTTGGCCAGGATGTGCAAAAAGGCAGTAGCGAGGCTAATCTGCGAGACAGAGGAACCAGACAAGGGGTCTGCAATGCAGGATGTGGCCTAGGGTAAAGCCATAGATGCTGAAGTTCAGAGAGTTCATGTGGCTGACGCCCACAGCTCATACACTAAAACACCACCCATGATGCTGAAAGTCTTACTGAATGCCATCCCGGTGCACATGGAGCTGGACACGGGAGCTAGCCAGTCGCTCATGAGCGCCCAACAATTTGAGAGATTATGGCCACACAGAGCTAGCAGGCCCAAACTGGAACGCATTGAGACGCAGCTATGGACGTACACCAAAGAGATCATCCCAGTGCTGGGCAGTGCAAACTTGGTGGTAACACATAATGGATTACAGAACCGGCTGCCACTCTGGATTGTTCCGGGAAAGGGGCCAGTGCTTTTGGGGAGGAGTTGGCTAGCTGAGATGAATTGGAAATGGGGGGATGTGCACGCCATTTCATCCGCGGAGCAAAGTTCATGCTCACAGGTCCTGCAATAATTTGGGTCACTGTTTCAACCTGGTGTCGGAACGTTCAAGGGCACTAAAGTAGTGATACGCATCACTCCGGACGCCAGACCAGTGCACCACAAAGCCAGAGTGGTGCCGTATGTGATTCGTGAAAAAATTGAATGTGAACTGGACAGGCTGCTCAGAGAGGGCATAATTTCAGCCATTGAATTCAGCGACTGGGCAAGTCCCATCGTTTCCGTCCTCAAAGCAGATGGCTCGGTTAGGATTTGTGGCGATTACAAATCCACCATCAACCGAGTATCGCTGCAAGACCAATACCCATTTCCGAGAGCGAAGGACCTTTTTGTCACGCCGGCAGGTGGCAAGCTGTTCAAGAAGTTGGACCTCATTTCGTCAACACACAAGGGATTATTTGTCTACAACAGGTGTCCGTTTGGCATTTGTTCGGCAGCAGCCATCTTTCAGAGAAACATGGAAAGCTTGCTCAAATCCATTCCTGGAACGATCGTATTCCAAGACGACATTCTCATAACGGGTCGAGACACCGAAGAACACCTCCACAACCTGGAGGAGCTGCTACGCCAATCGGATCGGGTAGGCTTGCGGCTGAAAAAGGCCAAGTGTGTGTTTTTGGCCCCAGAGGTCGTGTTTTTGGGCAGGAGGATTACCGCAAATGGGATCCGGCCCACTGAATCAAAAAGGGAGGCGATCCGCCAGGTGCCCAGGCCCGGCAACACAGCGGAGTTGCGATCATTCCTGGGACTTTTGAACTATTTCGGGAACTTTCTGCCGAACTTAAGCACATTGTTAGAGCCGTTACACATGCTCCTGCGTAAAGGTTGTGAATGGTTTTGGGGGGACTGTCAAGAACAGGCTTTCAATAAGGCGAGAAATCTGCTGTGTTCCAACAAATGTTGACTTTGTATGACCCTCGTAAAAAACTGGTTTTAACATGCGATGCGTCATCCTACGGGGTTGGGTGTGTATTGCAGCAGGGTAACGATGACAGCCGACTCCAACCAGTGGCTTACACCTCCAGGTCACTCTCCCAGGCAGAGCGTGGATATGGCATGGTCGAGAAGGAAGCACTCGCGTGTGTTTACGGTGTGAAAAAGATGCACCAGTACCTTTTTGGTAGACAGTTCGAGCTAGAGATGGACCACAAGCCGTTAACATCCTTGTTGTCTGACAGCAAGGCTGTCAACGCCAATGCATCAGCTCGCATACAGCGCTGGGCTCTCACGCTGGCTGCGTATGACTACACCAAACGGCACCGGCCAGGCACCGAAAATTGCGCTGAAGCGCTCAGCAGGCTCCCACTGACTACTACCAAGGGGGCGTCGGAGCAGAGCGCCGAGATGGTCATGGCCGTTGAGGCTATTGACACTGCGGGCTCCCCCATCACAGCCTGCCAGATCAAACTCTGGACCAACAGGGACTCCCTCCTATCCATGATAAAGAAATGTGTCCTGACTGGGGATTGGGTGCCCGCACGCACACAGGGCGCGCCCCGTGGAAGTTAGACCTTTTCAGAGACGGATGGATGAGCTCCCCATCCAAGCCGACTGCCTGCTATGGGGCAACCGGGTAGTCATGCCCCAGAAAGGAAGAGAAGCGTTCATCAGGGAACTCCACAGCGAGCACCATGGCATCGTGTTAATGAAGGTCATTGCCCGGTCACATGTATGGTGGCCGGTGATTGACTCAGACCTGGAACACTGGGTTCGCAGGTGCATGACGTGTGCCCAGCTGGGCAATGCCCCCAGGGAGGCCCCACTCAGCCCGTGGCCCTGGCCTGCCAGACCATGGTCACGTATTCACGTAGACTATGCGGGCCCGTTCATGGGGAAAATGTTCCTGATCGTTGTCAATGCATACTCGAAGTGGATCGAGTGCATCATATTGAACTTGTGCACGACGTCCATCACCATGGAAAGTCTGCGTATGGTTTTCGCGACCCATGGCTTGCCGGACATCCTGGTCAGTGACAATGGCCCGTGTTTCACCAGCCATGAATTCCAGGAGTTTATGTCGGGCAATGGTATCAAGCACGTCTAGACAGCGCCGTTCACCCGGCTTCCAATGGCCAGGCGGAACGGGCAGTCCAAGTCATAAAGCAGGGCATGCTACGCATGCAAGGACCCTCCCTTCAGTACCGCCTATCGCGCCTCCTACTGGCATACAGGTTCCGGCTGCACTCGCTCACTGGAGTCCCGCCAGCGGAACTCCTCATGAAACGCACACTCAAGAGGCGGCTGTCCCTCATTCGCCCAGCTCTGGCAGACATTGTTGAGGGCAAGCGCCAGTCCCAAACTGAGCTCCATGATCGAAACTCAAGGGGGAGGTTTATAGAAATAGATGACCCGGTATTTGTTCTTAACCATGCTTTGGGAGCCAAGTGGCTTGAGGGCACCGTAATTGGCAAAGAAGGAAATAGAGTCATGGTTGTCCGACTTAACAATGGGCCAAGTAAAGAAAAGATTCAGCATAGACATGGAGGAACCTGAAGAAGAGCATGAGATGGCATGAGATGGCACCCACACCACTGCTAGCGGTCGAGCAACAAAGACAGCCCTCAGCATGCACAGTCTCTGCAGCAAGCCCGGACATGCCAGAACCACCTCAAGTGACAGAGACACGTGCTGAGTCTCAGCCACCAGAGCCACAACTGCGGCGCTCCACGAGAGAGCGTCAACCACCTGACAGACTTAACCTCTGAAACAAAAAGACTTAAGAGGGGAGGTAATGTCATGTATTTCACCATCTTGCAATGACATAGTCATGAAACTGTAACTCATGTACACTGTACCTGTACCATAGAAATGCACACCCTGACCACAGGGGGTGAACTTGCGGGAAACACTCCTCACCTGGGTTTCCAGGTATAAAAGAGGAGGTCCCACCCAGGGTCAGCACTCCTTGGTCCGGGCAATAAAGGTGAAGGTTACAGAGTGACCGTGTCTATGATATCCATGCCTCGTGTGAGTTTGTAGTAAGGTGCAGGGACACTACAGGGAAGGTAGCCACCGCCACCGGTACCGAGATTCCATCTGCCCCCTCCCAACCAAAACCGTGACTAGGACAGGCACAGCCTGTCCACCTGTGTGCCCTCGAGTAAGATGCGTCGGGGGCGACCGACCGTTCAGATGAAAGTGGAAAAGGTGAAAGGGACTTACCTGCTGGACACCGGTGCCTCGAGCACCCTTGTCTATGCAGCTAACCCCGCCACCTCACCTCTGTCTAACGGAGTCCCCTACAGGTTTCACAGGCACTGAACAGATTGGCTCATTCTCCGTTCCGCTCTCCTTTTACCTAGGTACACTCCACACTGAGTGGACTTGTGTCCTGATGAAGTGGGAGCAGGAAGGGAGAGGGATCCTGGGGGCTGACTTCATCCTAGGTCACGGGATCCTAGTGGACTTAAGAAACCACTGTCTTTGGGGATCAGTCTGTGCGAGACAGGAGAGTGCGGTGATGGTTATCCCGGGAAAACAGGTAAAAGGGATGGTGTGCACCATGAAACCAAAGGAGTGTTACGACCTTGAATCACTGGTCAGTAACACCCCTGTGGAATATCAAGAGTATGTGAGGAAAAACCTTGCAGCTTTTGCCACTCACAAACACGACTGTGGGAGAATAAACAGGGTTGAGGTTAGTATAGATGGGGACCCCAAGACCTGACCACAGAAACAGTACAACTTCCCCAGGGAGGCGGAGGCAGACATGGAAACAGCCTTGGGTTCTTTAGTTAAACAGTGGGTATTGAGACCAATAGCTACCCATGTGAACTCTCCATTGTGGCCGGTTAAGAAACCAGACAACTCCTGGAGAGCCACGGTGGACTATCGAGTACTCAACCGTAACATCCCCATCTGTGCACCCACTGTTGCTGCTTTTGCCGACCTCATTGGAAGTATCCCAGCCTCCGCAACCACCTTCACGGTGCTGGATATTTCCAACGGGTTCTGGTCCATACCTTTAAGAAGGGAAGATCAGTACAAGTTTACTTTTACCTTTAAAGGACAGCAATACACTTGGAACTGTCTCCCTCAGGGCTTCCACAACAGCCCCAGTATTTTCCATCAGCGTATGGCCGACTGTTTAAAGAGTTTCAGCAGACCCCAGCAGCTAGTACAGTATGTGGATGACCTGCTCCTGTTCACCGATGAGCATGGCCCACTGCTGGCTGAGCTGCTGGAACTGCTGAAAGAAGAGGGATTTAAAGTAAACCCCATGAAGGCACAGATCGGCCTGAAGGAAGTAAAATTCCTGGGACTGGATGTGCACTCTGGGGAAAGAGCCATAGACAAAGCTGGAAGGGAAGCAGTGTAGAAGTTACCCGCCCCCAACACAGTGACAGGAGTAAGATCCTTTCTAGGGCTAACTGGGTATTGCAGAGACTTCATTGAGGATTATGCAGCCACAGCAGCCCCTCTGCTCCGATTCCTACACAAGGGAGTGGAGTGGAATTGGGACAAAGGTTGCGAGGCAGCATTTATCCAACTCAAGAAAGACCTGCAGACCGCGCCAACTCTAGGGGCAATAGATGGGAGGTAAAGAGTTTTTCCTGGAGGTAGCAGCCAGTGGGGACAGCCTGAGTGCAGTACTGCTCCAAGAGTGGCACGGCCGGCTGAGACCAGTGGTCTACTCCTCCAGGATATTCACGGACGTGGAGAAGGGATACTCCAATTGTGAGCGGCACCTCCTAGCCACTCACTGGGCTGTGAAAAGATCACTGAACTTCACAGGGGGGTCCCCTATCGCACTCCTTACCCACCATACGCACACGCAAATGCTCCTGGACGGGAGAATTAAGAACGGGACAGTGAGCAGTGCCCGCATTGCTCGCTGGACCCTGCTCCTCTGTCAAATGGACCTTAGGGTAAAGGGCCTCTGCTAGCCAAGACTCGCAGCCAACATGATTTATCCAGGGACAGCAAAATGGCGTTCCATAGAAGGGGTATGGGAAATTAACATAGGTTTCGGGCTGGATTACACCCCACCGGCCGAAAGATCTATGTGGACGGTTCAAGCACGGTATCTGCGGGTGAACGATTCACAGGCTGCGGAGTTTATGACCCCGAGGCAGGCATTGCCCTGGTGATTAAATTCCCCAGTACTATGAGCACCCAGCACGCTGAACTGTCTGCGGTGGTGTATGTCGTCACGCACCCTGAAGAATTCCCTACCCCACACACGATTTGCTCGGACAGTATGTTCACATGCAATTTGTGTACGGAGTACCTGACTATCTGGTCCCGCCGCGGATTCACATCCGCAGACGGGAGATTCCTGGCAATTAAGCCCCTACTGGAAAAGATCATAAAAGCCATAGGGGAGGAAGGGAATGTCTACATACATAAGGTGAAGGCACATTCCACCACAGAACCCCGTAGCGAGGGCAACCAGCAGGCTGACATGTTAGCCAAGCAAGGTGCCTGCACGGGCAAGCTCTGGGATCCATACAACTCAGGACCCATAGCAGCAGTCAGGGGCAGGATGGGGACGGCAGGTATAGCTTTGCCCCTGGATCTAAAAATGGTTCAGGCCCAAGACCCCGCCCTCAAAACTGTCCTGAACATGCTAGCAAAAGGGGAAAGGATAGACAGCCCGTACGGCACCGCAACAATTGCCATTAAAGAAGGCATGCTGTTCAGGAGGCAGAAATGGGTAATACCATAACAGCACCGGGGAGAATTCCTCCAGCTGGCCCACGAGGGTCCAGGAGCAGGACACCCCGGACCTGACTCCACTTGGCAACGAGTGGACCAGGCAGGGTGGTGGCCAGGGCTCAGGGAAGACGTCCGCGAGTTCTGTGCTAGCTGTCTGGTGCGCGCGGCCAACAACCCCGACCCCCAGAAAAGAAAGGTGTCGATGGAACATATCAGGAGGGTAGAAGGACCCTGGCAGTCGATCCAGATCAATTACATCGGGCCCCTACCCACTGCCCAGGGAGGCTACAAGTACTGCCTAGTATTGGTGGATATATTCACCAAATGGGTGGAAACCTTCCCATGCCGAACAACCACTGCCCTGGGAACAGCTAGGATCCTGATCAGAGAAGTGTTCTCCCGATGGGAACTACCACAATACGTGGAGTCCTACCAAGGGAGTCATTTCACCGGGCAGGTGATGCAGGAGACCCTTAAGATACTCGGCATCAGAGGAAAATGGCATGTCGCCCACAACCCACAGTCATCCAGGCCTGTGGAGCGTTTAAACTGTACCATCAAAGAAAGGCTGCGCAAAGAGACAGGGGACTCACCCAAAGGATGGGTAGAGGTCCTACCACTGGCCCTCATGGGGATCCAGGCCAGCCAGTCAAAGAGCACGGGGTACTCCCCGTACGAACTCATGACCGGCAGAGCCATGCGAACCCCACCCATGTGTTAGCCCCGGTACTCACGGAAGGCCAGCTTAGGGAAGTGAACCGGGACAGCTTTGTCAGGAATCTGTTTGAACACCTTAAACAGAACACTGGCAGGCTGCTAACAACATGGGAAAACAGCATCGGAGCAACCGACTGCTGCTAGAATCCCGCAAGCATCATGAGTGGGAGATAGGGGACCAGGTTATGGTAAGGAACTAAGCTAGATTGGGGTCTTTGAGGCAGTGTACATGGGACCATACCACATTGTCGACAAGGCAAGCCCCATGGTCTATGTCATAAAACTGCCCCGCCATACAAAGTGGTTCCACATAAACCAGTGCAAACCTTTCAACCCGGGGCAGCAGCTAAACGTAAGGGACAGCCAAAACCTGTGAACCGCACTCAAGACAGGGACCCCCAGCCAACAGCCCCCGACTGTGGAATTCCCACAGGGGATGTGGCAGACCCACAGATTGCACCTAGAGGGGCGGTGGACTGAGTTACCGGAGGAGCTGTCCCCCCAATCATTTGGGACTCGGATGCACCTCCAGCAGCCGGAGCCTTAAGAAGGACTCTCCGCATACCACGGCCAAAGACACCGTGGTTACCAGCGCTCCAATTTGAATGGCTCAGCCCTGGGAGAGGGACCAGCCGCAAAAGGGCATCTAAGGTCAGAGACCAACCCATGAACAGGGACACCCAGCCGGTAGCCTCGGGCAACAAGGGACCCTCAGAAGAGATACCGGTGGACCAGCCACCAAGTGAGAGTCCCCAGCCCTTAGCCGTTGACCAGGCAGAACCCCCGGGGAAGAAAGGAACCAGGCAGCCGCCCCCAAAGGAGCGGTGTGCTGCAGCACCGGAGGGGACGTTCCCCTGATAGTATGGGACTCAGACCCACGTCCGGTCAGGGGACTTAGGGTTAGACGGTGCGGACCGACCTATTACCTACCTCACTGGACACCCGGCGTAAGAAGAAGAAAGAGAGAAGGCAGGAATTAACCTGGCCACCCGGAGAAGGGTGGCAGATGTACATATATAGTGATATGGATTTAAGAATGTTTAGTGAGTAGTTTACAATAGTGTAAGATTATCTGTGTAATGATAAGTATATATGTATTAGTAACTGGGGTAAGGAAAAAAATCGACCTGTGCAGCTGTTAAAAGAGCACAGGCCAGGTAATACCCGGGATTAAGAAGAATCTACTGGTATAGCTATTAAGGAAGCACCGGTAAGATAACAAGCAAAACGGTTGTGAGATAAAAGTTAAAAGCAGACATCAGTCCACGAGGAATTGAATAAGACAGCCAGTCAATTAAAGACTATGAGCCCAATTTGGAACTCGGTCACCTTTGTCAAGCCAGAGAACTTTCTCAGGACTAGACAATCTGTTTTATGTGCCCCTACAGGAAAGAGGGCAGCATGAGAAGGATCCTGTTCCTGCTCGCCCTGATCAGAATGAGCAGCAGCGAACAAGGAGATGTGGAAGAATCCCTCATTTACGGGTGTTCACGAGGAAGAGCACTGATCGTAACCGTCGGGGTTGGCCCCAGAGACATGGAAGAACTCACCATTTACGCCCAGGAGGGAAGATGGCCAGGGTGGCTGGGATCTAATTCTACCCGCTCCTCCAGCCAGGAAGGTTTTACCTATGGGAGACCTCAGTTCCATGCCCCCGGATACGGATCATCGCTGCCCGAGTCAGTGTTACGGAGGGAAAACGTGTATGTTTGACTTGCAAAGGAAACATTCCCCTGGGAAGATGGTGGTGGCTCAGAAAACTCAGCAAGGATGCATGGGACCAGGAATCGGACTGGGAAAGACTCGGTAATGATACGTACCGCACCATCACGGGGACACGGGGAGGAGTAACAGTGTGTTGGGACAAATGGTGGGAATCCGAACAAGGAATTTATGTTTGCATGTAGGGATCAGAGAGTATTTTTCCTGCAGGCATATCGATCGCCTTCGCAGGGCAATGGTAAGATGAAGGGGAAGGGATGAGGTGGGATTCTCGCCTACACGGGTGCACGGTCCCACACTCCCCACTCCCAATTAACACCACCGAACTAAAAGCACACATTAAGAAACCCCTACCCACAACTCCGCCAATACGCACAGTGTTGTCCTAACACCACCAAGGGACCTGGGAATGGATTATTATTGGTACCGACTGAAAAGGTGTTATATCAGGGGGTACATTATGCAGTAACTTCAGTAATATTAAACATTACCGAGGTACACCTGCCTGCATGGTGTCCGAAGGAAACAGAGCTGCTGTACCAGGCCCTACTTAGAGACATGATCAAAAAATTTTATGTTAGTCTTTGGAAATGTAGACAAAGCAGACCTATACACCCTAAACGCTAGGGACACCATGGGCTCAGGGAGTCCTAGAAGGGCAATCATAAACGACATTTTCATTACCTTACCTACAATACAGCATCCTCTGTAATAAATAGCCTAGATGACATAGAGCTGTAAACAAAGATACACAGTTTAAAGACCCAATTGAGAAAAATCCTGAAACAGGAGAACACAGTAGTAGGATCAGAACTACACGAGGGCCAGGCTATGACTGTCCATTTAAAAGAAATAGTGGCTGAGCTGGAAAAACATGCACAGACAGTGAATGCACTGATATGGGAGGATAGAAACACTTCTGACCAGGCTGCACAGAACAAGGTGTGCGTATTATATGGGGCATGGCTGTTGTGCGAGGGCTGCAACAACCTGGAGGATTTAAGACAAGCTATAGTCCCCTCTTGGATCAGGAACAAGCCCCTCACAGCCTTCCACCCGTACAGCAATTCACTAAGCCCATGCCAGCTCTGCCGAGCCTCTGAAACCTACCCTGTCCCAGTAGACTGTGGTGAATCTAACCACACCATTATGGGAATAGTACTAAGGATGCCGGTCATGGGTGGGACAGCCCGACCCGCACCAGTATACTGGGTGGAGAACACTGGAGTTATTCAGGGAGCTGCAGACATTCGTTTCACAGCGGTCCCACCCTATTTCATAAAGTGGGAACACGCTGTAACGGGTACTGACCTCTCCGGGTGCCGGAGCTGGGGTGCACACGTAATACTGTGTCCCCAGTACTTGAGTACCCACAGTGTGGGTTTAAAGCTGCTGGGGCACAGCCTATTAACTGCACCATGGAAGTAATGGCACAAGACCATGTCCCTCCACAGGTAACATACATAGGGGCTGGGACATATTGTGTCACCACCAGTGCGCCCCACTATCAACATGGACACTTCTGGTGTCCGGTAAGTGACAGCAGTTTTTGCTTTAAACCTGAGGCATCAGTTCAAGTGGCCCAGGAACGGATTGTCCCCATTCCTGAACCCTCCACTGTCCACCTCACTGTGAAGGAAAACATTACAAACCTGCAGGATTATGTTGTACATTTTGGCTATGCAATTCCCCCTCTACCCGAACAGCTTATCGCTCTGCTAAAAGCTGTAATTATCTCACAAAAATACTTCTATATTCTAGAACAGAAAACCATTGAGATAGGGAAAAAGATTCTTGAGATCACCATTCCGCCTTGGTGGGGCATTTTCAGAAATATAGAGGTCCCAGTCTTGATCGGAATCACTTCCCACACTTTAGTTATTTGTCAACTCGCGATTATACTTTACTTATGGTGTCTTACTTGCTGAGTGAAATGCAGAGGCAGTCAGGTCAGGCACCAAAGGGTGCTGCTATATGCTCCTTGGCTGAACGTGGGAATCGCGCAGTGAGGGGTGACACCATACTACCATGTTTAATTTGTGTTTGATTTTACCTGCTGTAAACCGCAACATTGCGAGTGTTGTAAGAGTGTTACCTAAATGTTTTGACTATGTACCTTTATTTTACTGAACTTAAAACATGTTTGACTATGGACCTTTTATGCGATTTGAGAATGTGTTACTATGTGTTTTTATTTTACTTTACTTAAAGTTGTGTGTGACTGTATACTGTCATTTTACTGTGAAAACCGAGTAAAAGAGGTACATCATACCCCCTCTATGCTATAACCGAATTGTAATAACTGTATTCGCCTGTATATTGCATTGCATTTCAACGGAGGATGCAGGGTAATGTTTAGCTAGTATAAATGCAAGGAAGGTTGACTCTCGGGAGCAGGATTTTGCTTACCTTGATTGACACTCAAGAGTGTGGAGTGTCAACAGGGGGGAATGAAGGAATGCAAAATTCACAAGAAACCCCCCCTGTGTTTGGGCTCATTCGAAAGGAAATTTAATTTGGGACTATCTACCGAAAAGTTTGGAACTCTAAAGTGCTTATGGAAGAAACTATGAACTTTATTAGAATTATGAACTTTTACAAGACAAATTCAAGCCTGTGGGCGGTCCTAGGGAACAAAAGAAGCCCACTTGATTATTGGAACTGTCTGGGTGTGAGGACTGAATTAACCTGTCTGGAAGAATGAGTATTTGAAAATCCTTCTCCACAAGAGACATTACCATCACAAAATCACTCAGAGATAGCTCCCTATAAACATGGGTCTGAACAAACCATTTCAGCATATACATCACAAAGAGGCCCAATCCAGCCTGTATGCGAAAGACTAAGCACAAAAGGACATTGCAATTATCAAACTAATATTTCCATCAGGAAACAGTTTTCGAACATCAACCCACCCAAGACATATCAACTTTAATGAGTCCGACAAAATATTACAAAGAAGAACCAAGCCCGCCAAAATTATACAAAGGATTGTGAACAGATTGGGCTGCAAGATTAGAACACTGAAACCGTATAATTGGCCACTGTTTTCAACTGAGGTGGGGGAGAGAGGTGGTTGCTACTACCTCATCAAGACAAGGAGAGAAACCAACACGACAGTTGTTGTAAAGTCCTGTCCCTGCTGTACAGACTCACACGAGGCACATGCTGAAGCCAAGGTCACAAGGTTACACAGCTCTTGAAAGGGACACTTGCCTGAGACGTGTCTTTATATACCTGTGTGGAACAGATATATCCAGTGTCTCCTGCAAGTGCACCCCTGGTGGTAAGGTAAGCTTGTGTTTACAGGTCATATCTGGTTACAGTCATGTATAGCATGGTAAGCTACAGTTATGTACAGTAGTGTGAGATACATGACATCACCCTCCCCCAAGGTCTTATTGTCTTTATAGGTTCAGTCTCTCAGGTGGTCTGCGCTCTCGCGTGGAGCGTCTTAGTTGTGGTTCAGTTGTTTGCCTTGGTGCCTGTTTTTCTATCGGTGTGATTGCTGGTATCTCACCTGGGCTGTCTGTTTCATTCAGTATGATTGTTGGTGTCTCGCCTGGGCTGTCTGTTGGGATTGCCCTTTCCTCAGGTTGTTCCCTCTGTCTGTCCACCAGGTGTGGTGTGAGTTCCACATTGTAGTCTGCCTCTGGTTCAGCAGCATTGTCCATTTGTACCACCAGTCGCCTGTTTCCTTCCTTTCCTGTTACTGTCCCTGCAAGCCATTTGGGACCCCTGCCGTAGTTTACCACAAACACTTTGTCCCCTATCTCATTCCACCTCCCCCTTGAATTTCGGTCATGGTACTCAGTTAGCTTACGGTGCTTTGCCTCAATGATTTCATGCATGTCTGGGAGGATTAATGAGAGCCTTGTCTTTAAGGTCTGTTTCATCAATAGTTGCACTGGGCGGACTCCAGTCAATGTATGTGGATGAGATCTGTATGCCAGCAGCAGTCGTGACAAGCGGCCCTGCAGCGTGGGACCTTTGATTTTGAGCATGCCTTGTTTAATGATTTGCACTGCTCTCTCCGCCTGGCCATTGGAGGCCGGCTTGAATGGTGCCGTCTTAACGTGGTTTATGCCGTGGTCACTTATGAAATCTTGGAATTCTGCACTGGTGAAGCATGAACCATTATCACTGACCAATATGTCAGGAATTCCGTGCATTGCAAACATAGTTCCAAGGCTCTCCACAGTGGTGGAGGTGGTGCTCGAGTTTAAAATGGTGCATTCGATCCACTTTGAAAATGCATCTACAACTACGAGGAACATTTTGCCCATGAATGGGCCCGCATAGTCTATGTGCACCCACGACCACGGTTTGGTGGGCCAGGGCCAGGCATTCAGGGAGGCCTCCCTGGAGGCATTACTGAGTTGGGCACACATGGTGCACGGTCGGACGCAGAGCTCCAAGTCTGCGTCAATACCAGGCCACCAGACATGGGATCTGGCTATGGCCTTCATGAGAACGATCCCCGGGTGCTTGCGGTGGAGCTCTCGGACAAATGCCTCTCTGCCTCGCAGAGGCATGACTACTCGGCTACTCCACATCAGGCAGTCTGCATGCGCCTATGGAAAGGTTTGATCTCCTCGGGGCAGGCATCGTGAGTCTCTGCCCAGTCACCAGTTAAGACACATCTTTTTACTACGGATAACGTGGGGTCGCTGGTCGTCCAAGCTCTGATTTGGCGAGCCGTCATGGACGAACCTGTGGACTCAAAGGCATTGATTGCCATGACGATCTCACAGTCCTGTTCGTCAGACCCTTCCGTGGTTGCCAGGGGTAGCCTGCTAAGCGCGTCGGCACAGTTGTCTGTGCCTGGTCTGTGCCTTATGGTGTAGTTGTAAGGCGCCAGCATGAGTGCCCACCGTTGAATGCGCGCCAAGGCGTTGCCATTTATTGCTTTGCTCTCGGATAGTAAGGACGTGAGGGGCTTGTGGTCAGTTTCTAATGCAAACCTGGCCTCGAAAAGGTATTGGTGCATCTATTTAACACCATACACGCACGCGAGTGCCTCCTTCTCCACCATTCCGTACCCGCGTTCCGCCCGCGAAAGTGACCTGGAGGCGTAAGCTATGGGTTGTAATTTACCCGCACCATTGACATGTTGTAAAACGCACCCAACCCCATACGCTGACACATCGCATGTGAGAACTAGCTTTTTACCTGGATCAAAGAAAGCCAAAACACTATTGGAACACAGAAGGCTGCGTGCCTTATTGAAGGCGCATTCCTGGGCGTCCCCCAAAACCAATCACACCCCTTTCTGAGTAGCACGTGGAGAGGCTCCAGCATCGTGCTTAAGTTCTGTATAAAGTTCCCAAAGTAATTGAATAGCCCGAGAAAGGCGCGCAGTTCCGAGACATTCCGGGGCCTGGGTGCCAGGCGAATTGCTTCGGTTTTGGACTCTGTTGGGCGGATTCCATCAGCGGCAATCTTTCTGCCCAAAAATTCAACCTCTGGCGCGAAAAACAGACACTTGGATTTCTTAACTCTTCGGCCTACCCGATCCAACCGCTTTAGTACTTCCTCCAAATTGCGGAGATGGGAGTCGGTGTCCCTGCCCGTGATAAATATGTCGTTTTGAAATACAACCGTCCCCGGGATGGACTTGAGCAGACTCTCCATGTTGCGCTGGAATATTGCAGCTGCCGACCTGATGCCGAATGGGCATCAATTGTACATGAAAAGGCCTCGATGTGTGTTGATGGTGGTGAGTAGCATAGACTCTTCGGTCAGTTCTTGCGTCATATATGCAGACGTGAGATCTAGATTTGAGAAATGTTTTCCTCCAGCCAATGTGGCAAATAGGTCCTCTGCTCTGGGCAGCGGGTATTGGTCCTGTAGGGAGACTCTGTTTATGGTAGATTTGTAATCCCCACAGATTTGTACGGATCCATCAGGCTTCATGACTGGGACGATAGGACTCGCCCAGTCGCTAAATTCCACGGGTGAGATAATGCCTTCTCGCAGAAGCCTGTCCAGTTCATGTTCAATCTTTTTCCTCATCACATAGGGCACAGCTCTAGCCTTGTGATGGACTGGTCTAGCATCCTGTGTGATGTAGATTTTGACTTTAGCCCCTTTGAAGGTGCCCACACCTGGCTGAAAGAGATGTTCAAATCGACTTAGAACTATTGAGCAGGAGATCCATTCCTCTGATGACATGGCGTGAACATCATCCCATTTCCAATTTAGTTTTGCCAGCCAGCTTCTCCCCAGCAGTGCTGAGAGATCTCCGGGGACAATCCACAGTGGAAGTCGGTTCACCGTCCCTTTGTGTGTGACTGAGAGCATGGCGCTGCCAAGGACTGGGACGATTTCTTTGGTATAGGCCCTTAGTTTGGTGTCGACCCTTGTGAGTTTTGGTCTGTCGCTTTTGTACGGCCACAGCTGTTCAAATTGTTGAGCGCTCATGAGAGATTGACTCGCTCCCGTATCCAGCTCCATGTTGACGGGACCCTCATCATTATTGGAGGCGTCTTGTTGTAAGAGCAGTGGCCATTGATCGTGTTGATCCACTGTACCTCGGTGTCCCGGGTACTGTCCCCACCATCTTCTGGTCCGCTTTCCGACCCCTCCGATTCGTATACCAGCCGAGCTGCCGTTTTTCTGCACATGCGAGTCAGATGTCCTGTATAGTTGCAGTTTCTGCAAACGGCATGCTGAAATCGACACCCCCTTGATGAGTGCCTTCCCCCACATCTCCAGCACAGACCGCTTCCATTGTTTCCAAAAGATGAGCTGCGTCTGGCTGATCTCTCTTGAGCTTCTCTCAGTCTGTAGTTGATTGCTCACATTGTGGGTTGATGAGGTGTGAACGGCCGTTCCTGTGGCCCTTGATGGCTTCTGGCGCCACTGCCTGCTGTTAAGGGCCTGCTCTCCTGCCTTTGTCTGTGTGCGGGGGTAGCGGCTTGTTTCACGCTGTGAATCCCTTGTTCCGATGTTTCGTTAGTTGTCGTACCCGCAGTGTAGATCAATCTTGTTTCTTCTTCTCCTGCCAAGAATGTCTGTGCGATCAGTGCTGCTGCCTCTAGGGTCAAGTTCTTGGTTTCTGTGAGCTTTTGGAATATGCCTGCGTGGCCTATTCCTTCAATAAAAAAGTCTCTCAATACTTCTCTCCTTGGTTCATCGGAGAACTCTCATAAGCTAGCCAACCTCTGAAATTCCGCCACGAAGTTGGGTATGCTCTGGCCCACACAGCATCTGTAGTTGTAGAACCTGTGTCTGGCCATGTGTAGGCAGCTCGCTGGCTTCAGGTGGTCTCTTACCAGTGTGCTCAACTCTTCAAACAACTTGCTTGTTGGTTTCTCGGGTGCCAGCAGGTTCTTCATTAAGGTCTATGTTTTCGAGCCACAGCTGGTCAAGAGATGGGCTCTTCCCTTGTCTGCCTTATCGTCGCCCAACCAGTCTTTGGTTACAAAGCTTTGCTGGAGCCTTTCTATAAAGTCCTCCCAATTATTCCCAGCATTGTATTTTTCATCTGAGCCGTTGGTCGCCATTCTGTGGATTCTGTAATCCCGTAACTCGTCGCCACTATAAAGTCCTGTCCCTGCAGTACAGACTCACACAAGGCACATGCTGAAGTCAAGGTCATCTTTATTACACAGCTCTCGAAAGAGACACTTGTCTGAGACCTGTCTTTATATACTTGTGTGGAACAGGTATATCCAGTGTCTCCTGCAAGTGCACCCCTGGTGGTAAGGTAAGCTTGTGTTTACAGGTCATATCTGGTTACAGTCATGTGTAGCATGGTAAAATACAGTTATGTACAGTAGTGTGAGATACATGACAGTTGTAAACTAACTTCTCCAACCTCGAAGTCTTGAAGTTCTGAAGGAAGGAAGAACATCACCATCTACTATTAACTATCAAAAGAATTGGTAAGCTTAAGTCCCGCCTGCCCTGGAGTCTCACCTCACTAGAATTAGGTATTGGGAGGTGGGAGGTATAATTTTACTGCAACCCCCTTTGAATGTGTAATGTATGGTACTTTTCTTAGAGTGATTATAAGTTTGACCTTGTACCTTTCCTATTATTAGAGTGATTTTAAGTTTGACTTTCTACCTTTCCTTGTATTGCTCTTTATTAGAGTGATTGTAAGTTTGGCGTTGTATTTTCTTACTAGAGCAAGAACATTTTCAAAAATGGAAACTAGGTGTTTTGAGAATGGGCGAGAAGCCGGCGATCAGAAAACCCTTTCTGAATGTCCACGCTGGAAATAATGCCCATTTTTGGACGATAAGCACAAAAGTGGAGGTTCTAACCCATAGGGCTAGAAATTTGGAAAATAGCGCCACCGCCATTTTTTCAGTGATAATCGAGGCTTTTTTTTTAGCATCGAAATACCACTATCGCAGGACTCCGCATAATTTGGCAAACGGTGACCAGCAATAGCAGGAAATCCAGCCTTGCGCCGGAGCCAAATTCACCGATCTGAAAAAAAACGGACCGTCTGCGCATGGGATTTGTTTCCCCCCATGATTCTGTCCAGGTGTCAGGATGGGTCCATGCATGCGCAGTACACCCAGGTCTCAATCTGCCGTTTTTCACAGACAAGAGAAGATGCAGCTTGATCACAGCTGGCAGAGGGCCAGGAAATTTAGTTCCGCTGTCAATGGAGCACTGATCACAGTAACCCGCCCCCCCCTGCCATCCGTGTTGGACCTGTGTTGCTGAGGAGGTCTCCTCAGTTGATGACATTTGCAGAGACCACAAGCAATGCAGGAAAAGGTGGAATGTCCATTGCAGGCACGTGAGAGTATGTAATATTTTTATTGATGCATTCTTTGATTACGTAAATTGTAAATCTGACTCTTGTTGCTATAGGTAGACATAGTGTTGCACCTTATTTGTCATGAATGATCGTTACACATTATTAAGATTGCTTTTTGACATCTTAAAAGATGTTTCTGCACGTCGATGTCTTTCTCATGATCCACATGCAAAAGGGCCATTAAACAGCCAACTGTCTTAAATGCACAAGGAATGGTATAAGTGCTTTGATGGTTTCTGTGTGTGCCACAAGAGCAGAAGGGCACTCTGGTAAACATTCCTATTCTCATTTTTCCAGGAAAAGTTGTCCTACAATTGCTGCGAGCAGCGACGCACAGACGGTCGTCCGCTCCAAACACATCCATTAACTGACCTCGAGCAGAAAGAGACTGATTTAATTGGTGCCTCCGTGAGGTCAACTATCCATGAGGGTGCTGTGCCCATGTTCCAAAATTATGGTAAATTCTGCAAAATCCCCGGGCTAGGTTGGGGCAATGTGATGCAGTGTCTCATGATAACATATCATCATCATAGGCAGTCCTTCGGAATCGAGGAATACTTGCTTCCACTCTTAGCATGAGTTCTTAGGTGGCTGTACAGTCCAATACAAGAATTACAGTCTCTGTCACAGGCGGGACAGACAGTGGTTGAAGGAAAGGGTGGGCGGGGAGTCTGGTTTGCCGCACGCTCCTTCCGCTGCCTGCGTTTGATTTCTAAATGCTCTCGGCAACAAGACTCGAGCAGCTCAGCGCCCTCCCGGATGCACTTCTTCCATTTAGGGCGGTCTATGGCCAGGGACTCCCAGGAGTCAGTGGGGATATCGAACTTTATCAGGGAGGCTTTGAGGGTGTCCTTGTAATGTTTCCGCTGCCCACCTTTGGCTCGTTTGCCGTGGACGAGTTCCGAGTAGAGCGCTTGCTTTGAGAGTCTCGTGTCTGGCATGCGAACTATGTGGCCTGCCCAGTGTGGTTAGTGCTTCAATGCTGGGGATGTTGGCCTGGACGAGTACACTAACATTGGTGCGTCGGTCCTCCCAGGGGATTTGAAGGATCTTGCGGAGACATCGTTGGTGGTATTTCTGCAGTGACTTGCGGTGTCTACTGTACATGGTCCATGTCTCTGAGCCATACAGGAGGGCGGGTATTACTATGGTCCTGTAGCCCATGAGCTTGGTGACAGTTTTGAGGGTCTGGTCTTCAAACACTCATTTCCTCAGGCGGCCGAAGGCTGCACTGGCGCACTAGAGGTGGTGTTGGATCTCATCGTCAATGCCTGCTGTTGTTGATAGGAGGCTCCAGAGATAAGGGAAGTGGTCTACATTGTCCAGTGCCGCGCCATGGATCTTGATGACTGGGGGCAGTGCTGTGCAGAGAGGACAGGTTGGTGGAGGACCTTTGTCTTATTGATGTTTAGCGTGAGGCCCATGCTTGCATATTCCTCAGAAAATACGTCGTCTATGTCCTGGAGTTCAGCTTCTGTGTGTGCACGATAACATATAATGTAGTTGTGGTGATCCTTCAAATAAGCCTGCGCTATGTGACCTTACCCCCTCCCCTAACGCTAACCAATCATCTGTCGTTTTCCATTTTGCAGATGAGGATTCTGAGGCGCCACATCCTCCTATTGAAGCATCCACTTCATGTGTGGGTCGAGGAGGAATGTGAGGCCCACGCCGAGGAGCCTCCTCCATAGGAGGAACAAGGTCACGAAGCTCTTGCGGGGTGGGAGGGGGAGGAGGGTGGTGGGGATGGAGGGAGTGGAGTGGGTGGGGGGTGGTGGAGAGGGGGGTTAATGATGGGAGTGGAGGGGGCGATGTAGTCACCACCTCTTTTAGCTGCGGCCACAAGTTCCTCGGAGGAAGCCACATTCACAGGCTTCATCCAATCCGAGGCAGCAGGTCCAAGTCGTGTGCAGCAATGCACCCCCAGAGTTGAACCCCGTATGCCATCTCTTCGGAGGTTGAAACGGCAAAGCCGGTCTGCTGAAAGACAGGCATACGCACGCCTGGATATGGTGGGATTGTCAAGGGAGAGTGTTGAACTCAGTTGAGAGCTCCTCCAGGTCCTGGGTGGCATTTCCGGCAACATTGCCGCACAATCTGCGGACATAAGGGAGGGCAACGCAACGCAGGAGAACACCGCGGCTGTCAGTGCCCTGCGGCAATTGATGGTCTCGACTTTTGGCACTGCAACCCTCTGGATCATATCACCCAGACTGACAACATCTGTGAGTGGTGAGGCCAAGCATGAACCTTCCGACTCAGAAGCCGGGCCTTTCATACCCCGGGCTTCTCCAGGGAATCCAATGGCATCTCCATTGTCTCTCCCCCAACAATAGCAGCGCTCTGGGTGCCTTGCTGCACACCATCTTGGTCCCAACGCAGGTAGGGGTAGGGGCCAGAAGTGGGGGGTGGGGGGGTTGTCTCGGATCGGGCAGTGGGGGGGAAGTGGTCGCAGTTAAAAGACGTTTGGGGCAGGGGTTGTTGTTCTTTTGCTGTTGTTTTGCTGCTTTGGTTATTTTATAAAAGTTTTAAAAGTTTTATTAATTGTGTTCAAGTTAAAAATCTATTTAAGTTTGAAAATTAAAGTTTATAAAGTTTCAAGAATGTACAAATGTTTCATAAATTTACAAATGTTTTATTAATTCTTTTGTTCACATTAACCATTCTTGTGCAGTGTCTCATTTGCAGAATAAGAGGGGGAATAGTCAACATGGTGGGATAGAGTGGGCAGGCAAAGGTCACACGTGCCTTGCACTGTTCAAGCAAAATGTTGATTTAAGAGCTGCTGACATAAGACTTTTGCAGTGGCGAAAGCTCCACAAGGCCTCCCCTGAAGTGGTGGGGGTGGTGGCATGGGTTAATCACCAGGCTCCTCCTCCTCCTCCTCCCCTCTCTCCTGAAGTGGTCCTGCAGTCTCCAGTGACAAATCTTGTCCCATCACGATGGCTAAGTTGTGTAGCATGGAAAACGCCACAATGAACTCAGTGACCTGCTGAGGGGAGTATTACAAGCAGCCTCCAGAGTGGTCTAGGCATTGGAAGCGCTGCTTGAGCACTCCAATTGTCTTTTTGACCGTGTTGTGTGTAGCTATATGGCTGTCATTATAGCGATGCTCGGCTTGTATCTAAGGGTTCTGGAGGGCGGTCATCAGCCAGGTGGCGAGGCCGTAACCTTTGTCCCCCAGGATCCAGCTCTGGCCTTGTGGCTGCTGTTCAAACAGGTATGAGATGCTGCACTCATGCAAGATGAAAGCATCATGGATACTCCCTGGAAACTGGGCATTTGCTGCCATGATGCGCTGAGTATGGTCGCAAATGATCAGGGAGTGGAATCCCTTTCAGTTTCAGTAAACCTCTGGCTCAGCTAAAGGTGGTCGCAGGGCAATGTGCGTACAGGCAATGGCAGCCTGAATCTTGGGAAAGCCAGCAATTCGTGCAAAACCCACTGCCCTCTCATTCGGTGCCTCCTTGGTCATTGGGAACTTTATAAAGTTCATCCTGGGTACGTACAGTACAGTAGTCACTTGATGAATGCAGCTATGTGTAGCGAACTGCGAGATGCAGCATATGTCCTCTGCTGATGCCTGAAAGGAGCCAGAGGCATAGAAGTCAAGTGCCGCAGTCACCTTCACCTCGATGGGCAGTACAGTCCTGATGCTGCTGGGAGGCTGTAGGTCGGCTTTTATGAGCTGGCATATCTCTGTAACCACCTCTTTTCGGAAGTGCAGCCTTCGAACGCACTGTGCCTCAGACAGCTGCAGGTATGAGCACTGTTCCCTGTAAACTCGTGAGAGTTAAGGCCTCCACCCCAAACATCTGCGGTCTCTTTAATTATGCTCAATATGCTCTTAAATAAGCCTTCTTCCAGTTCAATGCTGTATAGAATACGCAGCCAGCAATAATGGCAGAGCTATTATAGCCCCCATTCTTTGAAATGTACTCAAATGTCCTCAAATGTCCTCGGATAGCCTTAAAAATGAACTATAAACTCACAAAAACTTCAATGTGTAAAATGCAGCTTTTCCTTTTATGCACTGAACTTCTGGTCCATTTTACAAGATAGCATCATTAGCGCCGGTTGTCCGACCTGGTAAGACTTGATTTTTTTGGGCGTGTTTTTGGGCGGTCGGTAAAAATTACGGTTTGGTGAATTTTCCGCCCGCGGCGATAGCAGAATATTGTACGCCGATTGATGTCATAAAAACAGTAAAAAAAATGGGCGGGCGATAATTTTTAGCACCGCCGTAAAACTGCTGTGGAATTTTCCGCCCGGGCGCTAAATTTTGTACACCGTGTTTACCGGCAAAAAAAAAAATCACTTTTTCCGCCCTCCCATGGCGGGAAAACGAACACAAATCTTCCGAATTTCTAGCACACAAAGTATTTTTTGGCTCTGTGATTTACTTGAATGATATGTTGCAATGTGAGCTTAGACATCCCTGGTCATTCCATTCTTCTTGTACTACAATGTAGCTTCATTGATTTTCGGTCTTTTGTCGCCCCTCTTAGCACCCCGATGGGCGGCAATGAAGGCGGAAAGCAGTTGCACCCGAGCGGTCAGCTTCCAGCGCCCAGCCGGGCTATTTGGTGCCGGGTTTGCGGGGCATGGAGCAGTATCAGTGTACGTGCCTCTAGTTGCAACACCAGCTCGATATTTGGATTGCGCTCGTTCTGTAGCATCCCATAAGCGCTCCCTAGAGGGAACGCCAGTGAAAGCTAGCATTCCATGCTGTACCAGCTGAAGTGATTGAAGGAATGTCTACCTCAGGTAAGTGTGATTATTTTTATTTTTTTTATTTTTGTGATTTATGTTGGGATCACGTCAGTAATAAATTTTTGGTGGTTTTTTTTCAGGTTTTTGTTCTCCACGGAAGCCTCTTAGTGCGCTCCCAAGCCGGCTGTTTAGCTCAGGATTTTCAGTGGCTCAGCCGGCCTTGCGCCCTAAAAGAGGTGTGGAACCCCTCCCGTAGCACTGCGCTCCAAGCTCAGGGCCCAGCTGGTGAATTTTGTGGCTGGAGACGTAAACCATTTCCCGGCGCAAAATCTATCGCTCCGCCTGTTTTAACTCCGCAACAGAGGCGTGACCAAATTTCCACGCCAAAGAGAGAATATTGCACAGGTAGAATAAATTGTTGTCTATAATATGCGGCTTGTTCAACATCTGCTACTATTTACAAGCCAAATGTATCGTTTCATTGAGATCTTAAATGTTAGATGGCTAGCAGGGGACAGGATTTATACTAAAGATCACTTGTTTTTCACATTCATAGAATCATAGAATCATACAATGGCCCTGAAATTCCAGTCGGAGGCTTCCCGTGGGTAATTGCCTCTGACCGGGGAATTTTTACGAAAGTACCTGGTGGTCCCGGAGGTGCCCCGGATTCCAGTGGGAAGGCCTTCTCTTCCCGTGCTGCGAAGGCGCGTCCTCGAAGTACCCACGCAGAAGGTGCAGTCACGTGTGACTGCTCAACCAATCAGGTACAATATACTCAATTAACAGCAATGGGAACTCCGAATCTACGAGTTCTCATTGCTATTAATTGAGAAAAAAAAACAACACAATAACACCAATTAAAAAATAAAAAACACACCTCACATAATTAAAATTAATTAAAATTAAAGTTAATAAATATCTTAGAGAACATTTATTTTTCCAAATTTTTAAACAGTTTTTTTAATTATGGTTTAAAATAAATGTAACATAGTGGGCAGGGTTTTTAAAAATAAAATATGTAATTTAAATTTTATTTTTTATGATTTAATTGTGCTTTAAGACTCTTACGCCTGTAAAAGTAGGCTATGTGTCTACTTTTATCAGCCGCAAAAGATTTGAGGACTTTTGCTGGGCAAGATATGGATAAATATGGCAATCTTGCCCTTGCAAATATCTTCTCTCCTGATATGCGGATGATCTGTCAAGCTGGAGCTTGACAGAGTGGAAAAGCCGGTTTTCAGTGTATGTGCATTGTGCGCTGAAATTCAGCTTTTGCGATGCCTTCCCGGGTCCGTAGACACTCCGTACGGACCCGGGGAGGCCGGAATTTCTGGGCCAATGTTTGCAGCACGGAAGAAGGCCATTCAGCCCGTCGAGCCCGTGCCGACTTCTAGGTAGTCCCTCTCCCCTTCCCATAGCCCTGCAACACAGAATCATAAATTAGAAGTCTTGCTTCTTTTCTTTATTATGAAATCACAGTTATTTGTCCATAATAAATATAAGATAAGGATAGTAGGTTCTAGCTTAAAGTTCAGGTTTTGATAGAGGCCAAGTCCATGACAGGTATCACCTTTGAGCCTAATCTACACCACTTAATTTTGAAATCCCTGTTGAAGTCCCATTTGATTGCAGCATAGGCTGTCTCATTCATCGTGTCCATTTTGCAGTCTATTTCTGACTCCAGTACCTCTGGTGCAATTGGCTGGACTGAGAGATTGTGGACAATTGGCCATTCTGAGATAATTCTGTAGTCTCTTAGGTTATCTTAGTTAGGTTCATATAGTTTTGGTCTGCTTTTTTGAACCATTGTGCTTGGGCATCTGCAGAGCGCTCAAATGGTTTTATGTACATATTGTAGTATAGCTGAGTTTAGCTGGGATACAAACCATTTTGTAATGGAGGGTGGGGATGATGGGGTTTGCTGCAGTCCTAGCTTAGCTGCTGTTACATCTTCCTTTTCTGTTACAGTCACTAGTTCTGGTCCCAGCCAAGATCCTTGTGGAGTTTATTGTGCACACATTTTGCTTTCTATCAGTTCTTCATTATCATTTCTGCTTGTGCTCACATTTATGCCATACTCTTTAGTGAGTTGTTCCCTGCTCTGCTGGGTTTCATTTTTTTAAATTCATTCATGGGATGTGGACGTCGCTGGCAAGGCCAGCATTTATTGCCCATCCCTAAATGCCCTTGAGAAGGTGGTGGTGAGTCGCCTTCTTGAACCACTGCAGTCCGTGTGGTGGAGGTACTCTCACAGTGCTGTTAGGGAGGCAATTCTAGGATTTTGACCCAGCGACGCTGAAGGAATGGCGATATATTTCCAAGTCAGGATGGTGTGTAACTTGGAAGGATCTTGCAGGTGGTGATGTTCCCATGTGCCTGCTGCCCTTGTCTTTCTAGGTGGTCGGGGTCAGGGGTTTGGGAGGTGCTGTTGAAGAAGATATCATCCATGGTACAGACTGGATAGTTAATGTCTGCAGCATTGGTGCACAGACCCCTGTGCTGATGCTGATTACCTTCTCTCTTTTTATGACAGCTAGATTGAGAACATTGTACCTTGCTTTGCTTTCCAAATATTTTTATCCTTTTAAGGATTCATTGGGGTGCAACAGAACATTGACTTCAATGCAAGAGGAATTCAGGTTAGATATAAAGCAATTCGCTATTTCCCATTTTACACTACTGCTGAAGACCAGTTTGACACCACCAGCCGACCCCCACATATGTCGCATTTACGTTTCTTAACCAGACATTCATGTGTTTTGATTTTTTTCTTTATATGAATCTTTAAAAAAGAAAAAAGCAGTTTAAAGTACTAGAAGTCATCGAGATATAAGGCAGCAGTTCAATTTAGAATGTGACGAACACCAACTTCAGAATTCTGTTTGTTATTCTTTATAATATACAGTTAGTACTTCATTTAAAAGTAAAGGCTAGATTTGGACTTTTTATATCATCATGGATGGAGCCAAATGCACATGGTGTAATGCAAGTTAAAGATTAATAAAGATGCTATCAAGGAAAGGTTGAAGGTAACATACTCTAACATGGCTGAGACTGGACAAGCTGAGGCTGAACATATAACATGGCTGGTACTGGGGGGGGGGCGGGGTGGGGAAGATGATTAGTGAAAGAAGATACATCATTTTAGATGAATCTGTACAAAATTAATATTTCTCTTCTTTGCCAAGTAATATTGTGATAATTTTAGTTCTCATTCATAATGTAATTTTTTTAATTCTCATTAAGAAAATGGAATGACTAAATATTAAAGAATTGTGGTTTTCTGCAGAAGAAGTTCCGAGTGTGCAACTCTAGACTGTTCTCCACTGTCCTTCTGTTATGTGCCCATATTTAGTATTTAATGCACAATGTTAATCCTGCCAGTGATGCTTTACTCCATGACCTCAGGAACATCTAACATAGAATCAGACAGGTAGTGAACGGATAACACTGGCAAAAGAATTATAAATCAATTTACTCTAAATGCACAATTTGGGCCTGAAATTCTGATGTTCCGGGTCCGTACAAAGTTTCTACGAACTCGGGAAGGCATCGGAAAAACCGGGTTTCAGCGCACAATGCGCATGCACTGAAAACCGGCTTTTCCGATCTGTCAAGTTTCTGGCTTGACAGATCTCACGCATATCGGGAGCGAGGACATTTGGAGGACAAGATTTCCGATATGTACGCATATCTTGCCCAGCAAATGTCCTCAAAAATCTTGCGCCTGAAAAAGCAGGCATATAGCCTACTTTTACAGGCGTAAGTGTTAAAAACATACATAAACATTAACATTAAATTAAATAAACATATATGAAAACATATTTTATTGTTAAAAACTCTCCCCAATATGGTAAGTTTATTTTAAGGCATAATTAAAAAAACTTTTTAAAAGGTCAGGAAAATATATTTTTTTATAAGAACCTTAATTTAAATGAATCTTAAATATGTAGTGTATTTTTCTATCTTTTATTAGTGTTTTGTGTGTTGGGGGGTTTCTCATTCATAATAATGGGAACTCCAACTTACGGAATTCCCATTATTATAAATGAGAAAATACTGTACCTTGATTGGCTGCCCAGAGCCATGTGACTCCAGTTCCAGCATACGGACGTTCCAATGTGTACGCACTCCAATGCATAGGAGTGAAGGCCTCAGGACCGGAAGTTCAAGTGGGCGCAGCACCTTCAAGTAAGTGTGCATTTTTTTCCATTTTTTCAGTAGTTTGCCCATGGGAAGACATCGATCGGAATTTCAAGCCCAATGTGTTTATTTTAAAAATGAAAACCATATCTTAACAATTGCTTTAACCAGTTTATTGCTTGAAACAATATACACAATACTGGTTATGCAAAATATTGGGGCAGAAATTGTCTCCGTGACGCCATATGCATACCCCACCATAATTCATCTGAAAGGTCCCACAACTTTCGGCTTTTGGAAATCTGGAACTTGCGATCTGTCAAGGCGAATCTTGACAGATACACCTTGACAGATCATACAAACTGACTGTAAAATCAGTATTGCTGGTGCAGAGTTGGGCTATTTGCCCAACCACTGTCCAATCATTGCCCACGGAACTCTTACGGCTGGTAAAAGCAGGTATAGGGCCTGCTTTCATCAGTGTAAAGGTATAAGCCTTAAAATAAACATTTAAAATGAAAAAATGATGCACATACACTTTAAATTAGTTTATGAAAATATTGGCCCAAATTAAGATGTTTTACATTATTTATCAAAACATTAAATTTTTATTGTATTTTGGTGTAATGAAGGAACTTATGAATAAAATTGAAAATCAGTACATTTATATTTATTAGAATTGTGTAAATTGTTTAATTATTTGGGGATTCCATTAATGTCATGAGGGATTCCCTTAATAAATGACTGCAATGGAATCCTTCTTTGTGATTGGCGGACCGGGCCCACGTGATCCCAGGAACGCTTCTACATCGCCTGTGTCCCTGGAATCCGTCCGCCTGGAGGCCCGAGACCGGAACTCTCTGCAGCCTGTCGCATAGAAACATAGAAACATAGAAAATAGATGCAGGAATCGGCCATTCGGCCCTTCGAGCCTGCACCGCCATTCAATGAGTTCATGGCTGAACATGGAACTTCAGTACCCCATTCCTGCTTTCTCGCCATACCCCTTGATCCCCCGAATAGTAAGGACTACATCTAATTCCTTTTGAATATATTTAGTGAATTGGCCTCAACAACTTTCTGTGGTAGAGAATTCCACAGGTTCACCACTCTCTGTGTGAAGAAGTTTCTCCTCATCTCGGTCCTAAATGGTTTACCCCTTATCCTTAGACTGTGACCCCTGGTTCTGGACTTCCCCAACATTGGGAACATTCTTCCTGCATCTAACCTGTCTAAACCCGTCAGAATTGTATCATGTTGTATCTGCATGGGGGTGGTTCAGAAATGTTTTGCGGGTTGGAGGCGTAATCTGGAGATACGCCTCTGACCGTAATTTCTAGCTCATTGCTTCTTGCGATATATTAAGACTTTAAAAATCTTACTTTTTCTTCTCTTTTTGTCGTGCCAATGGTGTTGAAATTCCTTTCTGCAAAATGGTTACATTTAAGATCGTTACCAAAATAAGGAAAGGAGAGATTGCGAGAAATGATTTTATGCACGGACTTGTTTGAATAAGGAAGGCAGGAAACAATAGTGGAAGCAGAATTCATAATGGCTTTTTAAAGGGAAGTGGATAAATATATCCTTCCTTTGGTAAGGAGACCAAAACTGTGCACAATACTCTAGGTGTGGTCTCACTAAGGCTCTGTACAATTGTATCAAGACTTCCTTACTCTTATACTCCAATCCCCTTGCAATAAAGGACAACATGCCATTTGCCTTCCGTATTGCTTGTTGTATCTACATGCTAGCTTTCTGTGTTTCTTGCACAAGGACACCCAAATCTCTCTGAACACCAACTTTTAAAAGTTTCTCACTATTTAAAAAATATTCAGTTTTTCTATTATTTCTACCAAAGTGAATAACCTCACATTTCCCTACATTATGCTCCATCTGCCAACTTACTGCCCACTCACTTAGTCTATCTATATTCCTTTGCAGATGCTTTGTGTTCTCCTCACAACTTACTGTCCCACCTAGCTTTGTATTGTCAGCAAACTTAGATACATTATACTCAATCCCTTCATCTAGGTCATTAATATAGATTTTAAATAGCTGAGGCCCCAGCACTGATCCTTGTGGCACTCCACTGGTTACAACCTGCCAATCTGAAAAAGATCTATTTATCCCTACTCTCTGTTTTCTGTCCATTATCCAATCCTCTATTCATGCTAATACATTACCTCCAATCTCATGACCCTCTATCTTGTGTATTAACCTTTTATGTGACACTTTATTGAATGCCTTTTGGAAATCCAGATATATTATATCCATTGGTTTCCCATTATCTACCCTGTTAGTTGCATCCTCAAAAAACTCTAATAAATTTGTCAATCACGATTTCCCTTTCATAAAAGTATGTTGACTCTGCTTAATCATGTTATGATTATCTAAGTGTCCTGATATCACTTCCCTAAAAATGGATTCCAGCATTTTCCCCACGACTGATGTCAGGCTAACTGGCCTGTAGTTCCCTGTTTTCTCTCTCCCTCCTTTTTTGAATAGCACAATTACATTTGCTACCTTCCAATCCGCTGGAACTGTTCTAGAATCTTGGGAATTTTGAAAGATCAAAACCAATGCATCCACCATCTCTGCAGCCACATCTTTTCGAATCCTAGGATGTAGACCATCAGGTCCAGGAGATTTGTTGGCTTTTAGTCCCATTAGTTTCTCTAGTACTTTTTCTCTACTTATATTAATTACATTGTTCCTCATCCTCATTAGACCCTTGGTTCCCCATCATTGTAGGTATGCTTTTGCATCTTCTACTGTGAAGACAGATATAAAATATTTGTTTAACGTTTCTACCATTTCCTTATTCCCCATAATAATTTCTCTTGCCTCAGTCTCTAAGGGACATCAGTTGTGGGGAAAATGTTGGAATCAATTATTAAAGATGAAATAGCAGCACATTTGGAAAGCAGTGACGGGATCGGTCCAAGTCAGCATGGATTTATAAAAGGGAAATCCTGCTTGACAAATCTTCTAGAATTTTTTGAGGATGTAACTGGTAGAGTGGACAAGGAAGAACCAGTGGATGTGGTGTATTTGGACTTTCAAAAGGCCTTAGACAAGGTCCCACACAAGAGATTGGTATGCAAAATTAAAGCACATGATATTGGGGGTAATGTACTGATGTGGATAGAGAACTGGTTGGCAGACAGGAAGCAGAGAGTCGGGATAAACGGGTCTTTTTCAGAATGGCAGGCAGTGACTAGTGGGGTGCTGCAGGGCTCAGTGCTGGGACCCCAGCTATTTACAATATACATTAATCATTTGGATGAGGGAATTGAGTGTGATATCTCCAAGTTTGCAGATGACACTAAGCTGGGTGGCAGTGTGAGCTGTGAGGAGGACGCTAAGAGGCTGCAGGGTGAGTGGGCAAATGCATGGCACATGCAGTATAATGTGGATAAATGTGAGGTTATCCACTTTTGTGGCAAAAACACAAAGGTAGAATATTATCTGAATGGCGGAAGATTAGGAAAAGGGGAGGTGCAATGAGACCTGGGTGTCATGGTACATCCGTCATTGAAAGTTGGCATGCAGGTACAGCAGGCGGTGAAGAAGGCAAATGGTATGTTGGCCTTCATAGCTAGGGAATTCAAGTATAGGAGCAGGGAGATCTTACTGCAGTTGTACAGGGCCTTGGTGAGGCCTCACCTGTAATATTGTGTTCAGTTTTGGTCTCCTAATCTGAGGAAAGATGTTCTTGCTATTGAGGGAATGCAATGAAGGTTCACCAGACTGATTCCCGGGATGGCAGGACTGACATATGAGGAGAGACTGTATCGACTGGGCCTGTATTCACTGGAGTTTAGAAGGGTGAGAGGGGATCTCATAGAAACATATAAAATTCTGACGGGACTGGATGGTTAGATGCAGGAAAAATGTTCCCGATGTTGGGGAAGTCCAGAACCAGGGGACATAGTCTAAGGATAATGGGTAAGCCATTTAGGACTGAGATGAGGAAAATCTTCTTCACTCAGAGAGTTGGTAACCTGTGGAATTCCCTACCACATAGAGTTGTTGATGCCAGTTCATTGGATATATTCAACAGGGAGTTAGATGTGGCCCTTACGGCTCAAGGGATCAAGTGGTATGGAAAGAAAACAGGAAAGGGGTACTGAGGTGAATGATCAGCCATGATCTTATTGAATGGTGGTGCAGGCTCGAAAGGCCGAATGGCCTACTCCTGCACCTATTTTCTATGTTCCTATGTTTCTATGTTTCAATGGACCAATGTTTACTTGGCCCATCATGCCTGTGCCAGCTCTCTGAAAGAGCTACCAATTAGTCCCACTGCCATTTAGGTGGAATTGATCATCAATTCTGGTAAACTTAGGGGTAAGTTAGAATTCTACACAAATTGGTCAATTGAACTGCTCCACACAGTAAATCTGTTAAATATTTTCCCATTTAAAAATCTTTCTCTTTGTGTCACTGTCATATCTAGCTTCCATTAATCGCACAAATTATGAATCTGGGTTACATCTATTCCATACACAAGCACAATCTGTATAAACAAACTTCTTATAATTTCAATAGTTCAATAACTTCAATAGTTGAGGCAATAACATGGAAACAATACAAGAATGGGGCACACTGGGGGAATACATGAATGGTTAATTTGCTCATTATCTGGTAATTCTGCATTTCATAATCAATTAGCTGCATAAAAATATCTCCAAAATAGATTTATGTTCTGGGATGTATTTGGATCACAATAGTAGATGGCAATACATGTAGAACATACTTCTTAGTTGAGCTTTTATTCAGTTTAGTCCTGACAGCATCCTCAGTCAATTTGAGAGACTATAGTGCAAGACAGTGCCGCTGCTGTTAGTTTCTATCTGCTGCTCATCCACAAATAGACCTCACTTTGTCCATCAAGCAGCACAAAAGACAAAGAAATTGCATGAATGCATCACACCAGTGCTTGATGTTTCATGAAATAACCCTTTATCAGAGACAGTGTGCTGTTTTGCATTTATCCTTAACAATAATGAATAGCAACAGAATGGTGGTGGAAGCAAGAATAAACGCCATCAAAGATCATCCATATTAGTCAGACTACTATCATAATTTAGCATCACATGACCTTCATACTCTGTGATCGCTCATAAATAGTTAATAACACTCTTCCTCTTTTATGGTTTCTGAATATCAACTAAAAGGCTTGCTTTATAGGTAAGGTAAAAGAGCAGAATTATTATCACAAATGATAACAGAAATATTTAGAGTAAAAATTTAAAAAGCATATTATTTCCAGATATTGAATGTAGATAAAATTATTTTGCTGTATGTCCAATATTTCCTGATGGATTAGTGTCCCACAAATAGTATTTATGCTTTTAAAGATTACTACTGATACACTTCACATTAATCACCAATAATCACTTTTATAATCCAGTCTATTTAGGAGGGTATTTGAACATATTTCGAGCAGAACAAGATCCTCTGTGTTGTGCTTTGTTTACAAGTGGTGGTGACCTTTGCTATTGCCATTAGTTCCTGGCTTTGTAATTGGCAGGAACTACCAATAAAGAATGGGGGTGAACAGCATTGTTAAAAAAGGAGAAATACATACATGCATCAGGATCTTATTCGCTACTAGCACAATGAAAAAAATCGATTAAATTTATCCCCTTTCAAATGTGATTTGGGAGACTAACAGTGGAGACCTCTGTGAATAAACTTTTGAAAGCAACAGCTTGAAAATTATGCTGTGTTATATAAGAATGTTAACATTAATGTATTCACACAAAATTACTTTATCAACTACTTTAACAGAAGCAGTTACCATTCGAAATAATTGGGTTTATACCTCTGTTAAAATAAGTATTTTCATATACAGAAGTTCATTATTCATAGTTTCTAGTTAACATTCATTGGCGTTGCTCTCTATGATGTTATGACAGAAATTAAGCTTTTTTGTCTATGATGTATCATGGTATCCTACCTTTCTGACACAATATGGTTAAAAACAGATTCACCCACAGAAAATGACACAGCTCAGTTTGATAGGAATTACATCAGAAGTTCCCCTAATTGACCCAGCAGGGTCTGTGTTTGCTGAGAGCAGCAATGGTCCCATTGGGGATCTAAACTGGGGCCTAAAGTGGACAACGCAAATAACAATCAATTCCAGAAACATTCATTGTCATTGTCACATAGGTCAGTCATCCTTAAAAAAAACTCATATATTCTCCTCTCTACCTATAAGTGATCTCTGTCTCCCCCTCTCAGGGCCCAAATTTGGCCCACCCGTTTTTATGGCACACTCACCGACTTCCTAGGTGAAAACGTTACCGAAAAGATTTCCCCGGACTCTGGCCGCTCTGTGGCCTCTCCCATGGCTTGGCGCGGTGTGGTCGGTCCATTAGGGGGTGGAGCTAGAGCCCTGCGCGAAAAACAGTGCCGGCAGCTCAACGCATGCGCACTGGAGGTTTTGCGCATGCACAGTAGCTCCTGCCCCCAGCCGTGCTGCAGCGTGGGACCCGATGCATCCCGCCCCTATCCCCGGCCGAGTGGCCTCACGACGCGCGCTGGGCTGGCTGCTGGAATAGTCAGACAGTCAGATTGCTGGAATAGAGAGAGAGAGAGAGAGAGAGTCAGATCATTGGAATAGTCAGAGAGAGAGAGAGTCAGATCGCGAGAATAGTCAGAGAGTCAGATCGCTGGAATAGTCAGAGAGAGAGTCAGAGAGAGTCAGTCAGGGAGAGAGTCAGATCGCGAGAATAGTCAGAGAGTCAGATCGCTGGAATAGTCAGAGAGAGAGTCAGAGAGAGTCAGTCAGGGAGAGAGTCAGATCGCTGGACTAGTCAGAGAGAGAGAGAGTCAGATCGCTAGAATAGTCAGCGAGAGAGTCAGAGAGAGTCAGTCAGAGAGAGAGAGTCAGTTCCCTGTGCTCTCCCGCCCGAGCGTCTCGCCCGCACCTATCCCCGGCTCGCTGACTTCCCGGGCTGAATTAGAAAGGTAGGATTGAAGTTTTATTTTTTATTTATTATTGATGGTTTTTATGCTTCTTGAATGTTGTTGTGAAGGTGTTTAGTGCTTTGCAAGGTCCTCTCCGCTTCCCTTCCTCCACTATCTCTGGCTACCTGCGCTGATTTCTTAACCCTTCGCAAGGGTTTTCTGTGCGGCCACAAGTGGCCACATATGCTGGCCTAAGTTAGTTAGGAGCAACTGTCCAAAGTGGTTTAAATGGCCAAAACAGGCGTAGGTGGCTGGTAATGCTCCCTTTTGAACCAAACTAAATGAAACTAAAAAAAATCCTAACTAACTCACTTATACTGGCGCAAATTGAATGTGCAAAATGGGCATTTTTAAGATACTCCAGAAAAATCAAGTTGCTCCAAAAAAAACAGAGCAACTCCTGAGCAATTTTAGGCCCTTAGAGTGGTAGGGTGCTGCTCTGAGATTCTAATCTCTCCATGGAATGGGTGCTCCTGTTGTGCCCTAAAGGCAGGGGTGCATGTTCCCATTATTTTCTTGATACCCTCCCTGCAATTTGGGACATGGTCATTGGCAGGTGACAGTAAAAGGTGGAAGATCCACAAACTTCCACAGTGCAATGGTGCCATGGGATTTTTAGGCTGACATCTGGTCAGGAATCGGAGGGAGTGGCCAAACTATTCAATTAAAATACAAGCATCCTGTGGGCTTTATTTGAATAAGTATTTGCTAGGCAGCTCTATTCTATACATGTTTACATTTTTATGTTTTTCTCAATTTTGTATTTCTTTTTATTGTATTTCTCAGCCTATCTTGGTCCAAATGATTAACCGTTGTGAAGCCATCAGACAGAGATAGATAGGCCAGAGAGACACGGTGAACAATCAACATCAAACAACCATGTACATGTTAGATTTCAGGCATTTTGTGCCAGGTCTACTTTACATTGCAGTATAGTGCAAATGACGTAACTGCTATTTTTCTCATATCTTCCAAGTGGGGAATAGGTAATCCTGTAACTGCTACAAATGACCTAGTTACTGGGCATATAAAGGCATACTCCAGGTGATAGGGAGCAAGGGTTCATCTGCAGAATTGCTCTGCAGAAAAATATTTAGAGTAAAAACTGGAAATGGTAACGGATATTCTCTGTGACTTCCTCACTTGAAAATCTGACTAAACACATCAGTTTGCTCATTTCACTTAAGTGAGAATCAATACTGCCAGGTAACTATATGTACCAATTATATCTCTTTACACAGTTATTGTCAGGGACTTCAATATAATACCAAATAGAGGTCATTCTGTGCTAACAGGCTTAACAATTCTGCTTTGAAATACCCAAGCACAAATGGGGCTCTGGGCTCCCATGGCAAAGCAAATCTAGGAAAAATAAAAAGAAATAACAATTTTGATGGGAAATTATCAGGATGATTCTCAAAGAGAAGACTTGAGATGCCTCAAATGCGTTTTATGACATATTTGTGTTGGATTGAAAATTGTATCCGATTATCAGTCCTGCTTTTGAATCAATACAACAAAACACACTTTAAACAGTTTTATTCCATTTCCAAAGAAGAATTGCTACCATGTGCTGCTTTTACTTTTTAAGAATGTTTTACTTTTCAAGATTTTATTTAAAAATTATAAATTACAAGCAATGTATTATAATAAACAATTGCATGGGGTACACAGTATAAATTGACCATGCATGTCAAAAAATGTTGTGATACTTCAGGCACACCTACTTAGGTCAGATTGACCACAGCAATTGTACACGCCGCGTGCTCGACAGAGACTCCACTGTTGAGTGGGGCCAGCAGCCGGGGGGAGGCCATAGCGTCGTTGGTGGGATGAAGGCCAGGACATCGCCGGTGGAGTGAAGACCAGGACATCGCCGGTGGAGTGAAGGCCAGGACATCGCCGGTGGAGTGAAGACCAGGACATCGCCGGTGGAGTGAAGACCAGGACATCGCCGGTGGAGTGAAGGCCAGGACATCGCCGGTGGAGTGAAGGCCAGGACATCGCCGGTGGAGTGAAGACCAGGACATCGCCGGTGGAGTGAAGACCAGGACATCGCCGGTGGAGTGAAGACCAGGACATCGCCGGTGGAGTGAAGACCAGGACATCGCCGGTGGAGTGAAGGCCAGGACATCGCCGGTGGAGTGAAGACCAGGACATCGCCGGTGGAGTGAAGACCAGGACATCGCCGGTGGAGTGAAGGCCAGGACATCGCCGGTGGAGTGAAGGTCAGGACGTTGGCGGTGGAGTGAAGGCCAGGATGTCGTTAGTGGAGTGAAGGCCAGAACATCGCCGGTGGAGTGAAGGCCAGGACATCGCCGGTGGAGTGAAGGTCAGGACGTTGGCGGTGGAGTGAAGGCCAGGATGTCGTTAGTGGAGTGAAGGCCAGAACATCGCCGGTGGAGTGAAGGCCAGGATGTCGCCGGTGGGATGGAGGCCCGAACGTCGCCAGAGGGAAGACTCGTGCGTGAGGGCGTGGAGTGAAGGTCGGGCCCAAACCTATGTTTGAAGCTGGTCGGAGGCTCACTGCCGTTGAGATCGCCGGGGGTTGGTTGGAGCAGCTGAGTCGGCCAGTGGGGAGTGAGAGTCCAGTTGGAGGGCCCTTGGTTGTAGGGAGGTCAACCTGGAAGGTAAGTCGAGATTGGGGGATGGGCAGTGGGCCCTTGCAGCACGGGTTTTAGGGGTAGGTAAAATACTTTGGAGGGTCAAAGTTAGGGCCAGAGGGCGCTTAGACAGTGAGGGACAATATGGCAGCTACCTGAATGAAGAACAAGAAGGCATCGGGAGTGGATGGAGTCCCCGCTGAGGCACTAAAATATGGCAGAGAAGCACTATTGGTACGAACTCATCTGGAAGGTGGAGAGCATGCCGGTAGATCTCAGAGATGCAGTAATCGTGACTATCTTTAAAAAAGGGGACAAGTTCCACTGCGGTAACTACAGAGGAATATCCTTGTTATCAGCCACTGGGAAAATCATCACTAGAATCCTCCTCAACCGTCTTCTCCCTGTGGCTGAGGAGCTCCTCCCAGAGTCACAGTGCGGATTCCATCCACTACGGGGTACAACGGACAAGACCTTTACGGTGCGACAACTGCAAGAGAAATGCAGGGAACAGCACCAACCCTTGTACATGGCCTTCTTTGACCGTACAAAGGCCTGTTACACTGTTAACCGCGAGGGACTATGAAGTGTCCTCCTCCGTTTCAGCTGCCCTCAAAAGTTTGTCGAGATCCTCTGCCTGCACGACGACATGCAAGCCGTGACCCTGACCAACAGATCCACCACAGACACAATCCAAGTCCGGACAGGGGTCAAGCAGGGCTGTGTCATCGCGCCAACCTTCTTCTCGATCTTTCTTGCTGCAATGCTCCACCTCACACTCAACAACCCCCCCTCCGGAGTGGAACTAAACTATAGAACCAGTGGGAACCTGTTCAACCTTCGTCGCCTCCAGGCTAGATCCAAGATCGTCCCATCCTCTGTCGTTGAACTACAGTACGTGGATGACGCTTGCGTCTGTGCACCTTCAGAGGCTGACCTCCAAGTCATCGTCAACATCTTCACCGAGGCGTACGAAAGCATGGGCCTTACGCTAAACATCCATAAGATAAAGGTCCTCCACCAACCTGACCCCACCACACAGCACTGCCCCCCAATCATCAGGATCCATGACGCGGCCCTGGACAAAGTTGACCACTTTACATACCTCGGGAGCCTATTATCAACAAGGGCAGATATCGACGATGAGATTCAATATCGCCCCCAGTGTGCCTTCGGCCGCCTGAGGAAGAGACTGTTCAAAGATCAAACCCTCAAATCTGGCACCAAGCTTTTGGTCTACAGCCCTCCTGTATGGCTCAGAGACATGGACCATAGCTCTGAGCCATACAGAGATTTGAGTAGACACCTCAAATTGCTGGCGAAATACCACTAACGATGTCTCTGCAAGATCCTGCAAATCTCCTGGGAGGACAGACACACCAACATTAGTGTTCTTGTTGGCCAACATCCCCAGCATTGAAGCACTGACCACACCCGACCAGCTCCGTTGGGCGGGCCACATTGTTCGCATGCCCGACACAAGACTCCCAAAGCAAGTGCTCTACTTGGAACTCCTACACGGCAAGCGAGCCTCAGGTGGACAGAGGAAACATTTCAAGTACACCCTCAAAGCCTCCTTGATAAAGTGCAACATCCCCACTGACACCTGGGAGTCCCTGGCCAAAGACTGCCCTAAGTGAAGGAAGGCCGGAAGGGCGCTGAGCACCTTGAGTTTCGTCACCGAGAGCATGTAGAAAACAACAGGCAGCGGAAGGAGTGTGCGGCAAACCAGACTCCTCACCCACACTTTCCTCCAACGACTGTCTGTCCCACCTGCTGTAATTCCTGTATTGGACTGTTCAATCACCTGAGAACTCACTTTTGGAGTGGAAGCAAGTCTTCCTCGATTTCGAGGGGCTGCCTATGATGATGATGACTACTTGGGCATATCTGAGGACAACTGCCTTTGGAGCTTCAGTTTCATCAGCGATGCTGTGATTGAATTGTGTCATGTTACTGGAATCTAACCTACAGACAACAGAGGGACCACATGCCAATGGCTGTGAAAGTCACTACAGACCTTTATGCCTTTGGCTCCTGGCAAGCTATTTCAGGAACATCTGCGACATCAATCAATCTGCAGTGTACAGACATATCAGCAAGTCATGAATAAGTTGTTCGCCAGGACAAATTCCTGCATTATTTTCCACATGGAAATGAGAAGGATCTTGCTTTGTTATTTACATATTGCAGGATTCCCCAAAGTGCAGGGAATTATTGATGGCAACAGAGTGACATTCATAGTCCCTATAATGTCATGTCCCTGCACCTTGTTGCAAAATCACACGAGGCATGGATATATCAGACACGGTAACTCTGTGACCTTCACCTTTATTGCCAGGACCCTGGGTGGGACCTCCCCTTTTATACCTGGAAACCCAGGTGAGGAGTGTCTCCCGCAAGTTCACCCCCTGTGGTCAGGGTGTGCATTTCTATGGTACAGGTACAGTGTACATAAGTTACAGTTACAAGACTATGTCATTGCAAGATGGTTAAATACATGACATATACTTATGGGGTAATTTTGACTGTGTGATAATAAGAAACGGGTGCTAACAAATCGGCAGCTTGTTTTACATACCTCCCGATTTTTATTTCGATTGAAGTCAAGTCAGGGGTGGAAATAAAAATCAGCAGAGGCTGCTTGCCAGCATCAAGAATAAGAAAGGGGCAACAAGGTAAGTCCTTATGAAGGTCTCGCTGCTGGCAAGAGAGAGAAGCCCAGGACAGCAGAGAACGTAATTTTTCTTAATGCGGCTCAGAGGAGCACTCGTGGTTTTCCTGGCCTCCAAAAGGAAAGTTATGTGAACTGATGCAATGAACAGCACTTTCCTGCACATGCTGGTGCTCCTCTACCATGTCTCGTGCCGGGAGAGCACTGAATGATGCTCCTGTCAAGGCCAAAAGCCTAAAATGTGGAAAGGAAATTGGGAGACACTTACCTTTAAATGAAAATTCCATCTTTCTTACTTCTGTCTATGCAGTAATGCCTGTTCTATTTCTACAAGAAGATCACTTTGCACCAGTGATGTGTTACTGCTGTAATATGGGATGTTTCCCTCTTGAGTGTCCAATTTACTGGTTTAAATGTCACCTTAATTTTCTTGCCATTGTGAAATGTGCCATGAGTGAGTGCGATACCACATTGCATGATTGCAGTGGTTTAAAACTTTACACCAATAGTAATTCCTAGTCTGTACACTCCTTTGGGATTATTGATTAACTTTGCGTTGCTGGCGTAGAGCCTTCGCTGCTGGTCGTGCATATTGGAAATTCTGGTGCATAGCGTGAATGATTTTTCTGACCATTAAAATAAATTTGGAATGTCTTGCGCATTTCATCCCCAGTTTCCAATTTACACCAATGGCGGATGAGGTTCTGTGCCAGACAGTGGAAAGTTTGAACATTTCCTGCTATAAATTTTGCATTCTTCAACCGATTTCAGGGCCACTCTTTTGACAGAAACCGATCATTCCTCCCCTCCCTCCTTTGCCAACAGTGGTATTGAAGCCGATGAGTTTTTTTTCAAAAACCTACAGTTGCAACACCATTTGTCGAAGCTATGATCTTTTGATAGGACAGTAAGAAAGAACGTGCATTTATATAGCAACTTTCACAACCTCAGTATGTCCCAATGTGCTTTACAGCTAATGAGATACTCAAGATGTGGTCATTGTTGTAATGTAGAAAACATGATAGCCAATTTGCACACAGCTGAGGTCTCACAAACGCTATTTAGACAATGACCAGATAATCTGTTTTTAATGGTAATGGCTGAGGGGCAAATATTGGCCATGACAAATTAGCAGCTAGAAACATCCATTAATACAATTTCTCCATAGCTTCTGCCAATCTCTGCTAAAATTATGGTGGAAGAGCAAAAGAACCTTACAGAAATTCAGGACAATTATAATTCTAATCAAGGGTGAATTGTTGATCATTTAACTCTTTATAAATTAATCTCAGTTTATCAAGCAATCTAAATGAAAGGGCAAAATTCTAGAATGCAGAATTCATAGTGCAGAATTCTACCAAGGCTGAAGAGAGTAGGCGAGAGGGCAAGAAGGATATGTGTCTGATGATACTCAGTAAAAGGAAAAGTGCTGCTCTTAATACCAATTCCATAAATCATGTTGTATATGGAGAAAGAGTCAGACTGAACACTGTGAGCTCAAAGTAAAGTGTGACCTTAGTCTTTTATTGCTGGTCTCCAGAGTGCCTCTCCAACCTGTGAAGCCTCCTTAAATACCTGTGCTCCCAAGGGATTATGGGATCCCTTGGGACTCCAGGGGATGAGCCTCTGGTGGCTGTACAAAGTAAGTACAAGTCCACATTTCTAACAACACTCCCCCCCAAAGTCAATAATGCAACTATTTACTATGAGAGTCAATCTGCCCTGGTTGATCGTCTCGGTGTGAAAGCTGGTGTTGTTGAATCATTTGTTGGGCCCTCGCTGTGCTGCTGTGCAGCTGGCCGTGCTGGGCTATCTGGTGTGTTGAGCCCTGCAGGCCTGCTGTGGATGATGGGTTCTGCTTCATGGTCAACCGTGGTGCCGGTTGTGACTGGTGTATATGTTGGAGGATCAAAAAAGGTAGGGTCCAAGGTGGGTTGCTCAGAATAGTCCGTGAATCTGAGTTTGATTAGGTCCAAGTGTTTCCGGTGAATTAATCCATTTGAAAGTTTGACCCAAAACACCCTGCTTCCCTCTTTGGCCACGACAGTGTCGGGAAGCCACTTGGGACCTTGTCCATAATTTAATACAAATACAGGATCATTGATTTCAATCTCGCATGACACATTTGCGCTATCATGGTATGCACTTTGTTGAAGCTGCCTGCTCTCTACCTGTTCATGTAGATCAGGGTGAACTAACGAGAGTCTTGTCTTAAGTGCTCTTTTCATGAGCAGTTCAGCAGGTATGATCCCAGTGAGTGAGTGGGGTCTCGTGCGGTAGCTAAGCAGAACTCGGGATAGGCGAGTCTGCAGTGAGCCTTCAGTTACCTTCTTCAAGACTTGCTCAGCTCTCTCTGCCTGACCATTGGACACTGGTTTAAACGGGGCAGATGTGACATGTTTGATCCCGTTACGGGTCATGAATTCTTTGAACTCAGCACTGGTAAAACATGGTCCGTTGTCGCTCACCAAGATATCGGGTAAGCTGTGTATGACAAATATGGCCGCAGGCTTTCAGTAGTGGCAGCTGACGTTCTAGCTGACATTATCTCACATTCAATCCACTTGGCGTACGCATCTACAACTACAAGGAACATTTTACCCACGAACGGGTCTGCATAGTCGACGTGTACCCGAGACCACGGTTTGGTGGGCCAAGACCATAATCTTAGTGGCGCCTCCCTGGGTACATTGTTTAACTGCGAGCATATATTACATCTATGAATACAGGACTCTAAGTCCGCATCAATACCGGGACACCACACGTTGGATCTGGCTATCGCTTTCATCATTACGATGCCTGGGTGGGTACTGTGGAGGTCATTGATGAAGGTGTCTCTGCCCGTCTTGGATACCACTATTCGATGAGCCAGGATGCCTTTGAGAGGCTATGGAACGAAAAATGACCCGAGCTGGACCCAAGAAGGTGGATGGGGAAGATCCAGTGGAAATACAAAGGCCTCTTCACTCCAGCAATTGATGTACCCCATGCTCAGAGGCAGAGCAAAATCTCACCTTCACTTGGGCCAGGCACCAGAGAACAGACCAGCGCAGCACCTGAGGCACAGACCATCCATCACGACTGCGTGGAATGATACGACTGGAACGACCTAAAAGTACCTGCCAGACTCCAGTGGCAGGACTCCTGGGGAGGAAGATCGAATTCACAGGCACTCTTCCAGCTTTTGTGGCAGAATCACGGGAGAGAAGGATCAAGGCAGTTGACCTCGAGAACAGAGGCAAGATGGCGTCCCTGCTGCAGCAAGGTGGAGTGTGGCTGAAAAAAAAGATGGCCACGGCCATATCACAAGGTGAGGGACCAACACGTGGTGTCTAAAAAATGATTTGATTGGGGTAAAGCCAACAGGGTTCTCTTAAAGGAGACCTGCAACCAACTGAACTTAAAGAGACATTGTATGCATGGCAATCAATGTAAGGAACCGATAAAGATTGTGAACAAAATGTTGTTGCGTGATGTCGGTACCAGTCCTAATGTAAAGAACAAAATGTTGTTGCGAGATGTCGGGAATAGAGTGTCCCCAAAAGTAGAAAGCGAGCGAATTCAGGAGGGTAAAGGCGCTGATCCTGATTCCCTGCCCCAGGTGTCCCCACAAGTGAAAGGCCAGCGACTTCAGGAGGGTGAAGGCACTGATCCTGATACTCTGCCCCAGTCTATCCCATGCTGCACCCGATGGCACTATTCACCACAGACCTGGAAACGAAAACGGTGCCAATACGCACAGTCGGCCGCCGCTGCCTACCACCCGGGTAGAGACGGCATAGCCCCCAGACCCAGTCGTTACCTCTGCCATGTCCGGGAGTGAAAGGTCAGAACCAATGAGTTCCCCAAACAGGACCTGGAACAGCCAGGTTCCCAATACCGTTAGAGAGCAGGCAGAAGACTCTGCAGCCCTCACAGGAGGACAGGGAGGCCACACACATCTGTGGCTCTGCCCACCACTAAGCAATGGCAAAGGCCCTGAGTCCTGACGAGGTGAGCGAATCAAGTTCATCACACTAGCAGGGGGCGCAGCGCTGCTATCAGACGACTAGGACCCCGTCTGGATGTTCTGGAACTAGCGCCCTCGCATACCTGTACTGCTACCTCAGTATTTACCATGATTGAACCATGAATGCAATCTACCCAATCCTGGCGCACGGCCGCAAAATGAAACGAATGTAAGTCACTGAACCAAGGTGTCACGATACAAACTGTAACTTCCTTTCTTCGTACTTGCACTGTGTCTGATCCTGCATGTTAATGTAACGGCCCTGCTGCAAGATCTCGCTGTGCAGGGGTGGGGGGGGGGATAGAACTGAATGTATGTAGCCATTAACACACACATGGATCACACCCAGAACCCACTGGAACCTCCACTGCATCATCGAACCATCCAAACTAGTAACCACTACCCAACGTTGTGGCAAAAGGACTTGGGGGTTAACAGGGAGAGAGCCAAGCCAAAGAACAGCCAAGGTGCAAGGGCTATTGGCACTTAGGTCTGGGGAGAGCTAAGCCAGAGCATATAGTGCAAAGGTAATCGGCACAAAGGATTGGGGGAGAGTGATGTTATATATGCAGACTATAGATATACGCTCTGTGTAGTCGCTGTATAGTTGCATAAGATGGAGACTTGTTACCTGATTTGCTATCAATAAGGTTTACACTGTGTATATACTATGCTGGCACCACTAGAGGGTGCAACTGGTTGAGACCGGGGTTTCCTGCCCCTGGTGGCAGAGTCTGTCCACTAGACGGCACTGCGGTTGGAGATCTGAGGGTTACCTGCATAGGTATGCAGGGCCCAGTATAAAAGGCTGCCCACCATGCTTCTGCCTCACTCTAGAGTTGCGAATAAAGGACCAAGGTCATTACAGCTTGAGTACAACACATTGCCTCATTCATAAGTGCATTACAGACATAACAAAGGTGATCATTATGTCCCAGTTATCTTTTACACTGCACCAATGCCAACATTGCAGTGTAATGCTGTCAATTTTGAAGAAATGCAACGTTTGGTGTTGACTGCAAGCCCGCCGTTACAAGATGGCCTTGTACAGCTACTGTTTTAATTCTCTGCCCCACTCCCACTCTGACCTCTCTGTCCCTGTCCTCCTATACTGTTCCAATGAAGCTCAATGTAAGTTCGAGGAACAGCACCTCTTCTTTCTATTAGTAATTTTATAGCCTCCTGGATTCAACATTGAGTTCAACAGTTTCAGATCATAACTTCTCCATTTTTTTCAGACGGCAGCTGTTGATGATTCTGCTATTCCCATTTACACCTCCTCTAGACCCATCTTTTGTTTCTTTACCTGTCCTATTACCATCTCCTTTTACCTTGCACCGTCATTCCTTTTGTTATTTAATCTCTCCTGCCTTCCACCCTATCACAGACCTTCCCTTTTATTCTTTCCTCCCTGCCTCACTTTCCCTGGCTTAAAACCTGTTATTTCTCTAATCTATTCCAGCTCCGACAAAAGGACATAGACCTGAAATGTTAACTCTGTTTCTCTCTCCACAGATATTGCTTGACCTCAGAGTATTTCCAGCATTTTCTGTCTTAATTTCAGATTTCCAGCATCAGCAGTAAAGTGGTTTTGAACAGCTATTCATCTGAAGGTCACTTTTTAAACAATAACAACTTGTAATTATATAGCACCTTTAATATAGTTAAACGTTCCAAGGCGCTATACAGGAGTACTATAAAACAAAATTTGACACCAAACCACATAAGCAGAAATCAGGGCAAATGACCAAAAGCTTGGTCTAAGAGGTTTAAGGAGCATCTTAAAGGAGGAAAGAAAGGTAGAGAGGTGAAGAGGTTTAGGGAGGTAATTCCAGGGCCTAGAGCCTAGGCAGCTGAAGGCATGGCCAACAATGGTTGAGCGATTAAAATTAGGGAGGCTCAAGAGGCCAGTATTTGAGGGATGCAGATATCTCGGGGGATTGTGGGGCTGGATGAGATTACAGAGATAGGGAGGGGCGAGGCCATGGAGGGATTTCAAAGTAAGGATGAGAATTTTGAAATTGACGCATTGCTTAACTGGGAGCCAATGTAGGTTAGCGAGCACAAGGTGATGGGTGAAAGGGAAATGGTTTAAGGTCACAGGCAGCAGAGTTTTGGATGATCTCAAGTTTACGTCAGGTAAAACATGGGAGGCTAGCCAGGAGTGCATTGGAATTAAGTCTAGAGGTAACAAAAGCATGGAAGAGGGTTTCAGCAGCAGATGAGCTGAGGCAGGGACGGAGACCGGCGACGTTACAGAGGTGGAAATAGGTGGTTATGGCGCCGATATGTGGTCAGAAGCACATTTCAGTGTCAAATATGACACCAAGGTTGGAACAGTCTAGTTTAGCCTCAGATAGATGCTAGGGAGAGAGGTGGAATCAGTGGCTAGGGAACAGAGTTGGTGGCAGGTACTGAAAACAATGGCTTTGGTCTTCCCAATATTTAATTGGAGAAAATTTCTGCTCATCCAGTACTAGATGTCGGACAAGCAGTCTGACAATTTAGAGACTGTGGAGCGGTCGAGAGCTGTCGTCAGCGTATATGTGAAAACTCAAGCTGGCTTTTTTGATGTTGTTGCTGAGGAGCAGCATGTAGATGAGAAATTGAAATGTGCCAAGGATAGATCCTTGGGGGATTCTAGAGGTAACGATGCGGGAGCAGGAAGAGAAGCTGTTGCAGGTGATTCTCTGGCCACGATTAGATTGATAAGAATGGAGCCAGGCGAGTGTAGTCCCACCCAGCTGGAATCATAAAATCATAAAATTTACAGCACAGATGGAAGCCATTCGGCCCATTGTGTCTGTACCAGCCAACAAATAGCTATCCAGCCGAATCTCACTTTACAGCTCTTGGTCCGTAACCTTGTAGGTTATGGCACTTCAAGTGTATATCCAAGTCCTTTTTAAATGCTGAGGGTTTCTGCCTCTACCACCCTTTCAGGTAGTGAGCTCCAGACCCCCACCACCCTCTGGTTGAAAAAAGTTCTCAAATCCCCTCCAAACCTCCTACCACTTACTTTAAATCTATGCCCCTGGTTATTGACCCCTCTTCTAAGAGAAATAGGTCCTTCCTATCCGCTCTATCTAGGCCCCTCATAATTTTATACACCTCAGTTAAGCCTCCCTTCAGCCTCCTCTGTTCCAAAGAAAACAACCACACCCTATCCAATCTTTCCTCATCGCTGAAATGTTCCAGTCCAGGCAACATCCTCGTAACTCTCCTCTCTACCCTCTCTAGTGCAATCACATCTTTCCAGTAATGCGGTTAACAGAACTGCACGCAGAACTCCAGCTGTGGCCTAACTAGTGTTTTATACATAATAAAAACAGAAAATGCTGGAATTCTCAGCGGGTCAGGCAGCATCTGTGGAGAGAGAAACAGAGTTAACGTTTCAGGTTGAAGATCCTTCATCAGAACTGTTTTATACAGTTCAAGCTCTGGCTGTTCACCCTCCCCCCTCAGAATTTCCTGCAGCCATTCAATGACATCCTTGACCCTGGCACCAGGGAGGCAACATACCATCCTGGAGTCACGTCTGCAGCCACAGAAGCACCTGTCTGTTCCCCTAACTATTGCATTCTCTACCACTATTGCTCTTTCATGCTTCTTCCTTCCCCCTGTGCAGCTGAGCCACCCGTGGTGCTGTGGACTTGCCTCTTCGGCGCAGCGGCCTTGACCTGCAAGGACCATCAGCAAGTCGGGGCCTACAAAGGAGCATACCACTTCAATGTACAGCATGTGCTGGAGAGCGACGGCTGTGAAGAGGGAAACTGGATGGCACATCACCAAGGTCCTGGTCGCTGATTGGAGTGTGGGCAGGTACAGTAGGAGCGGCGAGGTTGGGGCGCAGGAGTGGCAAGAGATTGCAGAGCGATGTAATCGGGGCCCAGGAAAGGTGTGAGTTTGGGGCCCAGAAGAGGCGAGGGCCCAGGGGCAGCACAGGCCAGCCCACATTGCGATATGTGTGCGCACTAGGTCCGTGTAGCAGAGCTGGTCTCCAGTCATCTTGGTTAATCCTTGCCACTGGACCAAGACCTAGCTCTGTCAAGCCTGCGTGGTGGCTGGTGTGCAACGGCCACCATACGTTAAAAAAATCCACGCACAGGCATCTTCCACCCTTCAAAATGTAGTGCAGGACCTGGAATATTAGATCCTTCATTGAAACAGCTGTGAATTCATCTTTTTTGGCGTGGAAGCAAGTCATCCTCGATACGAGGGACTGCCTATGATGATGATCTGGCTGCACTCCCCAGTGGAACCGTCACCCTCACCAGTATCCAGAACTAAAAACCAGTTAGCGAGTGAGATGCACTCTGTGGACTCCTGCCATACCTGCCTTGTCCTCCTTGACTGTCCTCCAACTGGTTTAGTCATTCACCGCCAGATCTGGATAGACCACATAAAGCATCAGTGGATCCTGCTCTCGTCTGCCAAAGTTGCTCACTATTCCAGAATCATTCTGGAATGTAAAGATAAACCCCGGATTCTATTCTCCACTGAAAAACATCTTATTAAACCCCTCTCACCATTCTTCACCTCACCTCCGACAATAAATGTGAAGATCTCATGGACTTCCTTGTCTCTAAGACTGAGACCATCCGTTCGGCTGCCCCTGCCTCTTCCCTTCCTTCCCCTAACTCACCGGGCCAAACTTTCTCTAAGGATCGCCCATGCCCTAGCCCTGACCTCACATCTTTCTCCAGTTTCTCTCCGATCTTCCCTCATGACCTTTCCGAGCTCATTCTGTCCATGACTCCCACTTCCGGCTCCCTTGACCCTGTTCCCACCAAACCTCTGACCACCCAGCTTCCTTTTCTGGTTCCCATGTTAGCTGACGTTGTTAATGATTCTCTTTCCTCAGGTACTGTCCATCTCTCCCTCATATCTGCCATCATCACCCTTCTCTTCTGAAAAACAACCCATGACCCCTCTGTCCTTGCAATCTTGGTGTCAGATTTGACACTGAAATGAGCTTTCGACCACGTGTCTGCAGCATAACTAAGACCGCCTATTTCCACCTCCATAACATCGTCTGTCACCACACTTGCCTCAGCTCATCCGTGTCTTTGTTACTCTATATCTGACTATTCCTATGCACTCTAGGCTAGCCTCCCACATTCTAACCTATGTAAACTAGAGCTGATCCAAAACTTGGCTACCCATGTCCTAACTCGCACCAAGTCCCGATCACCTATCACCCCTGTGCTCGCTGACCTACATTAGCTCCTGGTTAAGCAATGCCTCGATTTCAAAATTCTCATCCTTGTTTTCAAATTCCTCCATGGCCTCACGCCTCCCTATCTCTGTAAACTCCTCCAGCCCCACAACCTCCAAGATGTCTGCACTCCTCTAATTTTGACCTCTTCAGCATCCCTGATTATAATCGCTCAACCTTTGGTGGCCGTGCCTGCTGTCGCCTAGACCCTAAGTTCTGGAACTCCCTGCCTAAACCTTTCTGCCTCACTACCTCTCTTTCCTCCTTCAAGACACTCCTTAAAACCTACCTCTTTGACTAAGCTTTTGGTCACCTACTCTAATTTCTCCATATGTGGCTCAGTATCAATTTTTTAAATCTCATAATACTCCTGTGAAGTGCTTTGGGACGTTTCGCTGTGTTAAAGGCGTTATATAAATACAAGTTGTTGTTGTTGTCTGGCGGTCACCTAATCCCTCTCTGCCTGCACATTCTTAAGCGGCAGAGTGACCAGCTCCTGAAACGTGCTATCCACAAAATTCTCAGCCTTGTGGATGCACAACAGTGACACCAGCCACCGCTCAAGCTCCGAAACCCAGAGCTCCAGCTGTTCTAGCTGGCGAAAACTTCCGCACACGTGATCGTCCAGCCCATGGGAAGCATCCAGAACTTCTCATATGGCACAGGATGTGCATTCCACGGGACTGAGCTGCACTGCCATGGCTCTATTTATTAGATTTTTAACTAAATTTTTTAGTATACGCCTCAGCCCTAACTTAGAGAGAAGAAAGACAACAGTGATACTCATCAACCGATCACCTACCTGCTATCCTGTCACATCCCTCCTTGATTTTTTGTTTTGTTTTCTCGCTCTCTCTCCCCGCTCTTGCTGCTCTTGCCACTCTTGCTGCTCCGGCCTCTGCTGCTCTTGCTGCTCTAAGGGCCACTGCTCCTATACCCACACCGCTCTCGGTACCACTACTCCTATACCCACTCCGCTCTAAGGGCCACTGCTCCTATACCCACACCGCTCTCGGGACCACTGCTCCTATACCCACGCCGCTCTCGGGACCAGTGCTCCTATACCCACACCGCTCTTGGGACCACTGATCCTATACCCACACCGCTCTCGGGACCACTGATCCTATACCCACTCCGCTCTAAGGGCCACTGCTCCTATACCCACACCGCTCTCGGGACCATTGCTCCTATACCCATGCCGCGCTCGGGACCATTGCTCCTATACCCACGCTGCTTTCGGGACCACTACTCCTATACCCACTCCGCTCTAAGGGCCACTGCTTCTATACCCATGCCGCTCTCGGGACCACTGCTCCTATACCCACACCGCTCTCGGGACCATTGCTCCTATACCCACGCCGCTCTCGGGACCATTGCTCCTATACCCACACCGCTCTCGGGACCATTGCTCCTATACCCACGCCGCTCTCGGGACCACTACTCCTATACCCACTCCGCTCTAAGGGCCACTGCTCCTATACCAACTCCGCTCTCGGGACCATTGCTCCTATACCCACTCCGCTCTCGGGACCACTGCTCCTATACCCACGCCGCTCTCGGGATCATTGCTCCTATACCCACGCCGCTCTCGGGACCATTGCTCCTATACCCACTCCGCTCTCGGGACCATTGCTCCTATACCCACTCCGCTCTCGGGACCATTGCTCCTATACCCACTCCGCTCTCGGGACCATTGCTCCTATACCCACTCCGCTCTTGGGACCACTGCTCCTATACCCACTCCGCTCTCGGGACCACTGCTCCTATACCCACTCCGCTCTTGGGACCACTGCTCCTATACCCACTCCGCTCTCGGGACCATTGCTCCTATACCCACGCCGCTCTCGGGACCATTGCTCCTATACCCACTCCGCTCTTGGGACCACTGCTCCTATACCCACTCCGCTCTCGGGACCATTGCTCCTATACCCACTCCGCTCTCGGGACCATTGCTCCTATACCCACGCCGCTCTCGGGACCACTGCTCCTATACCCACTCCGCTCTCGGGACCACTGCTCCTATACCCACTCCGCTCTCGGGACCATTGCTCCTATACCCACACCGCTCTCGGGACCACTGCTCCTATACCCACGCTGCTCTCGGGACCACTGCTCCTATACCCACGCCGCTCTCGGGACCATTGCTCCTATACCCACGCCGCTCTCGAGACCATTGCTCCTATACCCACGCCGCTCTCGGACACCACTGCTCCTATACCCACGCCGCTCTCGAGACCATTGCTCCTATACCCACGCCGCTCTCGGGACCATTGCTCCTATACCCACACCGCTCTCGGGACCATTGCTCCTATACCCACGCCGCTCTCGGGACCACTGCTCCTATACCCACACCGCTCTCGGGACCAGTGCTCCTATACCCGCAGCACTCTCAGGACCACTGCTTCTATACCCACACCGCTCTCGGGACCACTGCTCCTATACCCACACCACTCTCGGGACCACTGCTTCTATACCCACACCGCTCTCGGGACCACTGCTTCTATACCCACACCGCTCTCGGGACCACTGCTTCTATACCCACACCGCTCTCGGGACCACTGCTTCTATACCCACACCGCTCTCGGGACCACTGCTCCTATACCCACACCACTCTCGGGACCACTGCTTCTATACCCACGCCGCTCTCGGGCACCACTGCTCCTATACCCACGCCGCTCTCATAGAAACATAGAAAATAGGTGCAGGAGTAGGCCATTCAGCCCTTCTAGCCTGCACCGCCATTCAATGAGTTCATGGCTGAACATGCAACTTCAGTACCCCATTCCTGCTTTCTCGCCATACCCCTTGATCCCCCTAGTAGTAAGGACTTCATCTGACTCCTTTTTGAATATATTTAGTGAATTGGCCTCAACTACATTCTGTGGTAGAGAATTCCACAGGTTCACCACTCTCTGGGTGAAGAAGTTTCTCCTCATCTCGGTCCTAAATGGCTTACCCCTTATCCTTAGACTGTGACCCCTGGTTCTGGACTTCCCCAACAATGGGAACATTCTTCCTGCATCTAACCTGTCTAAACCCATCAGAATTTTAAACGTTTCTATGAGGTCCCCTCTCATTTTTCTGAACTCCAGTGAACACAAGCCCAGTTGATCCAGTCTTTCTTGATAGGTCAGTCCCGCCATTCCGGGAATCAGTCTGGTGAACCTTTGCGGCACTCCCTCAATAGCAAGAATGTCCTTCCTCAGGTTAGGAGACCAAAACTGTACACAATACTCCAAGTGTGGCCTCACCAAGGCCTTGTACAACTGTAGCAACACCTCCCTGCCCCTGTACTCAAATCCCCTCGCTATGAAGGCCAACATGCCATTTGCTTTCTTAACCGCCTGCTGTACCTGTATGCCAACCTTCAATGACTGATGTACCATGACACCAAGGTCTCGCTGCATCTCCCCTTTTCCTAATCTGTCACCATTCAGATAATAGTCTGTCTCTCTGTTTTTACCACCAAAGTGGATAACCTCACATTTATCCACATTATACTTCATCTGCCATGCATTTGCCCACTCACCTAACCTATCCAAGTCACTCTGCAGCCTCATAGCATCCTCCTCGCAGCTCACACTGCCACCTAACTTAGTGTCATCTGCAAATTTGGAGATACTACATTTGGAGATACTACATTTAATCCCCTCGTCTAAATCATTAATGTACAGTGTAAACAGCTGGGGCCCCAGCACAGAACCTTGCGGTACCCCACTAGTCACTGCCTGCCATTCTGAAAAGTCCCCATTTACTCCTACTCTTTGCTTCCTGTCTGACAACCAGTTCTCAATCCATGTCAGCACACTACCCACCCTCTCGGGACCACTGCTTCTATATCCACGCCCCTCTCGGGACCAGTGCTCCTATACCCACGACGCTCTCGGGACCACTGCTTCTATACCCACGCCGCTCTCGGGCACCAGTGCTCCTATACCCACGACGCTCTCGGGACCACTGTTTCTATACCCACGCCACTCTCGGGCACCACTGCTCCTATACCCACGCCGCTCTCGGGCACCACTGCTCCTATACCCACGCCACTCTCGGGCACCACTGCTCCTATACCCACGCCACTCTCGTGCACCACTGCTCCTATACCCACGCCGCTCTCGGGCACCATTGCTCCTATACCCCACTGCTCTCGGGACCAGTGCTCCTATACCCACAATGCTCTCGGGCACCACTGCTCCTACACCTACACCGCTCTCGGGCACCACTGCTTCTATACCCGCGCTGCTCTCGAGACCCCTGCTCCTATACCCGCGCTGCTCTCGGGACCACTGCTCCTATACCCACGCTGCTCTCGGGGCCAGTGCTCCGATACCCACACCGCTCTCGGGACCAGTGCTCCTATACCCACACCGCTCTCGGGACCAGTGCTCCTATACCCACACCGCTCTCGGGATCCCTGCTCCTATACCCACGCCGCTCTCGGGCACCACTGCTCCCATACCCCACCGCTCTCGGGACCAGTGCTCCTATACCCGCGCTGCTCTCGGGAGCACTGCTCCCATACCCCACCGCTCTCGGGACCACTGCTCCTATACCCACGACGCTCTCGGGACCACTGCTTCTATACTCCACCGCTCTCGGGACCAGTGCTCCGATACCCCACCGCTCTCGGGACCACTGCTCCTATACCCACGCCACTCTCGGGCACCACTGCTCCTCAACTCCACCGCTCTCGGGACCAGTGCTCCGATACCCCACCGCTCTCGGGACCACTGCTCCTATACCCACGCCACTCTCGGGCACCACTGCTCCTCAACTCCACCGCTCTCGGGACCAGTGCTCCTATACCCACGACGCTCTCGGGCACCACTGTTCCTATACCCACACCGCTCTCGGGCATCCATTGCTCCTATACCCGCGCCGCTCTCGGGACCCCTGCTCCTATACCCGCGCTGCTCTCGGGACCACTGCTCCTATACCCGCACCACTCTCGGGATCATTGCTCCTATACCCACGCCGCTCTCGGGACCATTGTTCCTATACCCACGCTACTCTCGGGACCAGTGCTCCTATACTCACGCCGCTCTCGGGACCAGTGCTCCTATACCCACGCTGCTCTCAGGACCAGTGCTTCTATACCCACGCCGCTCTCGGGCACCACTGCGCCTATACCCACACCGCTCTCGGGAGCACTGCTTCTATACCTCACCGCTCTCGGGACCATTGCTTCTATACACACGTCGCTCTCGGGCACCACTGCTCCCATACCCCACCGCTCTCGGGACCAGTGCTCCTATACCCACGACGCTCTCGGGACCACTGCTTCTATACCCACGCCACTCTCGGGACCACTGCTCCTATACCCACGCCGCTCTCGGGCACAACTGCTCCTATACTCCACCGCTCTCGGGACCACTGCTCCTATACCCGCGCTGCTCTCGGGACCACTGCTCCTATACCCACACCACTCTCGGGACCATTGCTCCTATACCCACACCGCTCTCGGGACCAGTGCTCCTCTACCCCACCGCTCTCGGGACCAGTGCTCCTATACCCACGCCGCTATCGGGACCAGTGCTCCTGTACCCCACCGCTCTCGGGACCAGTGCTCCTATACCCCACTGCTCTCGGGCACCACTGCTCCCATACCCCACCGCTCTCGGGACCAGTGCTTCTATACTCCACTGCTCTCGGGCACCACTGCTCCTATACCGGCGCCGCAGTCGGGACCACTGCTCCTATACCCACGCTGTTCTCGAGCACCACTGCTCCTATACCCCACCACTCTCGGGACCACTGCTCCTATACCCACGACGCTCTCGGGACCACTGCTCCTATACCCGCAGTACTCTCGGGATCAGTGCTCCTATACTCACGACGCTCTCGGGACCACTGCTCCTATACCCGCACTACTCTCGGGACCACTGCTCCTATACCCACGCCGCTCTCGCCGCTCCTTATACCCTCTCCACTCTCGCTGTTCTGGCCTCTGCTGCCTTCGCTGCTCTCACTCCCAGATTCTGTTGCTCAACCAATCAGTTACCAGTTATCCTGTGATTTCACTCAGCATTTTTTTTTCTTTTTCCTTTCTCTCCTTTCTGCTCTCGACCAAGTTCAATTCTCTGCATTGGAGGAGGATTGAGTGGTCAACTGTGTCAAAGGCTGCAGACAAGTCGAGAAAGATGGGATGGGTTAATTTAACTTTGTCACAGTCACATACAATGTCATTTGTGACTTTGATAAGAGCTGTTTCAGTACTGTGGCAGGGGCAGAAATCTGATTGAAGGGATTCAAAAATGGAGCTGCGGGAAAGAAGGGCATGGATTTGGGAGATGACAATACCTTCAAGGACTTTGGTGAGGAAAAGGAGGATGGAGATGGGGTGGTAGTTTGCAAGGACGGAGGGGTCAAGGGTTTTTTGGGGGAAAGGGTTAATGATGGCAGATTTGAACGAGAGGGGTACAGTATCTAAGGAGAGAACCGTTAACAATATCAGATAACATGGGAGCCAGAAAAGGAAGTTGGGTCATCAGCAGTTTAGTGGGAATAGGTTCGAGGGAGCAGGAAGTGGGTTAAGTGGACAGGATGAGGGTGCAGAGGTCATGAATTGAGGTCGGAGAGAAACTGGAGAAAGATGTGAATTCAGGGTTAGGGCAGGAGGTATTAGAAGAGGTATTGCCCAGTGGGCTAGGGGAAGGAAGGGAAGTGGCAGAGGCAGCTGATTGGACTGTCTCAATCTTAGAGTCCATGAGCTCCTCACACATGCTGTGGGAGATGAGGGTGAAGGAGACTGGGGAGAAGGGTTTGAGAAGATGGTTTGCAGTAGAGAAATATCTTTGCAATCCAGAATTATCCTGGAATAGTGAGCAGTTGTGGCAGACCAGAGCAGGATCCGATAATGCTTTATGTGGTCCAGCCAGATCTGGTGGTGAGTGGCTAAACCAGTTGTCTGCCATATCATTCAAGTCTGCGTCCCTTGGCAGCTAAGATGAGGGTAATACCAGGAGGAATGGCCTGGGTGAGAGAGAGTAATGGTTTTAATAGGAACTAAGGCATCGAAGGTGGTAGTGAGGGTGTGCTGGAGCAGATTGGTAGCCACAGAAATGTCATGGAGAAGGTAGGATTTGGGACCTCGCAAGTGCTGTTGTAGAGAGGGGATGTAGGTGGAGAGCAATACAAGGAAGTGGTCAGAGATGGCCTTACCTGTGATTACCACGAAGGGAGCAGCGAGGCCATGTGAGATGGCAAGGTCGAGGGGTGGCCATGAATATGGGTTGGAGGGAGAGATTAAGGGAGGATAGAAGGGCAGTGAAAGAAGTGAGGGTAGAGAGAGCATGATGAATTGAGATGGAGACTGAAATTACCGAGGATGAGAAGTCGCTCGGTGCAGAAGCTGAGGGAGGAAAGCAGTGAAGATATCTCAGTAATAACATTTGTATGGTACTTGGGTGGGCAGTCGAGAATGCGATTGTTAAATGAGAGGTGAGAGGGGTGGAATAAGGAGAGATGCTCAAAGGAGGAGAAAGTTTCAGAGGAGTGGGGGGCAGACTACTGTGATTTGCTGATGAGAGCCACACCGCCACCACAGTGGTCTGGGCGGGGCAAGTGGTGGCAGGCATAGCCAGGCGGGGAGACTTCATTTCGGAGTAAGGTGTCATCACCCCTCAGCCAGGTTTCCGCCAAGGCCATGATGTTGATGGAGTCATCTACGATAAGCTCATGGATGCCAAGGGCTTTGTTCACAAGTGAACAGAGATTCTGGAGCGAGATGCGGAGAGGGTCAGTGATGGCTGAACAATTGCCAGAGTCCACAGGGTCAGCACTGAGAGGGGTGAGTTAGACGGGGAGGAGATTGACAAGAATAGTCCCCAGTGGACGTGTTGGGCGGGAAGGTCGACGAGAGAGTAGGATGGCACAGTTGGTGTTGCTGCTCGTGAGAAGACAGCAACGAGTGCCTCGATGGGCCCTTTGGAGGATGCCAATAGAGGCACAGAGGGAAGCTGTAGGTTTAAATGAGAGGTAGTCAAGCCTGGGATGGCGGCAGGAGAATAGCAACATCAAACAGTAATAAAGAGCTGGAGTAGGGATTTGGGAGGGCAGAGTACCTGAGAGAGGAGAAATGAAAGGAGGCATGGTGACAGGAGAAAGTGGTCAAGGAGGGGTCGAGAGAGAAGAAAAAAGGGGGAGAAAAAGGTGGAAATAGAAATGTTTGACTCAGGTCCGGAGCGGCAGCCAAAATGTTTTAATTCCCATTGTACTGCCATTCAATTATTAACAATTGAAAGGAGCTGACTATCCCAACAGTTATTTGGAATCTCGTAATCAGTATTTGAGTAACCTCCCCACCCCCACCTCCCCATACAGAGCACAATAACCTTAGCTCTCTCTGTCTTCACTGTTAAAGTCCATTCGGTGCTGTTCTGGTTGGTACAGTGACAACAAAATAAGATAATGGTCCTGGGAATGCATTTGAACATGAATTCTGTTTTCAGGAACCTTTCAATCCCTCACCCCCGCTTATTCCCTTCATGTTTCATCCTCACATTTTTTTCTTCTCCTCCAGATAACCAGCACAGGACAATGCAAGGCGTGTTGCATTTATGTGAGTTTCATAAAGCCTCCCTCCCTCGCCTGAAACACTACCTGTCAAAGCCACCAAAGAATCACTTTTCCCCCTGTGAGGAAAATTGAGCCACGGAACAGAAAGTAGTTTTAGATTGCGGTTCTGACAGCAGACAGTTTGACTGTGAATGGAGACATTCTGCACTCTCTTGTTTTCACAAGCTCTGCCTGTGGTTTTTGCAATGAATTTCTCCTAAAGGGAGCAGATTAAGTAGTTTTCCAGTTAATTCACTGTGCATCTTTTGTGCAAAGATCACCTTACACTGTAACATTACATCTCTCTGTGTTTGCAGCAAAGATTTTTGTTCCCTTTTTGTTGAGTAGAGGAGGCCATCTATTATAGGAAAGGCTAGTGTTTTTAAGCAAAGTTATAGTGCCATAATTCAATAATTAGTGTTACCATTCACCTAAATCCATGGATTTAAAATACAAATGAAGTTGAATTGCAAGGAGCTTTTAGGATGGTCTTCCAATTTGTGGGGACACATTTTTTAATAGCAATATTCGCATACGCAGAATATTTATTTAATTTACTTTTCAAAAATAAAAAAGCTGAAAATACACAGCAGGTCTGCCAACATCTGTAAAGAGAAAAGACAGGTTAACGCTCTTGGTCAGTTCTGATGAAAGGTCTACACCTAAAACGCAAACCTGTCTTTCCCCTTTATTCAGATGTTGACAGACTCTTTTGTGTATTTCTAGCATTTTCTGCTTTTATATATGATTTCTAACATTTTCAGTTTATTTCATTTTATCTTTACTTCCCAAATATTCTAATACAGACATGGTTTGTTTTCAGCTACAACTCAGACTAAGCTATTGTTCCACAGACAAGATTCTGACCCAACACTGCAACTGATCCATCAATGGTTCAGCAGGAAAGGGAAACCAGACGAAGGACGCCGCCTTCACGGAGTCGGCTTCGCCATCAAAAATGAGCTGGTTGACCGCCTCAAAGACTCCCCCTGCGGGGTTAACGAACGCCTCATGACTCTTCGACTCACCCTATCCTGGAACCAACACACCACAGTCATCAGTGCGTGCGCCCCTACACTCGATGCAATGGATGACACCAAAGAGGATTTTTATTCCAACCCCGAAACATCCCTGTCCTGCATCCCCGCGGGCGACAAACTGAACCTCCTAGGTGACTTCAACGCCAGGGTCGGCAAAGAAACAGCTCTCTGGGGAGGCATGATTAGCAAAGAGGGGGGCAGGGAAAGCCAATTCCAGCGGTAACCTACACCTGACAAAATGTCTGGAACATGAACTTCTCATCACCAACACTTTGTTCCGCCAGAGGGACAAATAAAAGGCATCGTGGCAATACACTCGGTCCAAACACTGGCACCTACTCAACTATGTCATCGTCCGAGCCAGAGATTATAAGGATGTGCGCATCACCCGCGCCATGACAGGAGTTGACGACTGCTGGACGGACCACCGCCTAATCCGATCCATCATCGACATCAACATCGCCCCAAAAGCGGAGGGGACAGCAGAAGCAGTGCTGCAAAATAGTCAATGCCGGGGCACTTAAAAACCCAGCTAAGAGAGCCCTATACAGCCAGCGCCTCACAGCTAACCTGGTGTGCCTTGATGACACTGAGATGCAAAATGCCCACAGTGCTTTGTCTGCCCTCCAGGTCTCCATAACCACTGCCTGCGAAGAGACACTTGGTCACTCAACCACAAAACACCAGGACTATGAGAATGATCAGGAGATCCAAGAACTAATTGATCGCAAGCGCAGAGCAATTCTGAGCCTCAAGCAACAACCTAACTCAGGAGCAGCAAAGCAATATTAAAGGTGGCTCAAGGCTGAGGTCCAACAAAAAACCCGGGACGTAAAAAACAGGCGGTGGATAGAAAAAGCACAGGAGATACAACAACTGACAGCCATGATGTGCGAGAATTCTTCATCGCAGTCAAGGCCACCGACTGTCCAAACTTCCAAGGCACCACTGCACTGCTGGCCAAGCACAGGGAAACACTCTTCAAGGACACCGAGGCAATCAGAGCCCACTGGAAGGAGCACTTCGAAGATCTCCTCAATCGAGACCCTGCCTTTGACTCGAGTGTTCTTGACACCATCCCGCAACATGCGACCTGCCACCACCTCAGTGAAAACCCAACGTTGCACGAGGTAGGCAAAGCCATAAGACAGCTCAAGAACAATAAGGCTACGGGAGCGGATGGAATCCCTGCTAAGGCGCTAAAGTATGGCGGAGAGGCGTTGTTGGCGCAGATACATGACCTCATCTCTCTCATCTGGAGGGAGGAGAAAATGCCGGGAGATCTCAGAGATGCAGTGATCGTGACCATCTTTAAAAAAGGGGACAAGTCCGACTGCGGCAACTACAGAGGAATCTCCCTGATATCAGCCACTGGGAATGTTGTCGCTAGAGTTCTCCTCAACCGTCTTCTCCCTGTGGCCGAGGAGCACTTCCCGGAGTCACAGTGCTGCTTTCATCCCCTACGGGGCACAACGGACATGATCTTTGCAGCGCGACAGTGGCAGGAAAAATGCAGGGAGCAGCACCAGCCCTTATACATGGCCTTCTTCAACCTTACAAAGGCCTTTGACACTATCAACCATGAGGGTCTAGGGAACGTCCTCCTCCGTTTCGGATGCCCCCAACATTTTGTCAACAATGACATGCAGGCTCTGATCCTTATCAATGGATCCATTACAGACCCAATCCACGTCCGACCGGGGTCAAATAGGGCTGCGTCATCACTCCAACTCTCTTCTCAATCTTCCTCGCTGCCATGCTCCACCTCACAATCAACAAGCTCCCCGCTGGAGTGGAATTAAACTACATAACCAGTGGGAAGCTATTTAACCTTCGCCACCTCCAAGCCAGGTCCAAGACCACGCCAACCTCTGTCGTCAGGCTACTGTACATGGACGACGCCTGCGTCTGCGCACATTCAGAGGCTGAACTCCAGGATATAGTCAACGTATTTACTGAGGCTTACGAAAGCATGGGCCTTACACTAAACATCCGTAAGACAAAGGTTCTCCACCAGCCTGTCCTCGCCGCACAGCACTGCTCCCCAGTCATCAAGATTCACAGCGCAGCCCTGGACAACGTGGACCATTTCCCATACCTCGGCAGCCTTTAATCAACAAAAGCATACATTGATGAGGAGATTCAACACCACCTTCAGTGCACCAGTGCAGCCTTTAGCCACCTGAGGAAAAGAATGTTCGAAGACCAGGCCCTTAAATCTACCACCAAACTCATGGTCTAAAGGACTGTAGTAATACCCACCCTCCTGTATGGCTCAGAGGCATGGGCCATGTACAGTAGACACCTCAAATCGCTGGAGAAATACCATCAATGATGTCTCTGCAAGATCCTATAAATCCCCTGGGAGGATAGATGCACCAACGTTAGCGTCCTCGACCAGGCCAACATCCACAGCATTGAAGCACTGACCACACTTGATCAGCTCCGCTGGGCAGGCCACATTGTCTCCATGCCAGACACGAGACTTCCAATGCAAGCACTCTACTCGGAACTCCTTCATGGCAAACGTTACAAGGACACCCTCAAAGTCTCATTGATAAAGTGTGGCATCCCCACCGACATCTGGGAGTCCCTGGCAAAGACCACCCTGAGTGTAGAAAGTACATCCCAGAGGGCGCTGAGTGCCTTGAATCTCATCACCGAGTGCATTCAGAAAACAAGCACAGGCAGCAGAAGGAATGCGTGGCAAACCTGTCCCACCCTCCTTTACCCTCAACGACTGTCTGTTCCACCTGTGGCAGGGACTGTGGCTCTCGTATTGGACTGTTCAGCCACCTAAGGACTCATTCTAAGAGTGGAAGAAGTCTTCCTCGATTCCGAGGGACTGCCTATGATGATGATGATGGTTCAGCGAATACGTACACGTAAAGCAAAAATGTTAACCATGGTTTCATTGGCTAAAAGTCCCAAGATTTTTTGTGATGACTGCTTGTTAGTTGGTGTATTACCCACATAAATTCCCGATACAGTCCCGATATTATGCAGTTAAGTATAACCACATAGGAAAATAGCAAGGTCACCAGTTCGAAGAGGTTTCTTTTCCTCTTGCCCAATAGAAAAATGGCTGCTTTTTATGTATTAAAACATCTAAAATGCTACTGTGAATTGCACACATTACTCAAATGGTATCATGGGTGAATTGAGCTTCCGGACCATGATGATCATGGCCAGAGTTGTATTTTCAAAATATTCAGAAAAGCATAATATAGCAATGTCTGGGCTTTCCTTCATGTAAGCAGTGACCTTACTACCCATCAGCCCTTCAACAGGTCACAACATTATATACTGGCAGTATGATGGTGGTAATTGCCACCCATATCCTCAACGAGTCCTGGAATGGTATGAAGAGCAAAACAAAGCAGCTGTTCAATCTACTCATAGAATTATATTGCATAGAATGATGAAAGGCTGAATTTTCTGTGGTGGTAGCAGGTGTGATCAGTGGTGGGTTGGGTGGGAAAGTTGTTTATTTGACAGCGGGTCGGGAACCCACTGTCAACTCACTCCCACTTGCCTTTCCCACAGGTGCATCTGCCAGCATGGAGCTGACCCAACTTGCTGGGGCGGGCGACCTAATTGAAATCACGTAAGAACTTTTTTCCCACTAATTTTTAAATTTCCCTGCTTGGTCATAGGATTCACACAGCTCAGGAACCACGTCTGTCAACCTGAGGGATGAGTTCCGTGGCCATTGTTCCAGCTGGTGACTTGACAGTATGAAAAACAAACCAAAATAAAAACACGTTGTTCACATCAGCTAGCAGACTGATGGAGATTCTGTTCTACTTGAAAAGCTACTGGTAAATGTTCATTTTTCAATGGCCATCCTCAGCTGTTGCCTTCCAAATAAACAGTAATTGCAATAAATTGATCTGCACTATAAAAATGACATATACCATTGAAATAAATGTTTGTGTTGTTTCTGGTCGGGTTTTTCTCACAGTATACCATGATTGTCCAGATACACATTAAATCAATGCATCGACCGTAACAATTTCATTCTCATCTCTCATTCCGTTGGTTCAATTTGCTTCCAGTCCCTGAATATGATTAATTTAAATTTTCAGTCTGAAACTATAGGGTGAATTTCTGCAAAGGTTCTCTCATTTGTCCGTGGTTAACTTCATCAGAAGGGCTGCAGAAATCCCAGAAACACATTGTAAGCACCCTTACACTGTTTGTCAGGGATTCTGCAGTTCTTCTGCTGAAATTGCATAAGATTGTAAATCCACACCTTTCCAATTACATTTAAAATCTGCTTAATTATATGTATTACCTATACACACATATCTTTATTTGTACCAGTTACTGAAACAGAAGTGTTAGGGGGAGAAATTCGGTCGCGCCTCGATTGGGGCAGTATCCCGGGCAGAGCGATAAATTGTGCGCCAGCAAATGGTTTGCATCTGCAACCGCAAAATTCATCAGCTGGGAGTTTGGAGCAGAGCGATAAGGGAGGCGTTGCACGCCTCTTTTAGGGCGCTAGGCTGGCTGAGCAAGGGAAAATCTCGAGTTAAACAGTTGGGCTCGGAGCGCCATAACAGAGGCCTTGGGGGAAAAAAAACCTGAAAAAACCCCACCAAAAACATTCCTAATACATGATACATGCCACGGAAAACATAAATAGCAAAAACAAAATTAAAAAAACAATCACACTTATTTGAGGTCGGCATTACTTAACTCACTGCAGCCACTACAGCTTGGAACCCTTGCTTTCACAGATGTTCCCACCAGTGTGTGGTACGGAGTGCTCAGGGTCGGATGACAGCCAAAAATCGAGCTGGTGTCGCAACCGGGGTGTTGCACATCAGCTCGTCACTTCAAGGCGGTAATGCTCCATACCCCATCGATACCGGCTCCGAAAGTCCCAGCGGGGCGCTGGAAGCTCCACATAAACCCTATCATAATTTTAAAGGGGGGAAAAATGTGGTTGCGCCATTGTTGGGGCGTTAATCGAGGTGGGGAGATACTTTTCGCGCTTTGAAAAAGTTTGCGCCTCCTGCCCAGAAATTCATCAGAATCGATTGAAGTGCTGGCAGGGGCGCTAAATCAGCCGTTGTACACCAGAACTGGGAGGGATGCAAACGAAAATGCCGGCACTAAATTTAATCGAGTCATTGCGCATGCACCGAACTCTGATTCAGATCCCGGGAAAGGCCAAGTCTTAAAGACACAGCATCGTGATGTACCAATTAAATTTTTCAAAATCGCTTTTTCTCAAACTGATCTCTTACTTCTATCTGCCGCTGCAAACTCGGAGGCTCATCACTGTGCTGTGTTTAAAGGTCGCGCTGACTGTGACCTCGGAGGGAATGCTTCCTCATACCTTTAAGTAGCTACCAGTTAACAGATCTGCAAGCCTGCACCGACTGTTTTTCCAGGCGTTGTTCTTGGCAGCTGCTAAATGAGGCGGTTGCACCTAATTTTCCAACCAGGGTGCAAGTGTGAGCGTTGCACCAGGAATACGCATGATCGGAGTGATCGTTAGCAGCCAACACTGCGCTCCCAGTCAGTAACCTCTTACGCTCCCATTAAAGCCCCCTCTGGCCGCTAACTGAGGCATGAGACTACCGAAAATCCGGCCCCTGATCTCTATCAGGTCTCTTTTTACACAATGGACTGTTTAATCTTTCCTGATATTTGCATTCTCAATTCTGGTCATAGCCTTGGAAATCTTTTCTCTACTTTCTCCAGTTCTTCAATATTATTTTTGTAGTATGGAAACCAGAATTGCACACAGCACTCCGTGTGGTCTAACCAAGAATCTATATAAATGAAGAAAATAAGAAGATGAGAAGATAAGAAATAAGAGCAGGAGTAGGCCATACGGTCCCTCGAACCTGCTCCGCCATTCAGTAAGATCATGGCTGATCTGATCATGGACTCAGCTCCATTTCCCCGCCCGCTCCCCTCAACCCCTTATCCCCTTATCGATTAAGAAACTGTCTATTTCTATCTTAAATTTATTGCAGGTACACAGTTCTCTGAGGCAGCAAATTCCACAGATTTACAACCCTCTGAGAGAAGAAATTTCTCCTCATCTCTGTTTTAAATGGGCGGCCCCTTATTCGAAGATCATGCCCTCTAGTTCTAGTCTCCCCCATCAGTGGAAACCCCTCATTTCCGGAATCAACCGAGTGAACCTTCTCTGAACTTCCTCCAAAGCAAGTATATCCTTTCGCAAATATGGAAACCAAAACTGCATGTAGTATTCCAGGTGTGGCCTCACCAATACCTTGTATAGCTGTAGCAAGACTTCCCTGCTTTTATATTCCATCCCCTTTGCAATAAAGGCCAAGATACTATTGCCTTCCTGGTCACTTGCTGTACCTGCATACTATCCTTTTGTGTTTCATGCACAAGTATCCCCAGGTCACACTGTACTGCAGCACTTGGCAATCTTTCTCCATTTAAATAATAACTTGCTCTTTGATTTTTTCCTAAAAAAGTGCATGACCTCACACTTTCCAACATTATACTCCATTTGCCAAATTTTTGCCCACTCACTTAGCCTGTCTATGTCCTTTTGCAGGTTTATTGTGTCCTCCTCACACATTGCTTTTCCTCCCATCTTTGTATCGTCAGCAAACTTGGCCACGTTATACTCAGTCCCTTCTTCCAAGTCATTAATATAGATTGTAAATAGTTGGGGTCCCAGCACTGATCCCTGCAGCACCCCACTAGTTACTGGTTGCCAAACAGAGAATGAACCATTTATCCCAACACTCTGTTCTCTGTTAGTTAGCCAATCCTCTATCCTTGCTAATATATTATCCCCAACTCCGTGAACTTTTATCTTGTGCAGTAACCTTTTATTTGGCACCTTGTCAAATGCCTTCTGGAAGTCCAAATACACCACATCCACTGGTTCCCCTTTATCCACCCTGTTCGTTACATCCTCAAAGAACGGCAGAAAATTTGTCAAACATGACTTCCCCTTTATAAATCTATGCTGACTTTGCCTGACCGAATTTTGCTTTTCCAGATGATCCATGGCTGATTTGATCATGGACGCAGCTCCACTACACTGACCAATCCCCATAACCCTTTGCTCCCTTATCACTCAAAAATCTGTGTATCTTCGCCTTAAATATATTCAATTACCCAGCCTCCACAGCTCTCTGGGGCAGAGAATTCCATAGATTTACAACCTTCTGAGAGAAGAAATTGCTCCTCATCTCAGTTTTAAATGGGTGTCCCCTTCTCTAAGCCTAGGAGTGGAAATATCTTAAAAGTTTTAACAAGATCACCTCTCATTCTTCTGAACTCCAATGTGTATCGGCCTAACCTACTCAACCTATCATCATAAGTCAACTTCCTCATCTCCGGAATCAACCTAGTGAACCTTCTCTGAACAGCCTCCAATGCAAGTAAATCCTTTCTTAAATATGGAGAACAAAACTGCACGCAGTACTCCAAGTGTGGCCTCACCAATACCCTGTACAGTTGTAGCAGGACTTCTCTGCTTTTATAGTCTATCCCCCTTGCAATAAAGGCCAACACCCATTTGCCTTCCTGATTACGTGCTGCACCAATGCTAGCATCCTTGACCAGGCCAACATCCGCAGCATTGAAGCACTGACCACACTTGATCAGCTCCACTGGGCAGGCCACATTGTTCTCATGCCAGACACGAGACTCCCAAAGCAAGCGCTCTACTCGGAACTTCTTCACGGCAAATGAGCCAAAGATGGGCAGAGGAAACATTTCAAGTACACCCTCAAAGCCTCCCTGATAAAGTGCAACATCCCCACTGACATCTGGGAGTCCCTGGCTAAAGACCGCCCTAAGTAGAGGAAGTGCATCTGGGAGAGCGCTGAACACCTCGAGTCTCGTTGCCGAGAGCATGCAGAAATCAAGCGCAGGCAGCGGAAAGAGAGTCCGGCAAACCAGTCCCACCGTCCCCTTCCCTCAACGAATATCTGTCCCATCTGTGACAGAGACTGTGGTTCTCGTATTGGACTGTACAGCCACCTAAGCATTCATGTTAAGAGTGGAAGCAAGTGTTCCTCGATTCCAAGGGACTGCCTATTATGATGATGATTAATATTAACATGGTCGACTGCCTCAAAGACTCCCCCATCGGGGTTAAAGAATACCTTGTGACTCTTCGACTCGCCCTATACCGGAACTAGTGCGCCACAGTCATCAGTGTGTATGCCCCAACACTCGATGCAACAGATGAGGCCAAAGAGGGCTTTTACTCCAACCTCGAAAAATCCCTGCCCCGCATCCCCATGGACAACAAACTCATCCTCCTCAGTGACTTCTACACCAGGGTTGGCAAGAACACAGACCCATGGGGAGGTGTGATTGGCAGCGAGGGGGTAGGGAAAGCCTACTCCAGTGGTATCCTACTCCTGACAAAATGTCTAGAACATGAACTTGTCATCATCAACACCTTGTTCCGACAGAAGGACAAATACAAGGCATCATGGCAATACCCTCGCTCCAAACACTGGCACCTGCTCGACTATGTCATCGTCCGAGTCAGGGATCGCAAGGACGTGCACATCACCCGTGCCATGACAGGAGCTGGATGGACCACCACTTGATCCAATCCATCATTGACATCAACATAGCCCCAAAGTGGAGGGAGCAGCAGAAGCAGTGTCGCAAAAAAGTCAATGCCGGGCACTTAAGGATCCAGCTAAGAAAGCCCTATACAGTCAGCGCCTCACAGCTATCCTGTCGTGCCTCAATGACCCCGAGACGCAGAATTCCCACAGCGCTTGCTATGCCCTTCAGGCGTCCATAACCACTGCCTGCAAAGAGATGCTTGGTCACTCAACCAGGATACACCAGGACTGGTTGATGAGAATGATGAGGAGATTCAAGAGCTAATAGATTGCAAGTGCAGGACATTTCTGAGCCTTAAACAACAATCCAACTCGGGAGCAGCAAAGCAGCATTACAGATGACACAAGGCTCAGGTCCAACATAAAACCCAGGACCTAAAGAACAGGTGGTTGATGGAGAAAGCACAGGAGATACAGCAGCTGGCCGACAGCCATGGTGTACGAGGATTCTTCATCGCAGACAAGGCCACATACGGACCAAACTCCCAAGACCCCACCACAAGGCCCCACTGGTCAAGAACAAGGAAATACTCATCAAGGATACCGAGGCAGTCAGAACCCGCTGGAAGGAACACTTTGAAGATCTCCTGAATCGAAACTCTGCCTTTGACATGAGTGTTCTCGACTCCATCCCGCAGCATGCTACCCGCCACCACCTCAGTGAGACCCCAATACTACACGAGGTAGAAAAAGCCATAAGACAGCTAAAAAACAACAAGGCTACGGAAGCAGATGGAATCCCTGCTGAGGCACTGAAGTATGGTGGAGAGGCACTGTTGGCGTGAATACATGACCTAATCTCCCTCATCTGGAGGGAGGAGAGCATGCCGGGAGATCTTATAGATGCAGTGATCGTGACCAGCTTTAAAAAGGGGGACAAGTCTGACTGCGGCAACTACAGAGGAAACTCCCTGCTATCAGCCACTGGGAAAGTCGTCGCTAGAGTCCTCCTCAACCGGCTTTTCCCTGTGGCCGAGAAGTTCCTCCTGGAGTTGCAGTGCAGGTTTCGTCCCCTACGGGTCACAACGGACATGATTTTTGCAGCGTGACAGCTGCAGCAAAAATGCAGGGAACAGCGCCAGCCCTTAAACATGGCCTTCTTCGACCTTACAAAGGCCTTTGACACTGTCAACCGCGAGGGTCTATGGAGCATCCTCCTCCATTTCAGATGTCCACAAAAGTTCGTCACCATCCTCCGCCTGCTCCACGACGACAAGCAGGCCGTGATCCTTACCAACGGATCCATCACAGACCCAATTCACCCGAACCGGGGTCAAGCAGGGCTGCGTCATCGCCCCAATCTTCTTCTCAATCTTCCTCGCTGCCATGCTCCACCTCACAGTCGACAAGCTCCCCGTTGAACCAAACTGCAGAACCAGTGGGAACCTGTTCAACCTTCACCATCTCCAGGCCAGGTCCAAGACCACCCCAACCTCTGTCTTCGAGCGACAGTGCACGGACAACGCCTGCATCTGCGCACATACAGAGGCTGCACTCCAGGACATAGTTGACGTATTTACTGAAGCGTACGAAAGCATGGGCCTTACACTAAACATCCAAAGTCAAAGGTCCTCCAGCAGCCTGTCCTCGCCACACAGCACTGCCCCCCAGTCATCAAGATCCACAGCGCCGCCCTGGACACTGTGGACCATTTCCCTTATCTCGGGAGCCTCATGTCAACAAGAGCAGGCATTGACGACGAGTTCCAACACCGCCTCCAGTACGCAGGTGCAGTCTTCGGCCGCCTGAGGAAAAGAGTATTTGAAGACCAGGCCCTCAAAACTGCCACCAAGCTCATGGTCTACAGGGCTGTAGTGATACCCGCCTTCCTGTATGGACCAGAAACATGGACCATGTACAGTAGACATCTCAAGTCGCTGAAAAAATGCCACCAACGATGACTCCGCAAGATCCTACAAAAACGCACGAAGGTTGGCACCCTCGACCAGGCCAACGTCCCCAGCATTGAAGCACTGACCACACTTGATCAGCTCCGCTGGGCAGGCCACATAGCTCGCATGGCTAGAGGTAACAAAAGCATGGATGAAGGTTTCAGCAATGGATGAGCTGAGGGAGGGGTGGAAATGGGCAACGTTACAGAGGTGGAAATAGGCGGTCTTAATTATGGCGCGGATGTGTGGTCAGAAGCACATTTCAGGGTCAAATATGGCACCAAGGTTGGAACAGCCTGCGCTTGATTTCTGCATGCTCTCGGCGGCGAGACTCGAGGTGCTCAGCTCCCTCCCGGATGCACTTCCTCCACTGAAGGCGGACTTTGGCCAGGGACTCCCAGGCATAAGTGGGGATGTTGCACTTTATCAGGGAGGCTTTGAGGGTGTTTTGTAACGTTTCCGCTGCCCACCTTTGGCTCGTTTGCCATGAAAGAGTTCCGAGTAGAACATTTACTTTGGGAATCTCGTGTTTGGCATTGGAACTATGTGGCCTGCGCAGCAGAGCTGATCAAGTGTGGTCAGTGCTTCAATGCTGGGGATGTTGGCCTTGTCGAGGAGACTGACATTGGTGCGTCTGTCCTCCCAGGGGATTTGTAGGATCTTGCGGAGACATCGTTGGCAGTATTTCTTCAGCGGCTTGAGGTATCCACTGTACATGGTAACATTTTCTGAGCCATACAGAAGGGCGGGTGTTACTTCAGCCCTGTAGACAATGAGCTTGGTGGGAGTTTTGAGGGCCTGGTTTTCAAACATTCTTTTCCTCGGTGACTGAAGGCTGCACTGGCGCACAGGAGGCAGTGTTGTATCTCGTCATCAATGCCTGTTCTTGTTGACAGGAGGCTCCCGAGATAAGGGAAGTGGTCCAAGTTGTCTAGGGCTGCGCTGTGGATCTTGATGACTGGGGGCCAGTGCTGTGCGGCGAGGACAGGCTGGTGGAGGACGGATGTTTAGCGTAAGGCCCATGCTTTTATACACCTCTGTAAATACGTTGACTATGTCTTGGAGTGCAGCCTCTGTATGTGCGCAGATGCAGGCGTCGTCCACATACTGTAGTTCGATGACAGAGGTTGAGGTGGTCTTGGAACTGGACTGGAGACGGCGTACGTTGAATAGGTTTCCACTGGTTCTGTAGTTTAGTCCCACTCCAGCGGGGAGCTTGTTTACTGTTAAATGGAGCATGGCAGCGAGGAAGATTGAGAAGAGAGTTGGGGCGATGACGCAGCCCTGCTTGTCCCCGGTTCGGACGTAGATTGGGTCTGTGATAGATCCGTTGGTAAGGATCACGGCCTGCATGTCGTCGTGGAGCAGGCGGAGGATGGTGACGTACTTTTTCTGGTGTTTATACTCCAGAGGAATCTCATCCCATTCCATCTACCTCATCTCAGCCTTTCAGTATATCTTTCCATTTGTTTTCGCTCATGTACTCGTCTAGTTATCTTTTGAAACATAGAAACAGAGGAAATAGGTGCGAGTAGGCCATTTGGCCCTTTGAGCCTGCACCACCATTCAATAAGATCATGGCTGATCATTCCCTCAGTACCCCTTTCCTGCTTTCTCTCCATACCCCTTGATCCTTTTAGCCGTAAGGGCCATATCTAACTCTCTCTTGAATATATCCAGTGAACTGGCATTAACAACTCTCTGCGGTAGAGAATTTCACAGGTTAACAACTCTCTGAGTGAAGAAGTTTCTCCTCATCTCAGTCCTAAATGACTTACCCTTTATCCTTAGACTATGTCCTCTGGTTCTGGACTTCCCCAACATGGGAAACATTCTTCCTGCATCCAACCTGTCCAGTCCCGTCAGAATTTTATATGTTTCTATGAGATCCCCTCTCATCCTTCTAAACTCCAGTGACTCAGGCCCATCGATCCAGTCTCTCCTCATATGTCAGTCCTGCCATCCTAGGAATCAGTCTGGTGAACCTTCGCTGCACTCCCTCAATAGCAAGAATGTCCTTCCTCAGATTAGGAGACCAAAACTGAACACAATATCCTAGGTGGGGCCTCACCAAGGCCCTGTACAACTGTAGTAAGACCTCACTACCCCTATACGCAAATCCCCTAGTTATGAAGGCCAACATACCTTTTGCCTTCTTCACCGCCTGCTGTACCTGCATGCCAACTTTCAATGACTGATGTATCATGACACCCAGGTCTCGTTGCACCTCCCCTTTTCTGTCATTGATAATATTCTGCCTTCGTGTTTTTGCCATCAAAGTGGATAACCTCACATTTATCCACATTATACTGCATCTGCCATGCGTTTACCCACTCATCTAACCTGTCCAAGTCACCCTGCAGCCTCTTAGCATCCTCCTCGCAGCTCACACCGCCACCCAGCTTAGTGTCATCTGCAAACTTGGAGATATTACACTCAATTCCTTCATCTAAATCATTGATATATATTGTAAATAGCTGGGGTCCCAGCACTGAGCCCTGCGGCGCCCCACTAGTCATTGCCTGCCATTTTGAAAAGGATCCATTTATCCCGACTCTCTGCTTCCTGTCTGCCAACCAGTTCTTTATCCACGTCAATACATTACCCCCAATACCATGTGCTTTCATTTTGCACACCAATCTCTTGAAAGCATTTAAGTATCTCAACCACTTCTGTGATAGCGAGTTCCACATTTTAACCACTCTTTGAGTAAAGACATTTCTCCTCATTTCCCTATTGCATTTATTCGAAACTATCTTATATTTATGGCCCCTAGTTGTGGATTCTCCCACAAGTGGAAACATTCTGGCCCCAAGTTTCCACACGTGGCGAAAAAGGTGCACCTCAGAGCTGGGCGCCTGTTTTTCGCGCCGAAAACGGCGGCGGAAAAAAAGTGCGGTATTCTCGAGCTCCTTGGAGCTCGATGTCTGCTTGGCGCGGCGCACAGGGGGCGGAGCCTACCACTCGTGCTGATTTTGTAAGTAGGAGGGGGCAGGTACAATTGAAATGAGGCTTCTTGGTGCCGGCAACCCTGCGCGTACGCGTTGGAGCGTTCGCGCACGCGCAGTCTGAAGTAAACATTGGCACTCAGCCATTTTTAAAAGTGCTGCAGAAAAAGTGAAGATTTGTTTCTTGGACCCCTGCAAAGGCTTGTATTTCAATTTTCTTGATATTTCTGTGTGTGAGGGAGTGCTTTTAGCAGCACTGCTGAATAAATCACCTGCTGAAATCAGTGAGTTCAGCTTTTCACTGCTAAACTTGCAGAACTGGTGCCTGCAAATTAAGGACTGTGTGTTTGGAGAAATAAAAGTGCCAATTCAACTTTGCAATGGATCAACTTCCATCAAGAACAAAGAATTTCTTGCATGAGGAAGCAAACCATTGCATAATATGTGGTGCACCCATTCTGCAAATTTAAATATAAAGATGTCGATGTGGCTGCCTCTCCCTGTCCAAATGGCCTCAGTCAGTCCCCCTCACAGCTCGAAGGCTGCTGCTGCTCCCGACCAGCCACTGACGCCACTGCAATCCCATGGCCGAATGGCCTCAACTCCGTCCGGGTGCTGCATCTTCGCGGGGAATGAAGGCCTGCCTCAAGCACCGCAGCTCAGCTCGAAGGCTGCTTGCTGCCTGCCCCTGCCGTCGAGACGAGACACTGACACAACACCCCTGCCTCAAGCACTGCAGCTCAGCTCGAAGGCTGCTGCTGCTCCCGACCAGCCACTGATGCCACTGCAATCCCATGGCCGAATGGCCTCACGTCCGCTCCTGATTCTTCGGCTCCCGGCCAGCCACTGACGCCGCTGCAATCCCATGGCCGAATGGCCTCACGTCCGCTCCTGATTCTTCGGCTCCCGGCCAGCCACTGACGCCGCTGCAATCCCATGGCCGAATGGCCTCAAGTCCGTCCGGGTGCTACATCTTCGCGGGGAATGAAGGCCTGCCTCAAGCACCGCAGCTCAGCTCGAAGGCTGCTTGCTGCCTGCCCCTGCCGCCGAGACACTGACGCCACACTGCTGCCTGAAAGGCCTGCCTGAAGCACTTTCACACAGGTAGGAACATGGTTTATTTAATCTTTTCTTTGCTTATAAATTTTTATTCAGGTTGGATTTATTTGTATAATATTTGTATAAGTATAACTAAGGATTGATTGTAGAATTTAATGACTTCCCTTCCCCCCTCCCCCCCCCTCACCTCGTTCCCGATGCCTAATTTGTAACCTGCGCCTGATTTTTTAAAGTGTAGACAAGGTTTTTTCAAACGTACAAAAATCTTCACTTGCTCCATTCTAAGTTAGTTTGGAGTACGTTTTCACTGTGGAAACTTTCAAATCAGGCGTCAATGGCCGGACACGCCCCCTTTTGAAAAAGTAATCCTGTTCCAAAGTGAAACTGTTCTACCTGACTAGAACTGCAGAAAACTAAATGTGGAGAATTCCGATTTCTAAGATACTCTGTTCTACACCAGTTGCTCCTAAAAATCAGGAGCAAATCATGTGGAAACTTGGGGCCTCTGAGTGGTGGGAAAATTATTGAAGGATATAATAAAAATTCTGAGGGATATAATAAATCTTCATTTGGAAAGACACGGATTAATCAATGGCAGTCAGCATGGATATGTTAAGGGAAGGTCGTGTCTGACTAACTTGATTGAATTTTTTGAGCGGGTAACAAGGAGGGTCGATAAGGGCAGCCCGTTTGATACAGTGTATATAGATTTTAGCAAGGCTTTTGATAAAGTCCCACAAGATTGGTCACGAAATTAAAAGCGCATGGAATCCAGGGCAAAGTGGCAAGTTGGATCCAAAATTGCCTCGGAAGCAAAGGGTAATGGTTGATGGGTGATTTTGTGACTGGAAGGTCGTTTCCAATTGGGTTCCATAGGGCTCAGTACTTGGTCCCTTTCATTTTTGTGGTATATATCAATAATTTAGACTTGTGTGTAGGGGGTCTAAACGAGCGCGAGATCGAGACCAGTGGCTTAAGTTAAAAGTGTGCGAGAGTTCCGACCAGAGGCACTTATAAAAGAGCTAGCCGGAGCAGCACCAACAGACCTGTGAGGGAGAGAAATAAAAACAAATCAAAGTGTGACGTCCCAAGAAAACAGGGAAATGATTGTTTCGTCAATATTTCTCTCTTTTTCTTGGGCATTGGTTTAAATTAAGACCCGGGATTAAAAAGTAAACATTCAAAACTTGAAAACTTAATTAATTAAATAAAATACATTGGAGATGGCAGGGGAGGCAATGTGTTGCAGTTGCAGCATGTGGGAGCTGGTGGATACCAGTGTTAGCCACGATGACCACATTTGCAGTAAGTATTGGCGGCTCGAGGAACTTCGGCTCAGAGTTGATGAGCTGGAGTCTGAGCTTCAGACACTGCAACACATCAGGGAGGGGGAGAGTTATCTGGAAGCTGTATTCCAGGAGGCAGTCACACATCTTAGGTTAAATAATTCAAATTTGATCCCTGGTCAGGGAGAAGAGGGTGTGACTACGAGTGAGGATGGTATGGGGACCCAGGAGATAGCGATGGAGGAGCCTCAGCCTTTGCTCTTGTCCAACAGGTTACGAGGTTCTTACTTCCTGTGTGGACGAGAGCAGGGGCTGCAGGGAGGATGAGCAAACTGACCACAGCACCGTGGTACAGGGGGCCATTCAAGTTGGGTGAGTAAAAAGAAATGTGGTAGTGGTTGGGGACAGTACAGTTTGGGGGATAGATAATGTTCTCTGCAGCCGAGAGCATGAGTCCCGAAGAGATTCTGGGCCGGAGAGGAACATTGGGCCCAAGTTTCCCCAGGAGTAGCTCCTTTTTTTTTGGAGCAACTTGATTTTTCTAGACTATCTTTTTAGTTGCAATTCTGGCCATTTAATTTGCGCCAGTGTAAGTGAGTTAGTTAGGTTTTTTTTTAGTTTTTTTTTCAAAAGAGGGCGATCCCAGCCACTTACCCCTGTTTTAGGCGTTTGGACAGCAAATAGTTGCTCCAAACTAACTTAGACCAGCGTATGTTGCCACTTCTATCCGCACAGAAAAACCTTACCTAGAGTTAAGGAATCGGCGCAAGTAACTACAGTTAAAGCACCACCAAGCCCCAAACAAAGCACAAAAAATAATAAGCATTCAATAAAAAATAAAGAACTGAAATAAATCATTAAATTAACAAGTAAAGAACAGAAGTAAATCTTACCTTGAACGAAAGTCGGCAGCAGCTGGTCATGCTGGAGTCCCTTCAGCCTGGGATAGGGGAGGGAGAACGCAGCATCCTAAGGGAAGGGGGGAAGAATGCTCAAAGCAGCAGGCTGGGGAGGTGTGGGGGGCGGCTGGGGGTGTTGGCATCTGATAGACCATTGCGCATGCGCGACCGCTCCATTGTGCATGCGCAAAGCTGCCGGCACTGAAACCGACGCTGGACCCTAGCCCCGCCTCCCTGTCAGCTCTCTCGAGCCAGCACGTCCCTAGCTCCGCCCCCTCTCACACCCCTGCCCCACGCTGCGGCTGAAGACGCCCCAAGGATCGGCCAGAATTGCAGATTATCTTTTCGCCGCATTTTTCTCACAGGAAGTCGGCAGACCTCCGTGAGATGCGCCGTTTTTTAAGGGGGGGAAACTTCAGCCTTTGGAGTGGGAGGGGATAGATCCAGTTGTCGTGGTCGACGTAGGTACCAATGACATAGGCAGGACAAAGTAAGAGGTTCTGCTGAGGAAGTATGGGCATTTTGGGGCTAAATTAAAAAGCAGAACCACAAAGATAATACTCTCAGGAATACTACCTGAGACACAAGCAAATTTTCATAGGGTAAATAAGATCACAGAGATGAACGCATGGCTCAAAGATTGGTGTGGGAGAAATGGGTTTCAATTTCATGGTGCATTGATATCAGTACTGGGATAAGAGGGAGCATTTCCGTCGGGACGGGCTTCACTTTGAACCAGGCTGGGACCAGTATCCTGGCGAATCGAATAACTAGGACTGCAGGAGGGGAGGGATCTGGTGAGTGGAAATTTAAAAAGTCAAAGAGAAAGAAGGAGGCAAAAGTGCAGGGTAGCGATAGGGTTAATGGTAAACAGAGTGTGACAGGAAGGTACAGAGCGTATACACATAAGAGTGCATCAGAAAGCGGGGTCAGAGTAGCGCAAAATGGTAAAAAGACACAATTAAAAGCTTTTTGTTATATATGTAAACTTGTATTTACTCTGTACAGCCACCGAGGGCTCATCCTCTGGAGTCCCAAGGGATCCCATAATCCCTTGGGAGTACAGGTACTTAAGGAGGCCTCACTGGTTGGAGAGGCACTCTGGAGACCTGCAATAAAAGACTACGGTCACACTTTATTTTGAGCTCACAGTGCTCAGTCTGACTCTTTCTCCATACATAACAACTGGTGACGAGCTACAGATAGCGAACCCAAAGATGCAGAGAACAGTGGGCATCCTTGAGAAATTCTCGGAGGGAGATGATTGGGAAACTTTTGTGGAGCGACTCAACCAATACTTCATGGCCAACGAGCTAGATGGGGAAGAGAACGCTGCCAAACCAAAGTCGATCCTCCTCACTGTCTGTGGGCACCAACGAATGGTCTCATGAAGAATCTGCTCACTCATGCGAAACCCATGGAGTAATCGTAAGACAATTTGTGCAAACTGGTCCGAGAACATTTGAACCCGAAGGAAAGCATTCTGATGGCGAGGTACCAGTTCTACACCTACAAAAGGTCTGAAGGCCAGGAAGTGGCGATTTATGTCGCCGCGCTAAGACGCCTTGCAGGACATTGCGAATTTGAAGGACATTTGGAGCACATGCTCAGAGACTTTTTCATACTTGGCATTGGCCACGAAACAATACTTTGCAAACTTTTGACTGTAGAGACCCCAATCTTGAGTAAGGCCATAGCGATAGCCCAGGCGTTCATTGCCACCAGTGACAATACTAAGCAAATCTCTCAGCACAGAAGTGCTGCTACAAGTACCATGAATAAAGTGATGTTGTTTTCGAATCGCAACGTACAGGACAGGTCACACATGCCTGCAGCTGCACGTCCGCAGATGTCTCAGAGTCCACCATCAAGAGTGATGGATGCAAGGCCATTAACACCTTGTTGGCGCTGCGGGGGTGATCATTGCTTCCATTCATGCCGATCCAAAGGTTATATTTGGAAGCGCTGTGGAACAATGGGACACTTTCAATGTATGTGCAGGCGAGCTGCTAATCCTGTTAAACCTGCAAACCACCATGTTGCAGAGGAGGACAGATCCACAGAGGATCACGAAGAACCAGAGCCTCAGACTGAGGAGGCAGAGGTGCATGGGGTGCACACATTCACCACAAAGTTTCCCCCATAATTCTGAATGTTGAACAAAATGGACTCCCGGTGTCAATGGAACTGGACACGGGTGAGAGCCAGTCCATCTTGGGCAAAAAGACTTTCGAAAGACTGTGGTGCAACAAGACCTCAAGGCCAGTCTTAACTCCAATTTGTACAAAACTAAGAACTTACACAAAAGAACTGATTCCCGTAATTGGCAGTGCTACCATAAAGGTCTCTTATGATGGAGCGGTGCACAAGCTGGGTGGTACCGGGCGATGGTCCCATGCTGCTCGGCAGGAGCTGGCTGGTAAAGATACGCTGGAACTGGGACGACGTCCGAGCGATATCGCCCTCTGACGACACTTCATGTGCCCAGGTTTTAAACAAGTTCCCTTCGCTGTTCGAACCAGGCATTGGGAAATTCCAAGGAGTAAAGTTGCAGATCCACCTAATTCCGGGAGCACGACCCATCCATCACAAGGCGAGAGCAGTACCATACATGATGAGAGAAAGGGTAGAGATCAAGCTAGACTGGCTGCAAAGAGAGGGCATCATTTCACCGATCGAGTTCAACGAGTGGGCCAGCCTGATCGTTCTTGTTCTCAAGGGAGACTGCACCATCAGATTCTGTGGCTTTTACAAAGTAACTATCAATTGTTTCTCCCTGCAGGACCAATACCCACTGCCAAAGGCCGACAACCTCTCTGCAACGCTGGTGGGAGGAAAGACGTACACGAAGTGAAAATGACTTCAGCCTACATGATGCAGGAACTGGAGGAATCATTGAAGGGCCTCACCTGCATCAACACGTACTAAGGTCTTTTTATTTATAACAGATGTCCATTTGGAATCCGACCTGCGGCGGCCATATTCCAGAGAAACATGGAAAGCTTACTGAAGTCGGTCCCGCTCGTGGTCTTCCAGGACGACATCCTGGTCACAGGTCGGAAAGCAGCCGAGCACCTGCAGAATCTGGAGGAGGTTCTTAGTCGACTCAACCATGTAGGGCTCAGGTTAAAATGCTCCAAATGCATTTTCCTGGTGCCTGAAATGGAGTTCTTGGGAAGGAGGATTGCGGCAGACGGCATCAGGCCCACCAACGCGAAGACGGAGACAATCGAGATCGCACCGAGGCCACAGAACGTGATGGAGCTGCGGTCATTTCTGGGACTCCTGAACTACTTTGGTAACTTCTTACCATGTCTCAGCATACTGTTAGAACCACGAAAAGGGGATGAATGGGTTTGGGGCAAAACCCCCAAAAATGCCTTTGTAAAAGCGAGAAAATTGTTATGCTCAAACAAATTGCTTGTGTTGTGTGATCCATGTAAGCGTTTGGTACTAGCATGTGATGCGTTATCATATGGCGTCAGTTGTGTATTGAAACAAGCTAATGATTTTGGGAAACTGCAACCGGTTGCTTATGCATCCAGGAGTCTGTCTAAGGCTGAGAGAGCCTACAGCATGATTGAGAAAGAAGCGTTAGCATGTGTCTACGGGGTAAAGAAAATACATCAATACCTGTTTGGGCTAAAATTCGAATTGGAAACTGACCAAAAGCCACTCATATCGCTGTTTTCCGAGAGTAAAGGGATAAATACCAACGCATCGGCCCGCATCCAGAGATGGGCGCTCACATTGTCCGCATACAAGCCATCTGCCACAGGCCAGGCACAGAAAACTGCGCCGATGCTCTCAGTAGACTGCCATTTCCCACCACGGGGTGGAAATGGCGCAGCCCGCAGATTTAGCCATGATTATGGAAGCATTTGAAAGTGAGTAATCACCCGTCACTGCCCGGCAGATCGATTTCTGGATGAGCCAGAACCCCTTATTATCCATAGTCAAAAGCTGTGTGCTTCACGGGAGCTAGTCCAGTGTCCCAGTGGAAATGCAGGAAGAGATGAAGCCATTCCAGCGGCGCAAAGCTGAAATGTCCATACAGGCAGACTTCCTTCTGTGGGGCAATCATGTCGTGGTTCCCAAGAAGGGCAGAGACATCTTCATCAATGACCTCCACAGTACCCACCCAGGCATCGTAATGATGAAAGCGATAGCCAGATCCCACGTGTGGTGGCCCGGTTTTGATGCGGACTTCGAGTCCTGTGTTCACAGATGTAATACACGCTCGCAATTAAGCAATGTACCCAGGGAGGCGCAGCTAAGTTTATGGTCTTGGCCGTCCAAACCATGGTCTAGGGTACACGTCGACTATGCAGGACCGTTCTTGGGTAAGATGTTCCTTGTGGTTGTAGATGCATATTGCAAGTGGATTGAATGTGAGATAATGTCGGCTAGCCCATCCGCTGCCACTACTGAAAGCCTGTGGGCAATGTTTGCCACACACGGCCTACCCGATGTCCTGGTAAGCGACAATGGGCCATATTTTACCAGTGCTAAGTTCAAAGAATTCATGACCCGTAACGGGATCAAACATGTCACATCTGCTCCGTTCAAACCAGTGTCCAATGGTCAGGCAGGGAGAGCAGTGCAAACCATCAAGCAAGGCTTGAAGAGGGTAACGGAAGGCTCACTGCAGACTCGTCTATCCCGAGTCCTGCTTAGCTATCGCACGAGACCCCACTCGCTCACTGGGATCCCACTGCTGAACTGCTCATGAAAAGAGCACTTAAGAAAAGGCTCTCGTTAGTTCACCCTGATCTACATGAACAGGTAGAGAGCAGGCGGCTTCAACAAAATGCATACCATGATAGCGCAAATGTGTCACGCGAGATTGAAACCAATGATCCTGAATTTGTATTTGTATTGCATTATGGACAAGGTCCCAAGTGGCTTCCCGGCAGAGTCGTGGCCAAAGAGGGGAGCAGTGTGTTCCAGGTCAAACTTTCAAATGGATTCATTCACCGGAAACACTTGGACCAAATCAAACTCAGATTCACGGACTATCCTGAGCAACCTATCTTGGATTCTACCTTTTTTGATCCCCCAACATGCAGACCAGTGGCAACCGGACCACGGTTGACTACGAAGCAGAACCCCTCAGCCACAGCAGCCCAGCAGGACCCAACACATCAGGCAGCCCAGCAAGGCCAGCCATACAGCAGCCCAGCCAGGGCCCAACAATTGATTCAACAATACCAGCTTTCACACCGAGACGATCAACCACGGCAAGAAGGGCACCAGCTCAACTCATATTGTAAATAGTTACACTATTGCCTTTGGGGGAGTGTTGTTATATATGTAAACTTGTATTTGCTCTGTACAGACACCATAATCCTTTGGGAGCACAGCTATTTAATAAGGCCTCACAGGTTGGAGAAGCACTCTGGAGACCTGAAATAAAAGACTAAGGTCACGCTTTACTTTGAGCTCACAGTGTTCAGTCTGACTCTTTCTCCATACACTACACAGGGTGTTTGCCATTTCGGAAGCATGGGCAGAAAGGAAAAGTAGTTCTGTTAATAAAGGATGAGGTCAGTGCAGTAGTGAGAAATTATATTGGCTCGGAAGATCAAGATGTAGAATCAATTTGGGTAGAGATAAAAATTAGTAAGGGAAAGAAGTCACTGGTGGGAGTGGACTGCAGGCTCCCTAACAGTAGCTACACTGTAAGACAGATTATAAATCAAGAAATAATGGAGGCTTGTAAAAAAGGTATGGCAATATTCATGGGCAATTAATCTTCATATTGATTGGACAAATCAAATTGACAAAGGTAGCCTTGAGGAAGAGTTCATAGAGTGTATGCGGGATGATTTCTTGGAACAATACGTTGTGGAATCAACCAAGGAGCAAACTATTAGAGATCTGGTAATTTGGAAGGAGTCTGGATTAATTAATGATCTCGTAATGAAGGATCCTCGTGGGAAGAGTAATCATAACATGGTAGAATTTCAAATTCAGTTTGAGGATGAGGAAGCTAGGTCTCAAACGAGTGTTCTAAATTTAAATAAAGGCAATTGCAAAATTATGAAGGCAGAGTTGGCTAAAGTGGACTGGGAAAATAGATTAAAGGGGAAGACGGTAGAAAAGCAGTGGCAAACATTTAAGAAGATATTTCATAACTCTCATCAAAGATATATTCCCGTGAGAAACAAAGACACTAATAGAAGGATGAGCCATCTATTGCTAACTAAGGAAGTAAAGGATGGTATCAAATTGAAAATAAAGGCATGAAATGTTGTGAAGAATAATGGAAGGCCATAGGACTGGGAAAGTTTTAGAAACCAGCAAAGGACGACAAAAAAATTGATAAAGAGCGAGAGAAGATAGCTAATGACAGTAAACTAGCAAGAAATATAAAAATAGACAGTAAGAGCTTCTACAGTTATATAAAAAGGAAGAGAGTAGTTAAAGTAAATGTTGGTCCTATGGAGGATGAGACTGGGGAATTAATAATGGTAAACAGGAAGGAACAGAGCGTATACACATAAGAGTGCATCAGAAACTTTGAACAACTATTTTGTATCGGTCATCACGGCAGAAGACACTACATGCATCCTAATAATTGACAATCAAGGGACTATGGGAGGGGGGAACTTAAACCAATCGCTATCACTAGAGAAAAAGTACTAGGCAAATTAATGGGACTAAAGATGAACAAGTCCCCTGGACCTGATGGCCACATCCTAGGGTCCTAAAAGAAGTGGCTGCAGAAATAGTGGATGCATTGGTTGTAATCTACCAAAATTCCCTGGATTCTGGAGAGGTCCCAGCGGACTGGAAAACCGTAAATGTAACACCCCTATTTAAGAAAGAAGGGAGACAGAAAACAGGAAACTATAGACCAGTTAGCCCAACATCTGTCATTGGAAAAATGCTGGAATCCATTATTAATGAAGTAGTAGCAGGACAATTAGAAAAACATAATGCAGTCAAGCTGAGTCAGCTTGATCTTATGAAAGGGAAATAATGTTTGACAAATTTGCTGGAGTTCTTTGAGGATGTAACGAGCAGGGTGGATAAAGGGGAACCAGTAGATGTCGTGTATTTGAATTTCCAGAAGGCATTCGATAAGGTGCCACATAGAAACAAAGAAATCAACAGCGCAGAAGGAGGCCATTTCGGCCCATCATGTCCATGCCAGCCGACAAAGAGCCACACGGTCCTCGGTCAGCAGCCCTGAAGGTTACATATAAACCTATGAACAATGAACAATGGCGGAAAGGTAAAGAGCACCCAGCCCAACCAGTCCGCCTCACACAATTGCGACACCCCTTACACTGAAACTTTCTACATCCCACCTCAACTGGAGCCATGTGATCTCCTGAGAGGGGCAAAAATCAGATCAAGACCCAGACCAATTCGGGAAAAAAAATCTGGGAAAATTCCTCTCGGACCCATCCAGGCGATCAAAATTAGTCCAATAGCTTACACTTGCCATATTCGATTCGCTGCAGTACTTACCATCATATCTGCGCCACCCAAGGGGTTATCCAGTCTAACCCCAATTATCAGCTCTAGGTCCGTAACCCTGCAGGCTACGGCACTTCAAGTGCCCATCCAAGCAACTTTTAAATATAGTGAGGATTTCTGCATCTACCACCCTTCCAGTCAGTGATTTCCAGACCCTCACAACCCTCTGCATTAAGAAGCCTCCCCTCAAATCCCCTCGGAACCATCTGTATAAGTCCCACCCAGCAGAAAGACACCCACTCTAAAAAGTTATATTTTCATCTTTGCAGAGGAAATTGGCACAAGATAAACAGACATAACTCTGGCAACACACCAAAAAACAGCATTGGGGAAAATTGAGTGCAATGTTATGCTTAACTAAGCTGATAGAATCCTTTGATGCCACAACTGAAAGAATAGATAAGGGTGATACAGTAGAGGTCATATTCTTGGATTTTCAAAATGCCTTTGATAAGGTACATCACATACAAACATAGAAACATAGAAAATAGGTGCTGGAGTAGGCCATTCGGCCCTTCGAGCCTGCACCACCCCATTCAATATGATCATGGCTGATCATCACCTCAGTACCCCTTTCCTGCTTTCCCTCCATACCCCTTGATTCCTTTAGCCGCAAGGGCCATGTCTAACTCCTCTTGAATATATCCAACAAACTGGCATCAACAACTCTCTGCGGTAGAGAATTCCACAGGTTAGCAACTCTCTGAGTGAAGAAGTTTCTCCTCATCTCGGTCCTAAATGGCTTACCCCTTATTCTTAGACTGTGTCCCCTGGTTCTGGACTTCCCCAACATCAGGAACATTCTTCCTGCATCTAACCTGCCCAATCCCCTCAGTATTTTATATGTTTCTCTGAGATCCCCTCTCATCCTTCTAAACTCCAGTGAATACAGGCCCAGTCGATCCAGTCTCTCCTCATATGTCAGTCCTGCCATCCCAAGAATCAGTCTGGTGAACCTTTGCTGCACTCCCTCAATAGCAAGAACGTCCTTCCTCACATTAGGAGACCAAAACTGAACAGGTGAGGCCTCACCAAGGCCCTGTACAACTGCAGTAAGACCTCCCTGCTCCTATACTCAAATCCCCTAGCTATGAAGGCCAACATACCATTTCCCTTCTTCACCACCTGCTGTACCTGCATGCCAACTTTCAATGACTGATGTACCATGAAACCCAGGTCTCCCCTTTTCCTAATCTGTCACCATTCAGATAATATTCTGTCTTCATGTTTTTGCTACCAAAGTGGATAACCTCACATTTATCCACATTATACTGCATCTGCCATGCGTTTACCCACTCACCTAACCTGTCCAAGTCACCCTGCAGCCTCTTAGCGTCCTCCTCACAGCTCACACCGCCACCCAGCTTAGTATTATTTGCAAACTTGGAGATATTACACTCAATTCCTTCATCTAAATCATTAATATACATTGTAAATAGCTGGGGTCCCAGCACTGAGCCCTGCGGCACCCCACTCATCACTGCCTGCCATTCTGAAAAGGACCCATTTATCCTGACTCTCTGCTTCCTGTCGACCAACTAGTTCTCTATCCACATCAGTACATTACCCCCAATACCATGTGCTTTAATTTTGCACACCAATCTCTTGTGTGGGACCTGGTCAAAAGCCTTTTGAAAGTCCAAATACAACACATCCGCTGGTTCTCCCGTGCATTCTACTAGTTATATCCTCAAAAAATTCTAGAAGATTTGTCAAGCATGATTTCTCTTTCATAAATCCATGCTGACTTGGGCCGATCCTGTCACTGCTTTACAAATGTGTTGCTATTTCATCTTTAATAATTGATTCCAACATTTTCCCCACAACTGATGTCAGGCTAACCGGTCTATAATTCCCCATTTTCTCTCTCCCTCCTTTCTTAAAAAGTGGTGTTACATTAGTTACCCTCCAGTCCATAGGAACTGATCCAGAGTCGATAGACTGCTGGAAAATTATCAACAATGCATCCACTATTTCTAGGACCACTTCCTTAAGTACTCTGGGATGCAGACTATCCGGCCCTGGGGTAGGTACACCACAAACGAGAAAGAACTCGAACAGGAGGAGGCCCAGCAAATCTGCACGCACTGATACTCTTGGAAGAAAGGGTCGCTGATTTGATGGGTCCTGCCTGGAAAAAAGCAACCACCACTGCCCAAGCTGGGTCCACACTTGATGGAGAGGGTAAGTCCTGCAAATTCCACAGTCTGGCTTTCCTAAATGTTAAGCACTACATGGGCTAGCCATGCTTCAGTTCATGGGGATGTCTCCATCAGCTACGCTTTGGTTGATGCAATGTGCTTTCATTCATCGTGGTCCTTCAAATGAGCCTGCTGCTTGCCCTGTGTGAGCCTACTCATGCCACCCACCCTGCCCCTTCCTCTGCTGCTAACCATTTGTCTGTTTTGTTATATTTTGCAGAACTTGAGGCCAACCCTGATGATGCAGAAGAAGATTGAGATGCAGATGAGTATGAAGAGGAGAACATCTTCCAATCCCACCTTCCAGACCAAGATTATGGGGGTGAGGGGGAGGGGCAGGGAGAGGTGATGGATGGAGTACTCACTCTGGAGGAGGTGCAAGTGCAGCCCATTGAGGTGCCAGCCCCTTCCCTGAGTGGTTTGAGTGTTGGTGGGACATTCCATGGTTTCCCACAGTCCGAGGCTGGGGATGCCAATGGGGTGCAGTGAGGCACACCCAGGTTCTCACCGTTCGAGGCTGCGGGTCCAAGTAGGATGCAACGAGCCACACCCAGGGTGAGGAGGGGAAGGATAGCTTGACAGCGCTCTCCTAAGGTGCAGGATCTAACAGATGTGGTTCAGATGATGGCAATGAGTTTGGAGACCATTGACCTTAAACGATCACTCCTGGACACCTTCAGTGGGGTGGGTGATGAGATATCGGGACTGTCGGGAGAAGTAACAACACTCTCACGAGAAATGGGAACACTGTCCAGGCACAGGAGGGAAGGAATATCTCAGTCAGCTGAAACAATGTCGGTGCACATGAGGGAGGTAATGTCGCTCCGACCCTCGAGCCCGGTTTGGAGACGTTCGGTGGTTGTGCGTCAGTTTAAAAAAAATGAAAACTTAAAGAATTACATTAAACTTCCATTTCCTGTGTTTGAAGTTTTAAAAATTTAAGCTTGATTATGGATATTTATGTGTTCTTGACTTCTTCCAAAACTTTGCATAAAAACAATGGCGTCTTTCTGTGCCATATTTTTAATGCGCTGGTTTTTCTTAAGTGCCCAGAAAGTTTTTCGGGAGAGGTCACATACACCGTCGCAGGATAAACTTCCATAATTGTGAAAAACTGGCGCAGACATCAGGTTACGCCCCCTATGACGCAAAAAAAACTAACCTAAATAAATCGTAACTAATTGAGTTACGCTGGCACACGAAGATTGGGGAAAATTGGATTTTTAAATTTAGGCCAAAAAAAAGGGTGCGCGCCAAAAAAACACTGCAAATCACTGGGGAAAATTGAGCCCTTAGTCTTTCAAATCCATGCTGACTAGTTTTATTATATTTTCTATCTCTAGATGTTTTTCTATCACTTTGTTTAGTATTGATTCAAGTATCTTTCCAATAAAGCTTTCAATTCTTTTCATGCTTGTGCTGTCTCTCTTTCTGGTTTCATGAATTCATGTCATTCCCTCTCTTCCTGAGGGATACTGAGGGAATGAAGGGGTACTGAGGGAATGATCAACCATAATCTTATTGAATGGTGGTGCAGGCTCGAGGGGCCGAATGGCCTACTCCTGCACCTATTTTCTATGTTTCTATGTTTCCTGCGGATTGCATTGCTCCCACTCTCTCTCTGGTTAAACTCTTGTTTTCCCAGCTGAAATCTTTGCTCTTTTAGCTGAAATTCTCTCTCGCTGCCTCTTTTGATCTTGATATTTCGAAATAATAATGTTTCTGTTACGCTCACTTTTAAATTTTAAGTCAGCACCGGTGTAAATCAATACCCCAGTTAGCTGCCACCAATTGTTACAAATTTTGGGTCTGCCTTTATTTCAGTTGTGACACCCTCATTGCTTAATTCAATGTTGCTAATAGACACATTTTACAACTATAAAACGAGTTTGATATCAACTAAATCTCATGGCCTCATATTTGTGTAATAAAAGCAATTAGCTTCTTCATAAGACAGTTGAATGCCTAACAGCCCAAAATTGAATCGCAGCATAGCCAACTTTCTGAACAATCGCAAGATACCACAGCTCTCTATTGATCACATAACTCCTCTTCACTTGTGTATCTGTTTAATGGGACAGAGACATTTCCCATGTACACACTAAATAACCCGCAAGACCTCAGCCTCCTTCGCAGCAATATGAACAGCAATAATTATGTTGATGTAAAGATACAGAGAAAAATTAGAATTTGGTTTCACTGCTGAATCCATTTCTACACATTGGGGCCGATTTTCAGATGGGCAGTGAGTTTACTACCACAAGCTCAGTGCCCATTAGATGCAGATAGTTAATCGCCGCATATAATTTTACACTTGGAGCTTGCAAGCTTAATATGCATGTAAATGTTTATTTAAATTACAGGAGGGCTTTAATAAGCCAAAGAAGGTTTTAACATTGCTATGAATATATTCAATATTAAAAAAAAACAAATAGGAGCTACTAAAGGTTTGTCTTCAGTGGGGAAGGACCTCAGTCTCTCACTGTTGCTGGAACGAGAGGCAAGATTTTCCTTTTAAATAAAATCCAGCCAAAATTTACCACCTTAACTTCAATGTTTCTAATTACCTTCACGACTGAAAGGAACTAAGATCTATGAATAGAACAAAAGTGGGGAGCATATTTTTGCATTCACTCAGTGCCAGAATCAAGCCCTTACCAGTCAGATATACTGCAGATGCAGAGCAAAATGTCTCTACTTAACCCCAAGAATACAGGAACACCTCCTACTGTGAATTATTCCATTTTCCACACCAATAACCTCTTTGTTTGAATTACCAGTGTTGGGTTGTAGATCCATGCCCACATAAAACTGAATTGATCGTGTCCAATTTCATTTCACATAGAAACCTCATGCAACAGAGACAATACTTTCATCCTATCAGTATGAACTGGATTCATATTAGGAACCCAAAGCTAAAAGCACAGTGAAACCCCAACATATATTATTACAAATGTTTTCCTTTTTAACTTATATTGAAGAGATTATTACCGAGGCACAGGGTATAATTATTTAAACTAATACTTATTCAGAAATATCACTACCTACTCCTGGCAGTACAATGAACATCACATCCACATGCTGACATGTACAATTATCATGAAGTTTAAAACCTTCTCAAATGCATTATATGTCCATTGCAGTTGAATATTTTAATTCAAGCTGTGATAAAATTATTACCTTAGTAGTAGCCGATGCTATGGTGTTGCACTGCCACTATCATATCACTGATCATGTCATCACAACTCCTCTCCCATTCATTAACAAAACCTTTTGCAAAACCATGTATTTTGTCCCATTAGGAGAAGAAACATATCACACAGGAGCCTAAATATTCATCCACATGCTATAATGCTAATCTGTTTGCACAATTGCAAAAAGATTATGGTCTCTGGCATGGCAGCAAATAAAAAGTTATATATCTTTCTCCTCCGCTCATGTTGTTCTTCTGCAGTGAGGTAAACCAGACAAAAAAAGTGCATGTCAACCAGCTTTAAACTGAATGCTAATTTTCCTTTCTAGAAAAATCAAACTGTAGCAAAGACAAGATATTTCCAAATGCATGCAATACCAGTTCATTATTGTAACATAAAAATAATTTCTCGACCTTTTCCTATGACCACTTACTTTCTGGTACAAATACGCAGAGCATGCACAGCACTTGCTCTGCCCATTAATATCTAACACCGCAATCAGGGTCCTACAAACAGCCTAGCACCCCGATTTGAATATTTAAGCAGCTTTACTTGCCCATTTTAGGCCTCCTGAAAATTGGGCCAGGTGATCCTTGGACAACAATGGGGGCAGATGAGGTGCACATCCCCATTCCAAAGCACCTATCCCCAATTTTCAACTGCTGGCTGACCACTTTTCAGGAAGTAACGGCTGGAAATGACTGTGCCCCCTCCCCCCGCCCCACATTGTTAATTATGATGACTAGCACGGGATTGAAAATACCATTTTCTTTCTCTCTTGCAAGCTCGAAGCATTTGACTTTAAAGGAATATATTTTTTTTACAGGCTACATAAGCTGCAATTATTTTGCTGGAAGTCACTGAACTTTAAATGAGAATGAATATAATCCCAGCAGTATTCAATAATAGCCTCAGCATAAGCTTTTTTAGTTCTCTGTTGCAAATTGCATTTCCAAGTACAACCTTCACTCACTGAATTGGTCTCTAATCAATCACCTTCCTAATTATTTAGATAGCTGTTGAGTTAAAGAATGCGCTTTCTCTCTCCCTTATTTTTGCAATTGCAATGGAATGAGACTTCATGCTGTATAAAAACAAATATGACAAAAGGATTAACATCAGAAAAGGCCCAGGAGAACAAGGAGCTCAGTACTGACATTAAAATCTACAATAACAGACATGTGGATCCTGATGCTTTTTTACATTGTAAAAGCATGGGATCCCGTTTTCAAAATAATTCAAAATTTGCATGGCATTTTGCTAAATTGCTTTTTTTGTACAATTATATCCATAAACATCTGATTTATCATTGATTGCTTGCAAGTTATTTTTAACTATTAATTATTATCTTGTTTACATTTTAGACCCTTGCAAAATAGAATAACACTTGAAGTAAGTACTGCGCAAAATTATTAGACTGAATATACTGGCCTAGCTAGTGTGTACGAAGTGCACATGGACCCGGCGAGGCCTCGCAAAAGCCGGTTTTCAGGGCGCGATGTGCATGTGCCGAAAACCAGCTTTTCCGATCTGTCAAGATTTCTCTTGACAGATCTTCCGCATCCCTGGGAGAAGGACATCTGCCTGGGAGAGATTGGACTATTTGCCCTGCGAATGTCCTTCAAACTTTTACGCCTGGTAAAAGCAGGCACATAGCTTACTTTTACCAGCGTAAGAGTTTTAAAACATATAAAAATTAAATTTAAACACTCATTTTTATATTAAAAACTCTGTCCATTAAGGTAAATTTATTTTTAACTCTATTAAAACACATTTTAAAAAATCCCCAAAATATATATTTTTTCTAAAACATTTAATTACATTTAATTTCAATCAATTTGAAATATGTGAGGTATTTTAATTATTTATTATGCTGTATTTTTGTGTTTTAAGGGGTTATTCTCATTGATAGTAATGGGAACTTGTACAAACGGAGTTACCATTTTTATCAATGAGAATATTGCATAGCGATTGGTGTTCCAGGCTCACGTGACTCCATCATATATGTATGTATCTGAAAATCATCTTCCCATGTGCTGCACAGCGAATTTAGTCCTCCGATTGGAACCCTATGTTCCTCCGGGACCACCAGGTACTTTCATAGATTTTTTTCGGGTTGGAGGCGTTCGTACGAAGGAAGCCTCCGACCACAATTTTTCCCCAATATAACATATATAAAATATATATAGTTTCATTTGTCAGATAATTTTTGAAGTTGCCAAATGTACACTGGCTTTGTCATCAATATTTTCCTTAATTCCAGATGCAATGTTGTGAAGATAATACAATTCTGCAGAAATAATTTCTGGAATATTTTCAATGTGATTTCTTGGGTATTAGAGGTGAATTACTTAAAGAGGCCCAGCGCTCCAACTCTATTGCCCCGACCTGCGGAGATGTTCTCTCGCAGGTCAGGGTGTCCCACCATGTCCCAGGGTCCGGCTCTCCAGCTCTTTTTATAGCCCCGACCTGCAAACCCAATCTAAATCCAGTTTTGTGGCACCCAACAGCTTTTTATCAGCTCTTTTACTCAGTTCTTGGGTGGGATATCCACCCCGACCTGCGAGAGAACATCTCCTTAGGTCAGGGCTATAGAGCTGGAGCATGCCACTGCAGTTTCCAGCGTGAGCCGACACAAATGTGCGACGGCTTCGAGGTGGGCGACTAAGTGACGTCATCAGGATCCAGGTCACCGTTTGGAACGTGGGCAGGAGCATCGGTGGGACCTTGGTACAGCAGAGGAGCGGGAAGGTCGTGGCGGACTTGCGACGAGTGATCGGGGCAGAGGAGTGATGAGGGATTGTGGCTGAGATTTAGTGGGAGATCGTGACGGAGGTTTGGCAAATGTTTGCGGAGGAGGGAGATCGTGGCAGAGGTGCAGCGAGTGTTTTTTGTGGCAGAATAGCGGTGAGGCATCGTGGCGGAGGTGCGGAGAATGTTTGTGGCGGAGAAGCGGCAAGAGACCTTGGCGGAAGCGCGGTGAATGAGGGTACAGGGCCCAGAAAAGCCGAGGGCCCAGGGGCAGCACGGGCCAGCCCACACTGCGATATGTGTGCGCACTAGATCCATGCAGCAGAGCAGGTATCCAGTCGTCCTGGTTAACTCTTGCCACTGAATAAAGGCCTAACTTTGTCAATCCGTGTGGTGGCTGGTGTGCGACGGTCACCACACGTTAAAAAATTCCACGCACAGGCATCATCCACCCCCTCAATTGGAGTTCAGGACTGGAACATCGGGTCCTTCATTGAAACATCTACGAACTCGTGTGGAAGCAAGTCATCCTCGTTCGAGGGACTGCCTATGATGATGACTTAAACGGGCCATTGTTATCCTGGCAAATGCAAGGTCCAATGTATTAATAATATTACTTTAAGTATGTTCTTGGATCATTACATTCTGTCATTACGTCAGCAATCCACGTACTTCCATTAAATATATGACCAGAGAGTGTAGGCTCAAACCATAGAATCATAAGAGTTATAGAATGATGGAACATAGAAGAAGGCCATTCAGCCTATTGTGCCTATGCTGCCTCATTGACAGAGCTACCCAATTAGTCCTACTCACTTGCCCTTTCCCCATAACCATGCAAACTTTTCCTCTTCAAGGATTTATTTAATAGCCTTTTGAAAGTTATGATTGAAACTGCTTCCACCATCCTTTCAGGCAGTGCATTCCAGATCATAACAAACCAATTATAGAGAAAAAGCAGAGAAGCACAAATTAAAAATCTAGCCTGAAGTAAGTTTGAGAGATTTCAGATATGGGAGGAATCTGGTGAAACTGGGGCTCGTTTCACTAAAATAGGGAAGGTTAGGAGATCTGATTGATGTGCTCAAAATTATGTGTGGCTTTGGTACAGGAAAAATCAATTTCCACTGGTTGGTGAGTCAGTAACTTAGTGACATTAACTACATTTATCACCATAATAATTATGGGAGAGGTTCGGAGATTTTTTTTATATAGAAGGTTGTTAGTACATGGAATGCCCGAACAGAAACAATGGTAGAAGAAGAATCCATAATAGCTTTTAAAAGGGAAGTAGATAAATATCTGAAAAATAAAAGCAAGAAATCATGTGGAAAGGGCAGGGCAAAGGGACTAGTTGTTTTACATTTTTCAGAGAGCAGCACTTATATGATGGGCTAAATAGTCGCTTTCTGTGCTACAAAATTCTACGATTCAATAATCTCCATAACATGCCACCTCTGTATAATTCCTTCATTAATAGCTTCCTGAAAGATACGCACATTGCAACAAATTAACTTGCATATCATTTTACATGTTCGCAAACAGAAGTGTTTAATTATAATGACACAATTTAATTGTGGATTATATTGTGTATGTAGGCACTCTGTTAATGACTCCATGAGGCAGGGGTATGGTACTTAAACTATACAGACTGTAGTCTTTTATTACAGCTCCAAGAGTGAGGACACCAAGAGGTGAGCTCCCTTTTAGACTGGGTTACCTGCAGTGTGCAGGTGACCCTTAGATCTCTAGCAGCAGCACCCCCTGGTGTACAGCTAAGGTGTGTACAGGGTGAAGATACATTCAGTGTTACAGTACTTCATAATATTGTAAGCATGCATACATAACAACACTCCCCACTAAGCATTTTTCAAGTCCTTATTGCCATGACCTGGGGAGGTGATCAGTAATGGGGTGTGCGAGGTTGTGGTGAGGGTTGTGTGGGTGCCAGGTGTGATCCCTGTGCTTGAGGCTGGCCTCATACATTCCCACCCCCCCCTCACACACAGACCATGTAGTTGTCACTGTTGTGGGATCCCTCAGTGGGGGAGCCAGTGCAGCAGTGGGTAGAGTACATACTCTGTAGGGTGGGTAAGTGTGTGGTGGTGGGCAGGGCCACAGGACTGTGTGAGTTCCTGGTCCTCCATTTGTGATGACAGTCTGGTCATCCCAGGGTCTGCCTGGAAAGCTGGAGGGTACTGGCCTCTCGCTCCTGGTGTTGGCCCTGGTGACCAGGGGGTGTAGGGCCGATCTAGGGCAGGTTACCAGTGGTGGTGGCTGTGCTGCCCATTGACCGCTGTCCCTGCAGTGGGTCTGCTCCCACTGGGTGTGTCTGAGCCCTTCCTGGGGCATCACGTTTGTCCCAAAAGTCCAGGCTACATGGTCAGGTAGCCCGCTGGACCTGGGAGTCTCCAACGGGGGGATTCCCCTGGCATTTACATTGTCTCTGTAGAACCCAGTATCCTTTAACAGTCTACTTCCTGTATATATGAAACATTGGCTCTGATCATACATAGTCGAGTCTACATTGGTAACTCTCTTCACATTGTTACAGCATTTACATCACTTTCTTGTATCTCGGTCTCTCCATACATGGTTACATTTGTCATTTTAAAATTGCTATCATCATCATTAAGCATTACAAACTTGTTCTTAACATCACTTACACAAGCATTCAGTTCATTTTTCTCATCAGTTACTCCAGCATCACAATTCAACATTACATTATCATACCTGCATTCGCGAACTGCATTTTTAACTTTGAAGTCCTTGTCATCTTTAAAGTGAAACTGTCCCTTTAATTTCTTTGGGTTACCGGTCTCCTTTAAGGAGGCTTTCCAATCCGGTTCGCCGCTCGGTGCCACGTGTCGTTCCTCCAACGCTGGCCCTCGTGGTCTGGTCGTGGCCATTTTGATTTTAGGTTCTTTGCCTCGTGGTGTGGCTGCCATCTTCTCGCTCTCCTCCACGTAGGCTGTGGTGACCTTTTCCTTCTCAGGTTCTGCCACAGACGTCGGGAATCCACTTTTTTTGATGATATTCTTCCCTTGGAGTCCTGCCACAGCTGGAAGGTGAGGTCTGGACATTTGGTTTTGGTAATCTCACCACGGTGTTGTGGAGTCGTCACCGCGCAGTCGAGCTAGACAGTTGGATTTCTAGGCGCAGCGATGGATCCAAGTTCGGGACTGTGTGGGATGTGAATTGCTGGAGCCCGGAGGCCATTGTCACTTCGACCGACTTGGACCTGCTTCATCCAACTTCTTCCCAGCAGCTTTGGACCATCATCGGCAACGATCCACAGGGGGAGTTTGTTCATCATGCTGCCCTGGGAGACCTGGACGTCCACACTGCCAATGACTTGGATTTTGCCTTTGGTGTAGGTGAGCAGCTTTGACTGGACAGGAGACAGTTTTGGTCATTTGGTGGGATTGATCCAAAGTTTTTAAAAGGTCGTCTGGCTCATCAAAGACTGACTCGTCCCTGTGTCGATCTCCATCGAAACTGGAACTCCATAGATATCTACTTCCATCTTCGACGGGGAACTTTCGATGGAGCAGGTATAAATTCAATACTCTTCTTCCAGGGGTTGAGCAGCTTCATCTTCATCTGTGTCGGCGACCAGGTGATCAGCCAACTCTTCAGCGACACAGTGAGTAAAGCTTTTTCTGCACATGTTGCAGCCTTTGCATGTATAATCTTTGTAGCGGCACTGGTGGGCCCTGTGGTTTCCTCCACAGCACCAGCACGGGGCTAGCCGGTTGGCCCTATGTGGCGGACTCAGGGTTGCGGAACTCGGGGCAGCATTTCTGCCTTTAGAAGTCGCCATTCGGTTCACTGCGCTCGTCAGTTTAGAGTTCTGGGTGTGGGTCAACATTCACCTGGAGTCGGCGACCGAAATCATGTAGTCCTGGCTCACTTTAATTGGCTTCTGCAGGGTGACTGTGATGTCCACAGAGAGCAGTTTTTGGAGGAGGCCCTCGTGGCCGATTCCGATAACAAATATGTTCTTTAGTGCTTCGTTAAGGTGGTCACCAAAATCACACGGTGCAGCCAATCTTCTTAAATCTGCTGCACGAAGCAATTTCTTGGCCTTCAGGTCGCCGGTGTGTGTAGAACCGGTGCCTGACTGTGAGGATTTTTAGTTGCTCCTGTATTAAGGTTACAAGTTCCCTATAGCTCTTGGTTGTTGTCTTCGCTGGGGCTAGCAAGTCCCTGACGAGGCCAAGAATAGTGGGCCCACAACTACTAAGCAGGATGGCCCTGCGTTTGTTCGGCAGTGTGGCCGGTGTGTCCCCATCCAGGTCGTTGGCTATGAAGAAGTGTTCTAACCTTTCCACGAAGGCGTCTCAATCTTCCCCATTGGTGAATTGTTGAAAGTTGCTGAGATTCGATATGTTGTGCATGTAGCTCATGACCTCATCGCCAGTTATTGTGCATTCAGGCAAGCTGTAAATGACTCCATGAGGCAGGGGTATGGTACTTAAACTGTGAAGACTGTAGTCCTTTATTGCAGCTCCTAGCGTGAGGACACCAAGAGGTGAACTCCTTTTTAAACTGGATTACCTGCAGTGTGCAGGTGACGCTTAGGTTTCTAACAGCATCACCCTCTGGTGTACAGGTAAAGTGTATACAGGGTGAAGGTATATTTAGTGTTACAGTACATCATAACATTGTAAGCATGCATACATAACAGATTACATCTGCCCCTAAAAAATTCCCAACAATTAATATTACCACAAGTAAACATTTAAAGATCACGTGGATGAACTTCAACAATTGTACATCCCTGTCTGGAGTAAAAATAAAACGGTGAAGGTGGCTCAACCGTGGCTAACAAGGGAAATTAAGGATAGTGTTAAATCCAAGAAAGAGGCATATAAATTGGCCAGAAAAAGCAGCAAATCTGAGGACTGGGAGAATTTTATAACTCAGCAGAGGAGAACAAAGGGTTTAATTAGGAGGGGGAAAATAGAGTATGAGAGGAAGCTTGCAGGGAACATAAAAACTGACTGGAAAAGCTTCCATTGATATGTGAAGAGAAAAAGATTAGCGAAGACAAACATAGGTCCCTTGCAGTCAGATTCAGGTGAATTTACAATGGGGAAAAAAGAAATGGCAGACCAGTTAAACAAATACTTTGGTTCTGTCTTCATGAAGGAAGACAAAAATAACCTTCCGGAAATACTAGGGAACCGAGGGTCTAGTGAAAAGGAGGAACTGAAGGAAATCCTCATTAGACGGGAAATTGTGTTAGGGAAATTGATGGGATTGAAGGCCGATAAATCTCCGGGGCCTGATAGTCTGCATCCCAGAGTACTTAAGGAAGTGGCCCTAGAAATAGTGGATGCATTGGTGATAATTTTCCAACAGTCTATCGACTCTGGATCAGTTCCTATGGACTGGAGAGTAGATAATGTAGCACCACTTTTTAAGAAAGGAGGGAGAAAGAAAACGGGTAATTATAGAACAGTTAGCCAGACATCAGTAGTGGGGAAAATGTTGGAATCAATTATTAAGGATGAAACAGCAGCACATTTGGAAAGCAGTGACAGGATCGGTCCAAGTCAGCATGGATTTATAAAAGGGAAATCATGCTTGACAAATCTTCTAGAATTTTTTGAGGATGTAACTGGTAGAGTGGATAAGGGAGAACCAGTGGATGTGGTGTATTTGGACTTTCAAAAGGCTTTTGACAAGGTCCCACACAAGAGATTGGTAGCAAAATTAAAGCACATGTTATTGGGGGTAATCTACTGAAGTGGATAGAGAACTGGTTGACAGGCAGGAAGCAGAGAGTCGGGATAAACGGGTCCTTTTCAGAATGGCAGCCAGTGACTAGTGGTGTGCCGCAGGGCTCATTGCTGGGACCCAGCTATTTACAATATACATTAATGATTTAGATGAAGGAATTGAGTGTAATATCTCCAAGTTTGCAGATGACACTAAGCTGGGTGGCGGTGTGAGCTAAGAGGCTGCAGGGTGACTTGGACAGGTTAGATGAGAGGGCAAACGCATGGCAGATGCAGTATAATGTGGATAAATGTGAGGTTATCCACTTTGGTGGCAAAAACATGAAGGCAGAATATTATCTGAATGGTGCCAGATTAGGAAATGGGGAGGTACAACGAGACCTGGGTGTCATGGTCCATCAGTCATTGAAAGCTGGCATGCAGGTACAGCAGGCGGTGAAGAAGGCAAATAATATGTTGGCCTTCATAGCTAGGGGATTTGAATATAGGAGCAGGGAGGTCTTACTGCAGTTTTACAGGGTCTTACTGAGGTCTCACCTGGAATATTGTGTTCAGTTTTGGTCTCCTAATCTGAGGAAGGACTTTCTTACTATTGAGGGAGTGCAGTGAAGATTCACCAGACTGATTCCCGGGATGACAGGATTGACATATGAGGAGAGACTGGCTCGACTGGGCCTATATTCAATGGAGTTTAGAAGGATAAAAGGAGATCTCATAGAAACATATAACATTCTGACGGGATTGGACAGGTTAGATGCAGGAATAATGTTCCCGATGTTGGGGAAGTCCAGATCCAGGGGACATCGTCTGAGGATAAGGGGTAAGCCAATTAGGACTGAGATGAGGAGAAACTTCTTCACTCAGAGGGTTGTTAACCTATGGAATTCCCTACCGCAGAGAGTTGTTGATGCCAGTTCATTGGATACATTCAAGAGGGAGTTATATATGGCCCTTATGGCTAAAGGGATCAAGAGGTATGGAGAGAAAGCAGGAAAGGGGTACTAAGGTGAATGATCAGCCATGATCTTATTGAATGGTGGTGCAGGCTCGAAGGGCCGAATGGCCTACTCCTGCACCTATTTTCTATGTTTCTATGTTTGCATATTTCAATACTTCATGATGCTATGTCTGCTGCACTACAAGCTTTGCTATGGGTATTATGGCAGCATGGAAGCAAAAGTTTTGGAACACAGCTCCAACAACTCAAAGTTTCCCCCAAACAAGCACAGTGCATTTTTAACATAAATGATGGCAACAATCAAGCAGCTTTAATTACAAAAATAAATACAGATAAGGGAAGCCATTTAATCAATCCAATTAAGAGCTTGTGGTGAGGGCCAAAGATAATAACTTTGTTCTGCCATGCTGCAATACTTTGTGGCTTGCCTGAGATTGACCCAGCCGGCAGAAAGGTAAGTCAAGGGTGGGTGCGATCACAGAGCGGGGAGCACAGGACGGCAGTATCGCATGCTATTGTTGTGGAATCTGGAGGACCACTCCTACTGCTTCTTTGGGCCTCTTGCTGTTGCTGGCCAGGTTTTACTGAGTGTGATATTCTTTGCATCTACTGCCCAAACTTTGCCCAGTAGGCCACAAAAAAGGCATAAGGTCCAAATCATATCATAGGACTTCGATTTGTATGGATTCAAGAGGTTCCTGCCTGAAGCTGGCAACCCAGTGTAAAGGCCCCAGGAGAAATTGTGGTAAGCCCACTGTTGTGTAGGGAGAAAGAGTTAGACTGAACACTGTGAACTCAAAGTAAAGTGGTATTTATCCCTTTACTCTCGGAGAACAGGGATATAAGTGGCTATGGTCAGTTTCCAATTCGAATTTTAGCCCAAACAGGCATTGATGCATTTTCTTTACCCCATAGACACACGCTAGTGCTTCTTTCTCAATCATGCGGGTCGGCTCCCTCAGCCTTAGACAGACTCCTAGATGTATAAGCAACCGGTTGCAGTTTCCCGAAATCATTAGCTTGTTGCAATACACACCCGACGCCATATGACGACGCATCACATGCTTGTACCAAACGCTTACATGGATCATACAACACAAGCAATTTGTTTGAGCTTAACAATTTTCTCGCTTTTACAAAGGCATTTTCTTGGCTTTTGCCCCAAACCCATTCGTCCCCTTTTCGTAGTAAGACATGCAGTGGTTCTAACAGTGTGCTGAGACCTGGTAAAAAGTTACCAAAGTAGTTCAGGAGTCCCAGAAACGACCGCAGCTCCATCACATTCTGTGGCCTTAGTGCATTCTCGATTGCCTCTGTCTTCGCGTTTGTGGGCCTGATGCCGTCCGCCGCAATCCTCCTTCCCAGGAAATCCACTTCAGGCACTAGGAAAACGCACTTCGAGCATTTTAACCTGAGTTCCATGCGGTTGAGTCGACTAAGAACCTCCTCCAGGTTCTGCAGATGCTTGACTGTGTTCTGACCTGTGACCAAGATGTCATCCTGGAAGACCATGGTGTGCGGGACCAACTTCAGTAATCTTTCCATGTTTCTCTGGAATATCACCGCCGCCGATCGGATTCCAAATGGACATCGGTTATAAACAAAAAGACTTTTGTGTGAGTTGATGCAGGTGAGGGCCTTCGATGATTCCTCCAGTTCCTGTGTCATGTAGGCTGAAGTCAGATCTTGCTTCGTGAATGTCTTTCCTCCCGCCTGCGTTGCAAAGAGGTTGTCGGCCTTTGGTAGTGGGTATTGGTCCTGCAGGGAGAAGCGATTGATAGTTACTTTGTAATCTCCACAGATTCTGATGGTGCTGTCTCCCTTGAGGACTGGGATGATAGGACTGGCACTCGTAGAACTCGATCGGTGAAATGATGCCCTCTCTTTACAGCTGGTCTAGCTCAATCTCTACCCTTTCTTTCATCATGTACGGTACTGCTCTCGCCTTGTGATGGATGGGTTGCGCCCCTCGAATTAGGTGGATCTGCACCTTTGTTCCTTGGAATTTCCCGATGTCTGGTTCAAACAGCGAAATAAATTTGTTTAAGACCTGGGCACACGAAATGTCATCAGCGGGCGATAGCACTCGGACGTCGTTCCAGTTCCAGCGTATTTTTTCCAGCCAGCTCCTGCTGAGCAGCGTGGGACCATCGCCCGGTACCACCCAGAGTGGTAGCTTGTGCACCGCTCCATCGTAGGAGACCTTTACGGTAGGACTGCCAATTACAGGAATCAGTTCTTTCGTGTAAGTTCTTAGTATCGTGCGAACTGGAATTAAGACTGGCCTTGAGGCCTTGTTGCATCACAACCTTTCGCAAGTCTTTTTGCCCATGATGGACTGGCTCGCACCCGTGTCCAGCTCCATTGACTCTGGGAGACCATTTAGTTCAACATTCAGCATTATCGGGGGACAATTCATGGTGAATGCATGGTCCCCATGTACCTCTGCCTCCTCGAGCCAAGGCTCTGGTTCATCGTTATCCTCCAAGGATCTGTCCTCCTCTGCAACATGGTGGTTTGCAGGTTTAGCAGGCTTTTCAGTTCACCTGCACACTCGTTGGAGGTGTCCCATTGTTCCACAGCCCTTGCAAACGTACTCTTTGAATTGGCATGAATGGAAACGATGATCACAAGGTGTTAATGGCCTTGCATTCATCACCCTTGATGGTGGACTCTGAGATATCTGCAGACGTGTATCTACAGGTATGTGTGACCTGCCCTGTACATTGCGATTCAAAAACAACATCACTCTGTTCACAGTACGTGTAGCAGCACTTGTGTGCTGAGAGATTTGCTTTGTGTTGTCACTGGTGGCAATGAACGCCTTGGCTATCGCTATGGCCTTACTCAAGGTTGGGGTCTCTACAGTCAAAAGTTTGCGAAGTATGGTTTCGTGGCCAATGCCAAGTATGAAAAAGTCTCTGAGCATGTGCTCCAAATGTCCTTCAATTTCGCAATGTCCTGCAAGGCATCTTAGCTCGGCGACATAACTCGCCACTTCCTGGCCTTTAGACCTTTTGTAGGTGTAGAACTGGTACCTCGCCATCAGGACGCTTTCCTTCGGGTTCAAACCAGTGTGCACAAATCATCGTATGATTTCTCCATGGGTTTTGCTGGAGTGAGCAGATTCTTCATGAGGCCATACGCTGGTGCCCCACAGACGGTGAGGAGGATCATCCTTCGTTTGGCAGCGCTCTCTTCCCAATCTAGCTCATTGGCAACGAACTATTGGTCGAGTCGCTCCACAAAAGTTTTCCAATCATCTCCCTCCGAGAATTTCTTCAGGATGTCCACTGTTCTCTTCATCTTTGGGTTTGCTATCTGTATCTCGTCGCCAGTTGTTATGTATGGAGAAATAGTCAGACTGAACACTATGAGCTCAAAGTAAAGTGTGACCTTAGTCTTTTATTGCAGGTCTCCAGAGTACCTCTCCAACCTGTGAAGCCTCCTTAAATACCTGTACTCCCAAGGGATTATGGGATCCCTTGGGCCTCCAGGGGATGAGCCATCTGGTCGCTGTACAGAGTAAATACATGTTTACATATATAACACCCATCACCTCCAGTTTTGATGAAAGGTCATCAACCTGAAAGGTTAACTTTATTTCTCGGTCCACAGATAATTCCTCAACTGCTCAGTATTTCCAGCATTTTTTACCTCCATTTTAATTCTGCTACAACCCCATTTCCGCTGGACAAAAGGAGTTAAAATCCACCCCCGCCCCACCCCCGTACAGTGTCAATGTTACATGTTATGACAATATCACTCATATATAAACAATATGAAGCTTTAGAGACAGAAAAAGGCAGCCAGGTTGAACAAGCCTATCAATTTTTCACAAATTAACCCAACTATCTATTCCCAGCTATTCCCATGTAGGAAACACTACACGGGCACCCTCAAAGCCTCCCTGATAAAGTGCGACATCCCCACTGACACCTGGGAGTCCCTTGCCCAAGACCACCCTAAGTGGAGGAAGTGCATCCGAAAGGGCGCTGAGCACTTCGAGTCTCAATGCCGAGAGCACGTAGAAATCAAGCGCAGACAGCGGAAAGAGCATGTGGCAATCCAGTCCTACCCACTCTTTCCCTCAATGACTATCTGTCCCACCTGTGACAGAGTCTGTGGCTGTCATATTGGACTGTTCAGCCACCAAAGAACTCACTTCAGGAGTGGAAACAAGTCTTCCTTGATTCTGAAGGACTGCATATGATAAAGATGATGAGTCCTCAGTTCCTTCTCTCTAATACCTATTTGCATAACAACTTCGGCTCGCTTCCCTGGTTCTTTATTCCGCAGGAGTGAAAAAATGCGACAGGAATTGAGCTACAAACAAATTTATCATAGTTTGTAGTCAGCAGAGAACGAATGGTGCTCGCTGTACATTACACGAACACTTGTTTTCACTGAAACTTGTGGTGAATATAATACCAAAACAGCATGGCACCCTCTACAGGGATCTGTGACCTATGTGAACAGGGCAAACAATGGTCTCCTCAACCAATCAGACTGAAGAATCCTTCCTGAGACACAGCAAGAAGTGTAAGTTTGAATAGTTAAATCAATGGCAAATCCTGTACAGAAAGCAAGATAAAGAGAAGGAAAGAAAGATGTGATTAAGAGAGAGATAAAAGAGACAGAAAGAAAAAGTTTAAAAAAAATTAATTTATATATTTTTTAAATTTATAACAATAATTAAAATCTGAAGAAATAAGACTCCACACTTGTAAAAGTTAATTTTCAGTGGTGGAGAGGTTGTTTGGCAGTAATTAAGACTTGTTATAGTGTTAACTTCACTTACACTTGAATGGAAAAGCCCTACATTTTTTTGGAGTGTTTAGTGAGTACCTAGTAGGTAGGTACCACAATTTCACGCCGTTCCATGTGTTTCAATGCCAAGTCTCTCAACGTGAAACTGTAATACCGAAGCTTCTGGAGGAGCAGGGCAACTTGGACAGCAAATTCATAATTTCCACATTAACTTAGCATGTGCAGGCACTGGAAGTTGCTGTCCTATTTACTCCTTAATAATGCTGAATGCTGATAGCACCACAGTTATTTCTATCGCAAAATACAGGCCAACATCTACTCAAACAAGACTTATACAGATTTAAAACCGTCTCAGGAAAAATAAATAGAAGTATCTTACGTTATTTTCTCTTTCTCTTTTGTTTGTCAACTTTGTGCTTGCTGAGGAGAAGAAAGTCAGTGCAAAGGAACATTTTTTCCTTTTTACACTCAGTAAGCATCAAGCACAAAATACAAACTCAAATGTGGAACACAACAGATGTAGATAATCTTTGTTCCATACTTTCCCAATAACTTGCCAAACTCTAGCCTCAAAAGATAACCCCAACTGGATCAATGTAATATTTTCAATCCCCACACCTTGAGGCCTCTCTGAGTGAGATGATCAGATTGGTTCTGAATTGTGAGCAATCTTGTGCAGGGCAGCGGATGTTCATCCATTTGGAAAGAGCTGGGTGAATATCTGGTTAGGAATAGGATCGAAGGTTAAAGAGATAAGTATAGACAGAAATAATTAAGTACTTCCTGCAATGTGACAACCCCTGTGCTGTTGGCACTATGGAACGCTATTAGCTTGGGTTAAAACTGAAAATAGAGGTTGGATAATACCTTGGTTACATTTAGTAGTCAAAGAAATAAACTAATAGGACTAAGTATTACTTTGGACACAGAAAAATGGCTGCACCTAAATTAACCGATTCTCAGTTGTGTCTTTGGCCTGGGAGATCCCCAAAGTCTGAGCATGCACATGTCCACAGGCCACACTCAAATTCAGGTTATGATGAGGAAATTAAAGCTCTAAAATAGTACACAGAGGTGCAGATTTGCCCTCTGCTTCCAGTTTTGCTTGAGATGAAGTGTGAGCTCTATGGTGCTCTTTGTGTAGACCTGGGGTATGTGTTCTTTGATACAACCAAACAATTGTAAAAAATTATCAAATTTTTGCAGAGCTCATTGCAATCAATCTGAGATTGAATATAGAAACATAGAAACATCGAAAATAGGTGCAGGAGTAGGCCATTCGGCCCTTCGAACCTGCACTGCCATTCAACAAGATCATGGCTGACCACCCATCCAAGCACCTCCCACCCACGCTCCCTCCACACCTCCCGACCCCTCCCAGCCGCAAGGACCACATCCAACTCCCTCCCGAACACATCCAATGAACTGGCATCAACAACTCTCCGTGGCAGGGAACCCCACAGGCCAACAACTCCCCGAGTGAAGAAGTCTCTCCCCATCCCAGCCCCAAACAGCCCACCCCAAGAGCGTGCCCCCCCCCCCCCCCGGCTCCGGACCCACCCAAACACTGGGAACACTCCCCCCGCACCCAACCCACCCCATCACGTCAGAATCCTTCCCAAATGCCGAACACCCCCGGATGTCGAGCCCCCAGCCCCGGCCACCCCGGAGCCACGCCCCCGCGACGCCAACCACACCACATCCACCAACCGCCATCTGTGCAGTCAACCCGTCCACCCAACTCTGAACACTCCCCGCACCGAGGCACAGAGCCCCCAGGCCCACCCCTCCAACACACTTTGCCCCCCCGCAGACCTCTGCTGCAATGTGGCCCCTCCTGTCCCCCGCCCTGGGTTTCTCCGCCCCCCACCTCCACCACTCTCCCCTCCATATGTTTCAATTGACTTGATAGCAACAACATCCAATAATATTTTGGTGTTCAGACGCACATGCATTGTGCCCTTAAATGTTTGCCAGTAAGAAAGTAGGTCACTGGAGTCAAAGAATTGGTGTTGACGATATTAGTAGACAAACAGTTAATACATTTATATGGCATTGCTTTGTCCACTATTTTAATAATAGTATCTGATATTTTAAAGAAGGTCATGTCTCTTCCAAAATCATGGACAAAGAAATTTTAAAAATGTTTAGTATTTATCTGCTAATATTTCCAACACTAATTTCTAGGCTACACAGGTTCATTCTATTGGGCAAAATATTCAGGATTATTGAGGTTATGTGATGTTTTACTAATGATAAATAGATGGAGTAACTTTACTTTGTATAGTTCAGGGCTAATTTTCTGAGTATGTGCTGGAAACAGGGGACATTTCCTAGTGACAGCATATAGTCAAAAAATGACATCACAAGATATTCTAAACCTATTTAAATAAACAACCAGTAATATATTTAGATCTAAAATGGATGTATTCTCACCTAATCCCAAGGCGTATCCTGAATATCAAGTCTGCTTCAATCATTGGGTGATTTGTGTCAATGAGTTTACATTTGCTTGTGAAACCTCTGACATTAACTTTCCCTTTAATTTTATATCCATCTCACAATATAATATTTTAGATTTTGCTGAACCGAGAATTTAAGAATAGTGTTACACAGTTAAGATTTTGCTACATACCATTGGTTTGGAACTTTGCTCACACACACACGTGCACACACACACATTCACACATACACAAGCACTCACAAACAATGTTCGTTGAAGCTTCCAAACTGAGGTTACCCCTCTCCCCAATTTTTCCCCTCCTCTACTGATGGAGCTAACGCTTGCTGGATATGATTCCACAGGTGCCAAATGCCATGTTACACCTTGTTCAAGCAGCCATTCTTCAAGTGTGAGCCTGGATAGTCAGTGTTTGACCATACGGAGCCTCACAGCTGATTCTAATCCTGTTCTCATCCCACATCCACAAACAACCACGTTCAGTAGATAGCTATCAGGAGTGGCAACCCCGATACCTTTCCATCTCCTGAACCCACTGGGGTAGATTTCCAATTTGCCACCCGGGTGTAAAACTGGCATTACGGATCAGTCGCCCTTTATGCAAACCACCCGATTCACAATGCCAGTTTTACTTCCAGGTGGCAAGCTGAAAATCTACCCCATTGTAGCACTCTTACTGCCTGCCTTGGCTGAGGTCACTTAATTCAGAAAATTCAACCTGGGATCTTCCTATCTGTGTGGCTCACTTGTAGAAGGAACAATACTTTAATGGTTAAGCCATGAGCGCACTCTAAACAAAGTTTATATTCATATAAATTGTCCAACTAACTGTTTCATTCAAGGAAATCAAGTTTTGTTTATTGCAACTTGTGGGATGCTAATCATAATTTTAAAAAATTGGAAACATGTGTTAATTGTTGAATTTAGATATTTGAAGTATTAAGATGAGCCGAATGTTTAGAAGTCATATCTAATCCTATTAAGGTAGTGCCATGTACTGCTGTGTATTGTTTCAATCTGCAAATATGTCAGGCAACAAGTGATGCTGACCCTGAATGTGCAAAATTCTTTTGGGTTCATAATTAAAACTGGAAGAAAACGATTGATCCTAATCAGGACCCACAACAACATCTTCTGATGAACTCTTTCACATCTACTCCTGCTTCTCACTCTCCACGCTGTCATTACTGGTGACTCAGACAAATAACATCAGTATTAAAACAATCACCAGTGAGGATTTCCGAGTCTTCTCCCCACTGTTACAAATCACATTTCACTCTTTCTACTTATATATTTTAAAGCTGAAATTCCTTTGCAGAAAATCCACTCACTTGCCCAAACTGTAAGCTTTCTCACTGGCACATGCAGCAGTCGGCAATGCACTGTTCATCAGAAGATAATATTATTCTACAAAATAGAATTCCACTCTCAGTTGCAGATTACTGTGTTACGCAATAATCAGTAATTAACAGATGGATCACACTTATAATTTCTTACAGTACAATACAAATTTGTGACACAATCAATCCCTCCCTCCAAAGAAAAACAGATTAACTATTGCTTGCCTAACCTACTGGTTAATTTATACTTTGTTCACAAGATGTTTTGGAAATTTGAAATTCTTTGGCAGGGTTATACCTTCAAAGTATCATTTTGGATCCCTTTAAATATTAACTGCCAATAAATTTCAACCTATGTTTTTTTAACCTTTCAAGTATACATTTGCTTGCACAAGAGTTATAAAATCCAAAGTTTGTTTTAGAGCTTAAGTAATATTTACTTTTACTGTCAAAGGGAAAGAGTGAGACAACAAGAAATTAAGCTGACATGCCAAAGAAAGTAAACATTAAGTTATAAAGCAAAGTATGAATAAATTGCTGGTAGAAATCCAGCATATCTTAATTTTAGCCTTCGTCCTTCACTGTCATGCGATAGTCCACAATTAGTGCCGGCACCTGCCCTATGCTAATATGGACCTAATTGCAGTCACCTTCGGTCAATGAGCTGCTCACTTCAAATCAGTTGGATTACCTGACAAGCCCATCCACTTCAGTCTTGGACCATCTAGAGAGGCTTCATCAGTTTCTCCTGCCCATCCAAAGAACATCTCTTATCCTTTATAATCCCTGGAATAAACTTGTTTCTGGTTTGGAACAGCTTTTTTTCCTTCTTTGCTTTTTTTCATCAGGCTAATGGAGTCGGCAGGTACTCTATTGATCTTTTTTTTCCATGTGGTTTCTTTAGGGATTGACAGACTTCCACGTAGCAGGTCAGACATGGAGGTTTTTATGAAGTGTTCATCAAGCCCTGCCTGTGATTTTTATTTTCTCCTCAACCTTTTCCAGATGCATAACCTAAAATGCTCAGTTGATGCCCTGCAGAGTACAGGCTTATTTCTCTCCTCGACTAATCTATTCGCTGTCTCATGTTAAGATGAGTACAGTTGGCTGATTCAAATCTTCTGTTACAAAGCAGATGACATCCAGCTAGATGTCATGAGAAAAGACACACAATGACAATTCACTTATCCCCTCGCAAGAATCAATTCTCCCACAATGCATCTGTCAGAGAACTCTCACTCAGTAAAAGCAATTTCTCGAACTGTCTGACACCGTAATTGCTCTTAAATTTTCAATGAATGTTTTACAAGTACTCCCCGAACCGTGATGAAAAATTCAACTTTTTTTTTCGATGAAACACACTATTAAGGAGAAGGTGACATGATGAAAGGGGTCTTTCTTTTCTAAACTGTGCCTGCTGAAGTAGGAATTCTTTCACATTATCAGCAAGCTGTTGAACAGAGGGTAGATTACTTTCCATTTATTAAAGGCTCTTCTTCACAATGCCCTTTAAACAAGCTGTTTATGGTAAGTTCCAAGTTCTACTTTTATGCAATATTAAATCACTGTCGGCATCTGGGTGGATGCAATAGATAAATCTTTTGAATATGTAAGTGTCAATACAAATCGACTTTCTCCACATGCCTGTATCTTGTCATACTGTGTCAAAATGTAAATGTGACTAATCAGAACTGAATACACGAAAGCAGCCTTAGTGGTCAGAGATGGGTTTCTTAAATGAAGATTAAAAACATAACCTACCCAGCTTAACAAACAGACCTGAATATGTTTACTATGCAGAATGACAATGCTTTCACAGAACAGCATAAAAGAAGCATGAATAAAACTTGTCTGCAATTCAGTTAATTAACTTGTGCCGAGAATGATCAATTACCCTATTCTATTTTTGGATCACATCAATACCACAGCACTATAGGGAGACAGCGGGGTATGCAGTTGTGATTCTTTGTCAGTTCTGACTATTCTGCCTAGACCTTCCCACTGGAGGTTGGAACTGGTCATTCTCTCCCACATTCTCAGTACAATGACAGAGATCTCCTATATGCCAGGTATTCTTCTCTTTTAGTTCTCAGCATGCAAACAAAAATCGGCATTCCCCCACCAGAAGACATGAACAGTTATTAGTTGCAGGCATTCAGAAAATTAATGCCCCGCTAATGACATAGTTATGCAACACAAAATAATAGCTATATCTCTTATTTTCACATGTTCAATTTCTCATCAAATAAATAGTGTTCATCCGCATATTCACTTTTGGTTCTCTAGGATAACCTGTGCCTGAATATTAAGAGACAAGGCTCATCACGAGGGAATGGCTGTAGATCATCCCACTCAGTTTTATTTAAGTGAAAGGATTACAGAACTATGATCACATTATGGGAAGAATAGGCTGTATCCAATCTATGCGCTGGCGAATGGGATGAGTTGCTCACATAATTATAAAGCTCCATGTGAACATGTTTGCTGCAGTTAAACCAGTTTGACTATTGCACTGACACTGAAGCATTTGAAACAGAACAAGTTACAGGGCTACGGGGAGAGAGGATGGAAGTTAGATTAGCTTTGGAGTGCTCTAGCAAAAACTGGCATCGACGCGATGAGCCAAATGACCTTCTTCTGTGCTGTAAACTTCCATGGTTCTGTGATTCATCCTTGCTCTGCATTGCTGTTACATAGTACTTACACACAGTATGATACTGTTTGGTGTACAGCACAGTATATTGAAGATTTGATTCAATACTTCCCTGTACATAATTCCACCCTGTGCACAATTTCTAAATTATTGTTTTGCATTCCTATGTAATGTGTCAGGAGTTGTTTTTCTTTATTTTCCGTTCTATAGATTCATCTGTATCACATTAAGCAACAGCAAGTAATCTACTGGTACAGCCCTGTTGGGGCCCATTGTCACTGACTGAGAGGCAAGGCCATTAGAACAGGGCTGGCATGGACTTTTTTTTTGAAAATGTGAATAGTTTTAAGTTCCTGAATATTTTCAAGAATTTAAAAGGATACTACATCTCTGTTGGATTTCTTTGCCAATAAATATTTTTTGTAGTCAGCAAACTATCTGAAGAAAGTGTAAATAAAAATATTTAATACAAATTGGTGAGGAATCTTAGCTCCAGCGTATATTGGGTCTTCTTGTTCGGTGTGTAGAATTAATTTGCTCTCACAAGTGGGAAGATGGTGTCCTGTGTGTACATCTACTGGCAGTGGATCAGGAGTTTAGCAACTCAGCAGCTGGAGAGAGGTGGTACACACTAGTTAATGCAAGGAGTGTGTGGGAGGCTAGAAGTGTGTACGAACAGACTAATTGCCCAGTCTTATTTACTCCAATGTTTTCCTTGCTGAACCTCCATTCCCACAATCTTCCATAAACTCCAATATTACCAACATTTTACTGCACGCATCATGTCCCACACTCAATCTTGCTTGCTCATCAGCCCTGTCCTCACTGACCTGTATCGACTCCCGAGTCCCCACCCATCAATGCATTCAATTTAAAGCCCTCCTCTTTAAATTCTCCATAACCTTACTCCACTCTATCATTGTGATCTCCTCCAGCTCTACAATCCTCCAATTTTGGCCTTTTCTCTTCTTCCTTCATCCAACCATTAGCAGAAAAAGCCTGCAACTGACTGTGCTCTGCCCTCTGGAACTCCCTCCCAAATCTCCCCACCTTTTACTTCCTTGTCCTCCTTTTAAAACCAGCTCAAATTTATCTCTCCAGTCACCACTCTTAACCTCTCCCTTCCTGCCTCAACATTTGTTTTCCTTATACCTCGATGTGAAGTGCCTTGGAACATTCTTTACATTAAAGGCACTATATAAACGCTAAACTGTTATCGTTCTTGCACCATCACATCGATCAGCATTTGAGAGATGGAGACCTCAGCTATTGGCTACACTTTAACTCAGAGGCCTCTGTTTATTTTACTTCTCACCATGTAAAATCTAACTGCAGATTCCATAGCAAATTCTCATGGACTTTAACTCAAATTCTCATTAGCTCTGATAGGCCTGTTAACAGCTGTGTGAAAGCACAGTCTTAATTGACCCACCTTAAATGTTCCCTTCCTTCTTGTGGGAGAACCCTTGCCTCGAGCTGGTGTCTGTTCCAACTCAGACTGGGAAGTTCTATTGGATATTAGGGTTACAAACTGCAATGTACCGCACAATGGCACACAATGTTGGCCCCCCGTTGTGCTATGTCACTAGGCTGCCTCCACAAGCAATTTGTATGTGATAGTTTCTGGCATCTTCAAAGAAATTTCTACCTAATATTGAAATAATAAAATATTTTAAAAAATCAGACATAATGAAATACATCAAATATTGTTTCGATATTATTTTATTATAAGAAACATTAATACTAAAGCCAGATTGCCATTCACACCTTTAAAAAAATTAGTATTACTTGCACATCTCTGTGCACATCTTCATTACCTAGTCCTTCCAGACATGTTGGAGCTCTCTTCCTGTGTGCCTTGCAACAGTTATTGAATAGCATATGTTTTCAATTTCTCTATAGAGTAATGAATAGTCAAGGATGCATTATGAAGGTCTATGCAGTCTCAAGTTGGTTGATGCATCCACAAGTAGCTGTGTTACTTCTCCATATAAAAGGCACAGACCAAGAAGGCTCATATTCTCCTTAATAATCCATTGCTACTCACCATTCACTTTAAGAACCCATCGTTTTGTTGTTTGAAGTTTTTATTTATAGTTTTCTTAGTATCTTTCTGAACTACTTGTCATTGTGTCATGGCAATGCATTTTTCCAGCTTTTTTTGTGTATCTCTGCTTTAGTATTAAGGTTCAACAGCTGCTAAATTGGAATAAAATTAATCATTTGAATCCCTTCAGGAAACTTCCAGAAATGTAGAGCAACACAGTGAATTCTATCGGCACAGATGCTGAAGACTATCCAATAGCTTGGTTGGTAATGGTCTGCTCAACATGGAATCAGCAGGTTCCAGGTTTGGTCCCTGGTTTGTTTTGGATTAGCTGAGTTGACAGCTGGCATGCTACAATTGGCCTCAGCACTGCTGGGTTATGGAAGAAGGAAAAAATAATCAACTACGATACTCACTCCTGATTGCTATTTGGCAAGTCTTGTTAGAAAGAATACAGGTATAGATGGCAGCTGGAGACAGGACTGGGGTTTGGCTGTGATGCCACCACTCACTCTCTAGACTCACACAAGAATGAGCGCTTAGGAGAAGTAACATGATGGTTGGCATCTGTGGAATCTTATCCCAGCCTCAATTAACAGCTTTTGGAGCGGAGGGAAAGGAAGGGAAAGCATAGAGGAGGACAATAAAAGAATCAAAGCAATGAAACAACCAAGGAGAGCGAATAGAAAGAAGAAAGCTGCAGGCATATTCCAGTAAAATTTTCATCCTTATTTTCAAATTCCTCCATGACCTCACCTTTCCCTCTCTCTAAACTCCTCCAGCCCTACAGCCCTCTGAGATATCTGCGCTCCTCCAAATCTGGCCTCTTGAGTATCCTTGATTTTCTTCGCTCTAAATTGACAGCCGTGCCTTCAGCTGCCAAGACCCTAAGCTCAGAAATTCCCTCCATAAACCTCTGCCGCTCCAACTCTTTCTCCCCCTTTAAGAAGCTTGTTAAAATCTACCTCTTTGACCAAGCTTTTGCTTCCTGAATATCTCCTTATGTGGCTTGGTGCCAAATTTTGTTTGATAACATTCCTATGAAATGCCTTGGTGTTTTACTACATTAAAGGCACAAGTTGTTGTTGCTGATATGAAAATTATAAGATAGCTATTATACATGTATTTGTTGTGCATTTTGAATATTACATTGTGAAGTTTTGCCTTGTTATGTCAGTTCAAATCAATGTGAAACAACACAAGTGAGCAAGGAGAACACATAGCAGGTTAAATGTTTTGAAAGTGCCAAACAATTAAAAGCTCACCCCCAATGCACTATGTGCACTGTACTTTGCACAAATAAAAATAAAATGAGAGGCAGTGTGCTCCTGTTTGTGCATTAATATCCATGCTATTATATGTAATTATTTGAGTCATTTGTTGCTGGCACCATCTGGCATTGCAGCACAATGACAGCTGCAACTAGAGATGTCATTTAGAAACATCAAAACAACATTTTTACAGTCTGCTTATTCTTTTACATGTAGACTTGCTTTAACAACATTTATTGCAGTCGCATGCAGCCATTTTGGATCAGTACCACAATGTGCATTAGTGCAGCGACAAGCGAATTAACATCTTAAAGACTTCTGAAAGGGATATTCAGGAGAGACAATCTATTTTTAGATATAGTAGGTATGAGGTTTGCTTGCTGCTATTGAACAAATGCAATGGAAAACCAAGAATAAGGAAATCATTGCAACACAAATGTATATAAGACTTGTCTTTGTTTAGCTTTATCTTTTGGCCCCTTTATTCACCTGCGAGAAAATATTTATATTCTTAACAGAAAATAATGCACTAAATGTTGTAAATGAAAAATCTGAGATTTTGTTTCCCGTTTTTTGGACAGAAGGATATGTACGAAAGCTCTGGTACATATCTCTATTGAGACATTTAAAATTTTTATTTCATTCCATTTAGTCCAACAGAAGTATTGTTGGTTAAAATAGCCATTAGTGAGCACTAGAGCAGTATTTCTACACAGAACTCAAGAAGTTTACCTCTAAGTACACATAAATCCTTCACTTGAATAATAATACATTATTAGCCCCATTTACAATCAGGCTGTATTATGGATTAAAAGATGAGTTCAAAAGTATTACATCCAGTATCTCTGTCAAATAAATATCACCATCTTAAGAAGTACTGACCAGAAGTAGTGCCTGATCTTATTTCAAAATTATTATTGTACCAGGAACATGAGCTCCATATAATTCACTTTGCAGAAGAATATTTCAAAATACATTGTAAATTTCTTGCCATATGACAAGTAATTGGAAAGACCAGCCACATTAACAAAATGTAAATACCTATTTCATACAGCATGCTCAACTTTTCTACATTAGCATTATTGACTAAGGCATGCTTGATTGAAATGATAATAGTTAATGGAAGGTTAATGCAAGAGTCAAGAGACAGAATGGCTTTTATTTAGCATGAGTTTATTGATTAAAACAACTTAGACTGGTGATAAAGCTGGTAAAATGAATGCAGTTCACGTTGCTAGTAATTTATGGGAAATCCTGAGTGTAGCTATGGAACATTTCTTAATGAAACTTCACCTGAATTGCCTTGTGTTGCTAAAATCTTTTACAGTGGGCTCGTTACAATTATTGAAATATTAAGCAGCGATTCTCCGTTCCCGAAGGCATTGACTCCTTGGTAAAACATCTTGCTCAAGCATTCATTGTTTGTGTATGAGCATTGAAAGTTAGTATATTTGATTGTGGGGGGATTTACAATTAAGAATGATCCTTTGCTAACCGACACATGCACACATCCAGCAGAGGTCACTGGACAGCAATCAGAAGTGGAAACTGTCTGAATTTCCTCATCCTAACCTACGGACATTGAAGCCAATTGTAGCATCCCAAATGCTGCTGACATTATAGACTGGGGATAGAGCCTTGAACATACCTGGTACAGAATGCCCATTGACCTACTAGATACATGTGCTGACCTGCTGGCAAACCCTATTTAATTTATTGTTGCTACAGTGCAGTACTGAGGGAGTGCTGCATTGTCAGAGGCATCATCTTTCAGATGAGATGCTGAACCGAGGCACCATCTGCTTGTTCAGGTGGACAATATCCCATGGCAATATTTGAAGAAAAGCAGGCAAGCTCTCCAGGTGTCCAGATCAGCATTTATCCCTCAACCAATGCCATCAATACAGATTATCTGGCCATTTATCTCATTCATGTTTGAGGGACCTTGCTGTGCTCGAATTGGCTCCCTTGTTTTCCCCCATGGCAACAATAACTACACTTCAAAGTAATTCATTGGCTGGGAAATGGTTTGGGACAATCTGAAGAAGTGAAAGGCACTATATAAATACAAGTTAATTCATTCAAAACATTGTAAATTTCGTCATCATCATAGGCAGTCTCTCGGAATCGAGGAAGACTTGCTTCCACTCATAGCATGAGTTCTTCGGTGGCTGTACAGTCCAATATGAGAACCACAGTCTCCACTGTCACAGGTGGGACAGATAGTCGTTGAGGGAAAGGGTGGGCAGGGAGCCTGGTTTGCCGCACGCTCCTTCCGCTGCTTGCGCTTGATTTTTGCATACTCTCGGCGACGATACTCGAGGAGCTCAGCGCCGACTTTAAAGCTCAAGGAACATAAGGATTGCCAGACAAAGAAAGACCAAGGTCCATCTTGTTTGTCTTCTACAATTCTGGCATTCCTGATGTTTAAATGGCTTTATTACTTTATTACAGTTTAAAAAGAGGCAGCTCGTGCAGAGCACGGAGTGCAACAGCATAGAGTGGCATTTGTGAGTTTGGTAAGTGGGTGAGTTCAGGCAAGTGGGGTACTGTTTTGTCTTGTTTTTCCTAACAGTGCTGACACTAGAGCAGCTGATAAGGAGTGCGAGAGTAGGAGACAGAGGCTCAGAGACCAGCCCAACCAGTTGCAGACAAAGATAGAGGGGTGCGAAATCGAGAGGTGACGTCACAGCCAAGCTGGTAAGTGGTTGGCTGCTCGACTGGTAAGTACAACTCTCTTTTAGACTGACTTTTAGATTGGTTTAATTGGCAGTGAACTACTAAGTAGCTGTTTGGTGTTTAAGTAAATTTTAGTAAGTAAATTAATTTAAGGGTTAAGTCATTACAGGGGAGCTCGGACCCGTGTCATGCTCCTCCTGTGCTATGTGGGAAGTCAGGGACGCTTCCAGTGTTCCTGACGACTATGTGTGCGGGAAGTGTGTCCAGCTGCAGCTCCTGACAGACCGCATGACGGCACTGGAGCTGCGGATGGACTCACTCTGGAGCATGCACAATGCTGTGAATGTTGTGGATAGCACATTTAGTGAGTTGGTCACACCGCAGGTAAGGGTTAGGACAGTGATAGAGTATTCAAACAGGCTCATTTAGACAGACTGTGAAAATTCACAGACCCCCAAGTCAAGGCTGCTACGTGCTGCTCAGCATGTTGCATTAACTCATCAATCAACTTGATATTTTCGGACCTTGGGTAGCGAGCCAATAAAACGTTAAAAGACTTTCAATTGAGCCAATAAGGTCAAAGAAGGCGAGTTCTTTTCTGTAAATTGATCCAGGTATAAAGTACAGCCATTTTGACCATGTGTCTCAGTAAGACAAAGAAACTGGCAATCAGCCAGCAGTTTGTTGCTCTCTGCCAGTATTAAAAAGTTAAAACTACCATCGGAGTTCGTATTTCATTGGAAATTAAGAGATCTAACAATTTTGGCGCTGCGAACAGGATCGCTGAGGAAAGAAACTGAATTTTGGACATCAGACCTACATTTTGAAGTAAGGACTCCTCTTTTTAAAAAAAGTCCTCGGTCAAAAGTCTAAATTTGCCTCTCCTTCTACGTGATACCGAAAGCCTCCGGTTTGTGAACCCTCCGGTTGGTAGTCGGCTCGAGGTCCCATAGACGTCTAAACTTCGGCGGTGTGTTAGTTAATTAATCACCGACCTATTGATCAGCTAGAAAGCCTACGACTCGAGACCCCAGTAAAGAAATCAGTATTATGACAGCAGGAGATAAGAGCAAAGAATTGCCTACAACTGTTAAAGGTGGGCAAGCACCACCTGAAGTTTCGCTAGATTTAATTCTCGAACAGTTGAAAGAATACATAGAGCAACAATTCAACTTATCTAAAACCTGTATTAAGATCGAACAAAAGTACGGAACCTCCAAAGAACAATGGTCCTTGGATGAGATTAAAAGGGTCTGGGGAAAAACAACCCGTATGAAAAATAAAGAGCGAACTAGATGGTCCCTAGCAGTTATGGGCCAGATCCGAAAGCGGAATGAAATTATAATGCGTTCCCAACATGATCGAGAACTGACCAGTACAAAGGACCAATTGCAAGCTGTTTGTACACAGCTGCGACAGAAAAAGCTTGAACTTGAAAAGCTGGAAGCGGAAGTTAAAGATCTTAAAGGTGAAATTAAAGAATGGAAAAAATCATTAGATCAAGAGATAGTAATAGGAAAAGGAAAATGTATTGATCAATTCCCAGGGTACCAATGTTTGGATAAATTAAAAGCGCAAACCCGAAGACACGACCGAGGAATAGATACGGTTTCTGAATCCTCCGACAATACAGTGTCGGAGGATGATGAAGAATTAGGGGTGCGCTTTGCCCTGTTTAAAAAAAGACGAGTTGTAGTCAAATCAGAAGAGACTGCGGATGAGGGCGGAACCAAAAAAAACAAGAGAAGGGTGTATGCAGAATACTTAGTTCATGCTCCGGCAGACCCAGAGAAAATTGATAAATGGTCCAAGGAATTGCCAATCCAAAGAAAGGGGGAGTAAAAACATGGGATCAATTGGACCGCTTAAGAAATATATATCAACTTCATCCCTGGGACGGAGTGCAAATTTTGACCATAATGGTGCCAAAAACACAGGGAAGAAAATTGCACGACAAGGTAGATGAAACTTTGGGGCAGAATGAGCAAGAATTAGACGCAGGATGGGAGGTGATTAAACATTGGCTGCAAGCCTTCAGTCCAGCTAAGACAGACTGGGGAAAAATTGCAGCCTGCCAACAGAAAGGAACAGAGGAGGTCCTGGAGTATGACGAGCGGTTTAGATGCACGTGACTAGAACATTCGGGTAGGAATAATACGGATGAGGAAATGGATGAACAAGTGTTTGGACCCCTGAAAGCAGCTTTCGTGGCAGGTCTAAAGCCAGAACTGTCCAAAATGCTTAAGGTAGTGTTACCGGACTGGGAAGGTAGAGGAACTACATTTGCAGCATTGGTGGATCGATGTAACCAATTAGATCGGGATATGGGAGCTAAAGTCCGAGCTGTACAGGCTATGGGATGGAAATCCCAGGATTCTGATAAACAGTCATTCGGAAAATTACCCGGAAAATGTCATTATTGTGGGAAAGAAGGTCACTGGGCCAAGACGTGCAGGGCAAAACAGAAAGGTCGTGGCTGGGGAAGAGGACGCAGCCAGGGATACAATTCAGCCAACAAGCCAGGCTTGTCACAAGATAACGACCTCATAGAAGCATTTAAGTGACTGACAATACAACAACAGAAGGAGTTACTTGGGATAGCAAAAAACGATTAGAGCCCACCCTGGTCCCCCTCCTCGCACTAATACAACAGAGAAGAGATGGGCTATATATAACTGTGAGGGTGGGCGTTAAGGATGTGGACTGTCTTTTAGACACAGGGGCGGAATTAACATGCTTACCCCTACAATATGGAGACTTTTTGCCGTTGGATGGTAGGTCACGTACAGCCTATGGAGTTGGGGGCCATAAAATGGAAATTAAAAGGACAACACCGGTACTTATAGGGCTGGGTCCACATGAACTAATCACGCCGGTCTGGATAGGCCCAGTAGATCAACCCCTTTTGGGAATGGACGTTCTAATCCAAATAGATTCATCGTTGCATTTCGAGGATGGTCGGGTGACATGGTCAATTAGAACTTTGAAGAAAGAAGAATTGAAGGAACACCTGATATGGGCTAAAGCTAAGAACGATTGTGGCCTACTCCAGATGGAGCCTGCGTCATTTACAGGGACCAAGCCTCCATGCACTAAACAGTATCCCATCAGTCCAACTGCCATCGCAGGAATCTTACCGGTTATTCAGCAATTGGAGAAACATTGGGTGCTTATTAAAACGCATAGCTCCTCCAATAGCCCTGTGTGGCCGGTACAGAAATTTAATGAGACTTGGCGTTTGACTGTCGATTATAGGAAAGCTAACCAGTATTGATCAAAAAGCTCCTTTGGTCGCAGATCCCTCCACCATTTTTAATGCCCTCAAACCGGAACATAAATATTTCTCGGTTATAGATATGGCCAATGGATTTTGGTCGGTGCCTCTGGCACCGGAGGTTAGACAGTGGTTTGCTTTCACTGTCCAAGGGCAACAGTATACTTGGACCCAGTTACCACAGGGTTTCCACAACAGCCCTATGGTATTCCACATGGCTTTACAAAGCCATTTGCGAGAATTACCTCCCCTGTCATCCACAGTCATCCAATATGTAGACGATATCCTGCTAGCTTCAAACACGGAAGAACAGCATGAACAAGATTTACGAGCTTTGCTGGATCACCTTCGGCTGAAAGGACATAAAGCCAGCATCGACAAAGCACAAATATCCCAAGAAGAGGTTGTATACCTGGGACAAAAGATTTCACAAGGAAAGAGAGAACTTACCCAGGATAGAACTGCAGCCATTCGGGCTGCTAAAAAACCCACCACTATTCAGGAACTAAGGTCTTTTTTGGGATTGTGTAACTTTAACAGAAATTGGAATGACTCCTTCACACAGCTTGCTCAGCCACTGAATGATATTTTAAAGGGGAAACGTGCCTCTAAAGAAGCCATCACCCTCACTAAAGAACAGCAAGAGGCCTGCCTGAGTTTGAAAAAGGTTTTGTGTTCAGCACCGGCTCTGGGAATCCCCGACAGTGGTAAGCCATTTACCCTGTTTGTTCATGAGAAAGAAGGATATATGACAGTTACACTGACACAAGAACATGGGGATCGGCAAAGACCTATTGGCTATTATTCGGCAAAACTGGATGCGGTAGCCCTCGGATGGGGAAGTTGCCTAAGGGCCATGGAAGCTACATGTCGAGCGGTAATGATCACTGCGGGTCTAGTCCTCGACCAAAAGCTGATTGTCAAGTGTCCCCACACCGTACACGCTTTGCTGTCTATGACTAGAATGTCTCAGGTGACAGCAGCAAGATGGACCCGCTGGACAGCAGTTTTGGAAGCTCCTAATCTCCATATCATCCGGGCCAGCCCGGTTAATGCCGCAACTATGCTCCCGATGTCAGAATCGAGGGAGCAAGAGGGGGGAGAATGTGAAGAGCATGACTGCGTGGAGATTTTAAAAGAAACAGAAGAAGCAGCCTTAGCAGCAGAGGAGCCTCTGCACAACCCAGACCTCATCCTGTTTACAGATGGTTCCTCCTTTGTTGACAATGGTATCAGAAAAGCAGGATGGGCAGTTACAATCTTATATGAGGTAGTGGCAAAAGGATGTTTACCCTCAGGAACGTCAGCACAACAGGCCGAGTTACGGGTCCTGTCAGAAGCATGTCGAATAGCAGAAGGACAGACAGCTAATGTCTACACAGATTCGCGTTATGCTTTTGGAGTCGCTCACGACTTTGGTATGGCGGAAAAGAGGATTCCTCACTGCTGCTGGTACACCTATCCGAAATGGAAAAGAAGTCCGAGACTTACTGGAGGCCATACAATTACCTCAGGAAGTTTCCATCCTGAAGTGTAAGGCCTATACCAAGGAAAATACCACAGAAGCACAGGGAAATGCCCTAGCCGACCAGGCAGCTAAAGATGCCGCCTCACAGGGCGTTCCTCCAGAAGAACCAACACAGATGTGCAGATTGAAAGCACTCAGGACTCTGACACGAGACCTTCAAACAATGCAAGGCGAGTGCTCCCGAGAGGAAAAATGGACATGGATTGAGGCAGGAATTAAGCTATGCGAAGATGGTGTCTGGAGACAAAGAGTTACCGACAAGCCAGTCGCGCCACAAGCGCTTATGCCTTTTTTAGCCCAACAGATCCACTCGTTGGGACACTTGGCCTCACAACAGATGACGGCATGGTTCCAGAAAAGCTAGTGGGGTCGGGGATTTAAAAAACATGCCCAGCTGGTAACAGACCGCTGTGTGGTCTGCCAGAAAAATAATTCTGGACCCATCACGATAATGCCCCAACTGAGGCCCCCTGCCTCTGTCGGACCATTCCAGCATCTGCAGGTTGATTATATATCTCTTCCTTCATGCCAAGGATACACTAACATTCTTGTCATGGTCAACAGATTCTCTAGATGGGTAGAAGCTGTCCCAACTAAAAGAGCCACAGCCAATCACACTGCAAAGGTCTTGTGTAAGGATTACATTCCCCGATGGGGAGTTCCGAGTAGCATTGACTCAGATCAGGGAACACACTTCACAGGTGCTGTCTGCCAAGAAGTCTGTAGGTTACTGAACATTACGTGGGATTTACACTGTCCTTATCATCCACAATCATCAGGACAAGTAGAGCGAATGAATCGAACTCTGAAACAACGGCTTGCCAAATATCACCAAGAAGGAACACCATGGCCCCAGGCACTACCAATAGTGCTATGTAGCATAAGGGCAACCCCGAACAGAACTACAGGTCTAAGCCCATTTGAAATTATAACAGGAAGACCCATGTCGCTGCCAGGAACTATCGATTTACAGAAAGCTGATGTTCACTTAATGAGTGACACTTTGTTATCATACTGTCAGAACTTAACCAATGCTATTAGTTCTGTTTCCCGACAGGTATCGGCAGCTTGGGGTAATCCACCCGAAGGAGGACACGACATCATCCCGGGAGTCTGGGTCTATGTGAAAAAGTTGCATAAAGAACCTTTGGGTGCCAAGTGGGAGGGACCTTATCAAGTGTTATTGACTACCCAGGCAGCTGTTAAAGTCCAAGGAAAGAAAGCCTGGATCCACGCTTCACACGTTAAACGAGCACCCGTAACTGAAGCTGAAATCTAATAAGGACAATTACATTTTGCGAAAATGTATAAATTTACTGTAGTATTGATTGTAGATATTCTAGGCATAGGCTTACTTCTTACTAGCCGACCCTCTGCACCAAAGGGAAATAGTAGGGTAGCAAGGGAATTACATATAAATACCTTTTACTTTTATATTGCTTGTTTATGTTATGTTTAAGGAAAGATGGTTTACTGGTTGAATTAAGATATTGATTTGGATTAAATTGGAATAAGGTTAATTAACCTACTAAAACCAGACTTCCATTGTGGCCACGATGGAACTCGGGTTGGTGTAAATTTGTGTGGAAGCTACTAGTCCGGACATGTGGCGAAACACATCAACAAATTTTAGAAGGAAACTCTATTAACATGTATGAAATTATTTTGTAGAATGTTTAACCAATGATATCTGATGTTTTATGATTCAGTTTGTGAAAGAATCAAAGGGGGGATTGATAGAGTATTCAAACAGGCTCATTTAGACAGACTGTGAAAATTCAGACCCCCAAGTCAAGGCTGCTACGTGCTGCTCAGCATGTTGCATTAACTCATCAATCAACTTGACATTTTCGGACCTTGGGTAGCGAGCCAATAAAACGTTAAAAGACTTTCAATTGAGCCAATAAGGTCAAAGAAGATGAGTTCTTTTCTGCAAATTGATCCAGGTATGAAGTACAGCCATTTTGACCATGTGTCTCAGAAAGACAAAGAAACTGGCAATCAGCCAGCAGTTTGTTGCTCTCTGCCAGTATTAAAAAGTTAAAACTACCATCAGAGTTCGTACTTCATTGGAAATTAAGAGATCTAACAGACAGATAGTGAATGGGTGACCAAGAGACAAGGCAAGAGCAGGAAGGTAGTGCAGGAGTCCCCTGTGGTCATCTCCCTCCAAAACAGATATACCATTTTGGAGACTGTTGGGGGAGATGACTTACTAGGGGAAGGCACCAGCAGCCAGGTTCATGGCACTGTGGGTGGCTCTGCTGCACAGAAGGGTGGGAAAAAGAGTGGGACAGCTATAGTGATAGGGGACTCTATTGTAAGGGGAATAGATATGAGTTTCTGCGGCCGCAACTGAGACTCCAGGATGGTATGTTGCCTCCCTGGTGCAAGGGTCAAGGATGTCCCGGAGTGGCTGAAGAGCATTCTGGAGAGGGAGGATGAACAGCCAGTTGTCGTGGTACATGTAGGTACCAATGATATAGGTAAAAATCGGGAAGAGGTCCTACAAGCTGAATTTAGAGAGCTCGGATTTAAATTAAAAAATAGGACCTCAAAGGTAGTAATCTGTGGATTGCTACCAGTGCCATGTGCTAATCAGAGTAGAGGGAGCACGATAGTTAGAATAAATACGTAGCTTGAGCAGTGGTGCAAGAGGGAGGGATTCAATTCCTGGGACATTGGAACCAGTTCTGGGGGAAGTGGGACCTGTACAAAAGGGACGGTCTGCGCTTGGGCAGGACTGGAATTGATGTCCTGGGGGTAACATTTGCAATTCAGTTCGGGAGTGTTTAAACTAATATGACAGGGGGATGGGAACCTATGCAGCGAGATAGGGCGCAGTAATATGGAGTCAGAAACAGATGGTAGAAAGATAAAAAGCAATAGTGGAAGGCCGAGTAAACAAAGGCAAGCAACAAAAAGGGGCACACTACATCATAATTCTAAAAGGACAAAGGGTGTTAAAAAAAACAAGCCTGAAGGCTTTGTGTCTTAATGCAAGGAGTATCCGTAATAAAGTGGATGAATTAACTGTGCAAATAGATGTTAACAGATATGATGTGATTGGGATTACAGAGACGTGGCTCCAGGATGATCAGGGCTGGGAACTCAATATCCAAGGGTATTCAACATTCAGGAAGGATAGAATAAAAGGAAAAGGAGGTGGGGTAGCATTGCTGGTTAAAGAGGAGATTAATGCAATAGTTAGGAAGGACATTAGCTTGGATGATGTGGAATCTATATGGGTAGAGCTGCAGAACACCAAAGGGCAAAAAACATTAGTGGGAGTTGTATACAGACCTCCAAACAGTAGTAGTGATGTTGGGGAGGGCATCAAACAGGAAATTAGGGGTGCATGCAATAAAGGTGCAGCAGTTATCATGGGTGACTTTAATATGCATATAGATTGGGCTAACCAAACTGGGAGGAGAATTTCCTGGAGTGCATAAGGGATGGTTTTCTAGACCAAGATGTCGAGGAACCAACTGGGGAGGGGCGGGGGGAGGCCATCTTAGACTGGGTGTTGTGTAATGAGAGAGGAGTAATTAGCAATCTTGTTGTGCGAGGCCCCTTGGGAAAGAGTGAACATAATATGGTGGAATTCTACATTAGGATGGAGAATGAAACAGTTAATTCAGAGACCATGGTCCAGAACTTAAAGAAGGGCAACTTTGAAGGTATGAGGCGTGAATTGGCTAGGATAGATTGGCGAATGATACTTAAGGGGTTGACTGTGGATGGGCAATGGCAGACATTTAGAGACCACATGGATGAACAACAACAATTGTACATCCCTGTTTGGCGTAAAAATAAAAAAGGGAAGGTGGCTCAACCGTGGCTATCAAGGGAAATCAGGGATAGTATTAAAGCCAAGGAAGTGGCATACAAATTGGCCAGAAATAGCAGAAACCCGGGGACTGGGAGAAATTTAGAACTCAGCAGAGGAGGACAAAGGGTTTGATTAGCGCAGGGAAAATAGAGTACGAGAGGAAGCATGCAGGGAACATTAAGACAGACTGCAAAAGCTTCTATAGAGAGAAAAAGGTTAGTAAAGACAAACGTAGGTCCCCTGCAGTCAGAATCAGGGGACGTCATAACGGGGAACAAAGAAATGGCAGACCAATTGAACAAGTACTTTGGTTCGGTATTCACTAAGGAGGGCACAAACAACCTTCCGGATATAAAAGGGGTCAGAGGGTCTAGTAAGAAGAAGGAACTGAGGGAAATCCTTATTAGTCGGGAAATTGTGTTGGGGAAATTGATGGGATTGAAGGCCGATAAATCCCCAGGGCCTGATGGATTGCATCCCAGAGTACTTAAGGAGGTGGCCTTGGAAATAGCGGATGCATTGACAGTCATTTTCCAACATTCCATAGACTCTGGATCAGTTCCTATGGAGTGGAGGGTAGCCAATGTAACCCCACTTTTTAAAAAAGGTGGGAGAGAGAAAGCAGGGAATTATAGACCGGTCAACCTGTCATCGCTAGTGGGTAAAATGATGGAATCAATTATTAAGGATGTCATAGCAGCGCATTTGGAAAGAGGTGACATGATAGGTCCAAGTCAGCATGGATTTGTGAAAGGGAAATCATGCTTGACAAATCTTCTGGAATTTTTTGAGGATGTTTCCAGTAGAGTGGACAAGGGAGAACAAGTTGACGTGGTGTATTTGGACTTTCAGAAGGCTTTCGACAAGATCCCACACAAGAGATTAATGTGCAAAGTTAAAGCACATGGGATTGGGGGTAGTGTGCTGACGTGGATTGAAAACTGGTTGGCAGACAGGAAGCAAAGAGTAGGAGTAAATGGGTACTTTTCAGAATGGCAGGCAGTGACTAGTGGGGTACCGCAAGGTTCTGTGCTGGGGCCCCAGCAGTTTACATTGTACATTAATGATTTAGACGAGGGGATTAAATGTAGTATCTCCAAATTTGCGGATGACAGTAAGTTGGGTGGCAGTGTGAGCTGCGAGGAGGATGCTATGAGGCTGCAGAGTGACTTGGATAGGTTAGGTGAGTGGGCAAATGCATGGCAGATGAAGTATAATGTGGATAAATGTGAAGTTATCCACTTTGGTGGTAAAAACAGAGAATCAGACTATTATCTGAATAGTGACAGATTAGGAAAAGGGGAGGGGCAACGAGATCTGTGTGTCATGGTACATCAGTCATTGAAGGGTGGCATGCAGGTACAGCAGGCGGTTAAGAAAGCAAATGGCATGTTGGCCTTCATAGCGAGGGGAAGGGAAGTGTTGCTACAGTTGTACAGGGCCTTAGTGAGGCCACACCTGGAGTATTGTGTACAGATTTGGTCTCCTAACTTGAGGAAGGACATTCTTGCTATTGAGGGAGTGCAGACTGATTCCCGGGATGGCGGGACTGACATATCAAGAAAGACTGGATCAATTGGGCTTGTAGTCACTGGAGTTCAGAAGAATGAGAGGGGATCTCATAGAAACGTTTAAAATTCTGATGGGTTTAGACAGGTTAGATGCAAGAAGAATGTTCCCAATGTTGGGGAATTCCAGAACCACAGTCTAAGGATAAGGGGTAAGCCATTCAGGACCGAGATGAGGAGAAACTTCTTCACCCAGAGAGTGGTGAACCTGTAGAATTCTCTAACGCAGAAAGTTGTTGAGGCCAATTCACTAAATATATTCAAAAAGGAGTTAGATGTATTCCTTATTAATAGGGGGATCAAGAGGTATGGCGAGAAAGCAGGAATGGGGTACTAAAGTTGCATGTTCAGCCATGAACTCATTGAATGGCGGTGCAGGCTCGAAGGGCCGAATGGCCTACTCCTGCACCTATTTTCCATGTTTCTATGTTTCTATAATATTAATATTGTTTACAGTGCCATAACACGTGAGCTGACAACAAACTGAACTCGCTGGTATCGGGAAACAAAGGCTTTTCTGAACTTGCTGGCAATGTCAAGTTTAAAACAGAGAAATAGCAGAAGCTTGTGTTTTTTAATGCTGGGTGAATTCTGTTCCTTTATACTCTTAGACTCCCCTTCCCAAGCCAAGCCAAGCGATGCTCAAATAAATGGCGATTGTGATTCCCCAAAATGACTTGATTTTTAAGAAATGAGTTTGATATTTAGGCTCCCTGTTTAAAGTGCTGTAATATTTCTACATACAGAGTACTTTGCCTTCTTGGTGTCTTGTCAATAATGATATCTTTGTAGGCATTACTTTCATCAGATTTTTTTCTAATTGCTCATATCTGTGCTGTCAGAGCATTTACTACCATGTTACTACCATGAAAGAAGTTCTGCACATCCCTCTGTAAGCACACATATATAGGGCTCAATATTCGCCAAAGCTGTTTTTTGGCGTATTGCCAGGTACGCCCGTTTTTCTCGGCTGCAACTGCTCCAAAAATAAATGTGGCAAGTTTCCCCATTCTATTTTTTGAAATTGGCATCATGCAGCCTGTCCTGTAGCTTCGGGGGGGTGGAGCCTACTGTCTGCGCCGAAAAAAACAATGGCACCCCTTCTGCGCATGCGCGGGAAAAAAAGGACATTTTTTACGTGATTCCTATGGGCGTGCATGCACAGTGCAGCTCCTGGTCAGCTATTGGCCATTTTTAAAAAGCCAGTTGTGTGTGAGAATTTTAATTCTCATTGGAAAAATTGAAGATGCAATACAAGATGCAACACGGCGCCAGGACCAAGAATTTCTTCCAGGATGAAGTGGAGGCACTAGTTACTGTAATTGAGGCCAGATGGCATGAGCTGGACACCAGCAGAGGTCACATAAAAGTTTCACCAAAAGAACTGAAGAAAAGCTGGAACCAACTTGCAGAAGATTACTGTGCAATGGTGATTACCCTGAGGTCTGGAAGCCAGTGCAAAAAGAAGTGGCAGGATCTTGGTCAAGTAGTTAGTGTAAGTAATATTTTCAGTTATTCAATGGAATTGCAATTGTAAATGTGACCAGCTGTGTATGTACTACCCAACAGAAAGACACCCTCTCTAAAAAGTTATATTTTCATCTTTGCAGAGGAAAGTGGCACACAACAAATGAGAAAGTACTCGAACGGGAGGAGGCCCAGTAAATCTGCACCCACTGACACCCTTGGAAGAGAGTGTCACTGATTTGATGGGTCCTGCTTGGAGAAAAGCAATCAGTACTGCACAAGCTGGGCCCACACTTGAGGAGGAGGGTAAGTCCTGCAAATTCCACAGTCTGGCTAACCTAAATGTTAAGCACTGTGCGGGCTAGCCATGCTTCGGTTCATGGGGATGTCTCCATCAGCTACGCTTTGGTTGATGCAATATGCTTTCATTCATCGTGGTCCTTCAAATGAGCCTGCTGCCTGTGCTGTGTGTGACTACTCATGTCACCCTGCCCCTCCTCTGCTGCTAACCAGTTGTCTGTTCTGTTACATTTTGCAGAACTTGAGGCCAACCCTGACGATGCAGAAGAGGATTCAGATGAGGAGATGAGGACGAGCCTGAGGAGGAGAGCATCTTCCAATCTCACCTTCCAGACCAAGAGCATGGGAATGAGGGGGAGGGGGAGGGGCAGGGGGAGGGGATGAATGAAGCCCCTACTGTTGTACTCAATTTGGAGGAGGTTCAGGTGCCGCCCATTGAGATGCTAGCCGCTTCCCTGAGTAGTGGTTTGAGTGTTGGTGGGACATTCCATGGTTTCCCACCGTCCGAGGCTGGGGATTCCAGTGGGGTGGTGCGAGACACACCCAGGGCCTCAGCGTCTGAGGCTGCGGGTCCCATTAGGATGCAGCAAGGCACACCCAAGGCCCCACCATCCAAGGCTGCGCGTCCCAGTGGAATGCTATGAGCCACATCCAGGGTGAGGAGGGGAAGGAGAGCATGACCGCGCGCTCCTCTGGTGCAGGATCTAACAGATGTGATTCTGATGATGACAATGAGTGAAGAGAGCATTGACCTTACCGATCACTCCTGGACACCATCAGTGGTGTGGGTAATGAGGTATCGGGACTGTCGGGAGAAGTAACTACACTATCATGAGAAATGGGATCGCTGTCCGGGAACATGCGGGAGGGAATATCTCAGTCAGCTGAAACAATGTCAGTACACATGAGGGAGGGAATGTCGCAGGTAGCTGATGCGCTGTCAGTGAACATGAGGGAGGGAATGTTGCAGGTCGTTGACACACTTTTGCTCAACATAAGGAAGGGAAGGTCACAGGTAGGTGAGACACTGTCGGCGAATATGAGGGAGGGAATGTTGGAGTTAGCTGCTGCAATAATGGAACACACGCAGATGCCGCGTTCATTGATAGAATCAACTGCCACTGCCACTCCAATCCCCAGACCAATCTCTGAAGAGGCCCAAGCCGAGCCCTCCACATTACCGCCTGTGCCTGCCGCCACTGCCACCCCCACTCCCTGCCACCCCCACCGCCCCCCCACCCCCCCGGCCCCCATCAAGAAGTGCGCATTACCTGAGATGTTTAAAAGAATAAGCTTGGTAACCAACCCGAGAAATGCCTGCGGGCAGGGGTGGAGTCACCAAGACCAAGCGCAGTGGGCATTCTTAGAATAAGGTGGAGGAGAGATGGGTGCAGCCTTTCTTTGCAGCTGCTGTTGTTGTTATTATTATTGTTGTTATTGTTGTAACTGTTCTCATGTTAAAACCTTTTTGTAAGTTACGTAAATTTACAAGTTTAAAAGTTAGTAAGTGATCTTAAAGTTTTTAAGTGATCTTAGAGTTTGCAAGTGATCTTAAAGTTTGTAAGTGATCTTAAGTGAAAACTTTAAAATTTGATACTAGAATATTTTAATTAAAGTTAAGTTAAGTACAAACAAATGTTTGTTAAACTTTTGAATAAAATATATTTAAAATTATAACTGAATCATTGACATGATTTTTTTGATTATTAACACAACTTTTTGAAGTAAACAAGAATCATTTCCATCATTTGTTCCATTAACACAACAGAACATCACTAAACAGGTCAAGATGTTATGTATTTAATCCCTTGCAACCTGTATTACACCACCACCAGAGGGCGGCGTCCCAAGGGATCCCAGCATCCCTTGGGAGCACGGTATATAAGCAGGCCACTCACGAGGTACCTGCACTCTGGAATCTTATTAAAGGAGCTAAGGTCACACTTGCTCATTGTACACAGTACTCAGTTTACTTTATTGTGAACACATCAATTGGCGATGAGGTAACAAACAACCGCGTGAAAATGCAAAGAACAGTTGGTATCCTGGAGAAATTTTCAGAAGGGGATGATTGGGAGGCCTTCATGGAGAGACTTGACCAATACTTTGTGGCCAACAAGCTGGAAGGGGATGAGAACGCTGCCAAACAAAGGGCGATCCTCCTAATTGTCTGTGGGGCAACAACCTATGGCCTCATGAAGAATCTCCTAGCTCCGGCAAAACTAACAGCTAATACCTATGAAAGTTGTGTACATTGGTCCGGGAGCACCTAAAACCTAAAGAAAGCATCTTGATGGCGAGCTATCAGTTCTACACATGTCAACGGTCGTAAGGCCAGGAAGTGATGAGCTATGTCGCCGAACTAAGGCGCCTCGCAGGACATTGCGAATTTGAGGGATTCCTAGAATAAATGCTGAGAGACTTTTTGTTACTGGGCATTGGCCATGAGGTAATCCTTCGCAAACTGTTGACTGTTGAAACTCCGAAACTAAGTAAACCAATAACGATAGCCCAGGCATTTACGTCCACCAGCAGCAACACCAAATAGATTTCGCAAAGTAAGAAGTTTCGGCCAGTACTATGCATAAAGTAACATAATTTTCGAGCAGGAATATACATGGCAGAACGTACACGCCGGCCTCTGCTGCACGACCTCAGATGACACAGAGTCTGCCATCAATCGTTAATGCGAGGCAGTTAACACCTTGTTGGTGCTGTGGAGGTGATCATCGGCCCCATCAATGCCGCTTCAAGCACTAAGCGTGCAACGGTTGCAGAACAATGGGACACCTCCAAGGAATGTGCAGGCGAGCTGCAAACCCTGCAAACCACCACGTTGCAGAGGAAGATCGATCCACTGTGGATCAGGCTGAATTGGAGTCTCGTACTGAGGAGGCAGAAGTGTACAGGGTACACACATTCACCACAAAATGTCCAACTATAATTTTGAAAGTTGAACTGAACGAAATTCCAGTATCTATGGAACTGGACACGGGTGCGAGTCAGTCCATAATGAGTAAAAAGGCCTTCGACAGGCTGTGGGGCAACAAGGCACACAGGCCCAAGCTCAGCCCCATTCACACCAAACTAAGGACTTACACCAAGGAACTGATCCCTGTAATTGGCAGTGCAGGTCAAAGTCTCGTATGATGGAGCAGTACATGAACTCCCGCTGTGGATTGTGCCAGGGGATGGCCCCACATTGTTCGGCAGAAGCTGGCTGGGAAAAATCCGCTGGAAGTGGGACGACATCCGAGCACTTTCGTCCGTCGACGACGCCTCATGTGCCCAGGTTTTGAGCAGATTTCCATTGTTGTTCGAGCCAGGCATTGGAAGCTTCTCGGGGGCAAAAGTGCAGATCCATTTGGTTCCCGATACGTGAACCATCCACCATAAGGTACCGTATATGATGCGTGAGAAAGTGGAAATTGAGCTGGACAGGCTGCAGCGAGAAGGCATCATCGCGCCGGTGGATTTCAAAGAGTGGGCCAGTCTGATTGTCCTGGCACTTAAAGACGATGGCACAGTCAGAAATTGTGGGGACTATAAAGTAACGATTAACCGTTTTTCGCTACAGGACCAGTACCTGCTACCCAAGGCAGACGACCTATTTGCGACCCTGGCTGGAGGAAAGATGTTCACTAAGCTGGACTTGACCTCGGCCAACATGACGCAGGAGCTGGAGGAGTCTTCGAAAGACCTCACCTGCATCAACACGCACAAAGGTCTGTTCATCTATAACAGATGCCCGTTCGGGATTCGGTCAGCCACGGCAATGGAACATGGAGAGTCTGCTGAAGTCGGTTCCTCGCATTGTGGTTTTCCAGGACGACATACTGGTTACAGGTCGGGACACCATTGAGCACTTGGAGAATCTGGAAGAGATTCTTAGTCGGTTAGATCGCATGGGACTCAGGTTGAAACGCTCGAAGTGTGTTTTCCTGGCACAGGAGGTCAAGTTCTTGGGAAGAAGAATCGTGCAGACAGCATCAGACCCACCGACGCCAAGACGAAGGCCATCAAGGACGCGCCGAGACCACAGAACGTGACAGAGCTGTGGTCGTTCCTGGGACTCCTTAACTCTATCGGTAATTTCCTACCTGGGTTAAGCATCCTGCTAGAACCCCTACATGCGCGACTGCGCAAGGGAGACGACTGGGTATGGGGGAATTCACAAGAGGCTGCCTTTAAGAAAACCAGGAATCTATTGTGTTCAAACAAAATGCTTGTCTTGTATAACCCTTGTAAATGATTAGTGCTAGCTTATGATGTGTCATCAGTCGGAGTCGGTTGTGTGTTACAACAGGCTAACGAATCAGGAATTTTGCAACAGGTCGCTTATGCGTCCAGGTGTTTGTCCAACACCGAAAGGGCCGACAGCATGATTGAAAAAGAGGCTCTGGCTTGCGGTTACGGGGTAAAGAAAATGCACCAGTTCTTACTTGGCCTCAAGTTTGAGCTTGAAACTGACCACAAGCCGCTCATATCGCTGTTCTCTGAGAGCAAAGGGATTAACACCAATGCCTCTGCCCGCATGCAAAGATGGGCGCTCATGCTGTTGGCATACAACTATGTAATCTGCCACAGACCGGGCACAAAGAACTGCACTGATGTTCTCAGTCGGCTGCCATTGCCCACCACCGGGGTCGAAATGGGACATCCTGTAGACTTGCTCATGGTAATGGAAGCATTCGAAAACGAAAAGTCTCACGTTATGGCCCGCCAGATCAGGACCTGGACCAGCCAGGATCCTTTACTGTCCTTGGTAAAAAAAACTGTGTCCTCCATGGGAGCTGGTCCAGCATTCCAGCGGAGATACAGGAGTCCCTGCAGACGGACTGTCTGTTGTGGGAAAATTGCGTGGTCTTGCCCAAGACAGTCAGAGATATGTTCATTTGTGAACTACACTGATATGTCCTTACGATACAATATAGATGCACACGAGGCCCATACTTGAGAGAAGGTCACTCTGTGACCAGTTGCCTTTATTACCAAGACCTCAAGTGATGAAGGTGGGTGGAGCTTCCCCTTTTATACCTGAAAGTCCAGGTTAGGAGTGTCTCCCACAAGTTCACCCCCTTGAGGTCAATGTCGTCAAGGTTTACAACTTAGGTCAGCTTATACATGGGTTACAATGATAGTTGAATACATGACATCACCTCCCCCCGAAAGTCTTATTGGGATCACAGGTAAAGTCTCTCTGGTGGTTTACGCTCCCTTGTAGAGTGCCTGAATTGGGGCTCCGGTTGTTGGGCGCTGGCCTGAGTGTCTGCTGTTTGTGGTGACTCAGGCCTGTCTGGACTGCTCACAGTGACTGAGCTCTCCTCCAGTTGGTTCCATTGTTCGGTCACCTGTGGTGGAGTAAACTCTATGTCGTGTTCTTCCTCTGCTTCTTCTATGAGGTTGCTGAGCCTCCTTTTAGTTTGATCCACGTGTTTGCGGCAGATTTGTCCATTGGTAAGTTTAACTACCAAAACCCTATTCCTCTCTTTGGCAATCACAGTGCCTGCAAGCCATTTGGGCCCTGCAGCGTAATTAAGGAAAAAAACAGGGTCATTGACATCAATACATCGCGCCCTCGCAGTCCTGTCATGGTAGTCACATTGTGACTGACGCCTGCTCTCAACAATTTCTTTCATAGTAGGGTGTATAAGGGATAACCTGGTTTTGAGCGTCCTTTTCATTAGCAGCTCTGCGGATGGAACCCCTGTGAGCGAGTGTGGTCGGGATCTATTGGCCAACAGGAGGCATGATAACCAGCTTTGTAGGGAACCCCCTTGGATTCTGAGCATCCCCTGTTTGATTATCTGCACTGTTCGTTCCGCCTGGCCGTTTGAGACCGGCTTGAACGGCGTCGTTCTGACATGGTTGATTCCATTGCCTGTCATGAAGTCCTGGAATTCAGTGCTTGTGAAGCACAGGCCATTGTCGCTCACCAAGACATCCGGTAGACCATGCGCGGCGAACATTGCCCGTAGACTTTCTACCGTGGCAGAGGATGTGCTTGAATTTAAAATGGCACACTCAATCCATTTGGAATATGCGTCTACTACAACCAAAAACATTTTTCACATGAAAGGACCTGCGTAGTCCACATGGATGCGTGACCATGGCTTGGCGGGCCAGGACCAGGTGCTAAGGGGTGCTTCCCTGAGTATGTTGCCCAGCTGAGCACACGTGTTGCACCTGCAAACACAAAGTTCCAGGTCTGCATCTATCCCTGGCCACCAAACGTGTGACGTGGCAATTGCAGTGGTGGCAAGTGGGAGCCTGCTGAGTGCATCGGCGCAGTTTTCAGTGCCCGGTCTGTGCCGAATTGTGTAGTCATAGGCGGTTAACATGAGTGCCCACCTCTGTATGCGGGCCGATGCATTCGCATTTATGGCCTTGTTGTCGGCCAAAAGGGATGTTAGGGGTTTGTGATCTGTCTCCAGCTCAAATTTCTGGCCAAACAGGTACTGGTGCATTTTTTTTACTGCATATACACATGCTAGCGCTTCCTTTTCTACCATCCTAAGCTCCTTTGTGCCTGGGACAGGCTTCTGGAGGCATAAGCTATCGGTTGTAACTGACCATTGGCATTCACATGCTGAAACACACACCCGACCCCATAGGACGACGCATATCACGTTAAAACAAGTTTCTTACACGGGTCATATAACGTTAACAATTTGTTGGAGCATAACAAATTGCGTGCTCTTTCAAAAACCCTTTCCTGGCTGTCCCCCCCAGACCCAATCGTGACCTTTGCATAGGAGCACGTGTAGCGGCTCTAACAGAGTGCTCAATTTGGGAAGAAAGTTATCAAAATAGTTCAGGAGCTCCATCGTGTTACGGGGTCTGGGTGTTCTCTGGATCACTTCCATTTTGGACGCAGTAGGTCTGATCCCGTCTGCTGCTACCCTCCTCCCCAGGAATTCTACCTCTGGAGCTAAGAAGACGCACTTAGCCTTTTTCAGTCGCAGCCCTACCCGGTCCAGTCTGCGTAGCACCAGGTTGTGGAGGTGTTCTTCAGTATCGCGACCCATGATGAGGATGTCGTCTTGAAAAACCACCGACCTTGGAATCGACTTGAGGAGGCTATCCATATTTCGCTGAAAGATCGCGGCGGCCGAACGAATCCCGAACGGACATCTGTTATATTCAAACAACCCCTTGCGTGTCGTGATGGTGGTCAGCTTCTTCGACTCACTCGCCAGCTCCTAGGTCATATAAGCTGAGGTCAGGTCCAATTTTGAAAAAAGTTTGCCACCGGATAGCGTCGCAAAGAGGTCCTCCGCTCTCGGTAGCGGGTACTGGTCTTGGAGTGACACCCGATTGATGGTAGCCTTGTAATCGCCACATATCTTGGCCGACCTATTTGCCTTGAGCATCGGCACAATCAGGCTCGCCCAGTCACTGAATTCGACTGGCGAGATGATGCCTTCCCTCAGCAGGTGGTCCAATTCGCATTCTATCTTTTCCCGCATGACGTACGGCACCGCTCTGGCCTTGTGGTGTACTGACCTGACGTCCGGGTTTATGTGAATCATTACCTTGGCCCCCATGAAAGTGCCGATGCCGGGTTGAAATAGTGAGTCAAATTTGTCCAGGATCTGTGAGCATGATACTCGCTCCACAGAAGAAATTGCATTGACATCGCCCCATTTCCAGCTCATGACAGCAAGCCAACTCCTCCCCAGTAGTGCGGGACCATCCCCCGGGACAATCCAGAGTGGCAACCTGTTCTCCGAATCTTTGTGGGTCACAACTACTGTGGCGCTGCCTAGCACCGGAATGATCTCCTTTGTATATGTCCATAGCTGTGCGTCCATCGGCAATAATTTTGGCCTCCTGGCCTTGGACACCCACAACCTTTCGAACTGTTTGATACTCATCAGGGACTGGCTGGCCACTGTGTCTAGCTCCATTAATACTGGGATGCCATTGAGGAGCACTTTCATCATTATCGGTGGCATCCTGGTATATGAACTGTACATATGCTCCACATGAAGTCGCTGAACTTCAGCTTCCAGCGATTTCCCCCAGTATTCAATTGGCGTCGTTGGGCTTACATCGGGCCTGTCCTCCTCGTACATCAACCTGGCTGCAGGCTTCCTGCACATACGCGCCGAGTGACCACTGACGTTGCAGATTCTGCAGGTATATTGCTGATACCTGCAAATTCTGGCTGGGTGTTTGCATGAGCTGGAGGCCCCGTTGTTGGAAACAAAAGGTCCATTACCAGTCGATTGTCTCTGACTGTCTCTGTAACTGTCCTTACACACACCATTAGGGGTTGATAGCCCTATTACTGGCCGCATTGTCCATTGCGATGGCATGAATCGCTGTTCAGCTAGCCATTGTCTCTGTTGAATTCCCCCTTTGGGTTCAACTACATGCTGTGGCATGTCCGATTGCCCTTGTCTGCCTAGAGAACTGTGTGCCGCATTAACAATGCTGACTTCCTGGTCGTTTGCCGCATTTGAGCCAAGATTTTTGTTATACATCATTCTGGTCTCTTCCTCCCCTGAGATAAATGTCTGGACTATCAGAGCCGCCGCTTCCAAGGTCAAGTCTTTGGTCTCAATCAGTTTCCTGTAAACCCCAGCGTGCCCGATGCCCTCAATAAAAAAGTGTCGCAGCATCTCCGCTCTGCATGCATCTGAGAACTTACATAGGCTCATCAGTCGCCGGAGATCTGCCACGAAGTCTGGAATGCTTTGTCCTTCTTGCCGCCGGTGCGTGTAAAACCAGTGTCTCGCCATGTGCATGCTGCTCGCCGGTTTAAGGTGTTCCCCAATCAACTTACTGAGCTCTTCGAACGCCTTGTCCGCCGGCTTTTCTGGCACTCGAAGGTCCTTCATCAGGGAGTACATTCTGGATCCACAAACCGTCAAGAGATGAGCCCTGCATTTGTCAGCTGAATCCTGTCCCAACCATTCCTTAGTGACAAAACGTTGCTGTAATCTCTCAATAAAGTCGATACAATCATAACCAACACAGTACCTCTCTTCTGTGCTGCTAGTGGCCATGCTCGCGTGGTTTGAATCCCAGTTTCTCGTCGCCAATAATATGTCCTTACTATACAGTATAGATGCACACGAGGCCAATACTTGAGAGAAGGTTACTCTGTGACCAGTTGCCTTTATTACAAAGACCTCAAGTGATGAAGGAGGGTGGAACCTCCCCTTTTATACCTGAAAGTCCAGGTTAGGAGTGTCTCCCACAAGTTCACCTCCTGTGGACAATGTTCTCAAGGTGTACAACTTAGGTCAGCTTATACATGGGTTACAATGAGAGTTGAATACATGACATGCACAATACCCACCAAAGCATTGTAATGGTGAAAGCCATAGCCAGTTGCCATGTGTGGTGGCCCGGCATCGACTAAGATTTAGAGTCATGCGTGCGCCAATGTAACACTTGCTCTCAGCTGAGCAATGCACCCAGCGAGGCACTGCTAAGTTTGTGTTCATGGCCCTCCAAACCGTGGTCGAGGATCCACGTGCACTATGCAGGCCCAATTCTAGGCAAAATGTTCTTGGTTGACATAGATGCTCACTCAAAATGGATTGAATGTGCAATAATGTCTGTAAGCACGTCCACAGCCACTATTGAAAACCTACGAGCCATGTTTGCCACGCACGGCCTGCCTGATGTCCTATTCAGTGACAATGGGCCGTGTTTCACCAGTGCTGAATTCAAGGAATTCATGACCCGCAATGGGATCAAACATGTCATATCTGCCCTGTTCAAACCCACATCCAACAGCCAGGCAGAACGGGCAGTACAGACCATCAAGCAAAGCTTGAAACGCGTATCAGAAGGCTCCCTGCAGACCCGGTTGTCCCGAGTGCTGCTCAGCTACTGCACCAGACCCTGCTCTCTCACCGGGGTTCCCCCAGCCAAGCTGCTCATGAAAAGGGCACTCAAAACAAGGCTCTCTCTTGTCCACCCTGATCTCCATGATCACATGGAGGGCAGGCGGCATCAACAAAGTGTGTACCATGACCGTGCAAATTTGTCATGCGATATTGAGGTCAAGGACCCTGTGTTTGTACTCAATCATGGTCATGGTCCCAAATGGCTTGCTGGCACGGTAATAGCCAAAGAGGCGAGTAGGGTATTTCAGGTCAAATTGGTCAGTGGACTAACGTGCAAAAAACATTTGGACCAAATCAAATTGCGGTTCACCAACAGCTACGAAGAAGACACCACCAACTTTGATCCTCCAACACACACACAAGTGACAACCGACATCATGGTTGACCACGAAGCTGAACACACCATCCCCAGCAGCTCGGCAAGGCCGGCTGCCCAGCAGCCCAGTGAAGAACTAACCAACTCACCCGCAACCTTTGAATTACCCGCATTTGTACCGAGACAATTGACAAGGGAGCGAAAAGCCCCAGATCATCTCACTTTGTAAATAAGTGTACTATTGACTTTACGGGGGGGGGGGGGGGGGGGTGATGTTATGTATTTAACCCCTTGCAACCTGTATTACACTACCACCAGTGGGCCCACCTGTTGGAGTCCCAAGGGATCCCATCATCCCTTGGGAGCACGGTATAGAAGCAGGCCACCCACGAGGTACCCGCACTCTGGAATCTTATTAAACGAGCTAAGGTCACACTTGCTCATTGCACACAGTACTCAGTTTCATCCTTTATTGTGAACGCATCACAAACAGTCAACATGGCCCATTTGGAATAGTTGCCACTGAGCCTTCAGGCAGCAAAGCGTTCACAGATGAACTGCTGGCACAAGGCTCGAGCAATCGTTAAAGGGACGGTCCTCCTCTGCAGTCATGCTCCAGGTTCAGGTAGTTAAATGACTTCCTCGTCCTCGTCCTCCTTCTCCTCCTCCTTGTCATCTGCATCTTCCTCCTCATTATCAGCCACTCTCACCTCAGGTGGGTCTTCCACTACCAGCTGTTGATGGCGAAGTTATGCAGCATGCAGCACATAACAGTGAACTGTCCGACAATCTCAGGGGAGTATTGCAAGTAGCCTCTGGAATGGTACAGGCATCGGAAACAATGGTCCTCTCTATTATACTGCACATCGCAATGTGCGACATGTTGTATTCCCAGTCAGCTTCCATCCGGGTTACACGTAAGGGCGCCATGAGCCAGGTGGCGAGTCCATATCCTTGTCTCCCAATAGCCAGCGCTGCCCTTCTGGCTGCTGTTGAAACATGGAAGACATCATGCTCTCGCGTAGGATGAACGCATCATGGGTGCTCCCAAGGTATCTTGCATCAACTGACATGCATGTATGTCTTGTCACACACGAGCTGCACATTAATGGAGTGGAAGCCTCTTCTGTTCTTGTACATCTCGGAATCCTCCAAAGGTGCTCGCAAGGCGATGTGGGTACAATCAATGCATCCCTGTACTTTGGGAAGCCAGCAATCCTGTTACGCATTGCCTGGACAGTCATGGGGAACTTTATGTAGTCATTCCTCTAGGCATATAGGGCAGCAGTCACCTGCCAAATACAGACATGTGTTGCATGTTGAGAAATGGCACACACATCGCCAGTTGGAGCTTGGAACAGTCCAGATGCAGAGAATGAAAGTGCAGCTGTAACCTTCACTTCAACTGACAGAGCAGTCCTCCTGACTCTTCTAGGTTGCAGGTCTGCTTTTACGAACTCACAGATTTCAGTTACAACTTTTTTGCGGAAACGCAGCCTTCTGACACAGTCTGCATCACTCAGGTGCAGTATGAATGCCTGCCTCGATATACCCGAGATGGGTAAGGCCTCCTGCCCATCCTACGTGCTCTGAGATTCCTCATGCGGTGATGTTGAATCAATTGTCTCCTCCGCAGCACCATCATGCAGAAGGCTTGCATAAGGTATGGCATTGTCAGTATTGCCCCCATGATTAAATTTTACCTTTGCAAGTAGTTCAAAACGGCAGGATGGCAAGACAAGGTTCTTTGTTCTCTGTCCCCACAAGGTCTGTATGGACCACACCCAGGTCCTATTTTCTATGTTTCTATATTCAAAAGGGAGTTAGATGAAGTCCTTACTACTCGGGGGATCAAGGGTTATGGCGAGAAAGCAGGAAGGGGGTACTGAAGTTTCATGTTCAGCCATGAACTCATTGAATGGCGGTGCAGGCTAGAAGGGCTGAATGGCCTGCTCCTGCACCTATTTTCTATGTTTCTATGTCCGGGCACAGGCGCCGTGATCGGGAACCCCCCCGCTCCCCCGCCAATCTCAACCCCCCCAGGCTACATTTGCCGCGTAGTGTAGTCTTCTGATGCCTTCCGTATGCCTTCCACAGACGCACCCCCGCCCCGGCTTCTTTTGAAGCTGAGCCCCAAGCCCCTGTGTCCGGCCAAGTATCAGATTCTGCTGGCTGACGCTCCAACCCTCGGGCCCTGTTTGCAGACGTTCAGTGGTGGCGTGTCAGTTTTTAAAAAATGGAAACTTACAGAATTCCATCAAACTTCCATTTACTGCGTTTTAAGGTAAAGAAATTTAAGCTTTATTATGAATATTTAAGTTTTCTTCACTCCCTCCAAAACTTCGCATAAAAACAATGGTGTCTTTCTGCGCCAATTTTTCAATGTGCGCTGGTTTTTCTTAACTCACCAGAAGGTTTTACGGGAATGGTCACTTACTCCGACCTCGGAGACATTTTTTTTGGCCAAACTTACATCATTGAGAAAAACTTGCGCAGACATCAGGTTATGCCCCCTATGACGCAAAAAAAAACTAACCGAAAGAAACAAAACTGAGTTACGCTGGTGCGCATTAATTGGGGAAACTTGTATTTATTAACTTAGGCCAAAAAAAGTGGCGCACGCCAAAAAAACGGCATAAATCACTGTGGAAAATTGAACCCTTAGAGTTTTCACTTGAAAAGAGAATTCCAATCTGGAATTCACCCTTTTAATCTCACATGTAAGTCCAAAATCCAATAAGGGGCCTCATCCCATGTGCTCCTCTAGATCATCATTCAGAATTGGTAAATGTCCAAATTCAAAGCTTAGGAGAGAAAAGCATCTAAAGCAGTATTCACCTCCATACTCAGTATTCAGATCCTTGCTTAGCCCAGTTAGCTGCAGTAGAAGCAGCTGCTGAATATATGGGCATAACCAGCAGCTGCTTGTGCTAACTGGGTTAAGCCAGGATCTTTGTCTTTAAACCTAGTTCAACTAGAAGAGGCAATTACACCAAAGCTGTTGCATTTTCCATAACTAGTCAACAGTTTAGAAATATATATATAAAAGATTGAGTTAGCCAAATAAAAAACACGCAAAACAATCTCCAAATATCTTTAAAAATAGATATTTAGAGGGGAATTCTAACATGGAGAAATGGGTGGGAATGGATGCGATTGGGGGGGGTTAAATGGGCAAAAATTCCAAGCACGTTGAGAAGCCATCTCCAACCGATAGATATCCGGGTTTTACTGAGGCGGGACAAGGGGCGGGCAACCAACACCCTTCCAGGAAGTGGGTTGGCATTTTATATATGTGAATGAGGCTAGAAGGATTTTACCTGCTTTGCATACAAAGCATACAAACACTCCCTCCAGGATAGAACATTGACCCTAGGGTTGGAGATTGGAACCCCAACCCCACCAGAGTCGAAGATCGGACCCTCCTTTGTGATCGGACCGCCCAGGGTCAGGGATCGGACCACCTTTGGGATCGGACACACAGGGATCGGGGATCAGAGCCTCCCAGTATCGGACCCACCAGGCCCCCCCAAGTCGGGGATCCGAAACCCTCCCCCCCCGGGTTCAGAGCCCACCCCCTGCCAGAGTCAGGGATCATTTCTACCCGGTCCTGCTGCCTCCTCTCGAGTGTTTCCCACTGACTGGAAGCCAAGCATGTCAATGAAGCCGACTTCTGGGCAGGGAAGCTGTCAAGACGAAAAGTCGCATGCCGTGCAGTTAAAACTCCCCCGCCCCCCAAATCAACCTGCCCCAGTAAATATCCAGTCCTTAGTGGCCATCCTTTATTGAGATTTATGTGTTAGATTTCGTTGCACATCAACAATAGCTGCTCATTTGCCTGCAGGGAAATTCTCAGTTGGATGTGAAACCTAAACATAAGTGAAGGCACCTATTAAAATCATAAACTCCCAATTGTGAAACACTGCTGCTAGTGCACTGATTGTGTTTTAGTTGAAAGTTATTTATTGCTCTCATTCAGTCCAGCAAAAATATTGTCCAGAAATGGAGATAGAGAAGCCGAGGAAGGGAAGAGAAGAGTCAGAGCTGGACCACGTGAAGGTGAGGGAGGGGTGGAAATTGGGATCAAAGTGGATGAAATTTTCCAGTTCGGGGCAAGAGCAGGAAGCGGCACCAATGCAGTCATCAATATATCGGAAATAGAGGTGAGGAAGGAGACCTGAGTAGAACTGGAACAAAGAATGTTCCACCCCTCCCATGAAAAGGCAGGCATAGCTAGGGGTTCCCATCACAACAGGAAGTGAGGAAGTGAGTGGAGTCAAAGGAAAAGTTGTTTGAAGTGAGAACCAGTTCAGCCAGGCGGAGGAGGGTGATGATGGATGGGGATTGGTGGGGCCTCAATTCAAGGAAGAAACAGGTTGTCTTGGTGGGTGATGGAGGTTAAAAGATGATTAGAGTTTGGAAGGTTGAGGGGGTGATTGTGGAGGTTCAGAAAAAGATCCGGGACAGAGATTGGCGATTGGGGGCTGTAAGTGATTGCGGGAAGTCAGTGATCCTGGGGGGGGAGGGGGGGTGGGGGGGTGGGTGGGCTGTGGGCGGCGGGATCCGATCATAGGAAAAGAAGCAGGTTAGCTTGTGGGTCCAGGTGGAAGCACTCCTGCTCCTCCTGGCCTACAAGCAAGTGCTGGAAAAGCACTTACCTCTTCCATGCAGCAGTCCTCACCTTCCTTCAGCTTCCAGGTTTTCCGAGGCCCGGGAAACCCAGCTGACCAGTGTTAAAGCTGAAAGAGAGATAAAATATTTCAATGAGTGACCCACCTCCTGGGAGCGGGTTGGTCACCAGGTCCCCATCCTGGGAGCGGGTTGGTCGCCAGGTCCCCATCCTGGGAGCGGGTTGGTCACCAGGTCCCCATCCTGGGAGCGGGTTGGTCACCAGGTCCCCATCCTGGGAGCGGGTTGGTCGCCAGGCCCCCATCCTGGGAGCGGGTTGGTCACCAGGCCCCCATCCTGGGAGCGGGTTGGTCACCAGGTCCCTATCCTGGGAGCGGGTTGGTCGCCAGGCCCCCATCCTGTGAGCGGGTTGGTCACCAGGCCCCCATCCTGTCACCGTTAAAACCGTAAATGGGTGACTTCAGTTCCGGATTGAAATTTTAAAAATTTTAACTTCCCACCTGACCCGAAGCCACCTGTTTTTGGAGGTTAAAATGACCCTTATAGACTCTGTTTCTCTCTCCACAAATGCTGCCTGTTTTATATACAATAACATTACTGTGCCCAACAACTGTTCCTTGAGAATTACATTTATATGGAAGATTATGTAAATAGGATTTTTTAAATGTAACTACAGTGCATGTGTCACCAACTAACTCTTAACTCTTTACTCGCAGTGTGGAATCGCTTTGTGAACCAAGCCAAGAAAAAGAGCTATAACATTCACAGATATGCTTTCTTTTTTAATATTTTTCATCACTTTTCTGACTACCGACAAGAAAATATCCACACAGGAAGGACCCCAAATCAAGATTCCAGAGGAAGTTATTCAACACAATATGGTATTCGATGGCACAATGACCTCACATGGGCTGCTGTCTAGCCCATGCTATGTGATTGAAAAGGCTAGACAGATTTAATTTGGGTGTTGCTCTTCTGGATTGATACAACTAGCCTATCTGCTCCTGTCATTCACAAGTTCACATGATGATAACAGATTCAAAAGTACCAGAAAGAGGTGGAGGTCCTGGTGAAACAGAAGATAAAGAGAAGTAGAGAACCAGATGGTAAGCTTCCTTCTGATATTTCTGAGTGTGATGTAGCGGACAGTGATGGCGAAAGTGAAATACTTGCTGATAGGACCAGCAGAGAGTTGAATACCTCTCCACATTATCAGTGCTAAGGAATGAGCTGCAAAGGGGAATGTACTTAAAGAGCCGGGAAGTTTTAGCACTAATACCAAGTCCATGTGTGATCTTTAATGAAGTATACCAGCACAGCACGCTGCGTGAAACTCCGACTTGAAAGCGGCAGTTTTATCTCCCATTAAGGTCATCTGACCTTACAAGGTCAGTGAGAGAATTTAATGGCGGCATTACTAGTTTGCCAGCATATCATGCTGCATGCTGTTGTCAAGCGGCGTTAAGCTAGAAGAAGGGCTCTTGGCCATGTTGGCCCACAGATGAGGAGAGGCCGAAGGCATCAAAAAAGGAGGCCTTATCCCATACGACTTTACAGGCACCAACGCTCATACCTCCAGCTCTCTGAGGAGCAACGTCTGAGAGGGCTGTGCTTTCGAAAGGAAGTGCTGACAGCGATATGCCATCTCCTACAGGCAGACCTACAGCCTACCAGCATCAACAGGACTCTGCTGCCCATCGCAGTGAAGGTGACTGTGGCGCTGGCCTTCTATGCCTCCGGCTCCTTCCAAGCAGCAGCAGTGGACATATGCAACATCTCTCAATACGTTACACATCGCTACACTCGGCACATTATAAAGGCCCTGTACTCACACAGAATGGATTTTATAAAGTTCTCAATGAGCAGGGACATCCAGAATGAACGGGCACTTCATGATGCTTTCATCTTGCATGAGAGCAGTGTCTCACGGATGCTTCAGTGACAAAGGCTGGCTGTTCGGGGACAAAGGATACAGCCTAGCCACCTGGTTCATGACTACCCCTCCACAACCCCACCACAGAAACCAATGAGAGCCATGCTACACAACTTGGCCATTATGAGGGGCCAGGCATTGCCAGTGGGGATTGCAGCTCTACCTCAGGAGGAGGAGGATGATGATGAGGAGCTTGGCAAGGCACCGATTGCACAGCCACCCCATCCACGGGGGAGGCAGTGTGGAGATGGTGCCGGACCAAAAGCTGCACGTTACCACCTCATAATTGACTGGTTTGGGGTATTGAAGTTGCACGTTCAGCCATGATAAATCCCCAGGGCCTGATGGACTGCATCCCAGAGTACTTAAGGAGGTGGCCTTGGAAATAGCGGATGCATTGACAGTCATTTTTCAACATTCCATAGACTCTGGATCAGTTCCTATGGAGTGGAGGGTAGCCAATGTAACCCCACTTTTTAAAAAAGGAGGGAGAGAGAAAACAGGGAATTATAGACCGGTCAGCCTGACATCGGTAGTGGGTAAAATGATGGAATCAATTATTAAGGATGTCATAGCAGCGCATTTGGAAAGAGGTGACATGATAGGTCCAAGTCAGCATGGATTTGTGAAAGGGAAATCATGCTTGACAAATTTTCTGGAATTTTTTGAGAATGTTTCCAGTAGAGTGGACAAGGGAGAACCAGTTGATGTGGTGTATTTGGACTTTCAGAAGGGTTTCGACAAGGTCCTACACAAGAGATTAATGTGCAATGTTAAAGCACATGCGATTGGGGGTAGTGTGCTGACGTGGATTGAGAACTGGTTGGCAGACAGGAAGCAAAGAGTAAGAGTAAATGGGTACTTTTCAGAATGGCAGGCAGTGACTAGTGGGGTACCGCAAGATTCTGTGCTGGGGCCCCAGCTGTTTACATTGTACATTAATGATTTAGACGAGGGGATTAAATGTAGTATCTCCAAATTTGCAGATGACACTAAGTTGGGTGGCAGTGTGAGCTGCGAGGAAGATGCTATGAGGCTGCAGAGTGACTTGGATAGGTTAGGTGAGTGGGCAAATGCATGGCAGATGAAATATAATGTGGATAAATGTGAGGTTATCCATTTTGGTGGTAAAAACAGAGAGACAGACTATTATCTGAATGGTGACAGATTAGGAAACGGGGAGGTGCAACGAGACCTGGGTGTCATGGTACATCAGTCATTGAAGGTTGGCATGCAGGTACAGCAGGTGGTTAAGAAAGCAAATGGCATGTTGGCCTTCATAGCGAGGGGATTTGAGTACAGGGGCAGGGAGGTGTTACTACAATTGTACAGGGCCTTGGTGAGGCCACACCTGGAGTATTGTGTACAGTTTTGGTCTCCTAACTTGAGGAAGGACATTCTTGCTATTGAGGGAGTGCAGCGAAGGTTCACCAGACTGATTTCCGGGATGGCGGGACTGACATATCAAGAAAGACTGGATCAACTGGGCTTGTATTCACTGGAGTTCAGAAGAATGAGAGGGGATCTCATAGAAACTTTTAAAATTCTGATGGGTTTAGACCGGTTAGATGCAGGAAGAATGTTCCCAATGTTGGGGAAGTCCAGAACCAGGGGTCACAGTCTAAGGATAAGGGGTAAGCCATTTAGGACCGAGATGAGGAGAAACTTCTTCACCCAGAGAGTGGTGAACTTGTGGAATTCTCTACCACAGAAAGTTGTTGAGGCCAATTCACTAAATATATTCAAAAAGGAGTTAGATGTAGTCCTTACTACTAGGGGGATCAAGGGGTATGGCGAGAGAGCAGGAATGGGGTACTGAAGCTGTATGTTCAGCCATGAACTCATTGAATGGCGGTGCAGGCTCGAAGGGCCGAATGGCCTACTCCTGCAACTATTTCCGATGTTTCTATGTTTTTATGTTTGCTTGAATGGAGGAAGCTGAGGGATGCATCTAATACTGGCCATGCTATATGCCACCATAAAGGCAAATCTATGCTGAACTTTGCAATGATACACACAACTCCAATGGCAAAGGGTCAAAGTTACATTTTTATCAAAAAAAGTAACACAATCCGCCCTGTCCAAAATCAAATGATGCAATAAACAGCGCTCTGCTGCAAGTAACTCAACAAGTGCATTAATGAAAAACAATTATTTACAGGCGTACTCTGAATACATCAAGGTTGTCCCACTCATTAATGGGACTTGCCCTGAGATTTCTCCCCTTCCATTCATCAAGCTCCCATGCCTGCTGCTCCTCCTCAATGAGGCCTCAGTGCCTACAGCAAGGCTGCTTGATGGCTGCTGTGTTAGCGGTGCAGACAGTGCAGATGGCCTCGGATGATGCCATGGACCAGCTTTGGGCCTGGAAGGCCCAGCCACGGATTGCTGCGCCTCAGCATCGATGGAAGCAGTCTCCGATGGCTCGTGTGTGGACCACATAAGGTGCATGGTCAGGGAGTCAACAGTGCGAGCTGGAATTCTGTCATTCTGATGAAGGAAAGCAACTTCCATTTCCTGGGAACCACTGACATTCAGACAGGGCTGGGCCTCAGCTTCTGGAGCACGATGTGTCACCACAACTTGCTGGGCTGCTTCTGCACTGTCACTTCCCCTTTGGACAGAGGGGATGCCAGAGAGGATGGCACCAGTCAGTGACCACATGACATCACCAAGCTGTAATGTAGCTTGTGCCTGCAATGCGATTGCTGCTGCGTCGTTATCCATGGCACGGGCAATACACGCTGGCATGCCACTGTCGTTGCTGGAAGCCACCCGCCTGTGAGTGGGCAAGGATGCACTCGCTGAAGTCCTCATATGCACGGACATTGTGTGAAGCAGCCTCCGCAACATTCACAGCAAGTTTGTCGATGCTCTGGGGGATCCTACCCATTGCACCCATGAGGTCACGGTGCATTTTTGTATTCTCCCTGGACATTGCCACCAAGTCCGGGTCCACATCTGCCTGTTCTTCAGCAGGAACAATGTGTTGACTCACCCTCCGGGGAGCTGGACTCTGAGCTTCCCCTTCCGCTCGGCGTTACTGTAGATCAGGAGTCCCAGAGTCCTCAAACCCCCGGAAATCGCCTTTGTCCCCAGATGTTGTGTCGGCAGATGGTGCGACTGTTGGACTGTGAGGTTCAGGCAGCACACTTTCATCCCCTCCCTCATCGTCTCCCCCGTGCCCAGATGTAGATGCCTCATAGGAAGGCTGGCGAGCTTGCGGCTGGTCACCTACAAGCAGAAAACAACAGACGTGTGGTTAGCAGCAGGGGAGGGGACAGGGTGATAGCAGGAAGGTGTCTTTGGACATGTACGTGTAAATGGGCTAGGCAACTTCATATTAAGGGTCAATGAAGTCACATCAGTCATGTGTTCCATTTACATACTGTCACTACCTAAAGGGGTCTCAGCATTGCCCCTTGCCACTGTCCGAATTGGGGTGCCCATGATGGCCGAAACTCGCTGTTCCACCTCAGTGAGCTCCATCGGCTGAGACTGTCTGCCTCCTGTTCGTAATTGCTCCGTCTGTAATGGGAGAGCTTGGCCTGCAATAAGAACAAAAAGAAGAGTTCAGTAAGGGTCCACCTCCTGTTGTGCCACATGTGCCTTCCTAGTTCGATAGCTGTCACTGTGTGGATGTGCAAATATCTTCACTTCAATCTGTGTGGCTGATGACTGGGGCTTTTCAAAGATTGGGAGGAGATGAGAGCCAAGTAGCATAGCGGCAGTGGGAGTGAAGTATGAGGAGGCTTGACAATGATTTTATAACAAGAGGGTAGGTGCATCCTGATTGCAGAGGCAATGGCTGGAAATGTGAGCCTTCAGCTTTCTGCTTTTGAATGATAAGAGAGTCAAGGGTTATGGAGAGTGGGCAGGGAAGTGGAATTGAGGCCAAGATCAGATCAGCGATGATCTTATTGAATGGCAGGGCAGGCTCAAGGGCCCAAATGGCCTACTCCTGCTACTATTTCTTATGTTCTTATATTCTTTTGCTGCATTCTACAACCCACACCATGGCAAGCAAAACACTGAGAAGGGGCAGCGCCATCAAAGATTAACATTGTGTGAGACATTGATCTTGCAAGATGGCTGGCCTACATAAATGTGAAGGGTACACATCCTGATGACCTTCGTGGGGTCGTTGAACTTCATGTGGCATTGTGTGCCAGTTCTGGCCACCGTGGTCTGCCACTGACACCTCCTGTGCTATCTCCCATTAGCCTGTCCAGCACTACCCCCCTAGTGATAGTGATTGTCTCAAGGTCCTCCCTTCCCACATTCCTGTGACCAGCAATTTTTGGCATGGTTTTTTTGTCTTCCACTCTGAAGACCGAAGCAAAATAATTGTTTAAGGTCTCAGCCATTTCCACATTTCCCATTATTAAATCCCCCTTCTCATCTTCTAAGGGACCAACAGGCCAGTCAGCCTAACCTCGGTGGTGGGAAAATTATAGGAAAAATTCTGAAGGACAGGATAAATCTTCATTGAGAAAGACACAGATTAATCAAGAACAGTCGGCACGGATTTGTTAAGGGAAGGTCGTGTCTAACAAACTTAATTGAATTTTTTGAAGAGGTAACAAGGATGGTCGATGAGGGTAGTATGTTTGATGTAGTGTATATGGATTTTAGCAAGGATTTTGACAAAGTCCCACACGGCAGACTGGTCACGAACGTAAAAGCCCATGGGATCCAGGGCAAAGTGGCAAGTTGGATCCAAAATTAGCTCAAAGGCAGGATGCAGAGAGTAATGATTATGAGTGTTTTTGTGACTGGAAGGCTGTTTCCAATGGGGTTCCACAGGGCTCATTACTAGATCCCTTGCTTTTTGTGGTATACATCAATGATCATGGGCTAGGTTTTACACTTTTGTGCCTATCACCCAAAAAGTGGCTGCATTTACGGCATGGGTGGTAAAAATGCGTTTTCAGATCGCTGCATTGTCACCCATTCTCAAAGCCCCTAGTCTCCATTTTAAAAATTGGGCGTTACCATGAGCAATCTGAAATGGGCGTTAGAGTTAAATCTCTCTGACCTTCTGCCGTAAAGTGTTGCCGTCTTTAGCAATGGCATGGCAACGCTCATTTCCCGCGATTCATGAGGTCAGGGATTATCATTACATGCGCAGAAGAGGTGACAGAGAGAGGGAACAGAGAGGGACTGAAAGCATGTGTGGGTGTAGTATGTGCTTGTTTGGCTGTTGTGGGAGGCACGAGGGAGATTCACCAGTCGCAAAAAGCCTACTGAGCACTTAGAACATAGTTGGTACCGAGTTTTTGTCCAACAAATAATATATAACATGGAAGGGATGGAGGAGGCCCTGGAGCTGTTAGTCAGGAACACTGGTGGCAGACAGCTCCCAGTGGTCCCGGAGCGCGGCACTGCACCCCAAGGTGCCGCACCCCCATTCCAATGACACGAGAGCCAGGAGCAACATCTTGCTTCTGGCTTGGAGCACATTCCCATCTTGGGACCATCCACTCCCGTATTCGTCCAGCAGTGGGTCGGCCGTCATTCACCCCCCCTCCCAATGAAGCAACACCTGAGGAACTCCTCAGCCAGGCGGTTTGGAGTCAGGAGGGGAAGGGAAAGGAGTAGAGGTGGGGAGGAGAAGAGGAGGGGTAGAGGGAAAAGGTTGGTTTTTACAGATATCCTTATGATTTCAGACAAATGTTCAGTTTAAATGTTTTTTATTTAACATAACCTTGTTGCGCATTGGCTCAGATAGCTGCACTGTTACACATTGGTGATTCCTTAACATCAAAGGATATAATTACACTTAACTTGAATTAACTTAAACTTTAACTGTCACCAAGATGATGCCCACCATTGATGTATCACCTGCACATCCAGCACTGTGTCAGCCTTGTAAATAACACCAATGTTCTTTCAGGCAAAGCTATCATTGATGAGCTCCTGACTTAAGGCTCTTGCAGCTATCATGCCACCATGGGCCCTTTCATGCGGTCTACAGGGGGGCGGGGGCATGGCTTCAGCATCAGCCTGATTGTCTGGTTCGATGTCAGCATCCACTTCCTCGTCCTCCTCTTCCTCTCTCTCCTGAGGTGGACTGTCACACTCTTCTGGTAATTCTTGTCCCCTCCTGATAGCCAAGTTGTACAGCATGGAGCACACCACAACAAATTGAGCTACCTGCTCAGGGTGGTATTGGAGCTCGCCCCCTGAGTGATCCAGGCATCTAAAGCGCTGCTTAAGCACTTCAATGGTTTTCTCCACGATATTGCGTGTGGCTCTGTGGCTCTCATTGTATCGCTTCTCAGTTTCAGTGTGGGTGTCGCACAGCGAGGTCATCAGCCAGGTGGCGAGGCCATATCCTTTGTCACCAAGTATCCAGCATTGACCTTGTGGCTGATTGTATCTGACTTGTTTAACAGTGCTCTCACACAGGATGTGAGCATCAGGGATGCTGCCCAGAAATTTAGCATTCACTGCCATAATAATTTGCTGGTGGTTGACAACATTCAGGGAGTGAAATCCCTTGCGGTTCCTGAAAACCTCTGCATCCTGAAAAGTTGCCCGTATCGCGATGTGCATGCAATCTATTGCTCCCTGCACCTTGGGGAAGTTAACAATTCAGTAGAATCCTAGAGCCCTCTCAGTCTGAGCCTCTCTGGTCATAGGGAAGCTGATAAAGTCCGTCCTGCGTGTGTACAGGGCTTCAGTGACCTGACTAATGCAGCAATGTGTGGTATGTTGAGATAGATCGCAAATGTCGCCAGCTGAGGCCTGAAAAGAACCCATAGAACGACATTGCCACAGTGACTTTGACCTCGACGGACAATGCGATCCTGATTGTGTTGGCAGACTGACGATCTCCCCTGATGAGCTGCATATCTCACTGATAACCTCTTTGTAGAAGTGCAGTCTCCGAAGGCAGGTGGTGTTGGGCAAGTTGAGGTAAGACTGCTTCTCCCTGTACTTGCGGTGGGTGTAAAGTCTGGTCCTCCTCATCAGTCTGTCACATCTTACATTGAGTACATGATGCTGTTGAGCTTACCTTCTGCCATCTCGAGTCTGCAGCATGTAAGTGCTCATCAAGAGAGGGTGAGAAAGGACAGGCCCCATTCCAATAGCTATCTCTTTTCCACCGATTTGTCACAAAGAATGAATGTCCCGATGAAGACACCTATTAAATTCCAATTGTCCACAATATGATAAAGATGTTTGTTCAGATGTCCTCATCATCTCCAAAGACCTCCAGAGTACATCCGAACTCCCCCAATGTTGAAACAGAGCAGCCTTTTAAATGATGCGACATGTGATTTAGAACATGGCGTCCATACAGCTGTGAGTAGTTCCGGTTAGTTCCACTTTTTCCCGGCGTTTTTTGGGCAAGTGATATTGTGGGCAAGATGTGTGCGAGGTGGTGAAAGTGATACTGGGCGATCTCCTGGGCGTTAGTTTTGGCAAATGTGATCTTTACGACAAAATAAAATGGGTGGTCGGTATTATTGAATCTCGGCAATAATTACTTGCAGAAAGTAACGCTGGGCGATATTATGGGCATTGGTTTCACCCATTCTGATGACTCCGCCCCAAAAAAGTGGACGGGCGGTATTAATTTTTCCCGGCGTTACGTACATAGGGAAAGTAACGCTTGGCGATAAGTGTCTGGAAAATGGACGTCAGTTTCCATTTTGTGGCTAAATGGGCGATATCTAGGCGTTATACCTCATTTCAGCAGTAAAATGGACATTAAGTGGGCGTTATGCATGCAAAAAAAGCATAAAATCTAGCCCCTAGACTTGAATATAGGGGGTATGACTAAGAAGTTTGCAGATGATCCTAAAATTGGCTGTGTGGTTGATAATGAAGAAGAAAGCTGTAGACTGCAGGAAGATATCAATCAACTGGTCAGGTGGGCAGAACAGTGGTAAATGGAATTCAATCCAGAGATGTGTGAGGTAATGCATTTGGGGAGGGCTAACAAGGCAAGGGCATACACATTAAGTGGTAGGACACTGAGACATGTAGAGAAACAAAGGGATCTTGGAGTGCATGTCCACAGATCCTTGAAGGTAGCAGGCCAGGTAGATAAGGTGATTAAGAAGGCATATGGAATGCTTTCCTTTATTAGCCAAGGCATAGAATACAAGAGCAGGGGTGTTATGTTTAAACCGTATAAAACAGTAGTGAGGCCACAGCTAGAATACTGCATGGAGTTCTGGTCACCGCATTACAGGAAGGATGTGATTGTACTGGAGAGGGTACAGAAGTGACGATGATGTTGCCGGGAGTGGAGAATCTTAGCTATGAGAACAGATTGGTTAAGCTGGGTTTGTTTTCCTTGGGACAGAGGAGGTTGAGGGGAGACCTCATTGAGGTGCATAAAATTATGAGGGGCCTAGATATAGTGGATAGAAAGGGCCTATTTCCCTTAGCAGAGGGGTCAACAACCAGGGGGCATAAATTTAATGTAATTGGTAGAAGGTTTAGAGGAAATTTGACGGGAAATTTCTTCACCCAGAGGGCTGTGGGGTCTGGAACTCACCGCCTGAAAGGGTGGTAGATGCAGAAACCCTCACCACATTTAAAAAGTACTTGGATGTGCACTTGAAGTGCTGTAACCTGCAGGGTTACGGACCTAGAGCTGGAAAGTGGGATTAGGCTGGATAGCCTCTTGTTGGCCGGCATGGACACGATGGACCGAAATGGCCTCCTTTCGTGCTGTAAATTTCTATGATTCTATGGATCAGTATGGGAATTTCAGAAAGCGACGTTTGTTAATACTTGACATGATCCAGCCAAATTTGGTGGTGGGTGACCAAACCAGTTGTGCACAAAGTTCATTCAAATCTGCAGTCCTCAGACTTAAAGGTACAAAGATGGAACCCATTATAGAGGTACAACAATGTCAGAGACGATGAGTGACTAACTGAGAATGAGGGTGTTGAAGGTAGGAGTGAGGGAGCTGTTTAGCAGCTCAGTAAGTGTATAGATATCTCGACTTACAACAATTAAGATTATGTGGCAAATCAAATAGTTTGCTGATACCTTTTCATGAGGATAACGTTCTTTTAAAGCAGTAGTTTAATTTGTTCGCTGAAATGATTAACTTAATTCACTCAAGGTCTTTACTCTCACTTTCTCAGAACCATGAGATTGCCTTGTTATTGTTTCACAGGCATCCATTCTGGCAAAGATGTGTGTTCCACCACCGAATGAGATTATACTTGAAAAATGTTACTTAAAGAGCTCTTCAAATTTCTTCAGTCAAATCAGACAATCAGATCTAATTGCAGCCTGCGTTATTCAACAGGCAGCACTCATACTTCCCCCAGCTACAGGACCAATGATTAACATCGAATAAACTGCGGAGGAGGCAGAATGCACATATATGAATCTGGGGTTATGTAATGGTGAAAATGTTGACTGTCCTGTTTATTCAGCAACCATGTTATTAATAAATGATTGAAATGTAGCTTACATACAGCATTCATCACTAAGAAAATAAGCACGGATAAAGCATTTTTATATAAAGGTTGACCTTTATAGATGATGGGCATTACAAGGTAGTTTGGCTGATGGTAGTTGAATTGCATAGAGGCTATATCTAGTTCATTGAGAATTAATTGTGCTTTTGCCATTCACATCACAAATCCACATGAAACAGAATAAAACAATACTTTTAGTAGTGTCTCATTCAATCATTTAAAGAGTCTGGCTTTATCCTTCCATATTCAGTATTTTGGACTAACAAACATTTTTGTCTAACTTATTTGGAGAGAATTTGCTGCTGGATATGTGGTTGACTTCATTACCCACTGAAAATAATGCAGCCACAGCGGTAAAGGATCTAGTTTAATATTTACATTTCTACCAGCACTATTTAACTATGTTAGCCATGGCTCAGTGGTAGTAATCTCATCCTGAGTTAGAAGGTTGTGGGTTCAAGTCTCACTCCAGAGATGTGCGCATAAAATATAGACTGCCACTCCAGTGCAATACTGAGGGAGTGCTGCGCTGTCAGAAGTACTGTCTTTTGGATGAAACATTAAACCAACAGCCCCATCTGCCCTCTTAGGTAGATGTAAAAAATCCTATTGCACTATTTCGAACAGAAGGGCAGTTTTCCCTGGTGTCCTGGTCAAAATATATCCCTCAATCAACTTCACTGAAACAGATTGTCTGGTTATTATCACATTGCTGTTCGTGGGACCTTGTGTGCAAACTGACTGCTGCGTTTCCTACATTAAAACAGTGATTGTACTTCAAAAGTACTTCATTGGCTGTAAAGCGCTTTGGGATATTCTGAGATTGTGAAATGCAAGTCTTTGTTTCTTTTATGCTTTTACTCAAATTGAATAACGCTACTGGTGTGGAAGATCCCAGCAATTACAAGCTGCATCATATTTCTTTTTGACTAGTATTCAGCATCCCTTGATTCTGGAATTCTGCTCATGTAAAGAGGGATAACATTAAAAAATATATTTTCACTGGTGAATAATGTAATAGAGTATGCTTTTGTCTGACATTCTCACCAGCCTATTTCTCAAAGCAAAAAACAGGCAGCAATTGTTGTCTATAAACTCTTAATTAATAAAATCAGTTGTTCAACTCAGAAATGGCATACAGTGGGGAGATCAGGTAATATCTTAAAAGAATTGAAGGCAGAGAGCATAGGAACAGGAGTAGGCCATTCCGTCCCCTTGCGTCTATACCGCATTTCTTTTAGATCATGGCTGATCTGTAACTCAACTCCATTTATCTGTCAAATCTCCATTTCGCTTGATACCCTTACCAAAATGAAATCAATATATTCCAGACTTGAAAATTTCAATTGACCCATCATCCAAAGCCTTTCGGTGGAGAGAGTTCTAGATTTTCACTGAAACTTGTGTGAAAAAGTGCTTCGTGATTTGATTTCTAAATGATCTAGTTTCAAGATTCCCCCAGGAGAGGAACTAGTTTCTCTGTATCTATCCTATTGAATCTTTTTATCCTTTGCAACATTTCAAATATTTTTTTCCTCTTTCCTCACTGTCAAAACAGATACAGAATACTGATTTAACAGTATAAAAACAGAAAATGCTGGAAATCTCAGCTGCTTTAGCAAGTCTGTAATGTTCTCATTGTCCAGTATTATCTCACCTCCACCAGTCTGTAATGGGGCTATATTCTGTGTGATATCGGCTAGGCCATCCGTTAAATATCTCTCCCGATTTTCATTTCTATTGAAGTCACTGTTTAATTGGTGGCCTAGCCGAAATCGTACATTTTACACTAGCACTCAAAGTCAAAATTACCCTCATTTGTCTTAATATATATAAAAACCTTTGTTGTTAACTTTGATATTGCTTGCAAAGTTTTTTTTTCATATTCCCTGTTACTTTCTTCGTATCCCTTTGTTGCTTTTTATAGCTCTCCCAATCCGATGGATTTCCACATTTCTTTGCTTTTGTGTAATCCTTTTCTTTTAGCTTGATACTGTCTCTTACTTCGTTTGTTGACCATGGTTGCCTAACTACACAAATGGAGCCTTTGCATTTTAGCGATGTGTATTGTTTTGGTCTCCTTACCTAAGGAAGTATATACTTGCCATAGAGGGAGTGCAACAAAGGTTCACCAGACTGATTCCTGGGATGGGGTCGGGGGTGATTGTCCTATGAGGAGATATTTAGTAGACTAGGTCTATATTCTCTACAGTTTAGAAGAATGAGAGGTGATCTCATTGAAACATACAAAATTCTTATAGGGCTTGACAGGGTAGATGCAGGGAGGATGTTTCCATGGGCTGAGGAGTCTAGAATCAGAGGTCACAGTCTCAGAATAAGGGGTTGGCCATTTAGGACTGAGATGAGAAGAAACTTCTTCACTCAGAGGATGGTGAATCTTTGGAATTCTCTTCCCCAGAGAGGTGTGGAGGATCAGTCTTTGAGTATAAGACAGAGATTGACAGATTTTTGGATATTAAGGGAATCAAGGGATATGGGGATAGTGCAGGAAACTGGAGTTGAGGTAAAAGATCAGCCACAATCTAATTGAATGGTGGAGCAGGCTTGAGAGGCCGAATGGCCTACTCCTGCTCCTAATTTTTATGTTCTTATGTACTAGTTTGGTATGGTATCAAAAATCTCTTTGAAAACTTCCCACTGTTTGTCTCTAGGTTTACGCAGTTCAATCAATTAATTTATCTTTCCTTTAAAGTATGCCTCACTTAATTTAAAACCTATCTTTGTGATTCTTCCTCCTCCCTCTCAAACCTAGGGGAATAATTGGGGGCGATGCCACTCGCAAGACACAAGACTTTGCGCCAGGTGCAGAAATCTCGCCTCTGGCGAGAAATTGGGGTTACCGCCCCCGAAAGGAAGTGGAGTGCAAAATAAAGCGCTCCACTTCCTTTCTGGAGCGGTAGTGGGATGGACGGGTTAGGAGCATGTTGCAGTGTTACTCATTGGACTGTGTAGCGCTGCCGTGTAAGAGGGGCTTTTCCCTTAATTAAAGGGAAGGGCCCAAGTTACAAATCCTGCATTATAAAAATGGTCCTACCTGGACCACCGGGGAGCAGGGGTGTCGCGCCAACAGCCTGGCACTTAAGCAGAATGCCGGGCTGACCAATCGCGGCACGGACCCCGTATTCAATGCTATAAACTGCATATCTGAAGTAAATAGTAAATGTGAATCATGGATTTTCAAATATTGGTTTACGCAAGTGTGCAAGTGATGGATTATTTGATAAATCATTGCTTGGAGATTCATTAAGATGAACAACAAGGTGCTTTCTTGATATGTAAAGGACAAGTAAGAAATGTAAGTGAACGGCGAAAACCCATAGTACAGGCTATCACCTTGGATACAAAAAGAGCAAGTGAGAAGGTAAGGTGAATCACAAGTTGCCAAGATTGGAAACTGTATTGGAAATGATCTTTTTTAAAGTCTAACTTCAATGTAAAATGTTTAATATCACCAGTAAAGAAGGTACAGGGGTGAGGGGGTGATGGGAGGCTCAGAGATCATGGAGGCAGAGTCCAGTGGCAGCAACAGCCCAGATTATTTTCATAGGATCCTTTGCTGGGTCTCTTCGGCTGTATTGCATGTGGAACTGATCAGATCATCCATGTTGCATGCTCCGACCAGTTCCAAGCTACACTGGTAATTTGGACCCTAGAACCCCGATTTGCATATTAACAGGGGCCTATCTCCTAAAAGAGACAGCACTTTGGGCACCCAGCAGTAGACCCCTTTCAAAATGATGTCAACCACATTGTTATATTTAATACGGCATGTTAAGTATTTCACAAGAAAATTGGACTTTAAAAATGTTTTTAAATACACAAAATGCAATATACTGACCCTATTTTAATGCTGTTACTGTCCCATTAACGTTAAACGAAACTTTGTGGTTTCAACAAAGCTCAAAGGGAGCAAAGCATGAAAGAATAGTGAATTTACAGCTTAAGAGGAATAAGAGAGGCAGATTCAGGGAAACAAATACAAGAGAAGCAAAAAAGGATATGATAGAGTAAGTTTAATAATTTAATGACACGAATAATGCATCTGTCAGATTGTGCCCTCCAATAGCAGGTATCTCCGGTTTGTAACTTACTTTCCTGCCTCCATTTTAAGCCCTTTCATGCAATACTGCATTATCCAACCAACGGCTGGATAGGGGAACTATTTGAAGGTGTCTGGCAATTGTTCTCTTCAACCAGCTGTTAAGGGTTGTGTGGGAGTAGTGTAGGCCGATTTCTCATCTCAACCAGTTGATGTTGAGAACTCCTCATGTGGAGAATTGTGAAGAGTTCAGAAATATTGTGTGTGGTGTAGAGATCACAGCTTGCTGACAGTGAAAAAATAAATAAAAATATAGTCATTGGAGAAATGAGGCATTGACAAAGTTATATTTATATTGAAAAATTCAGGGAATGGATCTTGAAGGGAAATTATTTCCCTTTTATTCATTATAGTGGGCAGAAAATTATAAGCTGTGATTTCCCATATTGCATTCCTTTCCCTCTCCCCACTTGTAGTATAAAGGGCAGAATTGATCCTGAAAACTGCAAATGTTGGACATTTGAAATATAAACAGAAAAGGCTGTAAATTTACAGCAAGTCAATAAGCATCTGAGAGAGAGAGAGAGAGAGAGAGATAGGCTAATGGTTTGCGTTCTTGTATAAATTGTTTCACCTGAAATATTAACCGATCTTTTACTTTCAGATGCTGATCAAATCTATATTGCATTTTGTGTATTTTAAATTTTTTTAAAGTCCAATTTCCTTGTAAAATATTTAACATGCATACAGGCCATTGTAAAAAAGACTAAAGACTTGGATTTATATCGTGTCTTTCACGACCACCGGACGTCTCAAAGCACTGTACAGCCAATGAAGTACTTTTGGAGTGTCGTCACTGTTGTAATGTGGGAAACATGGCTGAACTATTGTCAATCAGATATAGATCATGCTTTTAAAATTGTCACAAACCTGCTTTCCAGGAAACAATGTTGTGAAGATTGAAGTATCTTTTATGGAATATTTTTTCCCTCACAGGTGATGTTCTTTCCCCGTCGTGATATGTTAAAACTCTTTTGCTGTGTTTGTGCTGAAAGAAAAATGTTTATTAGTTACCACGTTCAGGGAATTGCATATTTTTAGAAATATATTTTCACTCATGCAACAATTTATATGCTGATCACAATTCAGGACTTTTTTGTTTTTATGAAAAATATTTGGAAATTTGTTATGTTTAAATATTGTATTTTTAAACAAAGTGAATTCATACAGATTTAAAACAAAACACCACAGACTGCAAGCATTGAAGATGCGTATTAAAGCTAGAAGAGGCAGTTGATGTCATTGAGCCACTGAGGGAGGAGTTTTAATTGGCAAAGGCGAGTGGGTTGGGGGCGGATGAGAAGGTAAAGATTTTAAAATACTCAAACCTGACCCAACCCACTTCTAACCCACCCACTTCCAATTTTAATGGGAGCGGGTTGGAAGACGGGTGCCCAATCTGCTCTCAGGAGGCGCTCACTGAAATATTTTAAGGAGGTTGCGTACCTTCATTTTTAACTTATGGAGGCCGGGATTCCCAGACCTCAGGAATCCCAGCAAGTAAAAGGTGGTGAGAAGTACTGGATCCATGAGGTAAGTGCAAGTCTTTATTGCACTGCCGGTGGGCCAGGAGAAGGAAGAGTGTTTCCCCCAACCCAACAAGCTTACCTATAAATATCCCACGATAGGATCCCATGATCAAATGACCCCCCACCACCCCACTATGTCCTATTCACTCCGGCCCGTGATGTCTGATTAACCCCCGGCGATGTTCAATTCATCCTAACCCCCTAACCCGATATCCGATTCACCCCAAACCTCCCCCGATGCCTGACCCTCCCCCTCCTCACAATGTCCGATTCACTCACCTCCCCCCGCCCCCACGATGTCCAATTCTCCCCCACGCAATGTCTGATTCACTCCCAGCCCTCCCACGATATCTGATTCACCCCCACCTCACCGCGATGCCCAATCCACACTGTCCCTCAAGGAAGCCTATGCCACCCTCCTGCAGATTGTGGACCTTTTGCCCGCCCCAATCGTTGATCTCCCCTCCCCCCCACAGCCCCGATGTCCTCTCTCCCACCCAAAACGCAATGGCCGACCTTCACCTTCCACCACGATGGCCGATATTTCGACTCCCACCCCGCACCCCACTCACCCGATTTCTAGGGACTGTTTCCAAGCCCCCAGCCTGTTAATTTCGTTGGCTGACGGGCAGGAAATGGAGCCAAAATATGATAATGAGGTAATTCCATTAAGATCGGCAGAGCCTCCATGTCCCTGGTTTTGCCGGGTTCTCCAGACGTTTTTGGCCTCCCCCACACCACATCCCCATAAATATGGGGGTCATGATATCCAGTTCAGATCATGAGGGGGTCCTAATTTTACATGCCTGGGTTACACTATAGTATAATTAGTGTCGGACACTGAGAACATAAGAACATAAGAAATAGGAACAGGAGTAGGCCATACGGCCCCTCGAGCCTGCTCCGCCATTCAATAAGATCATGGCTGATCTGATCATGGACTCAGCTCCACTTCTCCGCCAGCTCCCCATAACCCCTTATCCCCTTATGGTTTAAAAAATTGTCTATTTCTGTCTTAAATTTATTCAATGTCCCAGCTTCCACAGCTGTCTGAGGCAGTGAATTACACAGATTTACAACCCTCTGAGAGAAGAAATTTCTCCTCATCTCTCTTTTAAATGGGCAGCCCCTTATTCTAAGATCGTGCCCTCTAGTTCTTGTATACCCCATCAATGGAAACATCCTCTCTGCATCCACCTTGTCAAGCCCCCTGATAACCTTATACGTTTTGATAAGATCACCTCTCATTCTTCTGAATTCCAGTGAGTAGAGGCCCAACCTACTCAATCTTTCCTCATAAGTCAACCTCCTCATAGAACCATAGAAAAACATAGAAAATAGGTGCAGGAGTAGGCCATTCGGCCCTTCTAGCCTGCACCGCCATTCAATGAGTTCATGGCTGAACATGCAACTTCAGTACCCCATTCCTGCTTTCTCGCCATACCCCTTGATCCCCCTAGTAGTAAGGACTTCATCTAACTCCTTTTTGAATGTATTTAGTGAATTGGCCTCAACAACTTTCTGTGGTAGAGAATTCCACAGGTACACCACTCTCTGGGTGAAGAAGTTTCTCCTCATCTCGGTCCTAAATGGCTTACCCCTTATCCTTAGACTGTGACCCCTGGTTCTGGACTTCCCCAACATTGAGAACATTCTTCCTGCATCTAACCTGTCTAAACCCATCAGAATTTTAAACGTTTCAATGAGGTCCCCTCTCAATCTTCTGAACTCCAATGAATACAAGCCCAGTTGATCCAGTCTTTCTTGATAGGTCAGTCCCGCCATCCCGGGAATCAGTCTGGTGAACCTTCGCTGCACTCCCTCAATAGCAAGAATGTCCTTCCTCAGGTCAGGAGACCAAAACTGTACACAATACTCCAGGTGTGCCCTCACCAAGGCCCTGTACAACTGCAGCAATACCTTCCTGCCCCTGTACTCAAATCCCCTCACTATGAAGGCCAACATGCCATTTGCTTTCTTAACCGCCTGCTTTACCTGCATGCCAACCTTCAATGACTGATGTACCATGACACCCAGGTCTCGTTGCACCTCCCCTTTTCCTAATCTGCCACCATTCAGATAATAGTCTGTCTCTCTGTTTTTACCACCAAAGTGGATAACCTCACATTTATCCACATTATACTTTATCTGCCATGCATTTGCCCACTCACCTAACCTATCCAAGTCACTCTGCAGCCTCATAGCATCCTCCTCGCAGCTCACACTGCCACCCAACTTAGTGTCATCCGCAAAATTGGAGATACTGCATTTAATCCCCTTGTCTAAATCATTAATGTACAGTGTAAACAGCTGGGGCCCCAGCACAGAACCTTGCGGTAACCCACTAGTCACTGCCTGCCATTCTGAAAGGTCCCCATTTACTCCTACCCTTTGCTTCCTGTCTGACAACCAGTTTTCAATCCATGTCAGCACACTACCCCCAATCCCATGTGCTTTAACTTTGCACATTAATCTCTTGTGTGGGACCTTGTCGAAAGCCTTCTGAAAGTCCAAATATACTACATCAACTGGTTGTCCCTTGTCTACTCGACTGGAAACATCCTCAAAAAATTCCAGCAGATTTGTCAAGCATGATTTCCCTTTCACAAATCCACGCTGACTTGGACCTATCATGTCACCTCTTTCCAAATGCGCTGTTATGCCATCCTTAATAATTGATTCCATCAATTTACCCACTACCGACGTCAGGCTGACCAGTCTATAATTCCCTGTTTTCTCTCTCCCTCCTTTTTTAAAAAGTGGGGTTACATTGGCTACCCTCCACTCGATAGGAACTGATCCAGAGTCAATGGAATGTTGGAAAATGACTGTCAATGCATCCACTATTTCCAAGGCCACCTCCTTAAGTACTCTGGGATGCAGTCCATCAGGCCCTGGGGATTTATCGGCCTTCAATCCCATCAATTTCCCCAACACAATTTCCCGACTAATGAAGATTTCCCTCAGTTCCTCCTCCTTACCAGACCCTCGGACCCCTTTTATATCCGGAAGGTTGTTTGTGTCCTCCTTAGTGAATACCGAACCAAAGTACTTGTTCAATTGGTCCGCCATTTCTTTGTTCCCCGTTATGACTTCCCCTGATTCTGACTGCAGGGGACCTACGTTTGTCTTTACTAACCTTTTTCTCTTTGCATATCTATCGAAACTTTTGCAATCCGTCTTAATGTTCCCTGCAAGCTTCTTCTCGTACTCCATTTTCCCTGCCCTAATCAAACCCTTTGTCCTCCTCTGCTGAGTTCTAAATTTCTCCCAGTCCCCGGGTTCGCTGCTATTTCTGGCCAATTTGTATGCCACTTCCTTGGCTTTAATACTATCCCTGATTTCCCTTGATAGCCACGGTTGAGCCACCTTCCCTTTTTTATTTTTACGCCAGACAGGAATGTACAATTGTAGTAGTTCATCCATGCGGTCTCTAAATGTCTGCCATTGCCCATCCACAGTAAACCCCTTAAGTATCATTCGTCAATCTATCCTAGCCAATTCACGCCTCATACCTTCAAAGTTACCCTTCTTTAAGTTCTGGACCATGGTCTCTGAATTAACTGTTTCATTCTCCATCCTAATGCAGAATTCCACCATATTATGGTCACTCTTCCCCAAGGGGCCTCGCACAATGAGATTGCTAATTAATCCTCTCTCATTACACAACACCCAGTCTAAGATGCCCTCCCCGCTAGTTGGTTCCTCGACATATTGGTCTAGAAAACCATCCCTTATGCACTCCAGGAAATCCTCCTCCACCGTATTGCTTCCAGTTTGGTTAGCCCAATCTATGTGCATATTAAAGTCACCTATTATAACTGCTGCACCTTTATTGCATGCACCCCTAATTTCCTGTTTGATGCCCTCCCCAACATCACTACTACTGTTTGGAAGTCTGTTCACAACTCCTACTAACGTTTTTTGCCCTTTGGTGTTCTGCAGCTCTACCCATATAGATTCCACATCATCCAAGCTAATGTCCTTCCTAATTATTGCATTAATCTCCTCCTTAACCAGCAATGCTACCCCACCTCCTTTTCCCTTTATTCTATCCTTCCTGAATGTTGAATACCCCTGGATGTTGAGTTCCCAGCCCTGATCATCCTGGAGCCACGTCTCTGTAATCCCAATCACATCATATTTGTTAACATCTATTTGCACAGTTAATTCATCCACCTTATTACGGATACTCCTTGCATTGTTTTTTTAACACCCTTTGTCCTTTTAGAATTTTGCTGTACAGTGGCCCTTTTTGTTCTTTGCCTTGGGTTTCTCTGCCCTCCACTTTTACTCATCTCCTTTCTATCTTTTGCTTTTGTCTCCTTTTTGTTTCCCTCTGTCTCCCTGCATTGGTTCCCATCCCCCTGCCATATTAGCTTAACTCCTCCCCAACAGCACTAGCAAACACTCCCCCAAGGACATTGGTTCCAGTCCTGCCCAGGTGCAGACCGTCCGGTTTGTACTGGTCCCACCTCCCCCAGAACCAGTTCCAATGCCCCATGAATTTGAATCCCTCCCTGCTGCACCACTGCTCAAGCCACGTATTCATCTGCGCTATCCTGTGATTCCTACTCTGACTAGCACGTGGCACTGGTAGCAATCCCGAGAGTACTACTTTTCAGGTCCTACTTTTTAATTTAGCTCCTAGCTCCTTAAATTCGTTTCATAGGACCTCATCCCTTTTTTTACCTATGTCGGAATCAACCTAGTAAACCTTGTCTGAACTGCCTCCAAAGCAAGTATATCGTTTTCTAAATATGGAAACCAAAACTGCATGCAGTATTCCAGGTATGGCCTCACCAATACCTTATATAACTGTAGCAAGACATCCCTGCTTTTATACTCCATTCCCTTTGCAATAAAGGCCAAGATACCATTGACCTTCCTGATCACTTGCTGTACCTGCATACTATCCTTTTGTGCTTCATGTACAAGTACCCCCAGGTTCCGCTATACTGCGGCACTTTGCAATCTTTCTCCATTTAAATAATAACTTGCCCTTTGATTTTTTTCTGCCAAAGTGCATGACCTCACACTTTCCGACATTATACTTCATCTGCCAAATTTTTGCCCACTCACTTAGCCTGTCTATCTCCTTTTGCAGATTGCTTGTGTCCTCCTCACACATTGCTTTTCCTTCCATCTTTGTATCGTCAGCAAATATGGCTACGTTACACTCAGTCCCTTCTAAATAGTTGGGGCCCCAGCACTGGACCCTGCGGCACCCCACTAGTTACTGATTGCCAACCAGAGAATGAACCATTTATCCCGACTCTCTGTTCTCTGTTAGTTAGCCAATCCTCTATCCATGTATATTACCCCCAACTCCGTGAACTTTTATCTTGTGCAATAACCTTTTATGTGGCACCTTGTCAAATGCCTTCTGGCAGTCCAAATGCACCACATCCACTGGTTCCCCTTTATCCACCCTGTTCGTTACATCCTCAAAAAATTTGTCAAACATGACTTCCCCTTCATAAATCTATGCTGTCTCTGCCTGTCCGAATTTTGCTTTTCCAAATGTCCTGCTACTGCTTCTTTAATAATGACTCCAACATTTTCCCAACCACAGATATTAGGCTAACTGGTCTATAGTTTCCTGCTTTTTGTCTGCCTCCTTTTTTAAACAGGGACGTTACATTTGCAGTTTTCCAATCTGCTGGGATCTCCTCAGAATCCAGGGAATTTTGGTAACTTACAATCAATGCATCCACAATCCCTGCCGCTACTTCTCTTAAGACCCTCGGACCCTTGCGGGAGAGGCTAGCATCACTATACCCAAGAATATGTACAGCAAGACTCAAAACTTGTAGGATACTGAGAAGTGTAGAGGAACAGAGGGACCTTGGAGTGCATGTCCATAGATTCCTGAAGTTAGCAGGACAGATAGATAATGTTGTTAAGAAGGCATTTGGGATACTTTCCTTTGTTAGCAAAGGCATAGTATATAAGAGCAGGGAGGTTATGCTTGAACAGTCTAAAACACTAGTTATCCCACAGCTAGAGTGCTGCGTATAGTTCTGGTCACCACATAACAAGAAGGATGTGATTGTACTAGAGAGGGTACAGAGGAGATTTAAAAGGATGTTGCCGGACTGGGGAATTTTAGCAATGAGGAAAAATTAGATAGGCTGGAGTATTTTTCTTTGGAACAGAGGAGGCTGAACAGAGACTTAATTGTGGTGTATAAAATTATGATGGGCCTAAAGAGAGTGTATAGGGAGGAGCTAGTTCCCGTAGCAGAGAGTTCAATAAACAGAGGGGGCATAGATTTAAAGTAATTGGTAGAAGGGTTAGAGGGGATTTGAGGAGAACGTTTTGCACCCAGAGGGTGGTGGGGATCTGGAACTCAATGCCTAAAAAGGTGGTAGATGCAGAAATCATCATCACATTTAAAAAGTACTTGGATATGCACTTGAAGTGATGTAACCTACACAGCTAGGGACCAAGAGATGGAAAGTGAGATTTGGCTGAACTGCTCTTTTTTGGTCGGCACAGACATGATGGGCCGAATGGCTTCCTTCTGTGCCGCAATTTCTATGATTCTATGATTTCTATTTAACGATGCTTATCCACATCTCCAGCTCCCTCAGTATAATCCATTATCTCTGCTATTTATTTTCCTAGGCAGCAGATGTTTGCACCTGTACAACATATGGTCAGCCCAACATATGGCTTTTATACTGTAATTGTCCATAATGAAGGATTATTGAGCATCCCTGAATTGCCCTTTGATGACCATGCCACTGGATCACACTTCAGACTGCCTCGAGCAAAGACCCTTTCTTCTATGATTTCAGACTGCAGGGAAAATGTATTAGATGTCTAATTCATCTGTGGATGCTTTGTGGCTTCTGATTAGGCTGCAGCTTTTCTCTTGTACTTTTGACTTTACCATATCCATAGCACAAAATAATGGGTGCTATCATTGTACAAGGAATGACAAAACTCAGCTTAAATACAATTGAATGCTTTGATCTTCAATGTTTCATTCTTATCTGAGCAGCCTCCAGAGCTTTTGCAAAAATAAAATGACAATAAATGGATTCCATTCTAAAGAAATGGCTACGCTCCGTATTTTAGTATCACTGAAATTCACATAATAAAATATAAAACGACTAAAACGTATTAATACCATACGTTCTTAAATTTTTCACACTTAGCTCTATTTTTGCAGTATCGAAATAATACCAGACCAAACATTTCAATTATGTTTTCAAATGAATGCTCCATTATTTGAAGATTCTATATTTTGCATCATCTTTTGTAATATTAAATGAACCATTTCTGTTTCAAAAATGTAAATTATATTTTCAGAATTACAACGAGCAAGGGGATGTTCTCTGTTTCGGAGACAGCAGCTTAAAGAAGTGTTGTCTATTAGCTAAAGTTATCAGATTTGATAAAGCCATATAAATGTCCCAGATTAGAGGTCCCTAGTGTTTCCTGAGACTTGTAGCATGCTTTCATTGCAAGTAATTAGAATCCACTTGAAGAATGTGATCTATGAAGGCTTCCACACCGACAAATAATGGCAACTACGGATAGGAATAAATAGGAACATATCTGAATGCATGCTACACATGTAGCCCCGATTTTTATTCTGCCCGACCAGCATGAACGTTGCGAGTGTGGGGTTAAAATAGCAATCGGGCATTACCCGTTGTGTTCCCATTTGCACCACCGTCATATTAACCCCACCAATTCATGTCATAGGGACGGTGCTGGCCGTAAGCCGATGGGTGACTCAAAATTATTAAAAAGATAGAGTTCGATGATGTAATTCTGATCTGATGTGAAAGAATCGCAACTCGCGCACAGTCCTGGAGCTGCCAGTAAAAACTGCCGACATGCAAGATTGGAGCCAGAAAATATTTCCATCTTTCCTTGTGGGCCAGAAGTAAACATTCCAACCCACACCCGATGATTTAACCTGACTACCGGGAACTATTTCCTTGGTTTCCTTGAAATCTCACTCCCACAAGCTCTATGTCATTACTTGGGTCAGGAGTTAGCATTGCTAAATTTAAAGGGGGCCTGTGATTTAAAATGGCCCAGGCCTCATGCTGGCACCATCGTGGGCACTTCCCAACCGGCCTAGCCCTCTCCTCTCAAGTTAAGAATCTTTTATGTGTAAAAAAACTGCCCTAATAAAAAAAATAACTATTATTCAAAACAAGTGCTGAACCAAACAATTGATTTTGCATTTAGTACAGAATGTTTTTACCTGTGAAATTATACACAGATGCTTTTTAAAGGCATCTTTTAATAATAGAATGCTTCAATAAAGCAAGAGTCAGAATGACAAGGGAGCAAAGTTGACATACGACAATAAATACGGAAGCAAAGAGTGGGAATAAACAGGTCCTTTTCAGAATGGCAGGCAGTGACTAGTGGGGTACCGCAAGGTTCAGTGCTGGGACCCCAGCTATTTACAATATACATTAATGATTTGGACGAAGGAATTAAATGTAATGTTTCCAAGTTTGCAGATGACACTAAGCTGGGTGGATGCTAAGAGGCTGCAGGGTGACTTGGACAGGTTAGGTGAGTGGGCAAATGCATGGCAGATGCAGTATAATGTTGATAAATGTGAGGTTATCCACTTTGGGTGCAAAAACACGAAGGCAGAATATTATCTGAATGGCGGCAGCTTAGGAAGAGGGGAGGTGCAACGAGACCTGTGTGTCATGGTACATCAGTCATTGAAAGTTGGCATGCAGGTACAGCAGGCGGTGAAGAAGGCAAATGGTATGTTGGCTTTCAAAGCGAGAGGATTTGAGTATAGGAGCAGGGAGGTCTTACTGCAGTTATACAGGGCCTTGGTGAGACCACACCTTGAATATTGTGTACAGTTTTGGTCTCCTAATCTGAAGAAGGACATTTTTGCTATTGAGGGAGTGCAGCGAAGGTTCACCAGACTGATTCCCGGGATGGCAGGACTGACATATGAAGAAAGATTGGATCGACTCGGCTTATTTTCACTGGAATTTAGAAGAATGAGAGGGGATCTCATAGAAACGTATAAAATTCTGACGGGATTGGACAGGTTAGATGCAGGAGGAATGTTCCCAATGTTGGGAAAGTCCAGAACTAGGGATCACAGTCGAAGGATAAGGGGTAAGTCATTTAGGACTGAGATGAGGAGAAACTTCTTCACTCAAAGAATTGTGAACCTGTGGAATTCTCTACCACAGAAAGTTGTTGAGGCCAGTTCATTAGATATATTCAAAAGGGAGTTAGATGTGGCTCTTACGGCTAAAGGGATCAAGGTGTATGGAGAGAAAGCAGGAATGGGGTACTGAAGTTGCATGATCAGCCATGATCTTATTGAATGGTGGTGCAGGCTCGAAGGGCCGAATGACCTACTCCTGCATCTATTTTCTATGTTTCTATTCTATGTTTCTAAATGGCGCCATAAAAAGTACTTCATATTCTGGAGTTGAAGGAACATACAGAATGACATCCAGAAGGATTAAAAGATACTCTTTGTCATGCAATATTGTTGTGCTGTCTACTATTTTAATTACAACATAATGATAATGCTATTAACATTTCCCAAAAGAAACATCAGGTCAAGGATGCAGCAGGGGAAAGAAAAGGGGAATGGAGTGAGAAAAGTGGGATTACATGTGCTAATTACATTTTCTTCAGCTCAGGATGGTGGCATATAGTGCTTGTAAGGCAACCTAATAAAGTTGGTCATGGTTAATGGATACCATTCAAAAACAATTCTGGCAACATTACTGCATGTCATTCGTTTTGTCTGACAGCGCTTGTACCAACATAAGTGAAGCAGTTTTGAAGACCTGGTCTACTTTCCGACATACCTGAAATAGTTTAGTCTATTGGCACTTACAGAAAAGAAAACACTTACTACAGTATCAGAAGCACTTACCTTCGGGTCCCCTTTAGAGCTGCTAGGGTAGTTTCTGAGCTCTGTTTGCAAACATGCAATCCAATTATGGACATCCATATCACTCGAGCATATGTCAATTACATGTGACACCATAAGTGTCATTAGTACATGGTAAAAGCAACATTTCATTTGGTTCTCCCAGAATAGATTCTCTTCTCCAAAACAGTAAAGATTCTCTGACTAAAATGTTAGAATTTGACGTTTGTCAATGAAAATGACAATCGGATGGTTTCTGTAAATGGCAGCCGATTTGCAAAGCCAGTTTTACCTCCGGGCAGAGTGTTGGCCAAATTTTCTCGGTTCACAGTACAATACAGAATACATCCTGTTTAATACTGGACCTGTTCATTCAATGGTTGGCCTGAGGCTTCCTTCAGCTATGGGAGAAAGCATTGTTCTGGAGAGCTGAATGGAGGAGCGATTAAAGAAAAGGAGCTCACTTATTTTGGTATTTGTTTGAGTCCAAGCATAACTGTCTGTCACTTGTTCAGATTGATAAACAACTCATGTTTGGCACAGTCATGTGTTTACTGTGTGTGGTGCTTGGCCCACTGCACCTGGATAAGTACATTGAATGGGGTAGAAATTTGTGCAAGCCCATTTCTGGGCCAAGAATGGGTGCCAGGCTGGCAGCACGTGCCTAATCACGTTAGCGAGACAAGACTAATAAATTGTCTGAGATTGTTCTGCTCCTAATGTCAAACTCTGTGCCTCCTACTCTTCTCACCAGTACTGCCTTCACCTCTTCACAACTCTGCCACCCTCACACACCAGCACCTCTATTCCACCATGACATGCACATCCTCAAACCATCTCACTAAGCGACTACTAACTTTCTTGCAGGCAAAGCTGGCAAACAATAGTAGAGAGAAGGGGAGGACAGGAGGAGCCAAATTCAGCTCCTTCTCACACTGGAGGAGCAAGTCATGGAGATTGTGGGGATGGGAGATGTCAAGGGCATCGCAAGTGCCCAGACTGGAGGATATATCCTGCAGGGTTCTTATCTTTCACTCTGTCCCTTCTCACTGAAATCTCACCCTCTGGCACTAAGCAGGACAAAGTGCAGCTGCTTCCAGCAGTCACTTATCTGTATCTGCTCATCCTTCACACTACAACCTAACCTTAGTCCCTCTCTTCCCTTTCAGGTCAACAAAATGTAGAGCAGCCAGAGGATGAGGAACTGACAGAAAGCATCACCCAAGATGGTACACTCCATCTGACTTTAGATCAGAGACGAGCACTACGTGAATATTAGCGAAGAGACTAGAGGGGTCGACACTAGGATACTCACCAAGCACTAGTACACAGGAGTGTGGGTAGGGGGTGGGATGGTTCAAAAAGTAGCTAGCTGGAAGGAGAGCTCACATCCTACCTCTGCTGCAGAGAGAACAGAGGCAGATCGTGAGGGTGCAACCTATATTTAAAGACAGCTCCCTATATATCAGGACAATTTAAATGCACTAGGCAGCCTGCTAGAGAGCTTACGCAGAAGTGCACAGTGGTGTCCAGATCTAGCTTGTGTGGGGCCATCCAGCAAAGTACTGAGATCATGCAGTCAACCAAGGAGTGAGTCATCTGCCCTATGAATACTGCAGTGGGCCCACAATGATGGAACGTCTGGGGACAGCTGGTGACAGTTTCACTGGGAGCTCAGGCTGCTGCCATCGTGGTTCTGGGGTTTAATATCTCCTCAGCCTTTCCATCCATGAAGGTGATTATGGACAGGAGTGTGGAGAGCATGGATAGGAGCTTCATTACACTCCTTCACTCTGTTCTCACACTGAACAGAGGCAGTGTACAAAAGCAGCACCATGATGACAGTGGCATTGGCTCCATGGGAGAAGGTTATGCTGCCATTTCTCAGGACGACAACACACCTGCTCCCCTGTCAGACTCCGATCCAATGCATTTGTTGGTCCCATACAGCCAGCTGGCCCAGAGTACACTGTGCAATACTGAGATACAACAGTCTGTAGCCGGGCACTCAAGGCCCAGAGCTACTCGCAGTCAAGCACCACGGCCTCCTCAAGTGTCCTCAGTAGATGATCAGCAGCCTACCGATCCTGAGATGGGGAAACACCTCATAGGAGCATTAGAAATGTCAGCAAACACTGAGGATAGGAACAAAGGAATTGCACTCGATGACCAATTTCAATACATAGAGGAAGGAAAAATAAAGTACACAATGTGCATGAGGTGAAGTGAACAGTTTTTATTTGCTTATTCATAGTTACGTAGGAGGAAGACCAATGAGGTAGTTGTGTTGGAGGGCATTCAGATTGGCACAGTTGTGTAGCATACAGCAAACCACGACAAATCTAGAGACTCAGATGGGGCTATACTGCAGGGCTTCATTGGATTGGTTTACTCAAGGAGAGACCTAATTTCTGTGTGGCTCTCATTGTATTGGCACTTAGCATCTGTACCCAGGTTCCTGACAGTGGTCATGAGCCAGGTATAGAGAGATTACCTCCTGTCTCCAAGGAGACAGCCAGCCACGCACTGGACTGGGTCAAAGATTGATTGCGGACTGGCGCAGTATGAAGCTATTATGACTACTGCCAGGATACTGGGCACAGAATTGCATTAACATTTAAGGAGTGGAAACCCTTCTTGTTATAAAACATGGCTGGTTCATGGTGGGGAGAATGGAGGGCAGTGTGCGTGCAATCAATGAGACATTGCCCTTGGGGAAATCCAGCGATGCGAGCAAATCCAAGAGCTCTCTCCTCCCGATCAGTAACCTCTGTGGAGAAGGTGGTGTATTGCTCTCTCCTTGAAAAGAGAGCATCCATCATCTGATTGATAGCCATATGGACAGCAAACTGACAGATGTTACCTCTAGACTTGACTACTCCAACTCACTCCTGGCTGGCCTCCCACATTCTACACTACATAAACTTGAGGTCATCCAAAACTCAGCAGCCCGTGTCCTAACTCATACCAAGTCCTGATTACCCATCACCCCTGTGCTTTCTGACCTACATTGGTTTCCGCTTAATCAATGCCTCGATTTCAAAATTCTCATCCTTGAGTACAAATCCCTCCATGGCCTCACCCCTCCCTATCTCTGTAAGCTCTTTCAGCCTCACAAGCCCAGGAGATGTTTGCGCTCCTCAAAATCTGCCCTCTTGCAGATCCCTCATTATAACTGCTCAACCATCGGTGACCGTGCCTTCAGCTGCTTGGGCCCTAAGCTCTGGAACTCCCTATCTAAACCTCTTTGTCTCTCTACCTCTCTTTCCTCCTTTAAGACGCTCCTTAAAACCTGCCTCTTTAACCAAGCTTTTGGTCATCTGCCTTAATTTCTTCTTTTGTGGCTTGGTGTCAAATTTATCTCTTTTGTCTTATAACACTGCTGTGAAGTGCCTTGGTACATTTTACAACGTTAAAGGCACTATATAAATAAAAGTTGTTGATGTTTTTGATGATGATGTCATCCATTGCCGCCTGAACCTGTAACATCGAAGTTCAAAGTCACCATTACTTTCACAGCCACAGGCAGTTCTGTGTGTGCCCTGGATTTTGGCTCCAATTCCTGCTGCAACAGGTAACATAGGTCAGTGACTGCCTGGTGAAACAGCCTCCTCACACACTGCTCCTTTGAAATGTTGAGATGCGACATCCTGTTGCAGAAAATTCACATGCTGTAATGACTCCTTGGCCACTGCTTCCTTTGCCATCTTTTTTGACCCTCCACAGGACTTTGCTGCTGCTGCTGTCTCCGCCATTGTGGCAACTTCAATCTTAATCCCAGCAACATTCCCATCTTTTCTGATGCTTTAGCAACAATGGAGTCAAACAATGCAGCTACAGCCAAAGGTCAGCACTCTAATTGTTCTGCCAAAACTCCACCAAAACAGGTAAACAAATGCCTCCAAAAAATCCCCAGTGGCCAAAATCACTTTCCCGTGACTTACCTTAATCGAGATGGTGACCCCTTTAAATAGTTTTGCTTCAGCCAGCTTCTGAAGTGCCATGCTTTTCTGGGCAGGTACAAAAAATACAAATGAAAGGCTTCGAGGCACCAATTTCCTATAAGGATCATTCAAACCGAGGACCTCTATTGACATATTTTAATGAGGCCAGCATTCATTTTGGGTGGCCGCCAGAGATTTGTTCTAATTTGTTCCTGGGATGTGGGCATCACTGGCAAGGCCAGCATTTATTGTCAATCCTTAATTGCCCTTGAGAAGGTGGTGAGCCGCCTTCTTGAATTGCCGCAGTCCATATGCTGAAGATACTCCCACAGTGCTGTTAGGGAAGGAGTTCCAGGATTTTGACCCAGCAATGATGAAGGAACGGCGATATAGTTCCAAGTCAGGATGCTGTGTGACTTGGAGGGGAACTTGCGAGTGATGATGTTCCCATGCGTCTGCTGCCCTTGACCTTCTAGGTGGCAGAAGTCACGTGTTTGGGATGTGCTGTTGAAGAATCCTTGGTGAGTTGTTGCAGTGCTTCTTGTAGATGGTACATACTGCAGCCACTGTGTGCTGGTGGTGGATGGAGTGAATGTTTAAGCTGATGGATAGGGTGCCAATCAAGCAGGCTGCATTTTCATTGAGCTTCTTGAGTGTTGTTCGAACTGCACTCATCCAGGCAAGTGGTGAGTATTCTATATCACTCTTGACTTGTGCATTGTAGATGGTGAAAAGGCTATGGGGAGTCAAGATGTGAGACACTTGCCATAGAATACCCAGCTTCTGACCTGCTCATTGCCACAGTTGTTATGTTGCTGGTCCAATTAAGTTTCTGATCAATGGTGACCCCCAGGATGTTGATGGTGGGGGAGTTTGGTGATGGTAATGCTGTTGAATGTCAAGGGGTGGTGGTTAGACTCTCTCTTGTTGGAGATTATCATTGCCTGGCACTTGTGTGGTGTGAATGTACCTGCCACTTATCAGCTGAAGCCTGAATGTCGTCCAGGTCTTTCTGTAAGCGGGCACGCACACTTCTTCATTATTGGAGGAGTTGCAAATGGAACTGAGCATTGTGCGATCATCAGCGAACATCCCCACTTATGATCTTATGATGGACAGAAGGTCATTGATGAAGCATCTGATGATGGTTGAGGGCCTAGGACACTGTCCCGGGGAACTCCTTCAGCGATGTCCTGGGGTTGAGTTGATTAGCCTCCATCAACCACAACCATTTTCCTTTGTGCTAGGTACGACTGCAGCAAGTGGAGAGATTCCCATTGACTTCAATTTTGCTAGGGTTCCTTGATGCCACACTTGGTCAAATGCTGCCTTGATGTCAAGGGCAGTCACTCTCACCTCATCTCTGGAATTCAGCACTTTTAACCATATTTGGACCAAAGCTGTAATGAGGTCTGGAGCCGAGTGGTCCTGGAACCCAAACTGAGCAGGTTATTGGTGAGTAAGTACCACATGATAGCACTGTTGATGGCACCTTCGATCACTTTGCTGATGAATGACTAATGTCTGCCGTTATCAATATGGCGGATGTTGTATTTTTGTGCATTTCTGTTACGAGACATTCAACGGCAAAATTTATAAGTTCATCGCTAAATCTGCGCTCTAAAAATCGTCAAGATGCAAAAGAATTTCTACACCATTTTATTGTTGCTAGGAGCAAGAACTATATATGTCTGCAACCGCAAAGACCCCTTGGACTTCTGGCAGTCGGCCCGAGTAGGCTTGGAGTTGTGTCTGATAGGTTGTCAGATCTCCACTGACACCAAAAATATGTGAAGAAAGGCTGGAGACGGGACCATGTGATAGAATGCTTCCCGTTTTGGTCTCAGTTGCATCAGTATTTATCTAATTTTCAGAGTTTGCACGTGGTCTTTGTTATGTATGTAAACTTGTATATACCTTGTACAGCCACCAGAGGGCTCATCCCCTGGAGTCCCAAAGGATTCCATAATCCCTTGGGAGCACAGGTACTTAAGGAGGCCTCACAAGCTGGAGGGGCACTCTGGAGATCTCCAATAAAAGACTACGGTCACACTTTACTTTGAGCTCACAGTATCCAGTCAGACTCTTTGTCCATATATAACAACTGGTGACGAGATACAGATGACGAACCCAATGATGCAGAGATCAGTGGGCATCCTGGAAAAATTCTAGGAGGGAGATGATTGGGAAACCTTCGTGGAGCGACTCGACCAATACTTCGTGGTCAGTGAGCTAGGTGGGGAAGAGAACACTGCCAAACGAAGGGCAATTCTCCTCACCATCTGCGGGGTACCAACGTATGGCCTCATGAAAAATCTGCATATTCAAGCGACCCACAGAGAAATTGTACGATGATTTGTGCATACTGGTCCGGGAGCATCTGAACCTGAAAGAAAGCATTCTGATGGCAAGGTACCGGTACTACACCTACAAAAGGTCTAAAGGCCAGGAAGTGGCGCGTTATTTTACCGAGCTAAGACGCCTTGCAGGAGGACATTGCGAATTTGAAGGACATTTGGAGCACATGCTCAGAGACTTTTTCGTACTTGGCATTGGCCATGAAGTGATACTTCGCAAACTTTTGACTGTAGACACCCCAACCTTGAGTAAGGCAATAGCGATAGCCCAGGTGTTCATTGCCACCAGTGACAATACTAAGCAAAGCTCTCAGCACACGAATGCTGCTACAAGTACTGTGAATAAAGTGATGTTGTTTTCAAATCGCAACGTACAGGGCAGGCCCCACTTTCCTGCAGCTGCACAATCACAGATGTCTCAGAGTCCACCATCAAGGGCGATGAATGCAAGGCCATTAACACCTTGTTGGCGCTGCGGGGGTGATCATCGTTTCCATTCAAGCCAATTCAAAGAGTATGTTTGCAAGGGCTGTGGAACAATGGGACACCTCCAACATATGTGCAGGCGAGCTGCAAACCCTGTTAATCCTGCAAACCACAATGTTGCAGAGGAGGACAGATCCACAGTGGATCACAACGAATCAGAGCCTTAGACCGAGGAAGCAGAGGTATATGGGGTGCACACATTTACCACAAAGTTTCCCCCGATAATGCTGAAAGTTGAATTAAATGGACTCCCGGTGTCAATGGAGCTGGACACGGGCGTGAGCCAGTCCATTATGAGCAAAAAGACTTTCAAGAAATTGTGGTGCAGCAAGGCCTCAAGGCCGGTCTTGACTCCCATGCTCACGAAATTGAGAACTTACACAAAGGAACTGATTCCCATAATCAGCAGTGCTACTGTAAAGGTCTCCTACGATGGAGCAGTGCACAAGCTACCACTCTGGGTGGTACCAGGCAATGGTTCCACGCTGCTCGGCAAGATCTGGCTGGGAAAGTTACGTTGGAACTGGGACGACGTCCGAGTACTCTCGTCCGCTGACGAAACTTCATGTGCCCAGGTCTTAAACAAGCTCCCTTCGCTGTTCGAACCAGGGATCGGGAAGTTCCAAGGAGCAAAAGTGCAGATCCACCTAATTCCGAGGGCGCGACCCATTCATCACAAGGCGAGAGTAGTATCGTACATGATGAGAGAAAGCGTAGAGATCGAGCTGGACCGGCTGCAAGGGCATAATTTTGCCAATCGAATTCAACTAGTGGGCCAGTCCGATTGTTCCAGTTCTCAAGGGAGACGGCACCATCAGAATCTGTGGTGATTACAAAGTAACTATCAATCGTTTCTCCCTGCAGGACTAATACTCACTACCAAAAGCCGACGACCTTTTTGCTACGCTGGTGGGATGAAAGACATTCACGAAGCTGGACTTGACTTTGGCCGACATGATGCAGGAGCTGGAGGAATCATCGAAGGCCCTCACCTGCATCAACACGCACAAAGGTCTCTTCAATTATAACAGATGCCCGTTTGGAATTCGATCAGCTGCGGCGATATTCCAGAGAAACATGGAAAGCTTACTACAGTCTGTCCCGCGCACGGTGGTCTTCCAGGACGACATCTTGGTTGCAGGTTGGGACCTAGTCGAGCAACTGTAGAAACTGGAGGAGGTTCTTAGTCGACTCAACCATGTGGGGCTCAGGTTGAAATGCTCGAAGTGCGTTTTCCTGGCGCCTGAAGTGGAGTTCCTAGGAGAAGAATCGCGGCGGACGGCATCAGGCCCATCGACTCGAAGACGGAGGCAATTGAGAACGCACCGAGGCCACAGAACGTGACGGAGCTGCGGTCGTATCTCGGACTCCTGAACTACTTTGGTAACTTCTTATCGGGTCTCAGCACACTGTTAGAACCACTGCAGCCTTACTGCGTAAAGGAGAAGAATGGGTATGGGGCAAAAGCCAAGAAAATGCCTTTGTAAAAGCTAGAATATTGTTACGCTCAAACAAATTGCTTGTGTTGTATGATCCATGTAAGCGTTTGGTACAAGCATGTGATGCGTCGTCGTATGGCATCAGGTGTGTTTTGCAACAAGGTAATGAATCTGGGAAATTGCAACCGGTTGCTTATGCATCCAGGAGTCTGTCTAAGGCTGAGTGAGCCTACAGCATGATTGAAAAAGAAGCATTAGCCTGTGTCTATGGGGTAAAGAAAATGCATCAATATCTATTTGGGCTAAAATTTGAATTAGAAATGGACCATAAGCCATGAATATCCTTGCTTTCCGAGAGTAAGAGGATAAATACGAATGCATCGGCCTGCATCCAGAGATGGACACTCACGTTGTCCGCGTACAACTACGCCATCCGCCACAGGCCAGGCACAGAAAACTGTGCCGATGCTCTCAGTAGGCTGCCATTGCCCACCACAGGGGTGGAAATGGCACAGCCAGCGGATTTAGTCATGGTTATGGAAGCATTTGAGAGTGACCAATCACCCGTCACAGCCCGACAGATTAGAACCTGGGTGAGGCAGGACCCCTTAGTGTCCCTAGTAAAAAACTGTGTGCTTCACGGGAGCTGGTCCAGTGTCTCAATGGAATGCAGGAAGAGATAAAGCCGTATAAGTGCCGCAAAGGTGAAATGTCGATACAGGCAGACTGCCTTCTGTGGGGAAATAGGGTAGTGGTCCCCAAGAGGGGCAGAGATACTTTCATCAGTGACCTCCACAGTACCCACCCAGGCATTGTAATGATGAAAGTGATAGCCAGATCCCACATGTGGTGGCCCGGCATCGATGCGGACTTAGAGTCCTGCGTGCACAGATATAACACATGCTCGCAGTTAAGCAATGCACCCAGGGAGGCGCCACTAAGTTTATGTTCTTGGCCCTCCAAACCGTGGTCCAGGGTCCATGTCGACTATGCAGGCCCATTTTTGGGTAAAATGTTCCTTGTCGTTGTAGATGCGCAAACCAAATGGATTGAATGTGAGATAATGTCAGCAAGCACGTTCGCTGCCACCACTGAAAACCTGCGGGTCATGTTTGCCACGCACAGACTACCTGATGTCCTTGTGTGCGACAACGGGCCATGTTTTCCCAGTGCCGAGTTCAAGCAGGATCAAAGATGTTACATCTGCCCATTTAAACCAGCATCCAAAGGTCAGGCAGAGAGAGCAGTGCAAACTATTAAGCAGGGCTTGAAGAGGGTAACTGAAGGCTCACTGCAGACTCGCCTATCCCCAGTTCTGCTTCGCTACTGCATGAGACCCCACACGCTCACTGGGATTCCGCCTGTTGAACTGCTCATGAAAAGGGCACTTAAGACAAGGCTCTTATTAGTTCACCCTGATCTACATGAACAGGTAGAGAGCAGGTGGCTTCAACAAAGTACATATCATGATAGCGCAAATGTGTCACGCGAAATTTAAATCAATGATTCTGTATTTGTATTGAATTTTATGTACAAGGTCCCAAGTGGCTTCCCAGCATCTTGTGGCCAAAGAGGGGAGCAGGATGTTTCAGGTCAAACTTTCAAATGGACTCATTCACTGGAAAAACTTGGACCAAATCAAACTCAGATTCACGGACTATCCTGAGCAACTCACTTTGGATCCTACCTTCTTTGACCCCCCTACATACACACCAGTGGCAACCAACACCGTGGTTGGCTACAAAGCAGAACCCATCACCTGCAGCAGTCCAGCAGGACTCACCACACCAGGCAGCCCAGCGAGGGCCCAACAAACGATTCACGAAAACCAGCATTTGCACCGAGACGATCAACCAGGGAAAGAAAGGCCCCAGATTGACTCACCTTGTAAATAGTTACACTGTTGACTTTGGGGGGAGGGTGTTGTTATGCATGTAAACGTGTATATACCTTGTACAGCCACCTGGGGGCTCATCCGCTGGAGTCCCAAGGGATCCCACAATCCCTTGGGAGCACAGGTACTTAAGAAGGCCTGCCTCACAGGGCTGGAGAGGCACTCTGGAGACCTGTAATAAAAGACTAAGGTCACACTTTACTTTGAGCTCACAGTATCCAGTCAGACTCTTTATTCATATATAACAGTCTTGTGCTGTTGCAAGTATAGGTTATGAGAATCAGCTTTAAAGGTCTTTAGCTACAGAAAATGAAAGATCATGTGACACTTCAAACTATCCCGATGTAAAATAAGCAGTTCATGCAAGAATAACAGTTCAAGAAGGCAGCCTACCATAGAGTTGCCAACTGTCCAGGATTGCCCTGGAATCTCTCGGACACAGCTGCAAGCAACCCAGAAGAAACATCATAGGGGCAATAAAAAATGTGTTTATTAAAAAAAAATTCTTTGAACACTTTTGTTTACTAGTTAGATAAATATTGGACATGGGGATAAAGGCTGTTTGACTGACAGTCAAGAATCAGCCAATCAGGTAATGAAGAGTTTATTTGCTTTCAAATTGTGTTGGAAGGCGGTACACAGTGAGGATCTACATGTTGGTTGACCAATGGCAGGAGTATGGAGCGGGGCAGTTGAAGGCAGGAGGTCATGTTATGACACCTCCAAAAATATATCCCACCAGAGTTAGCAACCCTAGTCTACCGCCACCTCTTCAATGCAAACAGGGATGGACAGTCAATGCTGACCTTGACATTGATGCCCACGTCTAGATAATGAATTTAAAAAACTGCGGTCAAATAATCAATATTGGTGCCCAACATCTAATAGTTATTTCTAAAAATGAACTCCAATTTTTAAGTACTTCTATGAGATGTAATGTCAATTCTTAGTGTGAACTAGCTCATTGTAGAATTTATTTAATCATCTCATTAATTTGATGCCTTTTGAACTGCAGATTTTGATTTCTGTTGGCCCTCACTACTGGAAGAAAATTACTACTAATGACTGGTTTTCGCAACCATGTTGCTTTTATTTACGTACATGGAATCAGAATGTGACCTGGAAACAAAAGAATGCTTAACAGTTATCATTAAGCTGTGCATTAGAAGATCAATTAAACAGAACTCTACTCTGGTAAATAGGCAAAAAGGGTGCTGCCATGGAAACATGAATAAAGAAAGCACTAGAATGTAAATGATGAAAGAGACACATAGCAAAACATTTGTAAACATGCGCCTTGAAATTTGCATGATCAGTTGAATGCGCCTTTCCAAAGCAGCACAGCAAATAATTATTATCTGATACAGGCAAAAATAAATTGGGAATTTTGGAGTTCATGAAGCATGTCCCTTGTAACTTTTACTAGAAAGCTTTTTTCTGACATGTGATGACTGTTTGCTAACAGCACAATCAAAGGGTAATTCATGCCTTTCTACTTAGTTGTGCATAAATATTAATCTAAAATCCAACAGACCAATTCAGAAAGATAATAAATGGTTGTATGAACCATCTGACATTAAACTGCATCACATTCAGTATCTCTGCACTCCTTCCATCATTTCAAGATGTGTTTATATAGCCCCACTGCAAGATAAAATATTCCGATTTGATGCTGGATGAATTTAAAGTTGTGCTCATCATGGACTGAAGATTTACAGGTTTAAAAATGGTTCAGGTCACAAATTGATTTAGGAAGGTAAATTTCCTTGGATAGTCTCCCGCTCCACTACCATAATGGGCTTTCTGCTGAATCTCCTCCAAAATTACAATGCACGAGCTCAAGGAAATTCAAACACCTTATCAACTTATTTGTGGGTTCTTATTCTTCTTTTAAATTTTTTAGTTTTATTCTGCTCATTAAAGCAGGACATGTTAGCACTGGAGAATGAAACAATTTTCCATTCAGATGCCCAAAGTCAGCATCAAAGCACTCTAGAGTCAGATGAGGCATAGGCAGCTGCAGAGTAAAGAACTCTACTTTACACTACAACATGCCTTGCCCTAGAGGTTTCCAAACAAGGATATCAGGGGGCATGATGAGAACAGGCTCACCAAGAAGGAGAGGCACCAATGCAACTTCTCAAAGTCAGAGGAGCTGCATCAAAGATCTGATTTTCTACAAATTTTAAATTAACTGGGAAAGTTTAAGTTTAAATTCAAAGAAAAAGCACACACTGATATAGCCTCGTATAGGATGATCTCAGCACAAGAGAGTTTGAATTCTTGCTGATTTCTAGAAGCGGAAATTTGGACCAATCACAGCTGTTCCTGGTGCACAGTTGACTTCAATGGAAAAGAAAGGGATCTTAGAGTACAAATACACAAATCACTAAAAGATGCAACACAGATTAGTAAGGCCATAAAAAAAGAAAACCAAGCACTGGGGTTTATTTCAAAAGGTATAGAATTGAAAAGTAAGGAAGTTATCCTGAACCTGTATCGAACCTTGGTTAGACCACAATTAGGGGGTGAAATTCGGTCGTGCTGCGTTTGGGGCGCTAAGTTTTATCTGTTTGAACATTTAGCGCCTGGTGAGATGGGCTGAAAAATTGTGGGAAATTGGGCACTTTCATCATAGAAATGAAGGGTGGCGATATCTGAGGCGTTAATGACCTCAGTGGGACATTGCTGCTGCACTATTACCAGAGCTGCACCCAACTTCAGGTGACTTTCATTTAGCAATAATCAGCCTCCTGCTCATTCCAGTTCTTAAAAGAAATGTCATTTCAGGCAGCCCCTGGTCATTTTCGTCATTGTTGGAGTTAACTGAGAGATTTAAGGAAGGGCTGCGATGGCTGCTCTAAATCCTCTTTGAAGGGCCACTCGGTTCAATGACCTGGCATTGGATACATTGGTGGGGGCAGTGAAGAGAAGGAGGGATGCACTGTTCACTCCACCTGGGAGAAGGACAACGCCACAGCTTTTTAGGGCCATGTGGGCAGAGGTGGTGCGATAGTGTCAGCCAGCACCATGGTCGACAGAAGCCCAACATAGGGCTGCAAGAAATTCAACGACCTCAGTCGGGTGGTCAAGGTGAGTACATGTTTGCACATACCAGCCTCTGAGCTTCTGTCTGTGCACACTCTGCAAACCACACTTAACTCAGCAGGCAACCACCAAGCATCTGTACCTACTCACAGTCACATCCTCATTTCACGCCTTGCCTACATTCACAGCTATTTAACCACAGTAGGCATATCTTCCACATACATAACTGGATTCACACAGGTTCCTTTCTTTAGCAGGCCAAGATGACACATGACCGAAGGGAGCAGCAGCAGACTGGAGGAGGGGAAGCTGAACTTGCCAGCTGACTGATTTGGAGGAGCGAGTGCTGCGGCTCATTGGCCCACAGGTGGTGGGCGCCGTGGCCGACGGAGACTTCGGGCCTGCTGGAGGCAATAATCGTATCTTTATCCCCTCTTCTCATCCCACTTCCCTGTTAAACCAGAAGGCCTTATCACTTTCCAACTCCTCATTCTGTCTGCTTTCATTGCCTCATTCCAGCCCCCCTGCCCTCACCTTAACATGACTTTTGTGCCATTTAAGATAACCATGCAGCAGATGACCAGCCTGTCCCTGAGCCCCGCCAACTGAGTCATGAGGGAGAAGAAGAGGGCGACGAAGATGAGGAGGGGAAGGAGGAGCCAAGCACTGCAACACTGCTTCTGTCACCTGCAGGCACTAGCTCAGATACTTAGAGGTTAGCTTAGTACAGGGGTCTGCACAGAGTGATGCACAGGAGCCTAGCGGCTTCAACTCGGTCAAGGGAAAAGGGAACCTCAGGAGCCATCTCCCCAGTGGACGAGTTCGCACGTGAGTTCTGCTGCACAGGACTCAGATGAGGACCTTGATGGGGAGGCGTTCACACAAAGGTTGATGGCCATGCATTCTGACAAATTGGTACAATGGCAAGGGTGCCCGAGAGCCTGTCGGAAGTGGGAAGGAGCGTGGAGCAATCCGCCTCCTGCACTGTACACAGCTCTGTGCATACCATGGAGCCCATCATTGCCAGTGTGCAGACGATGGTGGATTCCAGGGAGACCATGCGGATCCAGACCTCATGAGCATGTCATGGGTGATGTGGCAGCTTCCATTGCGGCACAGGTGGAAGCAACGCAACGTCCTGGTGCTGTAGTGGATAAATGGTTGCTCGCATGGAAGCTCAGACTGTTCTCATGCAGTCTCAGCTTGATGCCACGCAATGTCTTGGTGCTGTCATGGAACTTCAGCTGCATGACAGGCAAGCCCTCACTGCTGCCATCACTGTTGGGTCTACCACAGTTGACCAGGGATCTCACGGTGTCGCGGCAGCCCAGCAATCTGTCCTGTAGCAGATTGGTGGGGATGCTGAGGTGCTGCCCTGGGGGAGTGGCAGGGAATCAGTGGAGCACCAACCTGCTGTACTTTCTCAGGATGACAGCATTCCTGATCCCATCACTGCCAGTCCGCCATTGCACTTATCGCTGCCTGTTACCCAGTCAGCCCAGCCTGAGGTGGTGCAGTCTACAGCTAAGTCTTTCAGGCCCAGAGCTGGTCGAGGGCATCCTGCTGGCCATTTGTAGTTTCTCGCCCTGACACATAGCAGCCTTCCACCAGCCATGCTGCAGCCACAGGGGACACATTGCGGAGGAGTATTAGAATGAAAGAGGATGATGAATAAATACACAGTTATACATTTTATTGTTGTTTTATAAATGTTGATTGGAATGTTTATTGTTTGCTGTTGTCTGTCATTTCAGTCTTGGGGCTTTGGTATGGATGAGCAAATTGATGTGATGATGGGGACATCCAGAGGAACCGGGAAGTGAGAGGGAAATCAATGGAAATGAGCTCTGATGAGACAGTCGTGGACCTCCCTTGCAGGATCACGATGGAGTCACTGCCTCCTCCATCACAGCTGTTGCTGCTCCTGCTCCTCCTTATCCTGCTGTTGCTCCTCCTCCTGCTCCTCCTGGACCTCCTACTCCCCCTGGTCCTCCTCTGTCTCCTGAGGTGGTGCAGGTTGTGCAGCATGCAGCAGATGACAACGACGAATAGGGACACTCACTCAGGCGAGTACTGGAGGGCTCTTCCCCAGCGGTCAAGGCAGCGGAACCGTTGCTTCAGCACTCTGATGAATTGCTCAATGATGTTCCTGATGGTGGCAATCATTGAAGGTGGCAGAGCAGGTTAGGAAGGCAGTTAAAAAAACTTATGGCATCCTGGGTTTTATAAATAGAGGCATAAGGGCCCGCCAGAAACCTAGTGCACTTACCGTTTTTTAAGTGTTTTCACCGCCAGGTAGGATGAGGCCGACTTTTGATCGATATTCAGCTCTTTGGCTTTTTTTTTTATGCGGCCAAGAAGTTGGTCACAATGGGGGCGGAAGTGTGGTGGTAAATGCTGGTGAGGGGCGGAAGTGGATGCAGCATGGAATCTCCGCCACTCTCAATCAGCAGCGGAATGGTGGTGACATCATTGCGCATCGATGTCACCACGTATCTCACCTCCGTTAAAGGGGAGGGAATCGGCAATTATGTAGGATCGGCCACTGGGCCACCAGGGAGGGTTTCAGCCGGCCTGACACCCAAGAGGAGGTACCAGGCTGCCTGTTGGTGGCCTGGCCAAATCTAGGGGCACAATAGTCCAGCCGACATGGATCTCGGCCGGCAAAAAAATATAAAATGGTGGTAGCGGCACTGAGCCCTTGTCTTTAATGGCCGCCGCGCAGCCAGGGCTCACAGAGGGAATGAAAGATACACCAACAGAAAAAGTTGTCAGGAATACCGCTTGGCGGGCATTAGATTTTTCTGGCTTCATTTCGTTGGAGGTGCGGGGTCCCGGTGGTGCGCGCACTGATAACGCACTTACGGCTGCTCGGCACCGGCAGGGTGGAAGAGGAAACTGCCAGAAAACCCAACCCTGCTGAATTTTGCTGGCGGCGGCCATTCGACCAGAAATCGGTGGACATTGGATTCTGCCGCCTGGCCACTGCATTCCGACAGTAACAGGCCTTATCGGGACCCTGAATTTTGGCCCCATAGAGTACAAAAGCAAAGAAGTTGTGCGAGGCCCCTTGGGGAAGAGTGACCATAATATGGTAGAATTCTTTATTAAGATGGAGAGTGACACAGTTAATTCTGAAACTAGGGTCCTGAACTTAAGGAAAGGTAACGTTGATGGTATGAGGTGTGAATTAGCTAGAATAGACTGGCAACGGATACTTAAAGGGTTAACGGTGGATAAGCAATGGCAAACATTTAAAGATCACATGGATGAACTTCAGCAATTGTACATCCCTGGCTGGAGTAAAAATAAAACGGGGAAGGTGGCTCAACCGAGGCTAACAAGGGAAATTAAGGGTAGTGTTAAAACCAAGGAAGAGGCATATAAATTGGCTAGAAAAAGTAAAAAACCTGAGGACTGGGAGAAATTTAGAATTCAGCAGAGGAGGATAAAGGGTTTAATTAAGAGGGGGAAAATAGAGTACAAGAGGAAGCTTGCAGGGAACATAAAAACTGACTTCAAAAGCTTCTATAAATATGTGAAGAGAAAAAGATTAGTGAAGATAAACATAGGTCCCTTGCAGTCAAAATCAGGTGAATTTATAATAGGGAACAAAGAAATGGCAGACCAATTGAACAAATACTTTGGTTTTGTTTTCACGAAGGAAGACACAAATAACCTTCCGGAAATACTAGAGGACAGAGGGTCTAATGAGAAGGAGGAACTGAAAGAAATCCTTATTAGTCAGGAAATTGTGTTAGGGAAATTGATGGGATTGAAGGCCGATAATTCCCCAGGGCCTGATAGTCTGCATCCCAGAGTACTTAAGGAAGTGGCCCTAGAAATAGTGGATGCATTGGTGATCATTTTCCAGCAGTTGGTCAACTCATGATCAGTTCCTATGGACTGGACGGTAGCCAATGTAACACCACTTTTTAAGACAGTAGGGAGAGAGAAAACGGGGAATTATAGACTGGTTAGCCTGACATCAGTGGTGGGGAAAATGGTGGAATCAATTATTAAAGATGAAATAACAGCGCATTTGGAATGCAGTGACAGGATCGGTCCAAGTCAGCATGGATTTATGAAAGGGAAATCATGCTTGACAAATCTTCTAGAATTTTTTGTGGATGTAACTAGTAGAGTGGACAGGGGTGAACCAGTGGATGTGGTGTATTTGGACTTTCAAAAGGCTTTTGACAAGGTCCAACACAAGAGATTGGTGTGCAAAATTAAAGCATATGCTATTAGGGGTAATGTATTGACGTGGATAGAGAACCGGTTGGCAGATATGAAGCAGTGAGTCGGCATAAACGAGTCCTTTTCAGAATAGCAGGCAATGACTAGTGGGGTGCCACAGAGCTCAGTGCTGGGACCCCAGCTATTTACAATATACATCAATGATTTAGATGAAGGAATTGAGTGTAATATCTCCAAGTTTGCAGATGACACGAAGCTGGGTAGCGGTGTGAGCTGCGAGGAGGATGCTAAGAGGCTGCAGGGTGACTTGGATAGGTTAGGTGAGTGGGTAAATGCATGGCAGATGCAGTATAATGTGGATAAATGTGAGGTTATCCACTTTGGTGGCAAAAATACAAAGGCAGAATATTATCTGAATGGTGGCAGATTAGGAAAAGGAGAGGTGCAACGAGACCTGCGTGTCATGGTACATCAGTCGTTGAAAGTTAGCATGCAGGTACAGCAGGCGGTAAAGAAGGCAAATGGCATGTTTCCTTCATAGCTAGGGAATTTGAGTATATGAGTATAGGGAGGTCTTACTGCAGTTGTACAGGGCCTTGGTAAGGCCTCATCTGGAATATTGTGTTCGGTTTTGGTCTCCTAATCTGAGGAAGGACGTTCTTGCTATTGAGGGAGCGCAGCGAAGGTTCACCATACTGATTCCCGGGATGGCAGGACTGACATATGAGGAGAGACTGGATCAACTGGGCCTGTATTCACTGGAGTTTAGAAGAATGAGAGGGGATCTCATAGAAACATATAAAATACTGACAGGACTGGACAGGTTAGATGCAGGAAGAATGTTCCCATTGTTTGGGAAATCCAGAACCAGGGGTCACAGTCTAAGGATAAGGGGTAAGCTATTTAGGACCGAGATGAGGAGAAATTTCTTCACTCAGAGAGTTGTTAACCTGTGAATTCTCTGCCACAGAGAGTTGTTGATGCCAGTTCAATGGATATATTCAAGAGGGAGTTAGATATGGCCCTTACGGCTAAAGGGATCAAAGGGTATGGAGAGAAAGCTGGGAAGGGGTACTGAGGTGATGATCGGCCATGATCTTATTGAATGGTGGTGCAGGCTCGAAGGACCGAATGGCCTACTCCTGCACCTATTTTCTATGTTTCTATGTTTCTATATGCAGTCTGGGCAGAGTAGATAGAGAGAAACTGTTCCCATTGGTGGAACGGTCAAGAACCAGAGTACACAGAGGCGTGAGGAAAAACTTTTTACACAGTGGCTGGTTAGGATCTGGAATGCACTGCCTGAAAGGGTGGTAGAGGCAGATTCAAGAGCAGTTTTCAAAAGGGAATTGGATAAATACCTTAGGGAAAAAAATTGCAGGGCTACAGGGAAAGGATGGGGGTTTGCGGCTAGCTGAAGTGCTCTTGTAGAGAGCCAGCACCGGATCAATGGGCCGAATGGTCTCCTTCTGTGCTGTAATGATTCTATGATTCTATAAGTTAGTTACACACAATTTGATTTTAACAAATCTGTGCTGACTCTCCTTAATTAATCCATATTTGTTCAAGTGACAGTTAATTCTGTCCCGGATTATCATTTCTAAAAGCTTTTCACTACCAAGGTTAAACTGACTGGTCTGTATTTACTAAGTTTATCGTTACACCTTTTTTGAACAAGCGTGTAACATTTGCAATTCTCCAGTCCTCTGGTACCTCCCACATAACTAAGATGGATTTGAAGATTATGGCCAGTACCTCCACAATTTCTACCTTTACTTCCGTCAGCATCCCGGGTTGCATCCAATCCGGTCCTGGTGACTTATCTACTATAAGTACAGACAGCCTTTCTAGTACCTCCCCTTTATCAATTTGTATCCCATCCAGTATCTCAGCTACCTCCTCTTTCACAATGACTTTGACAGCAGCTTATTCCTTGGTAAAGGCAGATGCACAGGCCTCATTTAGTACCTCGGCCATGCCCTCTGCCTCTAAGCATAGATCTCCTTTTTGATCCTTAATCAGCCCCGTCCCTCCTCTTATTGCCCATTTATTATTTATTTGCCTATGGAAGACTTTTATGTTAGCTGCCAATCTTTTCTTATACTCTCTCTTTGCCCCTCTTCTTTCCTTTTTCACTTCCCCTCTGGACTTTCTATATTCAGCCTGGTTCTTACCTGTATTCTCAACCTGTCATCTTTCGTACGCCCACTTTTTCTGCTTCATCTTACTCTCTATCTCCTTTATCATCCTTTGGTTGCCCGACCTTTCCCCCTTGTATTACGGGGTATGGAAAAAGGCATTGGACACCTCCAGCATGCAATGGACCAAAGTAACATATTTCACAATGAGCAGCCATGAAAGACTTGAATAGCATTTCGACTCTCACTTGGCAGTGATTCAGGCTACTGTGCAGGTTATTTCAAACCAAGATGGGAACTTGATTACAGCCCGCTGTGGGGGTAGGTTTAGCTGACATTAGAGATGGCTTGTAGTCTGCGCTTTGTGTGAGATTTTTATGAAATTTTGGATGTCACCCAGATTAGTCTCTGCCTATAACAAAGGAAACAACTCTACAGTTAAAATTAGAGTATCAAAGGCAAGGTATGGGTTTAGTCAGCAACTGTGTTTCTGGTGGTGTCAAACTACCTTCTCATTATATTCAACTCAACCTCCGTCCGCTTTCTTAATTTGGAATTGGACATGTGTGCTTCATCCACTAACATTGTTGTCACTGTTAACCATACAAATACTGAAGAGGACTGCACACAAAAAAGTAGAAAAAGACACAAATATTGTTACCCATATGGTTTTAAGAGATAATTTCCTCATTTTGGAACTGATGTGAAAATCAGACGGGTTCTACAATGTGCCCACCATTGTAGTGGTAAGGTTGAACATTACCCTTAAGGTTTGTGAGATTCCATTGGAGGCACCTGTAAAAGGCAAGGATGAGTCCATCATAACCTCTTCTGATAGAGGAGGAAGTACAAAATTGACATGGATGCATCTGCAACACTGTACTGTGTGGGTCTTCAGTCTGTGGAAACAGTGGTTGTAATTTTAACCGAACTCGCCTGGTGGCAAACAAGCATGTTCGAGTTGGCTGCCCCTTTGATACCCTGCCTGAATTTACTTTTCATTAAAGATAAACATAAGCTAAATGATCCCATAAGAAAAGTGTGAGGTGATGCACTTTGGAGGGCTAATAAGGAAAGGGTATACACATTAAGCGGTAGGCCACTTAATAGTGTAGATGAATAAAGGGACCTTGGAGTGCTTGTCCACAGATCCCTGAAAGTAGCAAGCAAGGTGGATAAGGTGGTTAAGAAGGCATACAGAATGCTTGCCTTTATTAGCCGAGGCATAGAATATAAGAGCAGGGAAGTTATGCTTAAATTGCATAATATTTTGGTTCGGCCACAGCTGGAGTACTGCGTGCAGCTCTAGTAACCGTATTATAGGAAGGACGCGATTGCGCTAGAGAGGGTGCAGAGGAGATTAACTAGGACGCTGCCTGGAATGGAGAATCTTAGTTATGAGGACAGATTGGATAGGCTGGGTTTGTTCTTATTGGAACAGAGGAGGTTGAGAGGAAACCTCATTGAGGTGTACAAAATATTGAGGGGCCTGGACATAGTGGATAGCAAGGGCCTATTTCCATTGGTGGAGGGGTCTATTACGAGGGGGCATAGTTTTAAAGTGGGTGGTGGACGGTTTAGACGGGATTTGGGGGGTGAGGGGGTGGCTTATTTTACGCAGAGCCTTATGGGAATCTGGAACTCATTGCCTGGAAGAGTGGTGGATGCAGAAAGCCTCACCACATTTAAGAGATGGTTGGATGAGCACTCAAAGTGCTGTAACCTGCAGGGCAGATATAATGGGAAGTACTGCAGGGAATCGAATACGGCCAGAGTGATCTCCTGGACTAGTTTCGATCGCCTGGATGAGTCAGAGAGGAATTTTCCCAGAATTTTTTCTCTAAATTGGCTTGGGTTTTTATCTGGCTTTTGCCTCTCCCAGGAGATCATATGACTCCGGTTAGGGTGGACTGTAGAATGTTTCAGTGTAAGGGGTGTTGCAGTTGTGTGGGGCGGACTGGTTGGGCTGGGTGCACTTTACCTTTCCGCCATTGTTCATTGTTCATAGGTTTATATGTAACCTTCAGGGCTGCTGATCGAGGGCTGTGTGGCTCTTTGTCGGCCGGCGTGGACACGATGGGCCGAAATAGCCTCCTTTTGTGCTGTAATTTTCTATGTTTCTATGTTTCTATAACCAACTAATCAGGTAAAGCTCTTCAGTCCTGCCACAACTAGTCGCAAAGGGTGGTGGACAATTAAACAACTGACGGAAAGGGGAGACTCCATGAACATCCCCATCCTCAATTCTGGCAAAGCCCAGCACATGAGTGCAAAAGACAAGGCTGAATTATTCACAACCACCTGCAGCCAGAAGTGCCGAATGGATGATCCTTCTCGGCCTCTTCCTGAGATGCCCACCATCACAGCTGCAAGTCTTCAACCAATTTGATTCACTCCATCATCATCATAGGCAGTCCCTCGAAATCAAGGAAGACTTGCTTCCACTCTGAAAGTGAGTTCTCAGGTGACTGAACAGTCATGGGAATTACAGTCCCTGTCACAGGTGGGACAGACAGTCGTTGAAGGAAAGGGTGGGTGGGGAGTCTGGTTTGCCGCTCGTTCCTTCCGTTTGCTTTCTACATGCTCTCGATGATTGGCGCACTGGAGGCGGTGTTGAATCTCGTCGTCAATGTCGGCTCTTGTGATAAAAGGCTCCCGACATGTGGAAAATGGTCCACATTGTCCAAGGCCATGCTGTGGATTTTGATGACCGGGGGTAGTGCTGTGTGGCGGGGTCAGGTTGGTGGAAGACCTTTGTCTTACGGATGTTTAGCGTAAGGCCCATGGTTTTGTATGCCTCAGTGAAGATGTTGACGATGGCTTGGAGTTCAGCCTCTGAATGTGCGCAGATGCAAGCGTTATCCGCGTAATGTAGTTCGATGACAGAGGATCGGACAACCTTGGATCTATCCTGGAGGCGACGAACGTTGAACAGGTTCCCATTGGTTCTATAGTTTGGTTCCACTCCAGCGGGGACCTTGTTGAGAGTGAGATGGAGCATTCACTCCATATGACATTAAGAAATGGCTGAGTAAACTAGACACAGCAAAACCCCTGGACCCCAACTATATCCTGGCTGTAGTTCTGAACACCTGTGTTCCAGAACTAGCCGCACCCTTAGCTAAGTTATTCCAGTACAGTTACATCATTGGCATCTACACAACAATGTGGAAAATTGCTCGGCTATGTCCTGTCCATAAAAAGCATGACAAATCCAAATCAGCCAATTGCCATCTTATAAACCTGTTCCAAATCATTAGCGAAGTGAAGAAGTTGTCAACAATCGACACTTAATCACCAATAACTTGCTCAGCAATGCTCAATTTGGGTACATCTAGAGACACTTGGCTCCAGACTTCATTACAGCCTCGGTCTAAACAAGGACACAAGAGCTTATTTTCAGAGGTGAGTAACTGCCCTTGACATAAAGGCAGCATTTGATCGAGTGTGGCATCAAGGAGCCTTTGTAAAGCTGAAGTCAATAAGGAGCAGGGGAAATCTCTTCACCAGCTGGAGCCATACCTGAACCAAAGGAGATGGTTGTCGTCGTTGGAGGCCAATCATCTTAGCTACAGGCCCTCACTGAAAGAGTTCCTCAAGGTAGCATCCGAGTATCTTCAGCTACTTCATCAATAAAAAAGGAAATAAAGATGAGCATTTATACAGCACCTTTCATAACCGCAAGACATCCTAAAGCACTTTACAGCCAATGAAGTAATTTTGATCTGTAATCACTGGTGTGACCTTCCCTCCATCCTCAGATCACAATGATCTTCCCTCCACCATAAGTTCAGAAGTGGTCTGAGAATTGCAGTGCTTAGCTCCATTGTTCAGATAAGGAAGCATTCCATTACCGTATGCAGCAAGTCCAGGCCAACATCATAGAGTTCCTTCCTTGTGAGGTGTGGATAAATGTGAGGTTATATCTTTGGAGATGCCGAAGTGACTGTGGTGGCCACTGAGCACTCATCTCCTTAGATAACGGCACCCTGGGGGCAAACTGCCTCAGGTGAAGCAGGATCTGCCTCTGGGCTTGCCTATGGAAATCCTCCTCATTCTCGAGCTCACCAAGGGGAGGAGAACGTCCCAGGTGAATGCCCATTCTAACAGTTTAGGGGGCTTAGAAACATAGAAACATAGAAAATAGGTGCAGGAGCAGACCATTCGGCCCTTCGAGCCTGCACCACCATTCAATATGATCATGGCTAATCATGGAACTTCAGTACCCCACTCCTGCCTTCCTGATCCCTTTAGCCGTAAGGGCCACAAATAACTCCTTTTGGAATATATACAACAAACTGGAATCAACAACTTTCTGTGGCAGAGAATTCCATAGGTTCACAATTCTCTGGGTGAAAAAGTTTCTCCTCATCTCGGTCCGAGATGGCTTAACCCTTATCTTAGACTGTTATCACTGGTTCTCGACTTCAGCAACATTGGCAACATTCTTCCTGCTTCTAATCTGTCCAATCCCAGAATTTTATATGTTTCTATTAGATCCCCTCTCATTCTTCTAAATTCCAGTGAATATAAGCCGAGTCGATCCAGTCTATCCTCATATGTCAGTCTTGCCATCCCGGGAATCAGTCTGGTGAACTTTCACTGCACTCCCTCAATAGCAAGAATGTCCTTCCTCAGATTAGGAGACGGAAACTGCATACAATACTCAAGATGTGGTCTCACCAAGGCCCTGTACAACTGCAGTAAGACCTCCCTGCTCCTATACTCAGAGTCCATGGAATGTTGGAAAATTACCATCAATGCATCTACTATTTCTATGGCCACTTCCTTAAGCACTCTGGGATGCAGATTATCAGGCCCTGGGGATTTATTGGCCTTCAATCCCTTCAATTCCCGAACACCATTTCCTGACGAATAAGGATTTCCCTCGGTTCCCTCAATTCCTCCTTCTCGCTAGACCCTCGGTCCCCTAATATTTTTGGGAGGTTATTCGTATCTTTCTTAGTGAAGACAGAACCAAAGTATTTGTTCAATTGGTCTGCCATTTCCTTGTTCCCCATTATTGTTAGCCACGGTTGAGCCACCTTCCCCGTTTTATTTTTACGCCAGACAGGGATGTATAATTGTTGTAGTTCATTCATGTGATCTTTAAATGTCTGCCATTGCCTATCTACCATCAACACTTTCTGTATCATTCGCCCATCTATCCGAGCCAATTCATGTCTCATACCACCAAAGTTACCTTTCTTTAAGTTCAGGACTGTAATTTCTGAATTAACTGTGTCACTCTCTACCTTAATAAAGAATTCTACCATATTATGGTCATTCTTCCCCAAGGGGCCTCGCACGACAAGATTGATAATTAACCCTCCCTCATTACACAAGACCCAGTCTAGGATGGCCTGCTCTCTAGTTGGTTCCTCGACATATTGGTGTAGAAAACCATCCCTTATATACTCAAGGAAATCCTCCTCCACAGTATTGCTACCAGAGTGGGAGAGCTACAGTGATAGGGGATTCAATTTTAAGGGGAATAGATAGACGTTTCTGCGGCCACAAACAAGACTCCAGGATGGTATGTTGCCTCCCTGGTGCAAGGGTCAAGGATGTCTCGGAGCGGGTGCAGGGCATTCTGAAAAGGGAAGGTGAACAGCCAGTTGTCGTGGTGCATATAGGTACCAACAATATAGGTAAAAAATGGGATGAGATCCTACGAGACGAATTTAGGGAGCTAGGAGTTAAATTAAAAATTAGGACCTCATTAGTAGTAATCTCAGGATTGCTACCAGTGCCATGTGCTAGTCAGAGTAGGAATCGCAGGATAGCTCAGATGAATACGTGGCTTGAGGAGTGGTGCAAAAGGGAGGGATTTAAATTTCTGGGACATTGGAATTTCTGGGGGAGGTGGGATCAGTACAAACCGGACGGACCAGACAGGACCAGAACCAATGTCCTCGTGGGAGTGTTTGCTAGTGCAGTTGGGGAGGGGTTAAACTAATATGGCAGGGGGATGGGAACCAATGCAGGGAGACAGAGGGAAGTAGAATGGGGGCAGAAGCAAAAGATAGAAAGAAGAAAAGTAAAAGTGGAGGGCAGAGAATTCTAAGGTAAAAAGCAAAAAGGGCCACATTACAGCAAAATTCTAAAGGGGCAAAGTGTGTTAGAAAGACAAGTCTGAAGGCTCTGTGCCTCAATGCGAGGAGTATTTGGAATAAGGTGGAAGAATTAACTGCGCAGATAGCAGTTAACGGTTATGATGTAATTGACATCACGGACACATGACTCCAGGGTGACCAAGGCTGGGAACTCAACATCCAGGGGTATTCAACATTTAGGAAGGATAGACAGAAAGGAAAAGGAGGCGGGGTGGTATTGCTAGTTAAAGAGGAAATTAATGCAATAGTAAGAAAGGACTTTAGCTTGGATGATGTGGAATCGGTATGGGTGGAGCTACGGAATACCAAAGGGCAAAAATACCAAAGGGCTAGTGGGAGTTGTGTACAGACCACCAAACAGTAGTAGTGAGTTTGGGGACAGCATCAAACAAGAAATTAGGGATGCATGCAATAAAGGTACAGCAGTTATCATGGGTGACTTTAATCTGCATATTGATTGGGCTAACCAAACTGGTAGCAATATGGTGGACGAAGATTTCCTGGAGTGTATTAGGGATGGATTTCTCGACCAATATGTCGAGGAACCAACTAAGGATCTGGCCATCCAAGACTGGGTGATGTGTAATGAAAAAGGACTAATTAGCAATGTTGTTGTGCGAGGTCCCTTGGGGAAGAGTGACCATAACATGGTAGAATTCTTTATTAAGATGGAGAGTGACACAGTTAATTCAGAAACTAGGGTCCTGAACGTAAGGAAAGATAACTTTGATGGTTTGAGGTGTGAATTGGCTAGAATAGACTCACAAATGATATTAAAGGCTTGACGGTGGATAGACAATGGCAAATATTTAAAGATCACATGGATGAACTTCAGCAATTGTACATCTCTGTCTGGAGTAAAAATAAAGCAGGGAAGGTGGCTCAATTGTGGCTAACAAGGGAAATTAAGGATAGTGTTAAATCCAAGGACGAGGCATATAAATTGGCCAGAAAAAGCAGCAAACCTGAGGACTGGGAGAAATTTAGAATTCAGCAGAGGAGGACAAAGGGTTTAATTAAAAGGGGGAAAATAGTGTTCGAGAAGATGCTTGCTGGGAATATAAAAACTGACTGCAAAAGCTTCTATAGATATGTGAAGAGAAAAAGATTAGAGAAGATAAACGTAGGTCCCTTGCAGTCGGATTCAGGTGAATTTATAATGGGGAACAAAGAAATGGTAGGCCAATTGAACAAATACTTTGATTCTGTCTTCACAAAGGAAGACACAAATAACCTTCAGGAGGTACTAGGGGACCGAGGGTCTAGCGAGAAGGAGGAACTGAAGGATATCCTTATTAGGCGGGAAATTGTTTTGGGGAAATTGATGGGATTGATGGCCGATAAATCCCCGGGGCTTGATAGTCTGCATCCCAGAGTACTTAAGGAAGTGGCCTTAGAAATAGTGCATGCATTGGTGATCATTTTCCAACAGTCTAGCGACTCTGGATCAGTTCCTATGGACTGGAGGGTAGCTAATGTAACACCACTTTTTAAGAAAGGAGGGAGAGAGAAAGCGGGTAATTATAGACTGGTTAGCCTGACATCAGCAGTGGGGAAAATGTTGGAATCAATTATTAAAGATGAAATAGCAGCGCATTTGGAAAGCAGTGACAAGATCGGTCCAAGTCAGCATGGATTTATGATGGGGAAATCATGCTTAACAAATATTCTGGAATTTTTTGAGGATGTAACTAGTAGAGTGGACAAGGGAGAACCAGTGGATGTGGTGATTTTGGACTTTCAAAAGGCTTTTGACAAGGTCCCACACAAGAGATATCAAGCACATGGTATTGGGAGTAATGTATTGACGTGGATAGAGAACTGGTTGACAGACAGGAAGCAGAGAGTCGGGATAGACGGGTCCTTTTCAGAATGGGAGGCAGTGACTAGTGGAGTGTCGCAGGGCTCAGTGCTGGGACCCCAGCTCTTTACAATATACATCAATGATTCAGATGAAGGAATTGAGTGTAATATCCCCAAGTTTGCAGATCACACTAAACTGGGTGGCGGTGTGAGCTACGAGGGGGATGCTAAGAGGCTGCAGGGTGACTTGGACAGGTTAGGTGAGTGGGTAAATGCATGGCAGATGCAGTATAATGTGGATAAATGTGAGGTTATCTACTTTGGGGGCAAAAACGCGAAGATAGAATATTATCTGAATGACGGCAGATTAGGAAAAGGGGAGGTGCAATAAGACCTGGGTGTCATGGTTCATCAGTCATTGAAAGTTGGCATACAGGTACAGCAGGCGGTGAAGAAGGCAAATGGTATGTTGGCCTTCATAGCTAGGGGATTTGAGTATTGGAGCAGGGAGGTCTTACTGCAGTTGTACAGGGCCTTGGTGAGCCCTCACCCGGAATATTGTATTCAGTTTTGTTCTTCTAATCTGAGGAAGTATGCTCTTGCTATTGCGGGAGTGCAGCGAAGGTTCACCAGACTGATTCCCGGGATGGCTGGACTGACATATGAGGAGAGACTAGATCAACTGTGTCTTTATACATTGGAGTTTAGAAGGATGAGAGGGGGTCTCATAGAAACACATAAGATTCTGACGGGACGGGACAGGTTTGATGCGGGTTGAATGTTCCCGATGCTGGGGTATTCCAGAACCAGGGGACACGGTCTTAGGATAAGGGGTAGGCCATTTAGGACTGTGATGAGCAGAAACGTCTTCACTCAGAGAGTGGTTAACCTGTGGAATTCCCTGCCGCAGAGCGTTGTTGATGCCAGTTCATTGGATAAATTCAAAAGGGAGTTAGATATGGACCTTATGGATAAGGGGATCAAGGGGTATGGAGAGAAAGCAGGAAAGTGGTACTGAGGGAATGATCAACCATGACCTTATTGAATAGTGGTGCAGGCGCGAAGGGCCGAATTGCCTACTTCTGCACCTATTTTCTACGTTTCTATGTTTCTATGTTTGGTTCACCCAATCTATATGTAGATTAAAGTCACCCATGATAACTGCTGTACCTTTATTGCACGCATCCCTAATTTCCTGTGTGATGCCATCCCCAACCTCACTACTACTGTTTGCTGGTCTGTACACAACTCCCACTAATGTTTTCTGCCCTTTGGTGTTTCACAGCTCTACCCATATAGATTCGACATCATCCAAGCTAATGTCCTTACTATTGCGTTAATCTCCTCTTTAGCCAGTAATGTTGTTCCACCTCCTTTTCCTTTCTGTCTATCCTTCCTGAATATTGAATACCCCTGGATGTTGAGCTTACAACCTTGGTTACCCTGGAGCCATGTCTCCGTAATCCCAATTACATCATATCCATTAACAGCTATCTACGCAGTTAATTCGTCCACCTTATTACGAATGCTCCTCGCATTGAGACTCAGAGCCTTCAGGCTTGCTTTTTTAACACTCTTTGTCCTTTTTTTAATTATGTTGTAATATGGCTCTTTTAGATTTTTGCGTTTGATTTCTCTGCCCTCCACTCTTACTTTTCTCTTTCCTACCTTTGGCTTCTGCTCCCTTTTTACTTCCCTCTGTCTCCCTGCATAGTTTCCCATCCCCTTGACACATTACTTTAAACCCTCCCCAAAAGCACTAGCAAACACTCTGCCTAAAACATCGGTTCCGGTGCTTTCCAGGTGCAGACCGTTTGGTTTGTACTGGTCCCAACTCCCCCAGAACCGGTTCCAATGTCCCAGGAATTTGAATCCCTTCCCCTTACAACATTCCTCAAGCCACGTATTCATCTGAATTATCCTGCTATTCCTACTCTGACTAGCACATGGCACTGGTAGCAATCCTGAGATTACTACCTTTGATGTCCTACTTTTTAATTTAACTCCTAGCTCCCTAAATTCAGCTTGTAGGACCTCATCCCATTTTTGACCTATATCGTTGGTACCTATATGCACCATGACAACTGGCTGTTCACCGTTCTTCTCCAGAATGCCCTGCAGCCGCTCCGAGATATCCTTCACCCTTGCATCAGGGAGGCAACATATCATCCTGGTGTCACGATTGTGGCCGCAGAAAAGCTTATCTATTCCCCTTACAATAAAATCCCCTATCACTATAACTCTCCCACTATTTTTCCTGCCCTCCTGTGCAGCAGAGTCAGCCCTGGTGCCATAAACTTGGCTGCTGCTGCCTTCCACTGATGATCCACCTCCCTTACCAGTATCCAAAATGGTATATCTGTTTTGGAAGGAGGTGAGCGCAGGGGACCCCTGCACTACCTTCCTTCCCCTGCTCTTCCTGATGGTCACACATTCCCTATCTGCCTGTGTAAACTTTAGCTGGGTGAGACCAACTCACTAAACGTGCTATCCACGATGTCCTCAGCATCGCGGATGCTCCAGAGTGTATCCATGCGCAGCTCCAGTGCAGCAATGCGGTCTGACAGGAGCTGCAACTGGACACACTTCCCACACACATAGTAGCCAGGACACTGGAAGTGTCCCTGACTTCCCACATAGCACAGAACAAGCATGACACATTTACATAGAGATCTTGAGGGCCTAGAGATTCGGGTGGTTTGCACCACTTGTTAGCATGGCGTAATGTGGAGAAAATGGTGGCGGTCGCTCTTCTGCCAGCTGGTGAAAGGTCCCTAGTGTCCTCCATTTTCATGGGCCCAGTAGTGCTGCCGTTAAGCAGTATTGCCCTGCAAAGAAAAATAGCAGAGTGGTGACATCAGTCAGCATGTAATGCCGACTTAACGTCACCACGGTGAACTTCGACCCTAGTGCTGAGTTCAACGCTGGGTCCTAAGTATACAAGGTAAACCAGCATGCAAGCAAGCAAATTCACAGAGGCGCTGTCAACACCTGGAGGATTTCGAGCTCCGAGTTTTGGAGCTTGAGCGGCAGCTGGCGTCACTGCAGTCCATCCATGAGGCTGAGTGTTTTGTGGACAGCACGTTTCAGGAGGTGGTCACCCCGCAGCACAAGAGAGTGCAGTCAGAGATGGACTGAGTGGACTGTCAGACAGACAAAAAAAAACAGGCAGGTAATTCAGGAGACTTCTGAGGACATCTCGCTGTCTAACCAGTTTTCAGTACTGAATGTTGATGGGGGAAATGGTTCGCCAGGAGAGTGCAGCCAGATCCAAAACCATAGCACCACGGGTAGCTCAGCTGTACAGCGGGGGAGGAGAAAGGTCTAGAGAGCGATAGTTACAGAAGATTCTATCGTCAGGGGAACAGACAGGCGCTTCTGCGGCTGCAGTCATGAATCCTGGATAGTATGTTGCCTCCCTGGCTCCAGGGTCAAGGATATCACTGAATGGCTGCAAAACATTCTGAAGGGGAAGGATGAACAGCCAGAGGTGGTGGTCCATATTGGTACCAATGACATGGGTAGAAAGAGGGATGCAGTCCTGCAGGCAGCTTTTAGGGAGTTAGGGAAGAGGTTAAAAAGCAGGAGCTCAAAGATAGTAATCTCCGGATTACTCCCAGTGCCACGTGCTAGTGAGTACAAAAATAGGAGGATAGAGCAGATAAATGTGTCTGGAGCGATGGTGCAGGAGGGAGGGATTTAGATTCTTGGGGCATTGGGACTAGTTCTCGGGGAGGTAGGACCAGTACAAGCCGGACGGGTTGCACCTCAACAGGGCTGTGACCAATATCCTTGTGAGGGAGTTTGCTGATGCTGCTGGGTAGGGTTTAAATTAGTTTGGCGGGGGAAAGGAAGTTGATTCAGAAGGGAGAAAAGCAGAGCTAGAGGTAGAAGGTAGAAGAGTTGAAAGCAGAGTAAAGAAAGGTTGTAAAATAGATGAAAAAGAAATTTGGCTGTGCTTAATGGTATATACCTAAATGCAAGGAGTATAGTGAATACGGCAAATGAGCTGAGGGCACAGATAGACTCATGGAAGTATGATAGCGATTACTGAATCAAAGCTTAAAGAGGGGCAGGAATGGCAGCTCAATTTTCCTGGTTACAGAATTTTCAGATGCGATAGAGAGGGTGTTCAAAAAGGAGGGGGGTGGCAATATTGACTAAAGAAACAATTATAGCTGTGAGAAGGGATGATATGTTAGAACAATCATCAAATGACGCTGCATGGGTTGAACTAAAGAACAAAAAATCACACTGCTGCGAGTGTATTATTGACCCCCAAACAGGCCGAGGGAGATAGAAGAGCAAATATGCAGGCAAATTTCTGACAAGTGCAAAACCAATAGGGCAGTAATAGTTGGGGGATTTCAATTACCCTAATATTAACCGGGATACAATCAGTGTAAAAGGTATAGAGAGCACAGAATTCCAATTTGCATTCAGGAGAACTTTATTAGCCAGTACGTAACAAGCCCAACAGGATGGTGGTGGGGGGGTGGAGGGGAGGAGAGCCGTGCAGTTCTGGATTTAGTTTTAAGGAATGAAGCTGGGCAGGTGGAAGAAGTATCAGTGGAAGAGCATTTTTGTGGTCGTGATCATAGTTTTAGCATAGTTATGGATAAGGACAAAGATAAAACACGAGTAAAGGTTCTAAATTGGGGGGCAGGCCAATTTTACTAGGTTGTTAAGTGATTTAGCAAAAGTGGACTCAGAACAGCTACTTGAGGGTAAATCAGTGTCAGAGCAGTGGGAGGCATTCAAGAGGGGGATACAAGTGTTACAGGATAAACACGATACAACAAAGAAAAAGGGTAGAACTGCCAAATTTAGAGACCCCTGGATGACAAGGTGTATACAAGGTAAGATAAGGCAAAAAAGGGAAGCTTTTATCAGACATTGAAAGCTCAATACTGCAGAAAGCCAAGCAGAGTGTAGGGGTGAAAATAAAAAGGAAATTAGGAACTCAAAGAGAGGGCATGAAAAAATACTGGCCTATTAGGGACGAAAATGGTAACCTATGTATGGAGAAGGAGGACGTGGGTAAGCTACTTAATGAATACTTTGCGGCTGTCTTCAGAAAAGAAGGGGACGATGCCAACATTGAAGTTAAGGAGGAAGAGAGTGAAATATTGGATGGGATAAACATAGTAAAAGAAGTGTTAATGGGTTTAGCATCGTTGAAAGTAGATAAATAATCAGGACCAGATGAAATATATCCTAGGCTAATAAAAGAAGCAAGGGAAGAAATTGCGCAGGCTCTGACCATCATTTTCCAATCCTCCCTGACTGCAAGAGTGGTGCCAGTGTAGTACCGACACGAGATTCCCTAAGCAAGTGCTCTACTCGAAACACCTACACGGCAAGTGAGCCCCAGGTGAGCAGAGGAACCGCTTCAAGGACATCCTCAAAGCCTCTTTGATAAAGTGTAACATCCCCACCAGCACCTGGGAATCCCTGGCCCAAGACTGCCCAAAGTGCAGGAACAGCATCCGCGAGGGCGTTGAGCACCTCAAATCTTATTGCTGAGAGCATGCAGAAATCAAGCACAGACACCGGAAGGAGCGTGCAACAAACCAGGCTCCCCACCTACCCTTTCCTTCAACGATTGTCTGCCCCACCTGTGACAGAGACTGTAATTCCTGTATTGGACTGTTCAGTCATCTAAGAACTTACTTTTAGAGTGGAAGCAAGTCTTCCTCGATTTTGAGGGACTGCCTATGATGATGATGATGAAGGTGCCAGAGGATTGGAGAGCTGCTAATACAGTACTATTGTTTAAAAAGGGAGGAAGGGATACACCGAGTAATTACAGGCCAGTTAGCTTAACCTCGGTGGTGGGCAAATTATTGGAATCAATTCTCAGGGACAGTATATACCTTCATTTAGAAAGTCACAGATTAATCAATGACAGTCAGCATGGCTTTGTTAAGGGAAGATCGTGTCTGACTAACTTGATTGAATTTTTTGAGGAGGCCGTCAGCGGGCGGTTCCCAGCGGTGATCCCCTCCCGCCGGCGGGAGTGTTCCATGAAAATGGAACCGAGGGGAGACCGCCCAAAAAACTCGGCGGCAGCCAGCAGCAGTGGATGGTAAGGCCACCAAGTTCTACCTGTTAAAGGGACACACATCTTTCAGGTAAGTTTGCATTTAAGCTTTTGCATTAGGATTTATTGATTTTACTGAAAGAGTGTATTGCTGCAATAGATATTAAAAGTTTTTAAGTGTGTAGGGAGTGCTACCGGACACTTGCTAGGCTTCAGATGGTTAAAAAAAAGGCATCTGAGAAGACAGAAAATGCTGTAAATACTCAGCAGGTCAGGAAACATCTGTGGAGAGAGAAACAGATTACATGTCTCAGGTCAAGATGCTGCCTGGCCTGCTGAGTATTTAAAGCATTACGTTTACATTTTAGATTCATAGCATCCACTCACAGAGGGAAGAGGAAGACAGAGAAGAGGAAGAAACAGAAGAGGAGGTAGCCGAAGAGGTGGAAGCAGAAGGAAGGATGCAACCCGGACAGCCCCTTTCTGGCCAGGATAGCTGGGATGGAATCATCTGACCACAATCCATGTGACCACAACAACAACAATAGCAAGAACTTGTATTTATATAGTGCCTTTAACATAGTGAAACGTCCCAAGACACTTCACAGAAGTATGAGATAAAACAATTTGGCACCGAGCTGCATAAGAAATTAGTGCAGATGACCAAAAGCTTAGTCAACGAGCTAGGTTTTAAGCAGTGTCTTGAAGGAGGAAAGAGAGGTGGAGAGGCAGAGAGGTTTAGGCAGGGGGTTCCAGAGCTTGGGGCCTAGGCAACAGAGGCATGGCCACCAATGGTTGAGCGATTATAATCAGGGATGCTCAAGAGGTCAGAATTAGAGAAGCACAGACATCTCAGGGGGTTGTGGGGCTGGAGGAGATTACAGAGATAGGGAGGGGCGAGACCATGGAGGGATTTGAAAATAAGAATGAGTGTTTTGAAATCGAGGCGTTGCTTAACCGGAAGCCAATGTAGATCAGCAAGCAGAGTGGTGATGGGTGAGTGGGACTTGGTACGAGTTAAGACATGGGTGGCCAAGTTTTGGATCACCTCTAGTTTACATAGGATAAAATGTGGGCGGCCAGCCAGGAGTGCATTGTAATAGTCAAGTCTAAAGGTAACAAACGCATGGATGAGGACTCCAGCAGCGGATGAACTGAGGCGGGGCGGAGACGGGCGATGTTATGCAGGTGGAAATAGGCGGTCTTAGTTATGCTGCGGATATATGGTCAAATATGATACCAAGGTTGCGAACAGCCTGTCTCCGCCTCAGACAGAAGTTGGGAGGAGGGATGGAGTCAGTGGTTAGGAAACGGAGTTCGTGGCGGGTACTGAAAACAGTGGATTCTGTTTACCCAATATTCAATTGGAGAAAATTTCTGCTCATCCAGAACTGGATGTCGGACAATTTAAAGACTTTGGAGGGGTCGAGAGAAGTGGTGTTGAGGTAGATCTGGCTGTCATCAGCGCACAAATGGAAACTGACGCTGTGTTTTCGGATGATGTTGCCAAGGGGCAATGTGTCGATGAGAAATAGGAGGGGACCAAGGATAGATCCTTGTGGGACACCAGAGGTAATGATGAAGGGGTGGGAAGAGAAGCCAATGCAGGTAATTCTCTGGCTATGGTTAGATAGGTAAGAATGGAACCAGGGAAATGCAGTCCCACCCATCTGGACAACAGTGGAGAGGCACTGGGGAAGGATAGAGTTGTCAACCATGTCAAAGGCTGCTGACAAGTCAAGAAGAATCAGGAGGATGTTATTTGTGATGAGAACCATATCAGTACTGTGGCAGGCACGGAATCCAGATTGGATGGTTTCAAACATGGAATTGTGGGAAAGATGGGCATGGATTTGGGAGATGGCAACATGTGCAAGGAATTTGGAGAGAAAAGGGAGGTTGGAGATGGTGCGGTAGTTTGCAAGGACGGAGGGGTCAAGGGTTAGTTTTTTGAGGAGGGGGTGATGACAACAGATTTAAGGGAGAGCGGGACAGTACCTGAGGAGAGAGAACCATTAACAATGTCAGCTAACATGGGAGTCAGAAAAGGAAGTTGGGTGGTCAGCTGTTTGGTGGGAATAGGGTCAAAGGAGCAGGAAATGGGTCACATAGACAGGACGAGCTCGGAATGGTCATGAGGGGAGATCGGAGTGAAGCTGAAGATGTGAGGTCAGGGCTAGGACAGGAGGGGTCCTTAGAGAAAGTTTGGCTCGGTGAGCTATGGGAAGGAAGGGAAGAGGCAGAGGCGGCCGAATGAATGGTCTCAATTTTAGAGACAAAGAAGTTCATGAGCTCCTCACACTTATTGTCGGAGGTGAGGCTGGAGACTGCGGAGAGGGGTTTAAAAAGGCGGTTTGCAGTGGAGACTAGAAGCCGGGATTTATCTTTACATTCCAGAATGATTCTGGAATAATGAACGATTTTGGCAGACGAGAGAAGGACCCGATACTGCTTTATGTGGTCCAGCCAGATCTGGTGGTGAATGGCTGAACCAGTTGTCTGCCATATCATTCAAGTCTGTGTCTCTTAGACTTAAGGAAGTGAAGATTAGGGCTGTACTTTGGGGAATGGTCAGAGTGAGAGAGAGTACTTGCTTTAGCATGGACTAGGACATCAAAGGTGGAGGTGAGGATGTGATTGAGCAGATCAGTAGCTGCAGAAATGTCATGATGAATGGAGGGCCAATGGCTGGTCAGTTGGGAGTTCATAAGTGCAGTTGACAGAGAGTCAAGAGAGAGTTTATTCCAGGGGTGGACACAGAAGGAGGTAGGGATAGAAGGTGGAAGTGGGATGTGGGTGGAGAGCGATACGAGAATGTGGTCAGAGATGGCCTTATCTGTGATTGGCATGATGGGAGTAGCGAGGCCACAAGAAATGGCAAGGTCAAAGGGGTGGACGTTAATATGGGTTGGTGATTTTACATGGAAGGATAGATTAAGAGAAGGTAGAAGGCTGGTGAACTCAGAGGAGAGAGTGCATAATGAATTTAGATGAAGGTTAAACTCACCGAGAATGAGAAGTCGTTCGGTGCAGAGACAGAGGGAGGAAAGTAGTGAAGAAATATCGGTAATAACATTTTAAGGTACTTGGGCAGGCGATAGAGTACGAGAATTTTAAATGATAAGTGAGAGGGGTGGAATAAAGTGAGATGTTCAAAGGAGGAGAAAGTGCCGGAGAAGTAGGGGGGCAGACCAAGATATGATTTGCTGATGAGAGCCACACCGCCACCATGGCGGTCTGATTGGGGAAAGTGGTGGAAAGTATAACGAGGCAAGGAGGCTTCATTTAAGGTAAGGTGTCATCACCCTTCAACCAGGTTTCCATCAGAGCCATGATGTCGATGCCATCATCCACGATAAGCTCATGGATGGGAAGGGCCTTGTTCGCAAGCGAATGGACATTCTAGAGGGAGATGCGGAGAAGGTCAGTGATGACTGCCTCACTGCCTGTATCCAAGGAGTCAGCGCTGGAGGGGGTGAGTTTGACAGGGAAGAGATTGGCAAGTGTCATGTATTCAACTATCATTGTAACCCATGTATAAGCTGACTTAAGTTGTACACCATGAGAACATTGACCACAAGGGGGTGAACTTGTGGGAGACACTGCTCACCTGGGCTTTCAGGTATAAAAGGGGAAGCTCCACCCACCTTCATCACTTGAGATCTTGGTAATAAATGTAACTGGTCACAGAGTGACCTTCTCTCAAGTATGGGCCTCGTGCACATTGACACTGTATAGTAAGGACATATTATTGGCGACGAGAAACTGGGATTTAAATGCGAGCATGGCCACTAGCAGCACAGAAGAGAGGTTCTGTGTTGGTGATGATTGGGACAACTTTATTGAGAGAGTACAGCAAAGTTTTGTCACTAAGGAATGGTTGGGACAGGATTCGGCCGACAAACGCAGGGTATCATCTCCTGACGGTTTGTGGATCCAGAACATACTCCCTGATGAAGGACCTTCTTGCGCCAGAGAAGCCGGCGGACAAGACATTCGAAGAGCTCAGCAAGTTGATCGGGGAACACCTTAAACCGGCGAGCAGCAAGCACATGGCGAGACACCGGTTTTATACGCACCGGCGGCGAGAAGGGCAAAGCGTTCCTGACTTTGTGGCAGATCTCCGGTGACTGGTAAGCCTATGTAAGTTCACAGATGCATGCAGAGCGGAGATGCTGCGAGACTTTTTTATTGAGGGCATCGGGCACGCTGGCGTTTTCAGGAAACTGATTGAGACCAAAGACTTGACCTTGGAAGCGGGGGCTCTGATGGCCCAGACATTTATCTCAGGGAGGAAGAGACCAGAATGATGTATGACAAAAATCTTGGCTCAAATGCGGCAAACAACCAGGGAGTCAACATTGTTAACGAGGCACACAGTTCTCTCGGCAGTCAAGGGCAATCGGACATGCCCCAGCGAGTAGTCAAACCCAAAGGGGGAATTCAACAGAGACAATGGCTAGCTGAACGGCAATTCATGCTATCGCAATGGACAATGCGGCCAGTAATGGGGCCATCAACATCTGTTAATGATGCGCTTAAGGACAGTTACAGAGACAGTCCGAGACGATCGACTGGTAATGGACCTTTTGTTTGCAACAACGGGGGCCTCCAGCTCATGCTGGATGTGTGGAGGCAAACACCCAGCCAGAGCTTGCAGGTATCAGCAATATACCTGCAGAAACTGCAACGTCAGCGGTTAATTGGCGCGTATGTGCAGGAAGCCTGCAGCCAGGTTGATGTACGAGGAGGACAGGCCCGATGTAAGCCCTACGAGGCCAAATGAATACTGGGGGAAATCGCTGGAAGCTGAAGTTCAGCGAGTTCATGTGGAGCACATGTACAGTTCATATACCAGGACGCCACCAATAATGATGAAAGTGCTCCTCAATGGCATCCCAGTATTAATGGAGCTAGACACAGGGGCCAGCCAGTCCCTGATGAATATCAAACAGTTCAAAAGGTTGTGGGTGTCCAAGGTCAGGAAGCCAAAATTTTTGCCGATTGACGCACAGCTACGGACATATACAAAGGAGATCATTCCTGTGCGAGGCAGCGCCACGGTAGTTGTGACCCACAAAGATTCAGAGAACAGATTGCCACTCTGGATTGTCCCGGGGGACGGTCCCGCACTACTGGGGAGGAGTTGGCTTGATGTCATGAACTGGAAATAGGGCAATGTTAATGCTATTTCTTTCTGTGGAGCCAGTATCATGCTCACAGATCCTGGACAAATTTGACCCATTATTTCAACCCAGCATCGGCACTTTCATGAGGGCCAAGGTAGTGATTCACATAAACCCGGACTCCAGGCCAGTACACCACAAGGCCAGAGCGATGCCGAACGTGATAGAATGCGAATTGGACCGCCTGCTGAGAGAAGGTATCATCTCGCCAGTCAAATTCAGTGACTGGGCAAGCCCGATTGTGCCGGTGCTCAAGGCGGATAGGTCGGTCAGGATATGTGGCGATTACAAGGCCACCATCAATCGGGTGTCCCTCCAAGACCAGTACCCGCTACTGAGAGCGGAGGACCTCTTTATGACGCTATCCGGTGGCAAACTTTTTTCAAAATTGGACCTGACCTCAGCTTCCATGTCCCAGGAGCTGGCGAGTGAGTCAAAGAAGCTGACCACCATCGTGACACACAAGGGATTGTTTGAGTATAACAGATGTCCGTTCGGGATTCGTTCGGCCGCCGCAATCTTTCAGTGAAATAGCGAAAGCCTCCTCAAGTCGATTCCAAGGACGGTGGTTTTTGAAGATGACATCCTCATCACGGGTCGCAATGCTGAAGAACACCTCCACAATTTGGAGGAGGTGCTACGCAGACTGGACCGGGTCGGGTTGCGACTGAAAAAGGCGAAGTGCGTCTTCTTAGCTCCAGAGATAGAATTCCTGGGGAGGAGGGTAGCAGCAGACGGGATCAGACCCACTGCGTGCAAAATGGAAGCGATCCAGAGAGCACCCAGACCCCGTAACACGACAGAGCTGCGTTCGTTCCTGGGGCTCCTGAACTATTTTGGTAACTTTCTTCCCAAATTGAGCACGCTGCTAGAGCCGCTACACGTGCTCCTACGCAAAGGTCATGAATGGGTCTGGGGGGACAGCCAGGAAAGTGCTTTTGATAGAGCATGCAACTTGTTATGTTCCAACAATCTGTTAACGTTATATGACCCGTGTAAGAAACTTGTTCTAACGTGCGATGCGTCGTCCTATGGGGTCGGGTGTGTGTTGCAGCATGTGAAAGCCAATGGTCAGTTACAGCCGGTAGCTTATGCCTCCAGAAGTCTGTCCCAGGCAGCAAGGGGCTACGGGATGGTAGAAAAGGAAACGCTAGCATGTGTATATGCAGTAACAAAAATGCACCAGTACCGGTTTTGCAGGAAATTTGAGCTGGAGACAGATCACAAACCCCTAACGTCCCTTTTGGCCAACATCTCAAAGCGATTCACAGCCAATGAAGTACTTTTTGAGTGCATTCATTGTTGTAATGTGGGATGCGTTGCAGCCAACGTGCGCACAGCAAAGTGATAATGACCAGATAACCTGTTTTTGTTATGTTGATTGAGAGATAAATATTGGCCAAGACACCAGGGATAACTCCCTTGTTCTTCTTCAAAATAATGCCATGGAATATTTAACATCTACTTCAGAGAACAGACAGATCCTTGGTTTAATGTCTCATCCGAAAGACGGTACCTCTGACAGTGCAGCGCTCCCTCAGCACTGCACTGGAGTGTCAGCTTAGATTTTTTTTTGTGTTCACGCTCTTCTTTTTCACTGGAATATGTTTTTGTTGAGCACTATGAAAGAGCTCCTTAAAAGTCCTCCACTGTTCCTCAATTGTGCCACCGTTTAATCTCTGTTTCCAGTATACTTTAGCCAACTCTGCCCTCATCCCACTGTAGTCCCCTTTGTTTAAGCATAGTACGCTCGTTTGAGACACTACGTCCTCACCCTCAATCTGTATTACAAATTCAACCATATTGTGATCACTCATTCCGAGAGGATCTTTTAATAGGAGATTGTTTATTATTCCTGTCTCATTACATAGGACCAGATCTAAGATAGCTTGCTCCCTTGTAGGTTCTGTAACATACTGTTCTAAGAAACAATCCCGTATGCATTCTATGAATTCCTCCTCCAGGCTACCTCGTGCGATTTGATTTGACCAATCGATATGTAGGTTAAAATCCCCCATGATTACTGCCGTTCCTTTTTCACATGCCTCCATTATTCCCTTGATTATTGTCCGCCTCACCGTGAAGTTATTATTTGGGGGCCTATAAACTACATCCACCAGTGACTTTTTCAGGAACCCACCGTCATCCCGCCGACTTCCACATTTAACTTGGGCACGTTTCGAGAGGTGCCATGGAACTGTTTGCCGACTTTATTGAGATCATTAATTGTTGGTTGAGAAATTCTTAACTGCTTTTTTAACATCAGGTTTTGGCTTTAACTTCCTGCGCATGGGATTCATGCATCTCGGGAACCTTGCCTGTGAAAGGAAGGCGGAAACTCAGTGGCCATTTTGCTATTTCATTAAGTGACAGCTGGAAAAAATCACATAAATACTCACACATTATACCTGCTTCATTGCCTAAGGGAAAGGCTCTTGATGGTTCAAGTTTGTGCAGAGATTTAGCTTTCAGGAGTTTGCAGGTCAATTCTGCAACCACGGAAGCCACTCTCACCACATTGCTAGTCACTATTAGAACATTGAAGGATTGTGCCTCTGATACCCATTTTCTCTGCTATCTAATAGATCAGCATGGGTGCCGCTTATGCAGTCACACCTTGGACCTCAGAATCGGACCAAGATGAGCCCCAGCACCAACAAGACCAGCCAAACCAGCAGCAGCAGCAGCAACCACAACAGCAGCCTTCTCCTTAATGCCCCGATGCTCCACATAAGAGAAGGGTTCAGCACAGGAATGCACTGCATTGGGGGCAATTCCCTTAACACAGGTTATACAGGCCGAGGATGAGCTTTCCGGACATGACTGAACACCAGTGCTTCTGGAGGCTCAGGCTATTGTGCCAGGTCAACACAGACATTTGTAGCTTGCTGGAAGAAGACCTGCTTCCCAGAGGATCTGGTGGACATGCCTTAGCAGTGGCTGTCAAAGTCACCACTGCTCTCAACTTCTTCGCCTCAGGCTCCTTCCAGGGATCTGCAGCAGAAATTTGTGGCATTTTGCAGTCGGCCGCTTACAGATGCATAACCCAGGTGACCAATGCCATGTTTCACAAGTCAGCCACGTATGTGAACTCTGCCACTGATGAAGCCAATGTTACTGAGCAGGCGCTCAGCATTGTGGCTCTGGCTGGCTTCCCACAGGTGCAGAGCTTCATCCACTGCACACTTGTGCTAATCAAGGAACCCAACATCACCCAGGAGTGTTTGTGAACTGGACAGGCTTCCACTCCCTTAATGTGCAGCTCGTCTGCAACCATAAAAAGATCATCATGCATGTGTGTGTCATATTCCATGCTAAATGTGTATTCAATCCAGACAATATGCATTTTGGAAGTAAGAATAGGGAAAGAAAATATACCGTAAATAGTAATATTTGGAATGGAATAGAAGAGCAGATAGACCTTGGTGCATATATACATAGATCATTACAAGTAGGAATGCAAATACATGAAGCCATAAAAAAGGGTAACTGATTCCATGGGTGTAATTTTCAACTTCACTGCCTGGGCAGTTTCCTGGCAGAGGGGGTTGCCTTTTCATTTGAAGGAATTGAAAATCAGGCAATTTCTACAATGGATAGGCGATCTGCTCCACAGATTATTGCCTAGGGAGTTAAGGTGAATAAACGTTGCCACCCACCATTGGTTTTGCATCTAGAGGCATAGAATACAAAAGCAAATATATCCTTCCTCAGATACGGAGACCAAAACTGTGCACAGTACTCCAGGTGTGGTCTCACCAAAGCCTTGTATAATTGTAGCAAGACTTCCTTAATCTTTTACTTCAACCCCCTTGCCTTAAAAGCCATTTGCCTTCCTAATTGCTTGCTGTACCTACACGCTAACTCTCTCTTTTTTCTATATGAGTATACCTAAATCTCTCTGCACACCAACATTTAATAGTTTCTCGCCATTTAAAAAATATTCTGTTTTTCTATTCTTCCTACCAAAGTGGATAACCTCACATTTCCCCACATTATATTTATTTTGCCACCTTATTGCCCACTCACATCCTGTCTATGTCCCTTTGCAGTCTCTTTGTGTCCTCCTCACAGCTTACTTTTCCACCTTGTATCGTCAGCAAACTTGGATACATTACACTTGGTCCCTTCATCTAAGACATTAATGTAAATTGTAAAAAGATGAGGCCAAAGCACAGATCTTTTTGGCACACCACTAGTCACAGCCTGCCAATCTGAAAATGACCCATTTATCTCGACCCTCTGTTTTCTTTCCGTTTACCAGTCCTCTATCTATGCTAATATATTACTCCCAACCCATGAGCCTTTATCTTGCAAAACAACCTTTTATTTGGCACCTTATCGAATGCCTTTTGAATATCCAAATATCCAAATATACTACATCCCCTTTGTCTACCCTGCTAGTTACATCCTCAAATAACTTTAATAAATTTGTTAAACATGATTTTTCTTTCCTAAAACCGTACTGACTTTGCCTAATCATATTATGATTTTCTAAATGCGCTGTCACTGCTTCCTTAATAATGGATTCCAGCATTTTCCTAATGACTGATGTCAGGCTAACTGTAGTTCTCTGTTTTTTCTCTCATTCCTTTCTTGAATAGCAGGGTTATATTTGCTACCTTCCAATTCATTGGATCTGGTCTAGAATCTAGGAAATTTTGGAAGATCACAACCAATGCATCCACCATTTCTGCAGCCATCTATTTTAGAACCCTATGATCTAGGTCATGAGTCCAGGGGATTTGTCGGCTTTTAGTCCCATTAGTTTCTCAAGTACGTTTTCTCTACTGACCTAATTACTTTAAGTTCTTCACTCTCATTAGCCCTTTGATTCCCCATTAAATTTGGTGTGCTTTTTGTGTCTTCTATTCTGAAGACAGATACAAAGTATTTGTGTAAACTCTATGCCATTTCATTATTCCCCTTTACAATTTCTCCTGCATCAGCCTCTAAGGGACAATTGTTTACTTTTGCTACTCTCTTTCTTTTTACATACTTATAGCAGCTTTTACAACTTGTTATATTTCTTGCTAGTTTAATCTCAAATTCTATTTTTTCCCTTTTTATAAATCTTTTGGTCATCTTTTGCTGGTTTCTAAAGCTCTCCCAATCCTCAAGCCTACTACTATTCTTATTATAAGCATCTTCTTTTAATCTAATACTATCCTTAATGTCTTTAGTTAGCCATGATTCATTTTGCCAGTAGAGTTTTTATTTCTTAATGGAATGCCTATTCATTGAGAATTATGGAATATTTCTTTAAATGTTTGCCATTGCTTATCTACCATCATACCTTTTAATCTAATTTACCAATCTACCTTAGCCAACTCACTCATCTTAATTGGTTTTATTTAAATTTAAGACTCCAGTTTCGAACTTTAGTACTTCACTCTCAATCCTAAGGTGAAATTCTACCTTATGATCACTCTTCGCCAGAGGATCTTTTAGTATGAGATTACTAATTAACCACTTTACAATACAAGATCTAAAATAGCCATTTCCCTGTTTGGTCCACAAATTATTATTCTAGGAAAATGTCTTGAATGCATTCCATGAACTCGTCATCCAGACTACCTTTGCCAATTTGAATTGACGAGTCTATATGAAGATTAAAGTCATCCACCATTATTGGATTAGCATTGTTACAAACTCAGATTATTTGCTGATTAACACTCTGTCCAGTGGTATAGCTACTGTTAGGGGCCAATAAACTACTCCCACCAGTGTTTTTGACCCCTTGTTATTTCTTATCTCCACCCATACTGATTCTACGTCCTGATCTTCTGAGCCTAGATCCTTTCTTACTACTGTCCTTATAACATCCTTTATTATCAATGCTACACCCTCCTTTTCCATTCTGCCTGTCTTTTCAAAATGTCAAGTACCCTGGAATATTTAATTCCCAATCTTGTTCACCTTGCAACCACATCTCTGTAATGGCTTATCATTACACAAATCACTACACGCCTCCATTGCCTTGACTTCCTCTTTAGATTTCTACTTTTGCCTTCAATTAATCCCCCCCCCCCACCATTTTAATTTAAAGCCTTATCTACAGCCTTAGTTATTTGATTCACCAGGACACAGGTCTCAGCCCACGTCATCACCGTGTATGTGCCAGCCGGCGTGCAAATTACAGGGCGCAACACTAACGGCACACTGCCCCCCCACCCCAAACCTCCAGTGCAATTTCTCTGGAGGTACTATCGACTCCTCCCCCAGGCAATAATCTCGTTGCGTTCCATTAGCGCCCCCCCCCCCCCGAGATGCTAATGGAGATATAACAAAGGGCAATTTCATCCCTTATGTATTTAATTAATGTAGCTTAGAGTATAGTTTTTTCTAGTTTAAGTTATAGGTAGATTAAATTAAATAGTCACCTGTAACACAAAGCACTACAAGTATTGGAGGCAAAAAGAAACACCTCCCACCCCCTCTGTTCTGAATTCCCACTCCAAATTCTGAACTTTAACAATCTGTTTGGAAGCACTCCGTTTAATACCATTCTGAAGTGGCCTGGAAAGCTACTCAAGGGCAACTCAAGATGCCAACATCATGAGAATGAAAGTTCTACCCTTTCTGAACTCTCAGTCCCTCCATCATTCTACAAAAGCAAAGCACTGCGGAAGCTGGAATCTGGAATAAAAACAGAAAATGCTGGAAATCTCAGCAGGTCAGGCAGCATCTGTGGAGAGGAGTCAGAGTTAACGTTTCGGGTCAATGACCCTTCGTCAGAACTGGAGAGTGTTTGGAAAGAATAGATTTTTAACAACCACTGAAAGAGGGAGCGGATGAAAGAACAAAATGGAAGGTCTGTGATAGGATGGAAGTCAGGAGAGATTAGCGAGAAAATGGACGATGGCCCAAATTCAAATGGTAATGCCAGGAGTTAGAAAACGATAGTCAAGATAGGGTGTGAATGGCGGGATAATGACCAACTGCCATTGCAGACGAGGAGAAAACCATTCTTCCGATAATGTTTCTGATCCAAGCACAATGATGCGGAACCGGAGTCACATATGTGCCAGACCAGGTAAGGACAGCAGATGTTCTTTCCTAGAGAGTATTAGTGAACCAGTCAGGTTTTTACAACAATCCAATAGCTTCATGGTCACTTTTACTGATACTAGCTTTTTATTTCCAGACTTTTCAGAGTTATCTGACCAACCTCTTCTTCCTAATGTGGTTTCAAATCACTTAGATTATTCAATTCATCTGAGTGCGCTTTCTGACCTTCAGCTGTAGCTCTATAATACTGTTCGCAGCACTGCTCACTTCTCATAACAAAAGTACATGTTACTGAAGTGCAATTGGAATTCGTGGCTCTCACAGTCTAACAATATTATTCCCTGACTGTATCACTGTGAGTGGTCATGGTGCTTTCATCTAATTTCCAGAACACAATTTACAGTTCCTGCATTATTCTTTAGTGTAGATGAAAGGTTTATAAAACTGCTTCATCTATGCAGGGCAGTATGGCTTAGCACACCATCCTGATTTTGCACTGCACTCTATGGGGATAATTTTGATTTTAGATGATAGTGTAAAACAAGTGATAATTAGCCTGTCACCTGTTAAACAGCTCTCCTGATTTTCGTTTCAAGAGAGCTATTTAAGGGGTAGCGAAACTGATATCGTGTGTTTTATCCGATTGTCTAAAGTCAAAATTACCCCCATAGTTTTAACATTTTGACATGGGGAAAAGATTGTCTCAGTTCGCTATGTGTAATAAAAGTATACTGCCCATTGCAAATGGAGGAAATCTGTTGCTTTTGCTTGGATTAGGTTTTACAAATACTCAAATTTTGACTCTTGAATTCAAAGAAAGCTAAATCTTACCCGGCCATCATTTCATATTTGATGGGTCAACTTTGTGATTGGTTTCACGTTGACAGTGGTGAATGCCAGAGCTCTGATCTGGCCTCTATGCTACTTAACTTAGGTATTGATTGGATGATAAAGCAAAATGTGGATCAAGGTCTCACAGGCACATTTATCAGCCTTAAATGTTTCACTGACCAAGCCAATGAGATGATGGGTGTGAATTTCCTCATCATTTTCAGCATATTAATGCTGTATGAGCAGCACAGGATTTTATCTAATGAAATAATTCAGTTGGAAGTTGTTTCCGCCACTTGTGCATCTTTAAAACTCTTTTAAAGTTTTTAAAGGATGTGTGCCTGCGCCTACACATCCGCAAGACTACTTAGCTGTATGAGGGGGTGATAGTAAGTCCCAACCAAACCCAAGGGGGTATAGTGCTGGGAGGGAGCAGTCAGTCGAGGAGGCGGGAGCTCGGAGCAGCGCGAGTCCGGGGTCGGCGAGAGGCCTATAAAGGCCAGCGGGAGTCGAGCAGTCAGTCGAGGAGGCGGGAGCTCGGAGCAGCGCGAGTCCGGGGTCGGCGAGAGGCCTATAAAGGCCAGCGGGAGTCGAGCAGTCAGACGAGGAGGCGGGAGCTCGGAGCAGCGCGAGTCCGGGGTCGGCGAGAGGCCTATAAAGGCCAGCGGGAGTCGAGGAGGCGGGAGCTCGGAGCAGCGCGAGTCCGGGGTCGGCGAGAGGCCTATAAAGGCCAGCGGGAGTCGAGCAGTCAGACGAGGAGGCGGGAGCTCGGAGCAGCGCGAGTCCGGGGTCGGCGAGAGGCCTATAAAGGCCAGCGGGAGTCGAGGAGGCGGGAGCTCGGAGCAGCGCGAGTCCGGGGTCGGCGAGAGGCGTACCGGTGCAGCTACAGGGAGAAGGCAAAAAAACAAAGGTGACGTCACAGCCTAGGGGGTAAGTGATTGGCTGGTGATTGGTGAGTAGTTTTTCTTTTTCTTCTTATATTGGTCAGTAACTTTTAACATTGTTATTACCAGTTTAAGTGTATCTAAGGGTTAAGACATGGCAGGAGAGCTCGGTCGGGTGTTATGCTCCTCCTGTACCATGTGGGAACTCAGGGACGCTTCCGGTGTCCCTGACGACTACGTGTGCGGGAAGTGTATCCGCCTCCAGCTCCTGACGGTCCGCGTTACGGAATTGGAGCTGAGGGTGGATTTACTCTGGAGCATCCACGATGCTGAGAATGACGTGAGTATCACGTGTAGTGAGTTGGTCTTACCGCAGGGAAAGGGTCCACAGCCAGATAGGGAATGGAAGACCAGCAGGAAGAGTAGAGCAAGGAAGGTAGTGCAGGGGTCCCCTGCGATCATCCCCCTGCAAAACAGATACACCGCTTTGGGTACTGTTGAGGGGAATGACTCATCAGGGGAGGGCAGCAGCAGCCAAGTTCATGGCACCGTGGCTGGCTCTGCTGCACAGGAGGGCAAGAAAAAGAGTGGGAGAGCGATAGTGATAGGGGATTCAATTGTGAGGGGAATAGATAGGCGTTTCTGCGGCCGCAACCGAGACTCCAGGATGGTATGTTGCCTCCCTGGTGCAAGGGTCAAGGATGTCTCGGAGCGGGTGCAGGACATTCTGAAATGGGAGGGAGAACAGCCAGTTGTCGTGGTGCACATTGGTACCAACGACATAGGCAAAAAAAGGGATGAGGTCCTACGAAAAGAATTTAAGGGGCTAGGAGCTAAATTAAAAAGTAGGACCTCAAAAGTAGTAATCTCGGGATTGCTACCAGTGCCACGTGATAGTCAGAGTAGGAATCGCAGGATAGCGCAGATGAATACGTGGCTTGAGCAGTGGTGCAGCAGGGAGGGATTCAAATTCCTGGGGCATTGGGACCGGTTCTGGGGGAGGTGGGACCAGTACAAACCGGACGGTCTGCACCTGGGCAGGACTGGAACCAATGTCCTAGGGGGAGTGTTTGCTAGTGCTGTTGGGGAGGATTTAAACTAATATGGCAGGGGGATGGGAACCAATGCAGGGAGACAGAGGGAAACAAAAAGGAGACAAAAGCAAAAGACAGAAAGGAGATGAGGAAAAGTGGAGGGCAGAGAAACCCAAGGCAAATAACAAAAAGGGCCACTGTACAGCAAAATTCTAAAAGGACAAAGGGTGTTAATAAAACAAGCCTGAAGGCTTTGTGTCTTAATGCAAGGAGTATCCGCAATAAGGTGGATGAATTAATTGTGCAAATAGATGTTAACAAATATGATGTGATTGGGATTACGGAGACGTGGCTCCAGGATGATCAGGGCTGGGAACTCAACATTCAGGGGTATTCAACATTCAGGAAGGATAGAATAAAAGGAAAAGGAGGTGGGGTAGCATTGCTGGTTAAAGCGGAGATTAATGCAATAGTTAGGAAAGACATTAGCTTGGATGATGTGGAATCTATATGGGTAGAGCTGCAGAACACCAAAGGGCAAAAAACGTTAGTAGGAGTTGTGTACAGACCTCCAAACAGTAATAGGGATGTTGGGGAGGGCATCAAACAGGAAATTAGGGGTGCATGCAATAAAGGTGTAGCAGTTATAATGGGTGACTTTAATATGCACATAGATTGGGCTAGCCAAACTGGAAGCAATACGGTGGAGGAGGATTTCCTGGAGTGCATAAGGGATGGTTTTCTAGACCAATATGTTGAGGAACCAACTAGGGGGGAGGCCATCTTAGACTGGGTGTTGTGTAATGAGAGAGGATTAATTAGCAATCTCATTGTGCGAGGCCCCTTGGGGAAGAGTGACCATAATATGGTGGAATTCTGCATTAGGATGGAGAATGAAACAGTAATTTCAGAGACCATGGTCCAGAACTTAAAGAAGGGTAACTTTGAAGGTATGAGGCGTGAATTGGCTAGGATAGATTGGCGAATGATACTTAGGGGGTTGACTGTGGATGGGCAATGGCAGACATTTAGAGACCGCATGGATGAAGTACAACAATTGTACATTCCTGTCTGGCGTAAAAATAAAAAGGGGAAGGTGGCTCAACCGTGGCTATCTAGGGAAATCAGGGATAGTATTAAAGCCAAGGAAGTGGCATACAAATTGGCCAGAAATAGCAGCGAACCTGGGGACTGGGAGAAATTTAGAACTCAGCAGAGGAGGACAAAGGGTTTGATTAGGACAGGGAAAATGGAGTACGAGAAGAAGCTTGCAGGGAACATTAAGGCGGATTGCAAAAGTTTCTATAGGTATGTAAAGAGAAAAAGGTTGGTGAAGACAAACGTAGGTCCCCTGCAGTCAGAATCAGGGGAAGTCATAACGGGGAACAAAGAAATGGCAGACCAATTGAACAAGTACTTTGGTTCGGTATTCACTAAGGAGGATACAAACAACCTTCCGGATATAAAAGGGGTCAGAGGGTCTAGTAAGGAGGGGGAACTGAGGGAAATCTTTATTAGTCGGGAAATTGTGTTGGGGAAATTGATGGGATTGAAGGCCGATAAATCCCCAGGGCCTGATGGACTGCATCCTAGAGTACTTAAGGAGGTAGCCTTGGAAATAGCGGATGCATTGACAGTCATTTTCCAACATTCCATTGACTCTGGATCAGTTCCTATGGAGTGGAGGGTAGCCAATGTAACCCCACTTTTTAAAAAAGGAGGGAGAGAGAAAACAGGGAATTATAGACCGGTCAGCCTGACCTCAGTAGTGGGTAAAATGATGGAATCAATTATTAAGGATGTCATAGGAGTGCATCTGGAAAATGGTGACATGATAGGTCCAAGTCAGCATGGATTTGTGAAAGGGAAATCATGCTTGACAAATCTTCTGGAATTTTTTGAGGATGTTTCCAGTAAAGTGGACAAAGGAGAACCAGTTGATGTGGTATATTTGGACTTTCAGAAGGCTTTCGACAAGGTCCCACACAAGAGATTAATGTGCAAAGTTAAAGCACATGGGATTGGGGGTAGTGTGCTGACGTGGATTGAGAACTGGTTGTCAGACAGGAAGCAAAGAGTAGGAGTAAATGGGTACTTTTCAGAATGGCAGGCAGTGACTAGTGGAGTGCCGCAAGGTTCTGTGCTGGGGCCCCAGCTGTTTACATTGTACATTAATGATTTAGACGAGGGGATTAAATGCAGTATCTCCAAATTTGCGGATGATACTAAGTTGGGTGGCAGTGTGAGCTGCGAGGAGGATGCTATTAGGCTGCAGAGTGACTTGGATAGGTTAGGTGAGTGGGCAAATGCATGGCAGATGAAGTATAATGTGGATAAATGTGAAGTTATCCACTTTGTTGGTAAAAACAGAGAGACAGACTATTATCTGAATGGTGACAGATTAGGAAAAGGGAAGGTGCAACGAGACCTGGGTGTCATGGTACATCAGTCATTGAAGGTTGGCATGCAGGTACAGCAGGCGGTTAAGAAAGCAAATGGCATGTTGGCCTTCATAGCGAGGGGATTTGAATACAGGGGCAGGGAGGTGTTGCTGCAGTTGTACGGGGCCTTGGTGAGGCCACACCTGGAGTATTGTGTACAGTTTTGGTCTCCTAACTTGAGGAAGGACATTCTTGCTATTGAGGGAGTGCAGCGAAGGTTCACCAGACTGATTCCCGGGATGGCGGGACTGACCTATCAAGAAAGATTGGATCAACTGGGCTTGTATTCACTGGAGTTCAGAAGAATGAGAGGGGACCTCATAGAAACGTTTAAAATTCTGACGGGTTTAGACAGGTTAGATGCAGAAAGAATGTTCCCAATGTTAGGGAAGTCCAGAACCAGGGGTCACAGTCTGAGGATAAGGGGTAAGCCATTTAGGACCGAGATGAGGAGAAACTTCTTCACCCAGAGAGTGGTGAACCTGTGGAATTCTCTACCACAGAAAGTAGTTGAGGCCAATTCACTAAATATATTCAAAAGGGAGTTAGATGAAGTCCTTACTACTCGGGGGATCAAGGGTTATGGCGAGAAAGCAGGAAGGGGGTACTGAAGTTTCATGTTCAGCCATGAACTCATTGAATGGCGGTGCAGGCTAGAAGGGCTGAATGGCCTGCTCCTGCACCTATTTTCTATGTTTCTATGTTTCTATGTTTCAACCGTTTCCTCACACTTTTTCACTATTCACCATCTGAGTTCATCCCAGAGTGAGAACCAGTGGCATAGTAGCTGTGAGTTTCTTGGGTTTGTACTGCTGACCCACTCTGAGTAATATAGACTGTGATTTATGAGGTGCCACAACTGTCAGAACCACTTCATACAGGCGGGTGTGAGGGGTTCCTGACACAGAAGAGACTGGAGATTTTGCAGCTGGGAAACACTTTTAACAACATTTTTTTTCGTTGTTGTCATTTTGCCTTCAGACACCCGGGCTTGCTTTTCTCAGGATTGGACCGCTAGCAGATATTTAGACCTCCCCTACCCACCCCCCACCTCCTACACACAGTCAGGGGTTCTCGGGAGCAGGTATATCATTCTTGTGTGCCATTATCATAGAAGAGGAGGAGCAACACAGGACAAAACAAAAGAGACTCAAGCAGCTTTACCGCATGAGGCATCAAATTACATCTCGCCACCGAAGAAAGACAGCATGATCTTGCATTTATATAGCGCCTTTCAGGTTTTCAGAACATCCCAAAGCACCTTACTTTGAAGTTACAACATGGAAACAGGCCATTCGACCCGAACAATCATGTCGGCATTTACACTGCATGGGAGCAAATAGTTTTAGATAATTTCTTACAATCAGAACCTGAGTTGTATTTATGGATTGCATTCAGTTAAGTTCCATTAATACCGTCTCTACAACAAATAGTAGGATGAGAACCTCCATTGTCAAGTAGTCGTTGTAGAGAAAGCACAGAGGGTTAGTATTATATCTCTCTTGTCTCATTACCATGCAACAATGTATCCAAAGGTATTATTATTATAATAATTTTAAACATTGGGCAGCCCAGTGCAGGATACAAAACTGGAACTATTTTTAAACAGAATGCACTCTGAAGGGTTAGTTTTGCAAGTGCTATTTTAAGAGAGTGAAGAGTGTATTGTTGCCCAAGGTGGGCAAAGAAGTAAAGAAGAGTGCCCAGTATGTTATCTTGCCAGCTCTGATGAGGTCATTGAACCTCTTGTGCCACTGTTCCACAATCCTGGAGGTGAAGGATTTGTCAGTCAGTTCCAGTACCACCACCATTCAGGTGGCACATTATTTTCTTAGCAGACTTGATGGTACTCATACCCAGGCATCTGTGTTGCCTGCCTTCTCAAGAAAACTTGGAGGTCTGCATCAGTAAAATTCTATGCTCATCTATGGATTGGGTCCTGCTCTGCTGCCTATAAATTTGAGTGGTCACTATTCTGTACAAGGGTAATAAAAATATTACCAAGGCATGCAATGAAGTTATTTGATGGTGAAGAAAAAGAGTCAAACACTATTCCTCTCTTACCTTATCAGCCACCAGTCTGGTGCTGAATAGTTCAAGCTAAATTGTCTTTGTAAAAGTTGCACGGTAGTTTCTCGGTAGTTCAACTACTCACACCTGTTTTACACGGATTTTATGCCAATGTCTGCACCAATGTCAAGGCAAATTAACAGACCCAGGAAACCTACCTGTAACTCCCTCTGTTAGGCTGCTGGTGGGTACAACTTTTTGTTAAAGCAGCAACAGAGGCATAATTCACTTCAAGGAAATTCTAGGCCAATTATATGTATACTAGCAGAGCAGTTCTCCATACTCTCCTTACTTCGCCAGTAATGGAGAAGGTCAATTAAATAAAACAAAGTCTCAGGCACTAAATTACTTTATCCTTTTGCTACTTCCTTTAAAGCTTGGAGATAAGTGTCAAGTTTGTTGAGTAGTTCATTTATCTTGGAATTGCCATCCACTCTGGAGATCGGGTGTCACAGTATAGCATGAAGTAAAACAAAGTCCGTTGACTCTCCTCTTTTTCATTAACAGACTATGGGGTAGGTTTTGGTTTGGGCTCATTTTCAGCAGGCGCCTGAACCGTGAGGTTCGAGGATCAATGGAAATTAGTCTTTAGGCCCCATCAACATACTCCTGCTCCTCCTGACTCCACAGGAATGGCTTTTTTAAGAGAACAAAAACTTAACAGAACTTTTGTTGGAGGCTGTGGGGACCTCTGAAGAACCCTGAATGAGTTAGGCTGGATGCCTTGCCCGCTCATCGCTGACTAATTTCTGGATGGGGTCCTTCCGCAGATGTTAGACCCCTAATTTACATATTTAGGGGGACTAATTCCTGCATTAGACGTCTGCCCAAGATGCGTAAAAATAGGCCCCCACGAATATAGCAGTTGGAGTAACACCTACATAGCTTGGGTGCAGGCTAAACTTGTATGCTTTGTGTCAGTTTTACACCTGAAGAACAGGCACAGTGCATTCCAAGATTTATCCCTTTATGCTGCTAAATCAGGATGCTACACTTGAAGACCTGGGAAAATTTAATGAATGGTCTCAACTAACAAATGCTTCCTGCTGAAAGATGTTTTAGATCAACTAGTGCCACAAGGTGACCTATGTTGAAGTGTTTTATTTAGCAGGCTAACTAGCTTGTTCTTTTAAACTCCCTGGTAAAACAGGAAAGCTCCCGTTGTTAGTTAGATGAACCACAGTGGATTTCCCTTCTTGCCCAGAAGTGAGGATGTCCCCCTACTGAGTGAGCATCTTCTTGGCTGTATATAAATTTCCAGCCCTTTAACTTTGGTATAGATGTTCTATGTTAAGCTGTGAATCAGTGTGAGAGAGGGTAGTTCAGGACGCATTGATATTATTCATGCAACCTGTATTCTCACTTTTAAATACGCACAATTCACAATTGTGACAGTGTTTCATCACAGTGGAAAATGCCTGGAACTTAATACCATAGTTTAACTATTAAGATGATTTTCAGGTATAAATAGGCAGAAGCATACAAGTATATGTTTAACCTCAATTCTGCAGTACCTGCTACTCCTACTGACCATACATATTAAGTGTAATTTCACACAGGAGAATTATCACCTTTGATACTAAAGTCATGAAATGAGTCCATAGAATAAAGAAGGACATTTTTAAGATGCCATTTCTCATCACAGTCTATAATTGCAAAATATCAACAAATGGACATATTGCAGCTGAGATGAATGGGCCATGTGCAGTGAATGAACGAGGCCTAATGGGCAAAAATATAACTACAATAGCAACCAAATTGTCCTTGGAGACAAAGCCAGCTGAGACAAAAATAGAAAAATGAACTTGATCAGTGGCTGCTGAATGTCAACACCAGATGGAAAGTAGTTAGTACTATCGCAAAGGACAGAGCCAAAGGCAGAGTGTGATGACGGCAATCTCAGATTGTTCACCCACATGAGTCAAGTATAAATAAGTATGTAAGCAACACTGACCTTCAACGTGCATCATACTAATAGGTACAGTCTTTTTTAAATGGGGGAGAGGGGCAAAGTCTTACTTCACTGGAGACGAGTCAAACAATATTATTTGTTATATCAAATGGCTGCTGCGTGAGGGCATTAAGCTTAGTGGGGTGGGGGCCAGAATTTCCTTTAGCACTACAAAGCTAGAAGTCTTATGCTTTCAGAAAATCCTACAAAAAAGATCTTTCAACAGTTCGATATGAAGACATATGTTCGGAAGCTGGACTCATATTACAGTATTGTTTCCGATTGCATTAATTTTGCCTGACAGTTGTGTGATGTGACCGTGTCTGATCATTCAATGATTCCTTTCCATCTCACTGCTGAAAATTAATGTTTTCAAATACAATAGAACGACGAAAGTAGATATGGGCAGTATTTACTATCCCTGGCGGCTTGTCTGCTTAATCAAGTCTATGAAAGAATCTATACTGTAGGTGCATTCAGCAACAGGGAAAAGTAAGTCTTTCATAATCAGAACCTTACTTGTTGGGAGGATAAATGAACTACCTCAACTGAATTGTTCAGTTTATGTTCATATAACTTCAATACATAATAACACTAAAATGTAAGCTTCAAATAAAGCAAAGTTCTTTTACAGTAGACATAATTAATTTTAGCTAGCATAGGTCCCACTATCGGTATCATTAGCCAAAACTAAGTTGTCTTGTGACACCATTGCACCAGGATTCCTTTATGTGAAAACATGATTTTATTTGTTTGTTTATGTTCCTAATAGGAAGCAAAATGTGTTACTTTTTATCTTCTAATGCTTCATCTTTAGTCACTAATTCTTCAAAAATCTATTTGTTTGTAAAACTACAGAGCAACAGGTTTTGCTGGTAATTGCTTTTGTCTCACAGATATTGACAGTTCAAGGTTTCCCCATCCTTCATAGATCTGCAGACTGTTCAAAGCTGCTACATATGCCATTTAAGGAGTTTCATCACATGATTGCCTGCTCCCAACTTAAAGTTTGATAAAAAGGAGAAAGCAGCAGGACGAGTGCATTACCATAAAATACAGAAAAGTAATGCATTGTGTGCTACATTCTATTATGGGCCCAAAATTCCACATAGCTGATTTTTAGCGCAGTTGTCGAGGTGCGTCCGATTTTTTTAGTGGCTGTCTGCACCAAAAAAAAGTTCCAAGTTTGCCGGAATAAACTTTGAATTTGGAGCGGTGCAGATTGTTCTTAAGCTCTGTGGGTGGAGATTAAGGTCTGTGCCGAAAACAGGTTGCCAGGGTAACGAGGGATGCACTGAAGGGCTGAGGCTGGAAAGTAAAACTTACAAGATGTAGCAAGACATAAGCAATTGTAGAGTCCTGGCGCCACTCTTATCCCGGGCCGAATTGATCCCCCCCCGCCACTGGTGCCGCTGCTATCCTGGCCGAAAGGCCCCCCGCCCCAGGTGCCGGTGCCGCTGCTATCCCGGGCCGAATGCCGCCACCCCCCCCCCACGCCAATGCTTCTCCTATCCCGGGCCAAATTGGCCCCCAATCCCCTGCCACTGCCACTCCTATTCCGGGCCTAATGGCACCAAAAAAATGTTTTCCCTTTTTTCCACATGACGGGTGTGGTGTGCCTGCACACTTTCAGAGCTGCTTGTGAGTAGAAGAATTAGAGTTGCAATAGCAATATGGATCATGGGACAAAGACCAGGAATTTTCTACCAGATGAAACTGAGGCCCTGGTTTCTATCATTGAGAGCAGATGGCACGAGCTTCAGAACAAAGGTCCAGTTAATGTAACGGCAAAAGAAATGAACAAACGTTGAGACAAAGTTGGAGATGATTTCTCTGCAGTGGTGACCACTCCGAGGACCGGCAGGCAGTGCAAAAAGAGATGGCAGCACCTTGGCCAAATGTAAGTAATATTTTCATTTTTGCACTGGAATTACAATTGTAAATGTGACCATCTGTATGTGCCACTACAGCAGACCCTTTCTCTTAAATTCTCTTCTATTTTCATCTTTGCAGAGGTGCTCTACAGCAGAGAGTGAAGAAAACCTTGAGGAGGTTTGGCAAATCTGCACTCACTGACACCCCTGGAAGCGAGAATCGCTGGTATGATTGGTGCTGGAAGGTCAACAACCGGTGCACAAGCTGTGTTCAGCTTATAGAGAGAGGGTAAGTCCTGCAAATTCCACAGCCTGGCTTGGCTAAATGTTAAGTGCTACGTGGGCTAGCCACGCTTCCGTTTATGGAATGTACTCTCCATTAGCTATGCTTCGGTTAATGCAATGTGCTAACATTCATCATGGTCCTACAAATGAGCCTGCACTGTGTGAGCCTACTCATGGCTCCTCCCCTGCTGCTAATCGATCGTCTGCTCTGTTATATTTTGCAGAAGTTGTGCCCATCCCTGAGGCAGCACAACCTCCTGCCACAGAAGAACAAGCATTTGTGGAGGAGCCTGACCAGGATGAAGTCTTTAGTGCAGAACTTACACAGGAAAATCAGGACAAGGATGAGCAGGAGGATCAGGGGGAGCGGGAAGGCCCCAATATTGAGACTGTGACACTGAATCTGGAGGAGGTGGTACCACACAGGGATGTGCCAAGCCTTTTACGGACTGCTACGAGTGACGGGACATTTCATGGAGTCCCACAATCCGAGGTTGCAGGTCCCAGTAGGTTGCAGCGAGCCACACCCAGGGTAAGGAGGGGAAGGAGAGCTCGAGTGCGCTCTCCTGAAATGCTGGATCCAACAGACATGGTTCAGCTCATGGCAATGAGTGGCGAGAGCATTGAGCTTACCCAATCACTCCTGGACACCATGGGTGTGGTGGGTCATGAGATAGCAGGATTGTTGTCAGAAGTAACAACACTCTCAGGAAAAATGGGAACACTGTCGGGCAGATTAGGGAGGGAATGTCAGAGGTAGCTGATACTCTGTCAGGGCAGATCAGGGAGGGAACGTTGGAGGTAGCTGATACTCTGTCAGGGCAGATCAGGGAGGGAATGTTGGAGGTAGCTGATACTCTGTCGGGGCAGATCAGGGAGGGAACATTGGAGGTAGCTGATACACTGTCGGGGCAGATCAGGGAGGGAATGTTGTAGGTCGCTGTTGCAATAAGGGAACAGGCCTAGGCTGTCATTGCCCAGGGTGAATGATGGAATCACCTGCTGCCATTCACACTCCAATCCCCAGACCAACCTCAGGTGGTGCACCGGTTCACCCACAGGCTGAGGAAGAGGCTGAGGAGGCTCAAGCCGGGCCTTCCACAATGTTGTCTCTTGGGTCTGCCCACACCCGCTAACAAGAAATATGCTGTCCCGGAGATGCTTGAGAAAAGCAGCTTGGTTCCAGCGGGAGAAGGCTTGCGCCATCGGCGAAGGGTAGAGGCAGCAAGGGTAAGTGCGGCGGTGGGGGGTCTTAGAATAAGGGGATGAGAGATGGCTGCAGCTAAGGTTTGTTTGCTGCTGTTGTTGCTGTTGTTGTTACTATTGTTCTTATGTTATTGTTATTTAATTGATCTTAATTGAAATGTTTAAAGTTTGTAAGTAATGTAACTTGAAAAGCTTAAAGTTTGTAAGTGATCTTAATGGAAAAGTTTAGAAACATAGAAACATAGAAACATAGAAAAATAGTTGCAGGAGTAAGCCATTCGGCCCTTCGAGCCTGCACCACCATTCAATAAGATCATGGCTGATCATTCACCTCAGTATCCCTTTCCTGCTTTCTCTCCATACCCCTTGATCCCTTTAGCCAAAAGGGCCATATCCAACTCTCTCTTGAATATATCTAACAAACTGGCATATAAAGTTTGTAACTAAAATATTTTTATTAAAGTTAAGTAAAGTACAAGTGTAAAAGTGTTTAATAAACGTAATTCTTTTTTCAATTAAACCAGAAGCATGAACATTATTCTTTAAATTAACGCAACATACAGTCGACATGGAAATGATCAAACGTGCCGCTCAGCCTTCATGCAGCAAAGCATTCAAGGATTAGCTGCTGACGCAAGGCTCTTGCAATGGCTATAGGTGCATGAGGGTCCCCCTCCTCCGCCATCATCCTGTAGATTGAGGTGGTGGCATGACTTCCTCCTGCTGCTGCTGCTGCTGCTGCTCCTCCTCCTCATTGTCAGCCTGTTCATCATCCTCCTCAACCCCTCTCACCTGAGGTTGCTCTTCAACTTCCAGTGCCTGTTGCCTCATGATGACTGAATTGTGCAGCATGCAGCACATGACAGTGAACTGACCGACCATCTCAGGGGCATATTGCAGGTAGCCTCCAGAGTAGTCCAAGCATCAGAAACCCTGCTTTAGTATTCCAATTGTCCTCTCAATGATGCTGCGTATGGTTATGTAGAACATGTTGTACCGATACTCAGCTTCTGTCCGGGTATTGCATGGGTGGGGGAGAGCAGGGGGTCATGATCCAGGTGGTGAGCCCATACCCTTTGTCCCCCAGCAGCCAGCTCTGCCCTTCTGGCTGCTGCTAAAAAATGGCAGGTAAAGCACTCTCACGTAAGATGAAAGCATCATGGGTGCTTCCTGGGTATCCTGGTGTCAACTGCCATGATCCATTGCATATCGTCACAGACCAGCTAGATGTTTAGCGAGTGGAACCCTTTCCTGTTCCTGTAAACTTCTGAATCGTGCAAAGGTGCTCGAAAGGCGCTGTGTATACAGTCATTTGCACCCTGTCCCTTGGGGAAGCCAGCAATCCTCGAGAAGCCCACAGCCCTATCACGCATTGCCTGGGTGGTCATAAAACTGGTGGCATTAAGTTAATTAGAGGTCAGAAAATCATTGGCTTTCTTACACCTTATACGTTGAAACACTTGTTTTAATACCTCATCAATCGGAACCACTTCTGAAATTGCAGTCTTTCACCAAAATGTCAGCTGATATTATGTGCTGAATTTGTGGAGTGGGGATTGAATTTACAATTGCTTGCTCAAAGATGAAATCACCACCAACAAAGCTGACACCAAGTCAAGCATTATAGTTTGATGTATATTTACCACTTTCTACCAGTCTACGATACATTAGTATTTCACATTGTTACTTATGTAGTAGTACATATAAAATTAGTGACCCATTTTTCTTATATATGAGCATAATGTCACTATAACAGACATTTTTTCAATCAGTTATATGGAATGGCAATTTTTATATTGGAATCTTTTCTGCTATAAATCGAGTTTCTCTGCAATAAAAATCCATCTCAAATATTTCTATAGCACAATTCTAAATATAAACAATTTAATTAAATGTTGACTATTTGATAATGTACTAATGTGTCTCATGTGGCATTGCTCATGGTCAGGGGATATAAATATAAGAACAATATAGTATATAACATGCAATGCATGCAATGTATTATTTTACTGCTGATATACAGCCTTGCGTTAACTAGTGTGTCTCTTTAAGGCCTAACAGTCTAATGTTTTGCCTCTCTGAACACATTTAGATGTTAATTGTGTTTAGGCCATTTATGGGGTCAGTTAGAGATCAAGGGAAACCAGCAGGAAATGAGTGGCTTTCTTTTTTTTCTTTATAGTTTTAAATGGTGTGACACAGAAATTAACCAAAGAGTGACATCTGTAGTTTGATGGACTTGTCTCAAAACTATTGTTATATAAGTAGATGTAAATTTTAATCAGAAAATTTAACATAGTACAGTAATGTGTTTTAACAATATTCTGCTTTACATTATTTAGAACCATCTTCAGTTAGAATGAAACTATATATTGATTTTATACATTTTAAATTCGAAAGAAACAGGGTGTATTTCCACAGGGATTCACTGCATCTGCCGTAATGTTTTTCCAGGGTTCCTTCAGCTCCTCCACCGAACAAAGAGTGGGAAAACCCAATGTAAATTCATCCCCGTGAATTATTATACTGTGTGCTGCTCGAAATGTTCTTTTACACATTTATTTGTTCGGTTTCCACATCACTAAAAATCCGCTAAAGTTACGGTGGGAGATCGGAGAACACCTTGGAAATTCCACACCCCAGTATAATATGTAATTATCAAAACATTCCTTCGAGTTCTACTTTAGGCCCAATCAGCAAATTGTGCCCTAAATTGTGCTAGTTAAGAAGTGTTTTTTGTTCTCAAGTTTCTGCTCAAACTCACTTGCATATCGTCGAAAGTAAAATCTGCAATGAACCAGTGCAGTCGGAAAGCATTTTACAACATATTTAAAAAAAAATCATTTTTGCTTTAAGAAATATTCCTTAATATACTTAAGAGTAGTAACTTGGCGCAATTTAATTAATACAGCTGAGAAAGGGTTTATCACAGAAGATTAGCATTTTAATTAATGCCGAGACCAACACCTGCGAGAAACCGATTTTTAAATAAGAAAAATTACTTTAAGGGCTGGAATTTCCATAAATGCCGCCACTACCGAACTCTTTGTGGTATTCCGGCATTCGCATTTTTAGAACCTCCGGATATCGCTAAGATCCGAAGCACCAAGTTTCGCCAATTTTATTTTGGCAGTGGCGGTAGTGGTCGGGAGCAGGTGGGAGCGGGCAGGAGCAGGCGGTAGCATTACTCCCCTGGCGGTGGCTGTTCTTTTCCTTTAGTAAGGCTGGGCGTCCCTAGTAACGGGCGTCTGCGCATGCGCAAATTTGTTTTTTTGGCAACAGAGTTTTTCCTGCGATTTTGGGGGTCAACCTGCGCATGCGCAGAGGGAGAGGACAGACAGAAGAGACAGAAGAGAGAGAGAGAGAGTTTGGAGAGAGACAAAGAAGTCATTTTGACCTGCAAGATACAAAAATATAAAATATAATATCAAATAAAGTATAATAATAAATAAAAAATAAATCATATATAAATCAATTAATATATATATATAATTTATAAAATATATACACATATATATAAGATGCAAGGAGAAGAAGAGATGGAGGTGGAGAGAGAGCTAGGTGGAAGGAGGAGGGCCGTGCGCTACTCAGAGGAGGCACAAGAAGCACTAGTGCACGAGGTCGAGGCTTGATGGGAGCAATTGACCTGGGATGGGCATGGAAAACCCGCCCCTCTTGTATATCAACAAATCTGGTGAGAGATTGCAGAGGTGGCGTCATCTGCCGCAACCACCATGCGGGGGGCAAACCAATGCCGCAAGCTGTGGAACGATATCGTTGGGTTGGCAAGAGTAAGTAATAACTTTTATCATGCACTGAGTAATTACTCTTAATGTAGATCTGCCACATTTTCTTATGTTGTAAAGCTTGATATCACGCATTATTTCCCATCATCGCTCTAACTGCACTGATCTTCTGCACTTAGATGTGTTCATCATGCACCACTTGCATCCTAATGGTACATAAATGGTCCATTCATTGAGGAAATGACTGGGGATGGTTAATTGGGGATGTCGATCTATGTGTTCTGTAATAGTAGCTGCGAAATTAGTTTACACATAGCTTTTGTCACCTTTGCAGAAAAAATTAGCCAGCGATAGGGCCGAGCTCCGGAAGATGGGCGGAAGTCCACCGAAGACAGTTCAGCTGTCGGATCTGGAGGAGCGCACTGCAGCTCTGATGGGCGCGCATGATTGTTCGGCCAGGCGTGGTGGTACCGAACCAGTGCTTGTGGAGGGTAAGTCCTGCATAATCCCTGGGCTGTGCTGCGGTCATGTAATTCAATGTTATGTCAATATAATGTAGAATGTAATGTAATGCTGGGAACACGAAATGTTGTTAGCTCTGACATGAACCATAACTTTTGGCTGATTACATGCTGCCACTTGGAAAGCAACATACTGTTTGGGACTTCAAGTTTTTGCTGAAAAAAATGGTTGGCCCAGAAATTGCGGTCGGAGACTTCCCATGGGCAATTGCCTCCGACCTGAAAAATTTCTGCGAATTTACCTGGTGGACGGTAGCACGGGATTCCGTTGGGGAGGCCTTCTCTTCCCGCGCTGTGACGCGTGCTCCGGCCTTTAGGTTCCCACGCAGACTGCACAACCAATCAGGTACAATATTCCACAGCTTTCTCATTGCTATTGAGAAAAAAAAACAAACACACTAAACGCCATAATAAAAAATAAAAAATACACCTCACATAATTAAAATTAATTGAAATTAAAGTTTATAAATGCTTTAGAAAAAATATAATTTTTTTCCGATTTTTAAAAAAGTTTGTAATTAGGGTTAAAAATAAATTTACCTTAGTGCGCAGGGCTTTTAACAATAAAATATAATTTAATTTTATTATATTTTTGTACGTTTTAAAAGTCTTATGCCTGTAAAAGTAAACTAAGTGCCTGCTTCCTACTTTTATCAAGCGCAAGAGTTTTCAGGACATTTGCTGGGCAAGATATGGGTAAATCCCGCAATCTTGCCCTTGCAAATGTCCTCGCTCCTGAGATGCCTGCGATCTGTCAAACCCCAGCTTGACAGATCGGGGTGCGCTGAAAACCAACTTTTGCTATGCCCTCCCGGGTCCGTACACACTCTTTAGGGACCCGGGGAGGCTGGGATTTCCAGGCCGTTATCTATTTCCCTAATTACACAAAATGTTATGTCATGTAGTTTCTGTCTACCCTGCTTACGATAGTTTCATGTAATGATTCACTCTCAACTTCTCTATAGCCTTCTTATATAGCGCTGCCATCCCCCACTCTCTCCCACCTCAGCAGCTGCGCTCGATGTGCTCTGCTGCACGACATCCTGGTCCCGACATGGGCAGGGCCGGGGTACTAATAGCGGGAGGAGAAGGGCACGGCCGAGGGTTGGGGGGGGTTGGGGGGGGCATGATGGTCGTGGAGGAAAGGCATTGGGAAAGGTGGCCACAGGTAGAATCCTTGGAGGGTGGGGGGGTGGAGGCGGGGGGGGTGGGGGAGGTGTTGTTTTACTGCTTGTTGTTGTTGTTGTTGTCATTAATGTTGTTAATGTTTGGTTTGTTATAGTTGTAAATAAGAAAACAAAAATTATGTATCAGATTTAATTGAAAAATAATTATTTATTATTTTATTTTATTTAAAATCTTAAACTTGTTAAATTTCAAATTTCAAAATTTATAAAAAATTATTATTCAACTGAACCATTCTTGTGCAGTGTCTCACTCACTTTTTGAAAATGAGGGGTAACAAGGGTTACATACAATGGCCATACAAGGGTGAAACGTAACTCTCACCGGTCAAGCAAAGCGTTCATTTAGGAGCTGCTGACATATCAGTTTTGCAGTTGCTAAAGCACCACGAGGCTTCCACCGTGGTGTTGGGGGGCGGGAGGTGTATGGTGGCACGGGTTCATCGCCAGGCTCCTCGACCTCGTCCTCCTCGATGTCACTGTCTTCCTCCTCCTTCTCCTCCTCTTCCTCCACCCCTCTCTCCTGAGGTAGTCCAGCAGTCCCATCTGGCAATTCCTGTCCCCTCTTGACAGCTATGTTGTGCAAGATGCAACACACCACAGCGAACTCAGTGACCATCTCAGGATGGTATTGCAGGCTGCCTCCGGAGTGGTCCAGTCATCGGAAGTATTGCTTTAGCACTCCAATTGTCGTTCTGACGATATTGCGCGTGGCTATATGGCTTTCATTGTAGCGCTTCTCGGCTTCTGTCTGAGTCTTCCACAGGGGGGTCTTGAGCCAACTGGCAAGGCCATATCCTTTATGCCCAGCATCCAGCAGTGACCTTGTGGCTGGCTCTTAAACAGGTCCGAGACATTGTTCTCACGCAAGGTGAATGCGTCATGGATGCTCCCTGGAAATTATCATTCACTATCATGATACATTGCATGTGGTCGATGACGAGCTGCACGTTCAGAGAGTAGAATCCTTTCAGTTTCGTACACCTCTGCTTCCTCTAAAGCTTCTCGCTGGACCTTGGGGAAGTTTGCTATTCTCGAAAAACCCAAAGACCTCTCTGTTATGTATGAAGAAAGAGTCTACCTAGATATTGTGAGCTCAAAGTAAAGTATGACAGTCTTTTATTGCAGGTCTCCAGAGTGCCTCTCCAGCCTGTGAGGCCTCCTTATATACCTGTGCTCCGACGGGGTTATGGGATCCCTTGGGACTCCAGGGGATGAGCCCTCTGGTGGCTGTACAAGGTAAATACAACTTTACATATATAACAACTCTGCCCCTCAAAGTCAATAGTGTAGCTATTTACAAGGCGAGACGATCTGGGGCCCTTCTTTACCTGGTTGATCATCTTGATGCAGATGCTGGTATTGGTGAACTGTCTGTTGGACCCTTGCTGGGCTGCTGTGCAGCTGGCCTTGCTGGACTGCCTGGTGTGGTGAATCCTGCTGGGCTGCTGCGGGTGATGAGTTCTGCTTCGTGGCCAACCGCGGTGTCGGTTGCCACTGGTGTGTATGTTGGGGGATCAAAGAAGGTAGGGTCCAAGATGGGTTGTTCTGGATAGTCTGTGAATCTGAGTTTGATTTGGCCCAAGTATTTCCAGTGAATGAGTCCATTTGAAAGTTTGACCCGAAACACCCTGCTCCCCTCTTTGGCCATGACAGTGCCGGGAAGACACTTGGGACCTTATCCATAATTCAATACAAATACAGGATCATTGATTTCAATCTCACATGACACATTTACGCTATGATGATATGTACTTTGTTGAAGCCGCCTGCTCTCTACCTGTTCATGTAGATCAGGGTGAACTAACGAGAGCTTTGTCTTAAGTGCCCTTTTCATGAGCAGTTCAGCAGGTGGAATCCCAGTGAGCGAATGGGGTCTCGTGCGGTAACTAAGCAGGACTCGGGATAGGTGAGTCTGCAGTGAGCCTTCAGTTATCCTCTTCAAGCCCTGCTTGATGGTTCGCACTGCTCTCTCTGCCTGACCATTGGATGCTGGTTTGAACGGGGCAGATATGACATGTTTGATCCCATTGCGGGTCATGAATTCATTGAACTCAGCATTAGTAAAACTTGGCCCGTTGGCCTTCACAAGGACATCGGGTAACCCGTGTGTGGCAAACATGGCCCGCAGGCTTTCAGTGGTGACAGCGGACGTGCTTGCCGTCATTATCTCACATTCAATCCATTTGGAGTACGCATCTACAACCACAAGGAACATTTTACCCAAGAACGGGCCTGCATAGTCGACATGGACCCTAGGGCCAAGACCATAAACGTAGTGGCGCCTCCTTGGGTGCATTACTTAACTGCGAGCATGTGTTAAATCTGTGCACGCAGGACTCTAAGTCCGCATCGATACCGGGCCACCACACGTAGGATCTGGCTATCGCTTTCATCATTACAATGCCTGGGTGGGTGCCGTGGAGGTCAATGATGAAGGTGTCTCTGCCCTTCTTGGGAACCATTACGCGATTTCCCCACAGAAGGCAGACTGCCTGTATAGACATTTTATCTTTGTGCCGCTGGAACGGCTTTATCTCTTCCTACATTTCCACTGGGACACTGGACTAGCTCCCATGAAGCACACAGTTTTTAACTAGGGACACCTAGGGGTCCTGGCTCATCCAGGTTCGAATCTGTCGGGCAGTGACGGGTGATTGCTCAATCTCAAATGCTTCCATAACCATGACTAAATCTGTGGGCTGTGCCATTTCCACCCCCGTGGTGGGCAATGGCAGCCTGCTGAGAGCATCGGCAGTTTTCTGTGCCTGGCCTGTGGTGGATGGTGTAGTTGTATGCAGACAACGTGAGTGCCCATCTCTGGATGCGGGCCAATGCATTAGTCGGCAAAAAAGGGTTATCAGTGGCTTATGGTCAGTTTCCAATTTGAAATTTTAGCCCAAACAGGTATTGATGCATTTTCTTTACCCCATAGACATACGCTAAAGCTTCTTTTTCAATCATGCTGTAGGCTCTCTCGACCTTAGACAGACTCTTGGATGCATAAGCAACCGATTGCAATTTCCCCAAATCTTTAGCTTTTTGCAATGCACCCCCGACGCCATGCGACGACGCATCACATGCTAGTACCAAATGCTTATATGGATCATACAACACAAGCAATTTGTTTGAGCATAACAATTTTCCAGCTTTTACAAAGGCATCTTCTTAGCTTTTGCCCCATACCCATTCGTCTTCTTTACGCAGTAAGGCGTGCAGTGATTCTAACAGTGTGCTGAGACCCGGTAAGAAGTTACCAAAATAGTTCTGGAGTCCTAGAAACGACCGCAGCTCCATCATGTTCTGTGGCCTCGATGCGTTCTCGATTGCCTCCGTCTTTGAATCGGTGGGCCTGATGCCGTCCGCCATGATTCTTCTCCCCAGGAACTCCACTTCAGGTGCCAAGAAAACGCACTTTGAGCGTTTTATCCTGAGCCCCACACGGTTGAGTCGACTAAGAACCTCCTCCAGGTTCTGCAGATGCTCGCTTGTGCCCCGACCTGTAACCAAGATGTTGTCCTGGAAGACCACCATGTGCGGGACCGACTTCAGTAAGCTTTCCTGTTTCTCTGGAATATCGCTGCCGCTGATCGAATTCCAAACGAGCATCTGTTATAAATGAAGAGACCTTTGTGCGTGTTGATGCAGGTGAGGGCCTTCGATGATTCCTCCAGCTCCCGCGTCATGTCGGCCGAGATCAAGTCCAGCTTCGTGAATGTCTTTCCTCCCGCCAGAGTAGCAAAAAAGTCGTCGGTCTTTGCTAGTGGATATTGGTCCTGCAGGGAGAAACGATTGATAGTTACTTTGTAATCACCACAGATTCTGACGGTGCCATCTACCTTGAGGACAGGAACACTCAGACTGGCCCACTCATTGAATTCGATCGGTGAAATGATGCCCTCTTGTTGCAGTCAATCTAGCTCAATCACTACCCTTTCTCTCATCATGTACAGTACTGCTCTCGCCTTGTGATGGATGAGTCGCGCCTTCGGAATTAGGTGGATCTGCACTTTTGCTCCTTGGAACTTCCCGATGCCTGGTTCAAACAGCGAAGGGAACTTGTTTAAGACCTGGGCACACGAAGTGTCGTCAGCGGACGAGAGCGCTCGGATGTCATCCCAGTTCCAGCGTATCTTTCCCAGCCAGCTCCTGCCGAGCAGCGTGGGACCATCGCCCGGTACTACCCAGAGTGGTAGCTTGTGCACCGCTCCATCGTAGAAGACTTTTACAGTAGCACTGCCGATTACGGGAATCAGTTCCTTTGTGTAAGTTTTCAGTTTTGTGCGAATTGGAGTCAAGACCGGCCTTGAGGCCTTGCTGCACCACAATTTTTTGAAAGTATTTTTGCTCATAATGGACTGGCTCGCACCCATGTCCAACTCCATTGACACCGGGAGTCCATTTGTCCATTTAGTTCAACCTTCAGCATTATCGGGGGATACTTAGTGGTAAATGTATGCACCCCTTATATCTCTGCCTCCTCAGTCTGAGGCTCAGGTTCGTCGTGATCCGCTGTGGATCAGTCCTCCTCTGCAACATGGTGGTTTGCAGGATTAACAGGATTAGCAGCTCGCCTGCACATACATTGGAGGTGTCCCATTCTTCCACAGCACTTGCAAACGTACCCTTTGAAGCGGCATGAATGGAAACGATGATCACCCCCGCAGCATCAACAAGGTGTTAATGACCTTGCATCCATCACCTTTGATGGTGGACTCTGAGACATCTGCAGATGTGCAGCTGCAGGCATGTGGGGCCTGCCCTGTACGTTGCGATTTGAAAACAACACCACTTTGTTTGCACTACTTGTAGCAGCACTTGTGCGCTGAGAGATTTGCCTAGTATTGTCACTGGTAGCAATGAGCGCCTGGTCTATTGCTATGGCCTTACTAAAGGTTGGGGTCTCTACAATCAAAAGTTTTCGAAGTATCATTTCATGGGCAATGCCAAGCACGATAAAGTCTCTGAGCATGTTTTCCAAATGTCCTTCAAATTCACAATATCCTGCAAAACTTCTTAGCTCGGCGACATAACTCACCACTTCTTGGCCTTCAGACCTTTTGTAGGTGTCGAACCGGTACCTCGTTATCAGAACGCATTCCTTTGGGTTCAGATGCTCCCGGACCAGTGTGCACAAATCATCGTACGAACTCACTGTGGGTTTCGCTGGAGCAACAGATTTTTCATGAGGCCATACATTAGTGCCCTGCGGAGGCTGAGGAGAATTTCCCTTCTTTTGGCAGTGTTCGCTTCTCCTTCCAGCTCGTTGCCATGAAGCATTGGTTGAGTCGCTTCACGAAGGTTTCCCATGCATTTCCCTCCGAAAATTTCACTAGGATGCCCACTGCATCGTTGTGTTCATTATCTGTATCTTGTCACCAGTTGTTATGTATGAAGAAAGAGTCTGACTAGATACTGTGAGCTCAAAGTAAAGTGTGACCTTAGTCTTTTATTGCAGGTCTCCAGAATGCCTCTCCAGCCTGTGAGACTTCCTTAAGTACCTGTGCTCCCAAGGGATTTTGTGATCCCTTCGGACTCCAGGGGATGAGCCCTCTGGTGGCTGTACAAGGTAAATACAAGTTTACATATATAACACTCTCAATCTATGCCTCCCTGGTCATTGGTAAGTTAATAAAGTCCATCCTGCGTGCGTAATGCGCATCAGTTACCTCGCAAATGCAACGATGTGTGGCGTACTGAGAGCTGCCGCATATGTCACCAGCTGATGCCTGAAATGAGCCAGATGCATCGAAACAAAGTGCCGCAGTCACCTTCACCTCGGCAGGCAGTGTGGTCCTGATAGTGCTGGTAGGTTGCATGGGCTGCCTTAATGAGCCGGCATATCTCACTGATGACCTCTTTTCAGAAGCACAGCCTTCTAACGCATTGTGTATCGGACAGGTGCAGGTACAAGCAGTGCGCCCTGTAATTTCATTAAAGGTAAGGCCTCCTCCTCCTCAAGAGTCTGTGTCCTATTTGATTGAGCACAAAATGTTCTTCAACGAACCTTCTTCTAGCTCTATTCTGCATCATGTAAGTAGTTAGCAATATTGGCACTGAAAGTGCAGGCCCCATTTCTTTTTAAGTACTCAAAAATTTTCAAATGTCCACACCTGTTCTTTGAATTGAAGTCAATGCTCTTATAATCTTCAATATATTCAAAATCCCTAATAATCTATTTCAGAAATCACTCACAAATCAATTTTAGGCTACTAGCAACTTCACACAGCCTCTTCTCAAAGAATGAACAATTTAAAAAAATGGCGTCATAATGCTGAGATAAGGTCAGGTAAGTCATGTGAAATGTGGGCGGTATGTTTCTCCAGTAGTAACGGGCGGTAAAAAATGGGTGTTTTGCTTAATTTTGCGTTTGAGTTAATATTGGACAGTATTTGGGCAGTAGATGTGGGTGGGCATTTTCGTTCAACGGCAGCAGTAATTGACTGCCGAAATTACCTTTGGAGATATTCGGGCGGCAGACGGGCGGTAAACAGGCGGGAGCGGGCATTAGTTTCTGCATTTGGCTTTTCCAGCGGTAAACGGGCAGTAAATGGGTGGAAAGGAATGGAAATTCCAGCCTCAAAATATGTAGAACCATTTACTAGTTATATTAGTGTACAGTAGTCAGTTTCTTAGTAAATTAAAAAAAACTACATTCAAAAGCTTTTAAATGGTGCCTATGTGTCCTTGTGCCTAAATAAGGCTTAATTTTTAGCTCCTCTTCGAAGGCCCACAAACGAGTGCAATTAGCGGAAGCTCACCATGGTGCTTAATTTGATCCAGTAGTGTAGCCAGTTTTGTGGGCGGGGCTGGCTTCTAGTGCGCTGTTTTTTAAAACCGTGCAGAAGATTGCGGAAATTCAATTTGCACTGGACTTAATTTGTGTTTAAAATTTCAAGATCTTTTGCGCTGGTTTGGCTGATTTCGGGCAAATTGCACCGAACAACCCAACACAAGCTAGCGGAAACTCCAGGCCAGGGTCTTTTATTTTGAGCATTTCAGCTTCAGTTGAAAAATACTTCCTCCTACTTATGGTCTAGTTGTATGGTTCTAAAAATATATGAAATTACAAATCAAATATCAGCAATATTTTTATAATGCACCCAAGTCACTACCTCAGTTCAGTTTCTTGAAAAATCTAATTCTGATCTTTTCAAATGAATAATTATTTATGAGACAATAAATAAAGATAATTTCAATGTCACATCTTTATTAATATTTTGCAAGTTCAATGGGCTGTTGTTAAGGTAAACTTCCAGACTTTGAAATTCAGTTTATAACAGAGAGCAATATCAAACCTAGGCTAACAATGTGTCCTCTGATTTACTTTGTGATTGATGTAGTCAAAGGTGGAAATTTAAAAAATTTGTATTACAAGAAAACAGATTGTATACATACCATCGTAATTTGTAAAACATCATCTCATGTCAAGTATATTATATGATTGAATGTTTGTGTTCTTTTTATAATAGCTCAGGCACTTATATAAGATGGCAACTACTGTTAATATCAAGCATTACATATACACTGAAGTGCTATGACAAATGCATTTAAATATCTTTAATGCAGCGAAACATGGAAAAGCAATTAACGCAATGAAATTTGTATTGAATTTGGATAAATTTTAGATAATTAGCCATCTTCTAAATGTAATTTCTGGCAACGTAATCCATGGAGACATATGACTTATCCACGTTTATTACTCATTAGAGCGAAGTAACTCCTGTCATGAGTGCACACCAAGGAATTTATCATCATAAAAGTGGATCAGCTAATGGACTAAGTAGACCTTTTCTTCTGAAGCAAAATTCCCAAGGTAAAAGATATGAAACAAAAATTGACCGAGCAAAAGTTAAAGTGATTTCAATTGACAGGCACAAATGATCAAAAGTAAAGCCAAAAGAATCTTATATATATACACAATAAAAGTAAATGTTGCATTTTATTGTACATCCCAATTGATAAAAGTCACTGTTTGTGTTTGTTGTTGACTTGCTAAATCTGATTTAAATTTGTTTGAAAAATAAATAGAAAAATAAATAGAACAATAGTGCTAAAAATTGGTGATTTGGCATTGATATATGCACAGCCTTTTCTAGAAGTTGGAGAAAATTCAGGGAAACAGATTTCAAAGCATTACAGACAGCTGCAAGGATTGCCTACATTTCTAACTTTTATCTGAAGAGGAAACTAAAGGTCTTAACAATGCATATTCTTTCCTACAAGATTTGAAACATTGGACATTGCCATTTAATTAATGCTCTGTCCAACTGTAAGATTTTTGCATAATTACTGTCCAAATAACACAAATACATTGGACTCTGCACCTCTTATTCAACCATCTGATTGGTATGACTTACAAATTGCAAACCAAGCAGAAAACTGAAATGAAAACTTGTTGTTACATATTTTTTATTATAGATTTTTTAAACCAAATAATTTCAATTAGTGTTTCTTTTATTCACATTGACAGCTATTTGGAAATTAAGCTCTTAGATTTTAATGTTTCTACACACTACATGGCAGTTAAAAGGTAAAGTGGCCATTTTTTGTGCAAAAATGTATTCTCCATACATTTCAATGGAAAGCTAATAGTTATTATTAGGCTTATTGCTTAAAAAATGAATGATTCTTAGTCAGTGTTGCAATTGATCCATTATTGGATCATACAAAAATATAGTTAATATTTGTTTGTATTTATTAAGTACTGTGACTCATGTGACTGTTGATTAAGTTCATTACAGACAGTTTGTCAGATTTTTTTATTTATTCTAGTGAATGTTTCCATTTCCCAACCCAGCCATTGTTTATGGTTTCTTTGCCAATTTAATACTAATTTAAATCAGTTTCATGCAATTGATCCATGATCCATGGGAACTAGGTTGGATCTACTCTGACTCTTCACAATCACAACCCTTGCAGCTATCAAGAAGATGAGGCTTTCACTCAATCACAAGATCACACAATAATTACAGCTGAGGAAGACCATTCAGCTCATCTTAATTCATTGATCCAGAGAGATCCTAATCTGCTCCTATTGAGGCATCCAATTGTTTTTTTTATTTTGAGCATTTCAGCTTCAGTTGAAAAATACTTCCTCTTACGTATGGTCTAGTTGTATGGTTCTAAAAATATATCACAACTACAAATCAAATATCAGCAATATTTAATGCACCCAAGTCACTAACTCAGTTCAGTTTCTTGAAAAATCTAATTCTGATCTTTTCAAATGAATAATTATTTATGAGACAATAAATAAGGATAATTTCAATGTCACATCTTTATTAATATTTTGCAAGTTTAATGGGCTGTTGTTAAAGTAAACTTTCTTAATGATTCCAGTATTTTTGCCTCCACTATACTATTCATTTAAGGGGAGGCTAGATAAATACATAAGGGATAAAGAAATAGAAGATTATACTGATAGGATTAGATGAAGAGGGGTGGGAGGAGGCACGTGTGGAGCAAAAACACTCTCATGGACCAGTTGGGCTGAATGGCCTGTCTATGTGCTTTAGGGTACATTCTATGTAAGTTTGTTTTATGCATTGATCACTCCTTGTGTGCAGACAAATTTCTTGATACAGCCTTTAAATGACTGTTTATTAATTTGAACCTATGTCCCTCTAGTTCTACTCCCACAGTTTAATTTAAAGCAATATTTTGAGTTAACTTTATTTATAGCCTTAACAGTCTTATTTACCTCTATAAGATCATCTCTCAAATGCCTGCTTTCTGGGCTGAAATTCCCTAGAGCCCCGTTTGGAGGCGGTAACCGAGTCAGGGTGGGACTTCCTCTGCCCAGCGCGGAAGTCCCACTCTGGCCGCGAAATTGCAGTAACCGCCCCTCACAGGAAGTGGAGTGCAATGTCGCGTGCACATTCCTGTTGGGGCAGGTTCGGGGGGCACTACTTGGGCACGTTCATCAGCGTTACGCAGCTGCTCCATGTACTACTGACACGTTTCAACACCCTTTCCCTCCCATTAAAGGGCAGGGCCGCTGTGCCCTCTGCATGGCCTCTGGTAGCCTCCACCGGACCACCACAGCGGTGTGGTGCCATGCTGCACGGTGGTAGCTAGGACCAGCGGAAGAACCGCAGAAGAAGCCGACGGGTGAGTCGGCCGAAATAAATGGCAGCGTCCAGTACTACCCACCTTCCCTTTAACCTCCTCCCAGTTCGCGGCCCATAAGGCTGGTGCTGACACCGCTCACGGCAGCCTCGTGGGGCACTGGCCAATTTCCGCCGCCGGGTGGAAAGGGGTCGTTGTGGTGCGCTAAGGGGTTGCTGCACACGGCAATGACATCATCGCCAGTTGCAGGTGGCCCAGGGCGCTACCAGCGGGGCTGGAAGCTACCATGTCACACCTCGGCTAACTCCCGTGTAATTTTGCGGGAGCTGGTAGCACTGCCCCCTCCCCACTGAGCGAAAATAGTTATGCGCCACAATAGAGCCCCCTGAAGGCGCTAATGGTAGGCAAAGAATAAGGCCTTTTTTGCCCCAAAATCATTTCAGTCTTTCCTCAAAACTCAAACCCCTGACACTCAGCTTAAGCATCTTGGCTCTTGTCTGCACATCCTCCAGCACTTGAATGTTCATCTTGTTTCTCGGCAACCAGAACTGAATACATTATACGTGGAGATCTGACTAGACCACAATGCAGTTTGATCACTACCTCCTTTGGCAGGATTATCTTATTGGTAGTGCTGTAGTGGTGTGGAGGGGGACTTCAGTGATGGGGGGGGGGACCTCCAATCCATTGTGACCTCATCCCATTTTCTTGAGTCAGGGTCACTTAATTTGCAGGGCGGGCTTCCAGCAGGATCCTGCCACCAAGAGGGAGCCTGCCTCTAGTGAAGAGGATATCAGATGGTGCTCCATCAGGTCTGTAACTGTATCACCTGAAGAGATGGCGAGGGCAGTTAAAAGGTCAAAAACAGTTCCAAGGCAGAAGTGAGCTACAATTTTTTGGAGGGAGAGGAGGCCTCAACCCAGCCCTCTTCTTCTATACAAAGAATTGAGAGCTTTCCCACCAGTTCCCTGAACCTGCCATCATGTTTCTTCAGGAGGTCATAGGGAGCAGTGGTAAGCAAGGTTGATGACAGGAAAAAACACCAAGGAAGCTGGGCCCCAGATAGCAGGGATGGAAGGAGGCTATCTCAGTGACTGTCCTGGCAGGGGATAAAACTCCAGCTTAGGTTTGGAACATAGCAGTAGGCTTTATTACCTGTTCATGCCCTTTCTTGAAGTTATCTCACCCAATTTTAGGCAGAATAACGAAGAAAAATCCAGCCCAGATTTTTCTCTTTTGGCTATGTAGTTCAACATTCTATTGATATTGTTGCCTGCTGCTTTGCATTGGTTGGGCATGTTTGCAACAAATTAGGTCTCTTTCAACTTCATCAGTAGCTATTTTAACACCATTTGTGGAGTAATCACATTGTCCACTTTTCCTTTTCTTGTTTAGAACTTTACACTTGCCTGCATTAAATTTAATGATATTGTTCTGCCTACGTATATAGTTGGATAATTTTGACTTTGTACTTTAGTGTAAAACGGGTGATAACGAATCAGCGGCCTGTTTTACATCTCCCCCGATATTTATTTCCATTGAAGTATGAATGTAGTGTTCTTGCATGCTCGGCATTATACCTTTAAAGTGCTCCTCTTGTCTTTTACTGAAGTGTTGTCAAACAACTTTACCAATCTATTTGCTTGAGTTGTTCCCTCATTTCATTGAATTTATCCCCTTTAAAATTATATACATGGCTCTTGGTCTTAGCTATTTCTGAATCCTAGATTAGTTTTCTGTGATGCTGTCCCTCAAGGGTGCTTTGACTGCCATTTTATGCACATGTTCTGGATCTTTTATGAATAGAAAATCAACATGAATATTGCCTCTCAAGAATTCCTTGGCACACTGGTTTAAGAAACAGTTATGCATTACCTTAACCAACTCTACTCTAAACCATTTGGGTTTACTCAGTTTATATTAGATTGATTGAAGTCTCCTGCTAAAATAACTTTCTTGTGTTCGCATACCTATCACTTCATAGAGCAAATTGCCCTTTTTGTTATGCTGACCTGTTGATCGATAGCACGCCCCTAGTGTTACCTTAGATTTTTTGCACTACTGATGTCTAACCAGAATAATTGATTTTGTAACTTTCTACTTCCCACAGGATCAACTTCTTTTACCTCCCAGGTGCCCCTGACATATATGGCTATACCACCACCCGTTTTTATCCACTCTGCATTTTCTAAATACTCTCTGTATCCTTGAATATTATATTCACATCCATCCTTTGGAGCAAGCCACATTTCTGATATTCCCAACATATTGTAGTTATCTACTGCTGCAAAGACTTTGCATTTGGTAGCTTATTTCTGCTGTCTCTAGCATTCATATATATATATATATACATCTTATTATAGATTTTTCACTTCCCAGTATCTGCCTCATCCTGGTCTCCAGTTCATGTATCTGTCTTCATTAATTTAAGGAAAAAAAGAGCTATGTATAAAGCTGTATTCACTGAATAATAGTTTTTCTTTTGCTAAAGTTAGCAAGACAGGGATTTCACTCTAATTTGCGAATCCAGTACTCATGTTCTTCGTGAAATTCCTCAAGTAGATTCAGCAGGTTTAGTTTTAGTACTTCAATGGGTTAGTTTATCACCTTTTTATTTATCTAATGCAAACCTTGCTGACTCATTTTAGAGATATGTTACTGTATCTTGTTTGTCAGCATTTACATGATGTTATTGTTAAGGAGAGTACATACATATTATGCTTTTAATGATGTTTGCTTTGAATAAACAATTGGATTTGGGAATGTTTTGCTCACTGTGGTACTGTTCCCATTAAGAGATTTCCACTGAAGTAGTCTAAGGATTTAATAACTTCTTTAAACATTAAAGTGCTTGGGGGTTATATTCCCGTCAGGTCCAGTGTGCATCACATTAAATATTGACTAGCTAAAACACAGATACTACTCTTGTATTGATCTAAGCATTAAAGGATCATTAGAGTTTTGAATTTATAACTTGCAGTGATAAATTAGCATTAAAGAGGGTCATGCTGTTCCTCTGCTGTTCCACTGCAGTAAAAGTCAAGCATTAACAAGAGAAGGATCAGGTTGAAGAAAGCTTCATTACTCTTCACAGATTTTCATTTTTATATTAATATGATGCTACCACTATACCATTTATCTTTAGTTTGTATAGCAATGTTAATTAAAATGATCTGTAAGACAAATTCATCAATCATACAGCACAGCAGGAGGCCATTCGGCCCATCATGACTGTGCTGGTTTCTCCCACATAACTGAAATGCCTCATCCCTGGTACCATTCTAGTAAATTCCCTCTGCACCCGCTTCAAAGCCTTGACATCATTCCGTGATGCCCAGAATTGGACACAGTAATCTATCTGAGGCCTAAGCAGTAATTTATAAAGGTTTAACTTAACTTCATTACTTTTGACCCGACCTGCGAGCAGCAGGGCGGAGCCATAAAAGGAGCGGCGAGCGGTCCCTGGAGCTGCATGGCTGCATACCACTGCAAGGAACAGTGCGAGCTGGTGCAGGAGGGCGACGGCAGTGAAGAGGGTGACTGGATTGAACGTCATCAAAGTCCAGGTCGCTGATTTGAACATGGACAGGTATACCAGGAGCGGTGAGGTTGAGGCGCAGAAGCGGCAAGTGATCGTGGAGCGACGTGATCAGGGCACAGGAGAGGAGTGAGTTTGGGCCCAGAAGAGGCAAGTGCCCAGGGGCACCATGGGCCCGCTCACACTGTGATTGTGTGTGCACTAGGTCCGTGCAGCAGAGCTGGTCTCCAGTCATCTTGGTTAATCCTTGCCACTGGACCAAGACCTAGTTCTATCAAGCCTGTGTGGTGGTTGGTGTGCAACGGCCACCACATGTTAAAAAAATCCATGCACAGTCATCTTCCACCCTTCAGGATGCAGTTCGAGATCTGGAATATTAGGTCCTTCATTGAAACACCTGTGAACTCATCCCTTTTTGACATGGAAGCAAGTCATCCTCGATACAAGGGACCGCCTATGATGATGACTTTAGGGGGCCGAAATTCACCCTTCCTGAAGGGATGGCTACCGCCGAGTTTGGACGGGCAACCAATAGCATGTGGGTCGCTGGAAAGTCACCAGAACCTGGATTTTCATCTGCAAAAAGGTAAGCCTTTTCCCAGTGGTGCCCCCGCGAGGTATTCGAGTCGGTGCTCGAATGGGACACCGTTGGAGTGTTGCTGCGATCGGGGCCCTTTAGAAACATAGAAACATAGAAAATAGCTGCAGGAGTAGGCTATTTGGCCCTTCGAGCCTGCACCACCATTCAATAAGATCATGGCTGATCATTCACCTCAGTACCCCTTTCCTGCTTTCTCTCCATAACCCTTGATCCCTTTAGCCGTAAGGGCCATATCTAACTCCCTCTTGAATATATCCAATGAACTGGCATCAACAACTCTCTGCGGTAGGGAATACCACAGGTTAACAACTCTCTGAGTGAAGAAGTTTCTCCTCATCTCAGTCCTAAATGGCCTACCCCTGATCCTTAGACTACGTCCCCTGGTTCTGGACTTCCCCAACATCGGGAACATTCTTCCTGCATCTAACCTGTCCAATCCTGTCCGAATTTTATATGTTTCTATGAGATCCCCTCTCATCCGTCTAAACTCCAGTGAATACAGGCCCAGTCGATCCAGTCTATCCTCATATGTCAGTCTTGCCATCCCGGGAATCAGTCTGGTGAATCTTCGCTGCACTCCCTCAATAGCAAGAACGTCCTTCCTCAGATTAGGAGACCAAAACTGAACACATATTCCAGGTGAGGCCTCACTAAGGCCCTGTACAACCTCAGTAAGACCTCCCTGCTCCTATACTCAAATCCCCTAGCTATGAAGGCCAACATACCATTTGCCTTCTTCACCGCCTGCTGTACCTGCATGCCAACTTTCAATGACTGATGTACCATGACACCCAGGTCTCGTTACACCTCCCCTCTTCCTAATCTGCCACCATTCAGATAATATTCTGCCTTCGTGTGTTTGCCACCAAAGTGAATAACCTAACATTTATCCACATTATACTGCATCTGCCACACGTTTGCCCACTCACCTAACCTGTCCAAGTCACCCTGCTGCCTTTTAGCGTCCTCCTCACAGCTCACACCGCCACCCAGCTTAGTGTCATCTGCAAACTTGGAGATATTACACTCAATTCCCTCATCCAAATCATTAATGAATATTGTAAATAGCTAGGGTCCCAGCACGGAGACAGCACTTTGGTCGGGAAATAGTTTTATTCATTTTGGTATTTTTATTTAAGATTACAGCATCCACTGTATTTATCTTTTAATAGTTTTATTAATTGGTTTAGCTCCATTCAACCTGCTGAGTGCTGCTCAGAGGTTTGCACATACATTTGTACAACTTTCAGGTCTGAATCTTTAGTGGAGTCCTGTAGACTGCAGAGACCTGCTTGGCAGGGTTCACCCTGGGGACGGCGACACCTGGTATACCTGCTCAGAAGCAAGGAGGCTCGCAGGAGAAGACATCGCCTTCAGCACCGTGCAGACAGGCAGCGGGCAAGGGAGGCAGCAGCCATTATTCGTTAATTCTGCACCAGACCAATGTGCCTGCTGTCTTCACTAGCCCAAATCAGAATTGCGGTTGGCTGTTTAGGGACAAGGGATATCCCCTGTCCACTTGGCTGCTCACTCCACTGCGGAACCCCAGTACAGTGCCAGAGCATGCATACAATGACGCTCATTGTGCCACCAGGTATATCATCGAGCAGTGCATAGGCATCCTTAAGCAAAGATTGTGGTGCCTGGCCCGCTCTGGTGGGTCTCCATCATCGTCGTGGTCTGCTGCATGCTGCACAACCTGGCCATCATGAGGGGACAGCCGCTGGAGTTCAAGCCAGCAGTACTACCTGAGGAGGAGGCGGAGGTGCAGCAGGAGGAGGGGGCAGCGCAGGAGGAAGAGGGGGATGCGACGCAGCAGGAAGCGCAGGAGAAGGAGGAGGAGGAGGATCCCCATCGCCCCAGAGCCAGGAGGCGTCGACCCATCGCCACCCTGGAAGGGCAGGGTGCTGACTGGCCAGCACCCTCCTGGGAGGGTTCGTCTCCACATATATGGCGGTGCCTAACACCTCCCCTCGAATCTCCCCTCAATGTATTATGTACTGGCGGTCTGCCAGGTCTCCCCACATCAGAAAACAGTATTCTTCTTCTGTCCTCCACACCATTCATCACTATCTCCAGCTCCATATCAGTGAACCTGTTGGCTTCCCTTGCACCACTTACACCAGCCATCCTTCCAAACTCCTTCTAACCACCTTCCCCCCTCAGGGCCTTGCTGCAAATCCAGGCCTTTAAAAAGGCCAGGGAGCAGTTGGCTCATTAGAAAGCCTTACCTGCATGCTGAATTTCTCGGTGGTGATAACGTTCAAATTAAGACAGCCACACCACTGAAAAATCCACTTTGGAAGGGTTGATTAGCACTGGGAACCCATCTGTTCACTTTTGGAGCTGAATATGGGGTGGCCCAGCCACGAAAAAATGTCGGTGCTAATGACTCCGAAAAGGTGGGGCCATTCCAGCGGTACTGAATTTCGGGCCCTTGACCTCCATGGGAGCAATTTTAACCCAATTCTCTCAGCAGAAACTTGTGGGCAGTTAAAATCGCCCTGACTCTTACCTCTCTGAAAGTCGCCATGATCACAACATCTGCGATTTTAATCTGCTTGCCTGAGCAGGCAGCAAGGACTCATGCTCGGAGCCTACAGGGTTCATCTTTACATTTGCATGTTGCGGCCCGATGACTTCATTGAGACCCGACTATAATTTTAATGCAGGCCTGAGTGGGGATTCCAACTGGTGTTAAAATCGGGGCTGTTATAAAGCCAAGGATCACATGTATTTTTTTAACAGCCTTATCAACTTGTCCTGCTACCTTCAGAGATTTATGTACGTGAACTCCCAGGTCTCTCTGTTCCTGCACCCCCATAAAAGAGGGATTGAAAGATTGTGACCTAAGCCTCCACTATTTCCACTCTTACTGCCTTCAGTAACCTAGGATGCATCCCATCTGGACTGAGTGATGTTCTACTTTGAGTGCTGCCAGCCATTAAAGTGCCTCCTTTTTATCTATTTTTATCCTATCCAATTTCTCTACCTTCTCCTCCATTACAGTGACATTGGCAGCAACCTCTTCATTCATGAAGACAGATGCATTTATTAGCTCAGCTGTGCACTCTGCCTCTGCAAGAAGATTTCCTTTTGGTCCCTAATTGGCCCCACCCTTTCTTTGGCTATCCTTTTGCTCTTTATGCTTATAAAATACTTTACTGTTCCCTTTTATGTTATACGGTTATCTTTTTTCATACATTCTCTTTGCTCCTCTTATTTCCTTTTTCAGTTCGCTGTACTTTCTTGATTCTCTACTGTATTATGAACCTGACATTTATCACAAGACTCTTTTTAATCCCAATTTCTTTCGTCATCCAGGGAGCTCTAAGTTTGGGTGTCCCCACCACAAAGGAATGATTCTAGTCTGTACCTGAACTATCTCCTCCATTAAGGCCTTCCCATTATTCATTTGTTGTTTTGCCTGATAACATTTATTTCTAATAAACCTAGGCTAGATCCCTTTTTAACTCACTGAAATTAGCCCTCTTCCAGTTGAGTATCTTCACCTTTGATTTTTTTTTAATTTTCCTTTTCCATAACCACTCTAAACCTAATGATATTGTGATCACTGTTTCCCAAATGCACTCCTAATGAAACATTCTCCACGCCCCATTTCACATCCCAGAACTAGATCCAACACTGCTTTCTTCCTTGTTGGACTGGAAACATACTGATCAAGAAAGTTCTCCTGCACACATTTCAGGAATTCATCCCTATCCCTTTAACAGGTGTTTTTTTCCCAGTCTATATTTGGAAAATTGAATATCCAACTTTCTGAAATTTTCTGGCAGATTTGTTACTCCGCCTTGTTTCCACTATTTGGTGGTCTATAGTATACAAGGAGCAGGGTAACATGTTCTGCTCCTTAACTCTAACCTAATAGATTCTGACCTAGAAATTCATGGCTGCTATGAGAGTTGCCAGTGTCACTGTGGCCTCTAGTTAATGTCCACTGAAAATGGTCGAAGTGGTAGAAGAAAAGAATTCACGCTGGGGGCTAAAGATTTTTAGCAGAGGGTGGGGGGGGAGTCATGCATTGAGAAATGTGTGAGGCACCTTGGAATGCACCTCTTGCTTTCCTACCCTCCCATCATCACAAGTCCATCCTTGTGACTTCCTCATTTCACACATCCAAGAAATGCAGCCTGCTCAGCCAGTGGTTGATCAAGAAGAGGGAAAGGACAGCGAAGAAGAACAAGAAAAACACCATCACTCAATTTCACACTCCCAGCTACCAACTCCTCAAGGTCAACCAGCAAGGCCATCTGCAATGTTCCCCACTGAAAGACAGAAGCCTTACATAGGAACATAGGAAATAGGAGCAGGAGTAGGCCATTTGACCCCTCGAGCCTGCTCCACCATTCCATAAGATCATGGCTGATCTGATTTTGGGCTCAGCTCTACTACCCTGCCCGCTCTCTTATCTTTCAAAAATCTGTCTATCTCCACCCTAAATATATTCAATGACCCAGCTTCCAAGCTCTCTGAGGCGGAGAATTCCACAGATTTACGACCATCTGAGAGAAGAAATTCCTCCTCATCTCAGTTCTAAATGGGTGATCCCTTATTCTTAAACTATGCCCTCAGTTCTAGATTCCCCCATGAGTGGAAACATCCTCCCTGCATATACCTTGTCGAGCCCCCTCAGTATCTTGTATGTTTCAATAAGATCATCTCTCATTCTTCTAAACTCCAATGAGTATAGGCCCAACCTGCTCAACTTTTCTTCATAAGTCCAAACCCTTCATCTCAGGAATCAACTGAGTGAACCTTCTCTGAACAGCCTCCAATGCAAGTATATCCCTCCATAAATAAGGAGACCAAAACTGTATGCAGTACTCCAGGTGTGTTCTCATCAATACCCTGTACAGTTGCAGCAGAACTTCCCTGCTTTTATACTCCATCCTCCTTGCAATAAAGGCCAACATTCCATTTGCCTTCCTGATTACTTGCTGTACCTGCATACTAACTTTTTGTGTTTCATGCACAAGGACCCCCAGGTCTCTCTGTACTGCAGCATTTTGTAATTTTCTCTCCATTTAAATAATAATTTGCTTTTTTATTTTTCCTGCCAAAGTGGATAGCCTCACCAGCCTTCTACCAGCTATGCTGCAATTACTAGGGTAGCACTGTGTGACATCAGTAGGATAGGTAAAGTCACACACAAGACAGCCACTAAGAGAATGCATAAGGATGATGACTTGATTTCTTGATGTCATATTAGATGGATAGATGTATAAAGTTGGATTGGAATGTTTGCTTTGTGGTGGCTTTTATTTTAGTATTGAGGTCAAAAGGACACTATGATGGTCAGTAACAGAGGGAAAGTAAGGTGTGGGACTAATGTTGAAAGGTGAATTGGGGTTGTGGTTATTGGTACCACAGGCGGATGATTCTATCCCAGATATCTCAGCCAGAAAGGGGCTGTCTAGGTTCATCCTTCCTTCTGCTTCCTCCTCTTCTGTGTTTTCCTCTTCCATCTGCGATAGATGCTGTAAATCTGAATAACAGCATAAAATGCTGCAAATACTCAGCAGCTCAGGCAGCATCTCGACCTGAGACATGAACTCTGTCTCTCCCTTCACGGATGTTGCCTGACCTGCTGATAATTTGCCGCATTTTTTGTCTTCTCAGAAGCCTTTCTTTACCATTTCGAGGCCTTGCAAGCATCCAGCAGCATTCTCTACAGACTTAAAAAAAACATTTAACATGTATTGCAGCAAGCCAATATTTCAATAAAATCAATAAAACCTGATCCAAAAGCTTAAATGCAAACTTACCTGTGTGTGTCACCTCTGTGAGCCTGCTGAATGCCTTGTTTTCATGGTGAGCTTAGGATTCAGCACTGAACTCAGCGCTAAGGTCCAAGTTCGTTGAGGTAAGCTAAGTCGGCATTGCACGCAGACTGACATGCCCTCTCCCTCATCTAAATCTGCAGGGCCATCAATCTTACTGGCAGCACTGCTGGACCTCTGAAAATGGTGTACGCCGCGGGACCCGCCATCAACTGGAGGAAGAGCAGCCGCTGCCTTTTTTCTTCTACTTTTTGCCAGAAACGGGTGCCGTAAAGTCCCCAAACTTTTAGCCCTTTGTCCTTAAACCCTCTAGCACAATCCAGGGCTGCAACAGTATCTTTGATCGATACGGCCATGCCCCCACACTACTATTTCTCCTTCCCTATTCCTCCAAAAGGCTGAACATATTTGTTCAATCAACAAGATTCACTTGGCTAACCTATTAACTGGCCTTTTGCTGCTTTCAGGAACATTGGTTTCTAACGCTGAAACATTTCTGCATTTTTAGTGAGAAACAGTACTTTTTAGATCAGCTAGTACCATATGAATGAAGGCCAAAGCCCATATTCATATTTTCAACCAGAAAAATACTCAATTTTATTTTATTTGCCTTTCTCTTTAAAATCATAATAACAATATGTGATGAAAAGTATAGATAAAAAGAAACTCCACAAATGCTGGAACTCTGAATCATAAAGAGAAAAGCCAGGAACTACACAGCAGGCTAGTCAGCAATAATGTGCATTTATATAGTGCTGCTGAATGGAATGCATCCCAAGGTGTTTTACAGAGAGTAAGAAAACATTCACTGAGCAATGAAGGGAGACTTTAGAAGGGGTGACTGAAAACTTTTTCAAACAGAAAGGTTTGATAAGGTTCTTAAAAATGGAGAGAAAAGGGAATCCCCTGCTTTAATACCTCCTTGAATCTCAAGTGCAATGCTCTGCTCTAAACTCATTTACATAATTTATCACAACTCCAGATGGCAAATCAGCTAGATTGAGGGATGACTTTAGTGTTGAGAGAGGAATATTGTGTGTGTGTGAATTAAATTTAAAGAGCAAGGGACAATTAAAGAGAACTGTCACAATGGGGTTTGGGTGTGGGACAAATATTCCGAAAGCTTCTGGAGAGGCTTAAAAGGCATCTCAACCTTTGTCAAGGTTGATGGGGCAGGGGATTAAGTAGATACCAGCCAAGATGAAGGGAAGGGGAACCCGAGTTCCAGCTATGAATCTGCAGATAACTGACAGAGCAGCTCAGCATCCAATCTACTAATTGATGAAGTGGGGATGGTGCTTCGTGAGCTTCTTGTAAGGAGGATGGTCCTCTGTACCATTCCATGGCACATCCCATAGGTCAGTGTTGCAACATGCCTGCAAGGTGGTGCAGCCAAGTTTCAGGCCACAACTGATCATTACTGCCCTTGCATGTACCAGCCTCATGTTATAGCCATAAGTATCCTTACAGCTTTGCCTCTGCCCCTCTGCTGACTGAAGCCCTATGAATACAGGTTACCACAGTCATTCTAAGGAAGCTTACTCAGGGCCTGCACAGATGGTTGATAGCATCTTGGTGGGAGCAGCCAAACAGCTCATTCTGGCACATCATCACCTGTGAAAGAATCTCTTTCATGCTGTACCTTGTAAACCATTACATGATTTGTTTTGGATGCTGTTGAGGAACCTTCCAGCATAACAGTTAGTCAGGTACTCACATCTGATAATTATGCCACCAGGGGTTGGCTGGCACAACCTCCTATGGGAAGAGGAGCCTCCACCAACATGACAGTAAAGTAGGAACATGAGTAGGCCATTCAGCCCCTCGAGCCTGTTCCACCATTCCACTATTTGTATCTTAACTCAATTACCAGCCTTGGTTCTATAACCATTAATACCCTTGCCTAACAAAACTCTATCAATTTCAGTTTTGAAATTTTCGATCGACCTAACATCAACAAGTTTTTTTTTGGAGGTGGGGGGGAGTGCGAGTTCCTGATTTCTAGTACCCTACGCATGAAGAAGTGCTTCCTGATATCACCCCTAAATGGCCTAACTTTAATGTTAAGGCTATGCCCCCTTGTTCTGGACTCCCCCACTCTATCAAATTCTTTAATCATCTTAAAGATCTCAGTTATATCGCCCCTTAATCTTCTACAATTGAGGGAAATGTCTACCAAAGCAAGATCATTTCACCTCTCTGTAAATTCCGGGTTAGAGAGCTGGCAGAAGGGCAGACTGTGCTGCTTGGTATCTCTCCGCAGCTCCTTTTCCTTGGAAAATGTTACTTTCCCTATTGGACAAGCTAAAAGAAGCTGGGAACAACAACTTTTATTTATATAACACCTTTAATGTAGTAAAACGTCCCAAGGCGTTTCACAGGAGATCTGTGAAACAAAATTTGACACATAAGAAGATATTAGGGCAGATGACCAAAAGCTTCATCAAAGAGGTAGGTTTTAAGAAGCATCTTAAAGAAGGAAAGAGAGGTAGAGACATTTAGGTAGGGAGCTCCAGAACTCAGGGCCTTGGCAGCTGAAGGCACGACCACCAATGGTTGACTGATTAAAATCAGGGATGCTCAAGAAGCCAGAATTAGAGGAGCTCAGATATCTTGGAGGGTTTTGGGGCAGGAGGAGGTTACAGAGGCCATGGAGGGATTTGTAAACAAGGATGAGAATTTTGAACTCGAGGCATTGCTTAACCTGGAGCCAATGTAGGTCAGCGAGCACAGCACAGCCAAGTTTTGGACGACCTCAAGTTTATGGATTGCAGAACGTAGGAGGCCAGCCAGGAGTGCATTGGAATAGTCAAGTCTAGAGTTAACAAAGACATGGATGAGGGCATCAGCAGCGGATGAGCTGAGGCAAGGATGGAGATGGCCGATGTTACAGAGGTGGAAATAGGCAGTCTTAGTTATACTGCGGATATTTGTCGAAAGCTCACTTCAGTGAGCTGGCTGGCCTCCCACAATCTACCCAACGTAAACTACAGGTGATCCAATACTCGGCTGTCCGTGTCCTAACTTGCACCAAGTCCCGCTCATCCATCACCCCTGTACTCGCTGACCAACATTGGTTCCCGGTTAACCAACACCTTAATTTCAAAATTTTCATCTTATTTTCAAATCCCTCGATAGCCTCATCCTTCCCTATTTCTGTAATCTCCTCCAACCCCAAAACCCCCTGAGATGTTTGCGCTCCTCTAATTCTTCCCTCCTGAGCATCCCTGATTATAATTGCCATTGGTGGCCGTGCCTTCTGTTACCTCGGCCCCAAGCTCTGGAACTCCCTGCCTAAACCTCTCTGCCTCTCTACCTCTCTTTCCTCCTTCAAGACGCTCCTTAAAACCTACCTCTTGGACCAAGCTTTTGGTCACCTATGCTAATTTCTACTTATACGGCTCAGTGTTAAATCTTTATCTCATAATACTCCTGTGAAGCGTCTTGTGTTGTTTCACTACATTAAAGGCGCTATATAAATACAAGCTGTTGTTGTTGTTGAATAATTAAAACTGCATTATATGTTACATGTTTTAGAAACTCGGCGGAGCCTGCAGTGCATAGTAAAACCAAAAAAGCAATCCAGAAACAGAAACTGCCAGCAGAAAGCTGAATTTTGAATTTCTTTAGATTACATTTCTAATTTTGTCATTTTAAATATAAAACATAAATTATGTCAAACATTTCAAAGTTTTTGGAGCAAGTGAAATTGTAAAAAAAATTTACTTTGGTTTAGTTGATTTTAAAACTTTATACCACATAAGTCCCGACAATAGTTATGGCTTTAATAAAGGTACTTTTAATATACTTTTCATTCAGTGCAACATAAAGATGGTACTCCAGCCTATCAGCTTCCATTTTGTTGAAAAGGGTAGTCACAACTTGTATGAACCGTTTGTCAGGAAACCAGCATAAGAACATGTCTAGCCAGTCTTCAGGATTTCAGAATCATGCACTGCAGGCTGTTGTTTCAGACCATAATGCCACAGAAATGAAAAGCATTAGAAAGTCAGAGCATCACATATTTCTATATGACAACCACATGCTTAACTGGCGGCCCATGTGCATTTGCAGCTTGGTAAACTAATTTATTTCTCTTAGGTGCTGTAAGATCACTCTTGGTTTGTGACAGAAAACCCCCTCAATCCATGAGCTCCTCTGATGGGCTATTTGTTAGGTGCACTGCCCAGTGTGGTGCTGAGGCACACAGACCTTGAGAGCCCCATGTTCAACCCCGGTTTTGCACTCAGTTTGGCTGATCCCAGCCAGAGGGACAGTAAGGGTGCTACAGATCATTTCAGTGCCCCTAGACGAGGAGGGAAAATGAATTCAACCTGGCTTCCCAATCCTGATCATTATCCATTAATTACTGTAGAAAGTGTACAGTCAGTTGTGATGCCCCCCTCACATTTGAATACCCGACTGTCCATACTCACACATGAAGAATGGGCATTTGGGTGGCAAGGTACTGGAGGGCAGTTGGCATCCACGTTACTATACCCCAGCAGATGTCAGCACCTCCAGAAAGGGTGAGCAGAGAGAGAAAATTGCTGCAGGAAACAAAAGTCTTGTATCTAAAATACTGTTAGTGTCGGGCCTACACTGTCTCTTGATAGGATGTTAATATTATGGATCAACAGACTGTCCAGTTTGGAGAGCATTTAATCCAGCCTGGAAAATGCGAAATCAGGTTAGAATCTCTGAAATTACTGGGTTAGAGTCGATGTTACAAGTAAATATTGGGCTCAACACTGAAATATTTTTCCTATTATCATAAAGAGGTTCTCTGTGAGTAAAGCTGAATGAGAAAGTAGATATTAATAAACAAGTGAGGAAAGCCATTAGTTAGTAGTATTGTATTTTTCTTGTATTATTTTCTCCACTTAGAGAAGTTGAATTTCCATTGAGCATAATTTTGTAGCAGACTGGTTCATGTGCTTACATTTGTAGCCTAATCTTTGGCATGCCTATGTAATTTGAATTTCCTCTATGTCCATTCATGTGCACATTTGGCTGTCGCTCCAGACCTACTCCCATAACTTTTTCTCTCTTCTCTTTACCTCCCATTGGGCCTTTCTCTCCTGTCTGTGAGTCGTCGGGAGTTCGTGGTTGAGGAGAGGCCAGCTGTCGCAGCTGCAGTGGGGAGAGAAGGCATAAAATAAGTAGAAAGAAATCGAAAGGTGACGTCACAGCCAAGGGGGTAAGTGATTGGCTGGTGATTGGTAAGTAGCTTTTCTTTTTTCTTTTCTTTATCAGTAAGTAACCTTTAGCATTGTTGTTGCCAAATTAAGTTTATCTAAGGGTTAACACATGTCAGGAGAGCTCGGACACGTGTTATGCTACTCCTGTACTATGTGGGAAGTCAGGGACGCCTCTGGTGTCCCCGACGACTACGTGTGCGGGAAGTGCATCTGCCTCCAGCTCCTGACGGACCGCATTGTGGCACTGGAGCTGTGGGTGGGTGAACTCTGGAGCATCCACAATGCTGAGAAAGACGTGAATAGCACGTTTAGCGAGTTGGTCTTACCGCAGGTAAAGGGTACACAGCCAGATAGTAAATGGGTGACCAACAGGAAGAGCAGTCCAAGGAAGGTAGTGCAGGGACCCCCTGCGGTCATCTCCCTGCAAAACAGATACATCGCTTTGGGTACTGTTGAGGGGGATGACTCATTAGGGGGGAGAAGCAGCAGCCAAGTTCATGGCACCGTGGGTGGCTCTGCTGCACAGGAGGGCAGGAAAACGAGTGGGAGGCCGAAAGTGATAGGGGATTCGATTGTAAGGGAATAGATAGGCATTTCTGCGGCCGCAACCGAGACTCCAGGATGGTATGTTGTGTCCCTGGTGTAAGGGTCAAGGATGTCTCGGAGCGGGTGCAGGACATTCTGAAAAGGGAGGGTGAACAGCCAGTTGTCGTGGTGCATATAGGTACCAATGATATAGGTAAAAAACGGGATGAGGTCCTACAAGACGAATTTAGGGAGCTAGGAGCTAAATTAAAAAGTACGACCTCAAAAGTAGTAACCTCAGGATTGCTACCAGTGCTACATGCTAGTCAGAGTAGGAATCGCAGGACAGCTCAGATGAATACGTGGCTTGAGGAGTGGTGAAAAAGGGAGGGTTTCAAATTCCTGGGACATTGGAACTGGTTCTAAGGGAGGTCGGGGCAGTACAAACCGGACGGTCTGCACCTGGACAGGACCGGAACCAATGTCCTAGGGGAAGTGTTTGCTTCTGCTGTTGGGGAGGAGTTAAACTAATATGGCAGGGGGATGGGAACCTATGCAGGGAGACAGAGGGAAATAAAATGGAGGCAGAAGCAAAAGATAGAAAGGAGAATAGTAAAAGTGGAGGGCAAAGAAACCCAAGGCAAAAAACAAAAAGGGCCACATTACAGCAAAATTCTAAAGGGGTAAAGTGTGTTAAAAAGACAAGCCTGAAGGCTCTGTGCGTCAATGCGAGGAGTATTCGGAATAAGGTGGATGAATTAACTGCGCAGACAGCAGTTAACGGATATGATGTAATTGGCATCATGGAGACATGGCTCCAGCGTGACCAAGACTGGGGACTCAACATCCAGGGTTATTCAACATTTAGAAAGGATAGGCAGAGAGGAAAAGGAGGCGGGGTGGCATTGCTGGTTAAAGAGGAATTTAATGCAATAGTAAGGAGGGACATTAGCTTGCATGATGTGGAATCGGTATGAGTGGAGCTTCAGAATACCAAACGGCAGAAAACGCTAGTGGGAGTTGTGTACAGACCACCAAAGAGTAGTAGTGAGGTTGGGGACAGCATCAAACAAGAAATAAGGGATGTGTGCAATAAAGGTACAGCAGTCATCATTGGCGACTTTAATCTTCATGTTGATTGGGCTAACCAAACTGGTAGCAATGTGGTGGAGGAGGATTTCCTGGGGTGCATTAGGGATGGTTTTCGAGACCAATATGTCGAGGAACCAACTAGGGAGCTGGCCATCCTAGACTGGGTGATGTGTAATGAGAAGGGACTAATTAGCAATCTTGTTGTGCGAGGCCCCTTGGGGAAGAGTGACCATAATATGGTAGAATTCTTTGTTAAGATGGAGAGTGACACAGTTAATTTGGAAACTTGGGTCCTCAACTTAAGGAAAGGTAACTTCGATGGTCTGAGGCGTGAATTGGCTAGAATAGATTGGCAAAGGATACTTAAAGGGTTAACGGTGGATAAACAATGGCAAACATTTAAAGAGCACATGGATGAACTTCAGCAATTGTACATCCCCATCTGGAGTAAAAATAAAATGGGGAAGGTGGCTCAACGTGGCTAACAAGGAGAATTAAGGATAGTGTTAAAACCAAGGAAGAGGCATATAAATTGGCCAGAAAAAGCAACAAACCTGAGGACTGGAAGAAATTTAGAATTCAACAGAGGAGCACTAAGGGTTTAATTAAGAGGGGGAAAATAAAATACGAGAGGAAGCTTGCAGGGAACATAAAAACTAACTGCAAAAGCTTCTATAAATATGTGAAGAGAAAAAGATTAGTGAAGACAAATGTAGGTCCCTTGCAGTCGGATTCAGGTGAATTTATAATGGGGAACAAAGAAATGGCAGACCAATTGAACAAATATTTGGGGCTCAGGTTAAAACGCTCGAAGTGCATTTTCCTGGCGCCTGAAGTGGAGTTCCTGGGAAGGAGGATTGCGACGGACGGCATCAGGCCCACCAACGTGAAAACGGAGGCAATCGAGAACGCACTGAGGCCACAGAACTTGACAGAGCTGCGGTCGTTTCTGGGACTCTTTAACTACTTTGGTAACTTTTTACCGAGTCTCAGCACCCTGCTAGAACCAGTACATGTCTTACTACAAAAAGGGGGCGAATGGGTTTGCGGCAAAAGCCAAGGAAATGCCGTTGTAAAAGCGAGAACATTTTTATGCTCAAACAAATTGCTTGTGTTGTATGATCCATGTAACCGTTTGGTACCAGCATGTGATGTGTCATCATATGGCGTCGGGTGTCTATTGCAACAAGCTAATGATTTTGGAAAACTGCAACCGGTTGCTTATGCAACCAGGAGTCTGTCTCGGGCTGAGACAGCCTACAGCATGATTGAAAAAGAAGCGTTAGCGTGTGTCTATGGGGTAAAGAAAATGCATCAATACCTGTTTGGGCTAAAATTCGCATTGGAAACTGACCATAAGCCACTTATATCCCTGTTTTCCGAGAGTAAAGGGACAAATACCAATGCATGGCCCGCATCCAGAGATGGGCACTCACGTTGTCCGCATACAACTACGCCATCCGCCACAGGCCAGGCACAGAAAACTGCGCCTATGCACCGATGGGGTGGAAATGGCACAGCCCACAGATCTAGCCATGGTTATGGAAACATTTCAGAGTGAGCAATCACTCGTCACTGCTTGGCGGATCAAAACCTGGACAAGCCAGGACCCCTTATTATCTCTAGTCAAAAGCTGTTTACATCACAAGAGCTGGTCCAGTGTCCCAGTGGAAAAGCAGGAAGAGAAAAAGCCGTTCCAGCAGTGCAAAGATGAAATGTTTAATAAGGCAGACTGCTTTCTGTGGGGCAATCGAGTAGTGGTCCCCAAGAAGGGCAGGGACACCTTCATCAATGACCTCCACAGTACCCACCTAGGCATCGTAATGAAGAAAGCGATAGCCAGATCCCACGTGTGGTGGCCCGGTATCGATGCAGATTTAGAGTACTGCGTTCACAGATGTAATACATGCTCGCAGTTAAGCAATGTACCCAGGGAGGCGTCGCTAAGTTTATGGTCTTGGCCCTCCAAACTGTGGTCCAGGGTACACGTCGACTATGCAGGCCCGTTCTTGGGAAAATGTTCCTTGTGGTTGCAGACGCGTACTCCAAGTGGATTGAATGTGAGGTAATGTCAGCTAGCACGTCCGCTGCCACCACTGAAAGCCTGCGGGCCATGTTTGCCACACACGGCTTAACCTGGTGAGCGACAATGGGCCATGTTGTACCAGTGCTGATTTCAAAGAATTCATGAACCCTAACGGGATCAAACATGTCACATCTGCCCCGTTTAAACCAGCATAGAATGGTCAGCAGAGAGAGTAGTGCAAACCATCAAACAAGGCTTGAAGAGGGTAACTGAAGGCTCACTGCAGACTCGCCTATCCCAAGTCCTGCTTAGCTACCGCACGAGACCACACTCACTCACTGGGATCCCACCTGCTGAACAGCTCATGAAAAGAGCACTTAAGACAAGGCTCTCGTTAGTTCACTCTGATCTACATGAACAGGTAGAGAACAGGCGGCTTCAACAAAGTGCATACCATGATAGCGCAAATGTGTCACACGAGATTGAAGTCAATAATCCTGTATTTGTATTAAATTATGGACAAGGTCCCAAGTGGCTTCCCAGCACTGTCGTGGCCAAAGAGGGGAGCAGGGTGTTTCGGGTCAAACTTTCAAATGGACTCATTCACGGGCAACACTTGGACCAAATCAAACTCAGATTCACGGACTACCCTGAGCAACCCATTTTGGACCCTACCTTTTTTGATCCCCCAACACACACACCAGTGGCAACCGACACCATGGTTGACCACGAAGCAAAACCCATCATCCACAGCAGCCCTGCAGGGCCCAACACACCAGGCAGCCCAGCAAGGCCAGCTGCACAGCAGCCCAGCGAGGGCCCAACAACTGATTCAACAACACCAGCTTTCACACCGAGACGATCAAGAAGGGCCCCAGATCAACTCACATTGTAAATAGTTACACTATTGACTTTGGGAGGGGGAATGTTGTTATATATGTGGACTTGTATTTGCTCTGTACAGCCACCAGAGGGCTCATTCCCCGGAGTCCCAAGGGATCCCATAATCCCTTGGGAGCACAGGTATTTAAGAAGGCTTCACAGGTTGGAGAGGCACTCTGGAGACCTGCAATAAAAGACTAAGGTCACACTTTACTTTGAGCTCACAGTGTTCAATCTGACTCTTTCTCCATATACAACAGAGAGCATGCAGAGAATGCGCAGGAAGTGGAAGGAGTGTGCGGCAAACTAGTCCCACCCACTCTTTCCTTCAACAACTGTCTGTCCCACCTGCGACAGAGATTGTAATTCCCGTATTGGGCTGTTCAGTCACCTAAGAACCCTTTTTAGAATGGAAGTAAGTCTTCCTCGATTTTGAGAGACTGCCTTTGATGATGATGTGGGTTCAAGTCCCATTCCACAGACTTAAGCACACAATCTAGGCTGATGATACATTCAACTGAGACCTCTGAGTTGGTGGAGGTAAAAGTTCCCATGGCACTATTTTCAAGAAGAGCAGGGTAATTTTCCTAGTGTCCTGGCTTTACTTTTCTTTACAGAGAGATGTCATCAACGAGCATAAATCATAAATCGAATGGTGAGGTGGCACCTATATCACACAGCAATGGACATGTAGAGACATATTCATCAGAGGCCACAGATATAGATAGTGAAGTGGGGTCACATAGATGTTTCTGCAGGGTTTCCTAGGGTGGACTGTCCATCTCACCAAATAAGGTTAGCGGTAAAGGTAGATCAGGGCCAGGGGTGGGGTCTCCCAGGCAGGTATTTCCCATACTCCAATATGGTGGGATCAGGTCTGCCCACTGGTAAATGTGGAGACAACGTTGGGTACAAAGGGGTCAATGAGGCACAATTAAGTTGCTTTAAGGAAGAGGGGGAAGCCTGCACTGTGCCCATATTGTAGCCAGGATCCGCTGGAATTTTTGGCCTGCCCAGTCTGGTGGCGATTCAGTGAACTGCTATTGACTCGGGTACCTGCCATTGACATTTATATCAAGGAACCCCCCACCCCGCCCGCCTCCCATGACACCAGAAACTTTAAATATCTTCCACTTAAAACAAATAATTTATTGTAAGTAACAAAACTCAAACATTGGTCCAATAATTTGTTGGACCTTTGTGCGTAGGTACATCTTAACAGATTTGGTGCAAGAGCTGAAAGAAGCGTGGTATTATTTGCGTTAAAAATGTATTTCTATTCGAGTGGCTACATAGTGCAGTACTTCACACCTACTCCAAGATGTCCCTCACAATTGCCCAGTGCTAACATTTTAAGTGCCTGCTTATATTTATAAGACAGGAAGGCGCCACATGATACATTTCAATAGTTGATGTACACAGTGAAGTTCTTCTAATGATCCCTGAGTAATTCCATTGTTTATTTAGATACTGGGCGTGATCAGGGACGTGAGGTTCACTTACAAGAGTGACTGCTGATGCTGAACTGGAGAAAATATCTAAAATATAAAAACCCAAAAACAAGGTCCCATGCCAGAAATCTTTAATTGCTCCAAGTGCCCATAAGATGGACAGACTGGTAAGCTGCTTTGACCTGTTGTAGCTGGATAGCTAAAACTTTGTTTTATTCTGAAATTACACTGAAAGGTTGTTTCTTTTGGGGAAAGCTTAGATATTTAGTTGCATTTTGCACTCTGTATTAGGTTGTTGTGTGATGGAGTCGGCCATTCTTTACAGAATTCTTTCATTTTTTGTAACCAACTATTCCTACAGTATTGCTAATTGCTGAGCTTAACTCCCATCATCTATTTTTCAAAGCAAGGTTCGGCAGGCTGGCCCTCTATCTGTCTCCGTGGGTTTGCCCTCAGCAAAGGTACCCACACCTCATAAATGTCTACACCACAATTTCAGGGCTATAAGGTATCGCACGCATAATTGGAAGTAATATTAGTCATGGTATTTTAAATGTTCAGATAATGTAACAGGGCACTTAAAAAAAAGCTAACAGGATGCTTGGATACATAGCTAGAACGGTAGAATATACGTATAAAGAGCTTATTCTAAGGCTTCACAATGCACTGGGTCAGAATCAATGTAATTTAAAAAAAATAGAATCATCGAATGTTACACTAGAGAAACAGGCCATTTGTTTTTTCAAGGCTTTGGACATTTTTCTCGAAACGTAAGCCAGCTATTTAACACTCCCCCTTTTCAAGCAATGATCTAATTCCTTTACTTTCTTTTTAAAAGAATTTATGGACTCCATTTCAAAATAAATTAGGTTTCATATTATAATACTTGTGTATACCCATAACTTTGTGCATAATTAAATGCTGGAAATCAGTTATATTTATGAGCAGTAAGTGTAATAATCCTTTTAATCAAAATAGTGCAAAGTAACCAACTGACATAATGCTAGTTGCACTGTGATAAATACCAAGAAAGAGCACTTTCAAATCCCAATTTGGCCATCAAAATATCTGTCATGTCAAGACTACAGTTATCAAGAGCCACTCTTGGATAAAAATGTTCAAGATTACATGGGTTCGAATTGTATAGATGGAGATGCATTAGATCTTACAAAAATCAGATTCAGAGTAGTTTTAAAAGGGAAAATGCTGAAGTAGAAGCCCAAATAGATTTTAAACTGGGCCTGAACCCATTCAATCCCTACTGATGTTGAATGACCCTCTACCAGTTGCCATGTCAACAAGAGCCAGAGGATCACTCTGCTGCAGGTTCATTCTCAGAAAGCCTCACCAGATGTTTTCAACAATTTTCTGTGAAAAGACCTGAGCCTGTCATGCTTCTTAGAGGATAAAAATCATAGAGTAGGAGCAGTGTCTGTCTCCTCTTTCGATAAAACTGCCCTATAAATATATTGCTGCAGAACTGTGACACAGTCGCAGAAAGCTGGTCGAGCCCCCTTACTTGCTGCAGCAAGATTTTTAAAATATTTATGTCTTATTTCTGAATCTGAAAGGGCCATTATAGTTTCCAGCTGACGTTTGCTGGCAGTGCAAAGGCAGAAGCATCTGGTTGGCAGCAGAAAGAAATAGAACAAGCTGATAAATTATTGATTACATAAATCAACACCCACTAAAGATTGGCTGTTTGAAGAAAGCTTTTGTGTTGCCTCAAGTTGATGAGTATTGTGATGCTAAATACTGAATCTGTGGAGTTGTAACTGCTATCTTGTATTTCCTAAGAAAACAAACATACAAATTAGTGTTCTGCTCTACCTGTGATATTGCGTACAATTCAATTTTTATTATTTCTTTCATTGCATAGTAGCTATAAAGCGAATACATATCTTCATCGGATGTGCAATCCTTCAGATCAATATCGGAATACAAAACACTGCTGAACAGTGTTGCTGTACCATTATACCAGAACACAGAAGATGACTTTTGACATTTAAACAGCCACTTCCAGTGCTGCACCTCCATGATATATTATACTTTCACCTCTGCAACTGCTTCTATCACATTGGCCCATAGTGAGTGAAACATTATACCCTTTTATTTCGTCATCAGTTTGACCAAACCGACTTAACTCTGGCAAGATACAATTGTCATATAGAATTCTTTACTCGCAGCGCACATATTTTTACAATTTAAAAATATATGTTTTCCCCTCAATTTACTGAACTATTCTGCTGTTTCATAATGCCAGTGTACTCTTCCCTTATAACCATGAAAACCAAGCTAATTGGTGAACTTCACCACGGCCACCATTAACACTGCTCAGTTAATCAGTCAATAGGTGTGTTACTTTTCCCTCCCATCATTTCTTCTGACCATAAAGACTAAGCAAAATTGTTTAAAAGATAGCTGCACGTAAAAGAGGAAGTAACGAAATCGAACACTAGAATAATAGAGATCCAAGAAAAATCTACAGTTCAACTGTTTTTTAAAGAATAGTTAAATTGAACAAAAATTTGGCCAGTTTTACTTGAACTCTCTGGTGACACACTTAATCGAATTTTGCCTTGATGTCAAGGGCAGTCACTCTCATCTCACCTCTGGAATTCAACTCTTTTGTCCATGTTTGGACCAAGGCTGGAGGTCTGGAACCAATCTTTCAGCCCTGGCATTGAGTTGGAAGGGCTGGAGTACTGTGAGCTTTGCACATGCACAAGTAATGAATGGCTAACCCTTCCTGATCTTCCAGGGTCAGCCAGAAAGAAAGGCAGGAAGGAAGGTAGGAGGGTAGGAAAGGAAAAAAGAAAGGAAGGGATTTATATAGCACCTTTCAGAATCACCGGACGTCTCAAAGCACTTTGCAGCCAATGGAGTACTTTTGGAGTGTAGTCACTGATGTAATGTAGGAAACATGGCAGCCAATTTGTGCATAAGCAAGGTTCCACAAACAGCAATGTGATAATGACCAGATAATCTTTTTTTTTGTTATGTTGATTGAGGGATAAATATTGGCCAGAACACCAGGGATAACTCACCTGATCTTCTTCACTTGAGAGAGCAGACATGGCCTCGGTTTATCGTCTCATCCAAAAGACAACAACTCTGACAGCACTGCACTGGAGGTCAGCCTAAATTTTTTTTTTGTGTCCAATCCAGGAGTGGGATTTAAAACCACAACCTTCTGGACTCAGAGGCAAGAAGTGCTATCCACTGAGCCACAGCTGACATAGCAGAAGTACATATTTAGAAAGAGCTTTGGGCCTGAGTTCAGCCTCTAACCAGGGGCTCCCTGACTGCAGGGAGACAGGATTAAAAAGGGGTGGGGAAATACTGTGCAGCAGCAGCACTTCAAAGGCTGCAAGTACACATCACGGCAGAATACTGTAGTGCAGAAGGAAGTAAAGAACTTTTTCATTCCCTGACACAGCTGTGAAACTTGCTACACAAAATGGATGAAAAGACAGTGGCCACCAAGAGACCGAGCCAGATCATGTGGGTGGAGATTCCACAATGAGTCTGTGAAATGTTTACATTCAGAGGACCAGGGTATAATAGAGCTCCACCTAGTAGACTATTGCTCCACCTCATGCACTACTGATGTAATTACAATAAAGGGTCATGTGGAAATGTCACACGATGACAGTATCTTGTGTCGTGTGCTTCTTAGTGATTCGTAAGAATGTATCACATTGGTGATGTAGGATAGGATTTCTAGGGTCCCGAGCTGAAATTTTGATGATAGATGTTCCTGCCAATCAAAAGAGAGACTTTGAGAGGTTCTTTGTTTTGCAGAACAGCTAAAAACAATCCAAGGTAAATTTCAAGCACACTTGCCTGAACAGTCAACATTGCCAGAGTCCAGATGGCCAAAGCTATGGGATAATGGGGCGCTTGGGTGAGTTCCATTGTAACCGAGAGATTTTCGGAGCATATGTGGAATGGCTAGAAATGTGTTTCACCACAGATAGTATTGTCGAAGTCCCCGATGATGAAAACCGTAATCGGGTAGTTTTAGAAAGGAAACGGGCTATTTTCTTGACTGCAGCCGGCCCCGATGAGTAGAGGCCCAACCTACTCAACCTTTCCTCATAAGTCAAACCCCTCAACCCCGGAATCAACCTTGTGAACCTTCTCTGAACTGCCCCCAAAGCATGTATATCCTTTCGTAAATATGGAAACCAAAACTGCACGCAGTATTCCAGGTGTGGCCTCACCAATCATCATCATCATCTAGGCAGCCCCGGAATTGAGGAATCGAGGAAGACTTGCTTCCACTCCTGAAGTGAGTTCTTTGGTAGCTGAACAGTCCAATATGAGAGCCACAGACTCTGTCACAAGTGGGACAGACATTCGCCGAGGGAAGGGGTGTGTGGGACTGATTTGCCGCGCGCTCCTTCCGCTACCTGTGCTTGACCTCTTCATGCTCTCGTTGTTGAGATTCGAAGAGCTCAACGGCCTTCTGGATGCACTTTCTCCACCTAGGGCGGCCTTCGGCCAGGCACTCCCAGGTGTCAGTGGTGATGTCGCACTTTACCAGGGAGGCTTTAAGGGTGTCCTTGTAATGTTTCCACTGCCTACCTTTGGTTCGTTTGCTGTGAATAGCTCTGCATAGAGCATTTGCTTGGGGAATCTCGTATCTGACATGTGTACTATGTGGCCTGCCCAGTGAAGCTGATCGAGTGTGGTCAGTGCTTCAATGCTGGGGATGTTAGCCTGAATGAGGACACTGATGTTGGTACGCCTGTCCTCCCAGGGGATTTGGAAGATCTTGCGGAGACATCATTGGTGATATATCTCCAGTGACTTGCGGTGTCTTCTGTACATCATCCATGCCTCTCATCCATACAGGAGGGTGGGTATCACTACAGCCCTGTAGACCATGAGCTTGTTGGTAGATTTGAGGGCCTGGTCTTTGAACAATCTTATCCTCAGGCAGCTGAAGGCTGCACTGGCGCACTGGAGGCAGTGTTGAATCTCCGCATCAATGTCTGCAGTGTCACCAATACCTTGTATAGCTGTATTAAGACTTCCCTGCTTTTATACTCCATCCCCTTTGCAATAAAGCCCAACATTCCATTTGCCTTCCTGATTACTTGCTGTACATGCATACTAACCTTTTGTGTTTCATGCACATGGACCCCCAGGTCCCTCTGCAGCAAAACTATTCATTTACTGTCATTTTGGAAACTTTCAGAACTGAGCATTGTGTGACCATTTTGTTTATGGGATGAAAAGTGAAGCAATTAGAAGAAAGTTGTTGACAACACTCAACTTGACTTTTGATTTAGTTTGTCAAACAGCTATATCAATGGACATGGCCGACCAATACTCATGAGAATTTCGTATCATTTCTTGTCATCAGACAACCGAAGTGAATCTCCTGCAGGTTAAAAGTAAAAGGCAGTTGGGCCCCAATGCCTCAGCAACTGGCCACGGTAACAGTACATTGAAGTTGTGCTATTGGTGTCTTGGACAACACCTCGCTCAAAGCTGTCCATATGTGAAGGCAAAGTGTTTCTACTGCAAAAAAACTGGGCATTTTGCGAAGGCATGCCGACTGAAGAGTAAACCGATGTCAATGCTAGAAGTAGAAATCGCCAGACACTACATAACATTGAAGAGAAGCAACGGGATGAGGAGGCTCTGGAGATACACGTCATCAGGAGCACAAGGGTATCTAACAGTGATTCACAAAGTATCATCATTCAAGTAGACATTGCAGGAACCAGGATACCTATGGAAATCTATGAGCATAGTATCAGAATCGCTATATCTCGACATGTTTTGTGATTTTCCACTGGAGAAATTGAAGATAGAGCTGCGAGGCTACTCAGGAGAGCAAATCCCTGTGGTAGGACATATCACCGGACTGATGAAATATAAGGATCAGTTTCAAAGCTTGCCTCTGAGAGCAGTGGCAGGAGACAAGCCAGCCTTGATAGGTAGAAATTGGTTGGGGTCACTGAAGCTAGATTGAAATTAGATTTTTCGTGTGGAAATGAAATTTGTGTCAAAAGATGATATTATCAAGCAGTATCTGAAGGTGTTGCACAAAAAAGGCAGTCCAATCCAAGATTTAAGGTGAGTGTCCGAGTACAGAATATACCAGTTTAGTGCAAGCCGCATCCCATACCACACGCACTCAAGGAGAAAGTTGAGCAAGAACTCAAAAGATTAGAAACTGAGAACATTATTTCCAAGGTAGATCTAAGTAATTGGGCTACACCCATTGTTGTTGTAACTAAGTCAGATGCTAAAGCTAATGTAATGTCCAGGTTGCCATCCTCATCACAAGTTACACCCAAAAGGGAAGAAGTGTTCTATTTTTTCATACATTGATTGGCTGCCAGTTACAGCTGAAGAGATTGGTAGAGCAACCAAGTGTGACCCAGTTATGTCAAAGATTACATTGCAAATGGCTGGCCAAACCACATATCAGAAGAAAATATTAATCCATACTTTGTTCATAGGAATGAATTGTCAGTGGATAAAGATTGTATCATGTGGGGTGCAAGAGCAGTTATTCCAAATAAGTTTAGGGCCAATTTGTTAGGAGATCTTCATGACCAGCACCTGGGAATGTTCTTGACCAAGAGTTTTGCATACAATTACTTATGGTGGCCTGGCTTAGATAAAGATATAGAGTACATTGTTAGTCAATGTATAACATGTCAAACAGTAAGCAAGAAACCACCATCAGTACCATTACAGCCATGGAAATGGCCTCGCAGGGTCTAGCAAAGGTTACATGTAGATTTTGCTACGCTAGAAGAACAGCAATTGTTCATTATGATTGATAATCATTCGACGCGGGTAGAGGTGTTTCCAATGCGGAAAATAACAACAATTAAAACACTAGACAATTTGTGAAGATTATTTTCTTCGTATGGCCTCCCAGAAGAAATTGTGTCTGATAATGGACCCCAATTTTGTTCAGAAGAATTTGCACAGTTCATGAACAGAAATTGTGTGAAACATACCAGGGTATCACTGTACCACCTGCTTCAAATGGTGCCACAGAGCACACAGTACGAATTGTAAAACGTGTCCTCATCAAGCAAATGTTGGATCAAAATCCAAAGAAATGGCAGTTGTCCTTGGACCACAAATTAGCAAATTTTCTGATTACTCCTCATACAATTACTGGTAGAACACCAGCAGGGTTGATTCTCAAATGATAGCCATGATTCAGGTTCGTGTTATTAAAGCCAAACCTGGCACAGTCAGTAGAAGAGAAACAATTAAGACAGAAAGAGAGTCATGATAAAGGTAGAGTAAGAGAGAGAAGTGTGAAATTAAATCAGAAGGTTAGAGTGAAGAACCATAAATGGTTAAAGGAAGAGTAGTGAAGATATGTGGCCCTCGTACATATTTGGTCAAGATATTTTATCATCGAAAGATTAGGTTTATTCACTTTGGTCATATTTTACCTACAGATGTAGAAGGAGTTGAACGTTGGAATGATTCAATTTTTTTTGATGAGTCAGATAGTCTTGTTACAAGTAAGTACCAGTAGCAAATCCTACATCAGATATACTAGAAACAAGTCCAAGAGAAAGTCAGAATTTAAATCTGAGTCCGAGTCAGGCAGACAAACAGTCGGAAGTTGTAGAGAGTCCAAATGTAGGGTTGCCCTTGGAGAATAAACTCTCCTCAGGCTCAGTCTAGAATGAGTTTGACACCAAATTTGGAAAGTTCTGCAAGACAGAAGGTATCCTCTTTGAAACAGAAAACAAGTGGTTAATTTTGATTTGTAAATATGGAAACATGTGTCCATATCTTTTATTGTGTATACCATGCAAGTTATGTATGATGATTATTTTGTTATGATTATTTCTTCAATAAGGAGGGAGAAGTGTAATAGAGCTCCCCCTTGTGGACTACTGCTCCACCTAGTGGACTACTGATGTAATGCAAATACTAATGTATATACAATGAACTCAATTTTCCTCTTTGCCAATTTCTGGCACCCAGGAGTATTAACGGCTGATTTTTTTTTTGTGCCCGATTGTGCTGAAAAAAAAATTGGAACTTTCGTCAAAGTAAAATTTAATTTTGGCACTGCAGTACCCGAAGTTAAATCTGGGAGTGGAGCTTCAAGTATGCGCCAAAAGTTGAGGTTGCCAGGGTAATGAGAGACACACGAGTTGAAGTTCCACGGCGATGGCTTGCAGTGGCAAGGGAGGAGGAGAGGTCGGGGGTGGGGCAGTGGGGTGGGGGGGGATTGCCTGAGATTGCAGCAGGACTGGGAGTGGGTGGGAGCCAATTGAAACGAGGGCCCAATTGTCCCGGGATTGAAGCGGGGGGCCAATCAGCCTGGGATTGAAGCGGGGCGGGGGGGGGTGGAGGTGCAATTGGCCCGGGATTGAAGCGGGGGACCAATCAACCTGGGATTGAAGTGGGGGGGAGGTGCAATTGGCCCGGGATTGAAGCAGGGGGCAGAAATTGGCCTGGGATTGAAACAGGGGGCGGCAATTGGCCTGGGATTGAAGTGGGACCAAGAGCGGGGAGGAGACGGGGGCCATCGGCCTGGGATTGAAGCGGGGCCGGGAGCAGGGTGGCTATTCGGTTCGAGATTGCAGCGGGGCCGGGAGCGGGGTCCTTTCGGCTCGGGATTACAATGGGACCGGGAGCAGGGGGCCAACACCAGAACAAGTAAGTAATCTTTAATGTAAAGAGATGCAAGGAACATACTAAACATGAACATTATAAACTACCTTTATGAACAAGACTAAACTGCAAGGAGCAGTTCCAATATAGATCTGAGCGCTGATTTCCTTAACTTAACATAGAGTTTTTCTCATCAGTACTTAAGGCCACTCTGCGCCACCGTTAAAAAAAATCGGTGTTGGGGAAAATCACCGACCTCAGGGCCTACCGCTTCACCGACCTCACAAGGCTTACTGACTCACCAACCTCACAGGGCCTACCGACTCACCGACCTCAGGGCCTACCAACTCACCGACCTCAGGGCCTACCGACTCACCAAACCCACAGGGCCTACCGACTCACCGACCTCAGGGCCTACCAACTCACCGACCTCAGGGCCTACCGACTCACCAAACCCACAGGGCCTACCGACTCACTGACCTCAGGGCCTACCGACTCACCAAACCCACAGGGCCTAGTGACTCGCCGACCTCAGGGCCAACCACTTCACCGATCTTAGGGCCTACCGACTCACCGACCTCAGGGCCAAGTGCTTCACCGACCTCACAGGGCCTACCGACTCACCAACCTCAGGGCCTACCAACTCACCGACCTCAGGGCCTACCGACTCACCAACCTCAGGGCCTACCAACTCACCGACCTCAGGGCCTACCAACTCACCGACCTCAGGGCCTACCGACTCACCAACCTCAGGGCCTACCGACTCATCGACCTCAGGGCCTACCGACTCGCCGACCTCAGGGCCAAGCACTTCATCGATCTCACAGGGCCTACCGACTCACCAACCTCAGGGCCTACCAACTCACCGACCTCAGGGCCTACCGACTCACCAACCTCAGGGCCTACCAACTCACCGACCTCAGGGCCTACCAACTCACCGACCTCAGGGCCTACCGACTCACCAACCTCAGGGCCTACCGACTCATCGACCTCAGGGCCTACCGACTCGCCGACCTCAGGGCCAAGCACTTCATCGATCTCACAGGGCCTACCGACTCATCGACCTCAGGGCCTACCGACTCGCCGACCTCAGGGCCAAGCACTTCATCGATCTCACAGGGCCTACCGACTCACCAAACCCACAGGGCCTACCGACTCACCGACCTCAGGGCCTACCAACTCACCGACCTCAGGGCCTACCGACTCACTGACCTCAGGGCCTATCGACTCACCAAACTCACAGGGCCTACCGACTCGGCGACCTCAGGGCCAACCACTTCACCGACCTCACAGGGCCTACCGACTCATCGACCTCAGGGCCTACCGACTCACCGACCTCAGAGCCAAGTGCTTCACCGACCTCACAGGGCCTACCAACTCACCGACCTCAGGGCCTACCAACTCACCAACCTCAGGGCCTACCGACTCATCGACCTCAGGGCCTACCGACTCGCCGACCTCAGGGCCAAACGCTTCACCGACCTCACAGGGCCTACCGACTCACCGACCTCAGGGCCTACCTACTAGCCGAACTCAAGGCCTACCGACTCGCCGACCTCCCGACTCAGTCACTGACCTCCCGACTCACCGACTCGCCGACTCCCCGGTCTCGGACTCTCCCGAACTCGGACTCTCCTGCACTCGGACTCCCCCGAACCATTTAGAGTACTAAAGTTGGTTGCACTTATTTCAACTGTATCCAGAGAGTTTCCTTCAAATGGTGCAGATGAAGGTTTTAGCAGATTAGAGGATAGGAACCATGCTAGTTGAGTCAATGCAGAGGACACTATTGGTAAATATTTATTAGGTCACTGCATTTTGCTCATGTGTATGACTGTTGATGTATTGGGCAGGTCAGGTTAGCCATTATAGTCCAGGAATTATCCTCCCAATATACCTTCTCCATCAAATAGATAAGGCACAAAGACTGCTGACTGAGAATTAGACACTGAAGTATATGATCTGTGTTGCCGGATTGGAAGCCCTTACAATTCATGAGGAATATAGGATTGAATGTAGGAGCCTAAATGCCAACATCGGTGCAGGTGATAATCCTTCAGCCTGTGAAAGCCAGAAAAATTGTAGAACTGTGATACCATCACATTTTACTGCTGTTGGCCAATGGCAAAAGGCATGTAGTTGTTCGCCCTCCTTAATAATGCACCTGTGATCTCCTTGATACAACTGTTGGCAACAGACTTACTTACACTACAAATGCTCCAATTGCTTATAAAAACAGAACATGCTGGAAATACTCAACAGGTCAGGCAGAAGTTGTGGAGAGAAAAACAGAATTAATGTTTTAGGTCGATGACCCTTCGTCAGTTCTGACGAAGAGTCATTGATCTGAAATGGCATGGACACGATGGGCCGAATGGCCTCCTTCTGTGCTGTAAATTTCTATGATTCTATAAAGTTTCTGAGATTGCCATAATGAAAGCCTGGGGTGGGGCCAGGGCAAGAACTCGCTAAGTGGGGAGTTCCCACGCTCTTGCTCCAAGTTAGAACCGAGCACAGCATATCTGTTGGTATGCCTGGTCCTACCAGATGTACCTCCCTCTCGCCTGGGAGAAATAGGGCCCAATTTTGGGTCCGGGCCAAGATCAGGGGTTTGGTTTTCTGAAGATGAGGGGGAGACAATTTTTTTAAAGAAAATGACAAGATTCCCCCTAATGTAGGAGACTTCAGGAAACATCCTCTTACCCTTTCTGGACGGTATTGGCACCTTCTCTTAAGCTTCTGCTTACATTTTCAGGGTCTTTGTCAGGAAGGTGGGCCGTAGATGCTTCCCTAAAGTTAATTCCTTGTGGCCTCTCTCTCTGTCCTGCAAACTTCAATCGGGTCAGCGGCATAGCTCACCGTTGAGTGTGCTAGTTGGGATCACATGTCCAAGGAATGGCCAGGCCTGTGAATTTGTATCCTAAGTCTATGAAACTCCCACTTTGCAAACTAGCTGAATGTTGTAGTTCAAGCAAAAGATGTTAATGCTTACTGGCTGGTCTTTTTCAAAATTGCTGCTTTGGTATATTTGCGTCCCCTCAAAATACAAAGCAACAAAAGAAGCTCAACAGCTGTCTTCTTAATAAACCAAATATACAGAGCATTATTTAAAAATTAATGTAAATCCCCTGTCTCATATTTAAATATTAATTCAGCATTACACCCAAAATAACAATGAATGTTAATATTAAAACACAGATGTAGTTACAGGGACCCATGTCCCTTTAGGCTATCCTGTAAAACTATAAAGATGCAATGATTAAAGTTTCTATGAAGTTGACTAATTATGAAATATATTTAAGATTGATTTTTCATTGTTGCTCATTTCCAGCTTCAGAATTGTAGTTTCATGTCCCTCTATCTTATCTTCTCATACAAAGATATATTTTGGAATTTACCTAGTTATTTGCTTTAAGAACATAAGATCATAAGAATTAGGAACAGGAGTAGGCCATTCGGCCCCTCGAGCCTGCTCCACCATTCACTTCGATCATGGCTGATCTTTATTTACATTTTGGAGGGACGAGACAGGAAGAAGGTTGCAGAACCTTCCTCAGCAGATTGATTTTCTGGTAACAGCACTGGAGCAAGGTTAACCTTTTCAGACATGCATAGTGTGTTCCCAACCCAGCTGGAGCTCAGTGTCATTGGGAGGTTGGAAAATAGCATGCAGCTGTAGCTCTTACACACTGCAGCTACTTCATTTTTAACATGCAGAAACTAGAATTGGCTGGCCAGCAATGCAGAGCAGCTCCATTTTCAGACACTGATTTGGCACAATTTCAGCAAATTACCCTGTTTGGGACTCTGGGGCATTCTACCCACAGGACAAGCATGCAGTCTGACAGAATAACTGCTGCGCCAAACAGCCAAAGCCGTGGGAGCAGCAAAGCAAAATGGTTAGTAACTTCAGGATGTGCCAAGTTTAGGCTGGCTAGTTTTTCACAATGCCATGTCGATGAACAAATTCTAAAACTATTTCATCTCGCCTTGTTACATTGTCATTTTTCATGATTTCTGACTGTTTCACCGCGGAAGTATCTTGATATGCATTAAAATAGAAAGGTTGCTGTGAGGTTACATTTGTCTCTCAAGAGGTTAAATTCACTGAAGAGAAGTGCTGGACAATGTGAATTAAAGCAAGATGAACCATTTTGTGAAATGGTGCATCTCACATGCCACTCCAACTGGAGACAGTGGAAGTCATTCCTGTGATGTTAAGACTGAATTTAATCCTGCAGGACTGACACTTGAATGCAATTTCAATCTGAGACCTGCGCCAGGAAGCCATTGTGACTTTCTGCCAGGCAAACCTGGTGACAAGAGACAAGGTTTCAGAGGAGGCACAGTGAGGCAAATTACATATTTTGGTTCCTTATACACCAAGAGGATCAGGACTGCTTATCCAGGCCCCGCAAGTAAACATTGTGCCTCCCCTTTTCTGGGTTTCCCTCCCACTCCACAGATCACAAGTCCTTCCCGACCAGCACCCCCCCCCGACCACTCCCTCCCTCCTCCCACCTCCCCCTACCGCCCAGGACTCCAGACTCTCAGTAAATTAGGGTTATCCTGTTTGAGACACAAGGGCATTCTCCTTGCAAAACAAGCATACAGTCTGCTTCGCTAGAGGAGTCAGACAGAATAACTGCTGTGCCAAACAGCCAAAGGCCATGGGAGCAGCAAAGAAAAATGGTTAGTAACTTCAGGGTGTGCCAAGTTTAGGCTGGCTAGTATTTCACAATGTCATGCCATGTGACTCCTGACACACAGCAATGTGTTTGACTCTTAACTGCCCTCTGAAATGGCCTAGCAAGGCACTCAGTCATACGAAACGGTTACAAAGAAGTATACTAAGAATAAAACTGGACGGATCACCCGGCTTCAACCTAGGCATCGGACACTGCAGAAGAACACCCAGCCCAGCTGACCTTGCAAAGTCCTCCTCACTAACATCTGGGGATTTGTGCCAAAATTGGGAGAGCTGTCTCACAGACTGGTCAAACAACAGCCTGACATAGTCATACTCACACAATCAGAACTTTCAGAGAACGTGCCAGACTCCCCCATCACCATCCCTGGGTATGTCCTGTCCCACCAGCAGGAAACACCAACCAGATCGTGGCACCATAGTGGTATACAGTGCAGAAGGAGTGGTCCTGGGAGTCCTCAATATTGACTCCTTACTGTTATTTAACCCTTGACAACCTGTATCATACCAACACCAGAGGGCCTATCTTTTGGAGTCCCAAGGGATCCCAGCATCCCGTGGGAGCACTGTATATAAGCAGGCCACCCACACGGTACCTGCATTCTGACATCTAATTAAAGGAGCTAAGGTCACACTTACTCATTGCTTACAGTACTCAGTTTCATCCTTTGTTATGAGCGTAACAATTGGCAACGAGAAAACGAACAACCGCGCGAAAATGCAAAGAACAGTCAATATCCTGGCGAAGTTCTCAGAAGGGGACGATTGGGAGGCCTTCGTAGAGAGACTCGACCAATACTTCGTGGCCAACGAGCTGGAAGGGGACGAGAATGCTGCCAACTGAAGGGCGATCCTCCTTACAGTCTGTGGGGCAACAACCTTTGGCCTCATGAAGAATCTTCGAGCTCCGGTAAAACCAACAACCAAATCCTATGAAGAATTGTGTACGCTGGTCCGGGAGCACCTAAATCCTAAGGAAAGCGTTTTGATGGTGAGGTATCGGTTCTACACGTTCCAATGGTCAGAGAGCCAGGAACTGGCGAGTTATGTCGCCGAACTAAGGCGCCTCGCAGGACATTGCGAATTTGATGGATTCCTAGAACAAATCCTGAGAGACATTTTTGTGCTTGGCATTGGCCATGAGGTAATCCTTCACAAACTATTGACAGTTGAAACACCAAATCTGAGCAAAGCCATAACGATAGACCAGGCATTTATGTCCACTAGCGATAACACCAAACAAATTTCGCAGCATTAAGAGGTTTTGGCCAGTACTGTGCACAAAGTACTGTCGTTTTCGAGCAGGAATATACATGGCAGAACATACACGCTGTCTGCTGCACGACCTCAGATGACCCAGAGTCCGTCATCAATCATTAATGCGAGGCAGTTAACACCCTGTTGGCGTTGTGGAGGTGATCATCAGCCCCATCAATGCCGCTTCAAGCACTATGCGTGCAACGGATGCAGAACAATGGGACACCTCCAGTGAATGTTCAGGCGAGCTGCAAACCCTGCAAACCACCACATTGCAGAGGAAGATCGATCCACGGTGGATCAGGCTGAACTAGAGACTCTAACCGAGGAGGCAGAACTGTACAGGGTATACACCTTCAACACGAAATGTCCACCAATAATGTTAAAAGTTGAACTGAACGGAACTCCAGTATCCATGGAACTGGACACAGGTGCGAGTCAATCCATAATGAGCAAAAAGGCCTTTGACAGGCTGTGGTGCAACAAGACACACAGGCCCAACCTCAGCCCCATTCACACCAAGCTAAGAACTCACACCAAAGAACTGATCCCTGTATTTGGCAGTGCAGAAGTCAAAGTCTCTTATGATGGAGCAGTGCATGAACTCCCACTATGGATCGTGCCAGGGGATGGCCCCACACTGTTCGGCAGAAGCTGGCTGGGAAAAATCCGCTGAACTGGGACGACATCCGAGTGCTTTCGTCCGTCGACAACGCCTCATGTGCCCAGGTTCTGAGCAGATTTCCATCGTTGTTCGAGCCAGGCATTGGAAGTTTCTCGGGGGCGAAAGTGCAGATCCATTTGGTTCCCAGTACATGACCCATCCATAACAAGGCACGGGCTGTACCATATATGATGTGAGAGAAAGTGGAAATTGAGCTGGACAGGCTGCAGCGCGAAGGTATCATCGCGCCGGTGCAATTCAATGAGTGAGCCAGCCCTATTGTCCCGGTACTTAAAGGTGACGACACGGTCAGAATTTGTGGGGACTATAAAGTAACGATTTTCGCTACAGGACAAATACATGCTACCCAAGGTAGATGACCTATTTGTGACCCTGGCTGGAGGAAAGACATTCACCAAGTTGGACTTGACCTCGGCCTACATGACGCAGCAGCTGGAGGAATCTTTGAAAGGCCTCACCTGAATCAACACGCACAAAGGTCTGTCCATCTATAACAGATACCCGTTCGGGATTCGGTCAGTCGCTGCAATTTTCCAACGGAACGTGGAGAGCCTGCTAAAGTCGGTTCCTCACACCGTGGTTTTCCAGGATGACATACTGGTCACAAGTTGGGACACCATCGAACACTTGAAGAATCTGGAAGAGGTTCGAAGGTGGCTAGATCGCGTGGGACTCAGGTTGAAATGCTCGAAGTGTGTTTTCCTGGCGCCAGGGGTCGAGTTCTTGGGAAGAAGAATTGCAGCAGATGGCATCAGGCCCACCGACGCCAGGACAGAGATCATCAAGAATGGCCGAGAGCACAGAACGTGACGAAGCTGCGATCGTTCCTGGGACTCCTCAACTATTTCGGTAATTTCCTACCTGGGTTAAGCACCTTGCTAGAACCCTTACATGTGTTACTGCGCAAAGGAGACGACTGGGTATGGGGGAATTCACAAGAGGCTGCCTTTGAGAAAGACAGAAATCTGTTATGTTCAAACAAACTGCTTGTTCTGTATAACCCATGTAAACGATTAGTGCTAGCTTGCGATGCGTCGTCATACGGGGTCGGGCGTGTGTTACAACAGGCTAACGAATCGGGGATTTTGCAACCGGTCGCTTATGCGTCCAGGAGTCTGTCCAAGGCCAAAAGGGCCTATAGCATGATTGAAAAATAAGCTCTGCCGTGTTTTTATGGGGTGAAAAAAATGCACCAGTATTTGTTTGGTCTCAAGTTTGAGCTTGAAACTGACCATAAGCCGCTCATATCGCTATTCTCAGAGAGCAAAGGGATCAACACCAATGCCCGCATCCTAAGATGGGTGCTCAAGCTGTCGGCATACAACTATGTAATCCGCCACAGACCTGGCACAGAGAACTGTGCTGATGCTCTCAGTCGGCTAACATTGTCCATCACTGGGGTGGAAATGGCACAGCCTGCAGACTTGCTCATGGTAATGGATGCATTTGAAAATGAAAAGTCACCCGTTATGGCCCACTAGATCAGGACCTGGACCAGCCAGGATCCTCTACTCTCCCTGGTAAAAAACTGTCTCCTCCATGGGAGCTGGTCCAGCGACCCAGCAGAGATGCAGGAGGTGATTAAGCCATTCCACAGATGCAAAGACGAAATGTCCTTGCAGGCGGTCTTTTGTGGGGTAATCGCGTGGTCTTGCCCAAAAAAGACAGAGAAACGTTCATTCATGACCTACACAGCACCCACCCAGGCATTGTAAGGATGAAAGCCATAGCCAGATCCCATAAGAACATAAGAACATAAGAATTAGAAACAGGAGTAGGCCATCTAGCCCCTCGAGCCTGCTCCGCCATTCAATAAGATCATGGCTGATCTGGTCGTGGACTCAGCTCCACTTACCCGCCCGCTCCCCATAACCCTTAATTCCCTTATTGGTTAAAAATCTATCTATCTTTGACTTGAAAACATTCAATGAGCTAGCCTCAACTGCTTCCTTGGGCAGAGAATTCCACAGATTCACAACCCTCTGGGAGAAGAAATTCCTTCTCAACTCGGTTTTAATTTGGCTCCTCCGTATTTTGAGGCTGTGCCCCCTAGTTCTAGTCTCCCCGAACAGTGCAAACAACCTCTCTGCCTCTATCTTGTCTATCCCTTTCATGATTTTAAATGTTTCTATAAGATCATCCCTCATCCTTCTGAACACCAACGAGTAAAGACCCAGTCTACTCAATCTATCATCATAAGGTAACCCCCTCATTTCTGGAATCAGCCTATGGAATCGTCTCTGTACCCCTTCCAAAGCTAGTATATCCTTCCTTAAGTAAGGTGACCAAAACTGCATGCAGTACTCCAGGTGCGGCCTTACCCAATACCTTATACAGTCGCAGCAAGACCTCCCTGCTTTTGTACTCCATCCCTTTCGCAATGAAGGCCAACATTCCATTCGCCTTCCTGATTATCTGCTGCACCTGCAAACTAACCTTTTGGGATTCATGCACAAGGACCCCCAGGTCCCTCTGCACCACAGCATGTTGTAATTTCTCCCCATTCAAATAATATTCCCTTTTACTGTTTTTTTTTCCAAGATGGATGACCTCACACTTTCCGACATTGTATTCCATCTGCCAAATCTTAGCCCATTCGCTTAACCTATCCAAATCTCCTTGCAGCCTCTCTGAGTCCTCTACACAACCCGCTTTCCCACTAATCTTAGTGTCATCTGCAAATTTTGTTGCACTACACTCTGTCCCCTCTTCCAGGTCATCTATGTATATTGTAAACAGTTGTGGTCCCAGCACCGATCCCTGTGGCACACCACTAACCACTGATTTCCAACCGGAAAAGGACCCATTTATCCCGACTCTCTGCTTTCTGTTCGCCAGCCAATTCTCTATCCATGCTAATACATTTCCTCTGACTCCGCGTACCTTTATCTTCTGCAGTAACCTTTTGTGTGGCACCTTATCGAATGCCTTTTGGAAATCTAAATACATCACATCCATCGGTACACCTCTATCCACCATGCTCGTTATATCCTCAAAGAATTCCAGTAAATTAGTTAAACATGATTTCCCCTTCATGAATCCATGCTGCCTCTTCTTGATTGCACTATTCCTATCTAGATGTCCCGCTATTTCTTCCTTAATGATAGTTTCAAGCATTTTCCCCACTACAGATGTTAAACTAACCGGCCTATAGTTACCTGCCTTTTGCCTGCCCCCTTTTTTAAACAGAGGCGTTACATTAGCTGCTTTCCAATCCGCTGGTACCTCCCCAGAGTCCAGAGAATTTTGGTAGATTATAACGAATGCATCTGCTATAACTTCCGCCATCTCTTTTAATACCCTGGGATGCATTTCATCAGGACCAGGGGACTTGTCTACCTTGAGTCCCATTAGCCTGTCCAGCACTACCCCCCTCGTGATAGTGATTGTCTCAAGGTCCTCCCTTCCCACATTCCTGTGGCCTGCAAATTTTGGCATGGTTTTTGTGTCTTCCACTGTGAAGACCGAAGCAAAATAATTGTTTAAGGTCTCAGCCATTTCCACATTTCCCATTATTAAATCCCCCTTTTCATCTTCTAAGGGACCAATATTTACTTTAGTCACTCTTTTCCGTTTTATATATCTGTAAAAGCTTTTACTATCTGTTTTTATGTTTTGCGCAAGTTTACCTTCGTAATCTATCTTCCCTTTCTTTATTGCTTTTTTAGTCATTCTTTGCTGTTGCTTAAAATTTTCCCAATCCTCTAGTTTCTCACTAACCTTGGCCACCTTATACGCATTGGTCTTTGATTTGATACTTTCCTTTATTTCCTTGGTTATCCGCGGCTGGTTATCCTTTCTATTGCCGCCCTGCTTTTTCACTGGAATATATTTTTGTTGCGCACTATGAAAGAGCTCCTTAAAAGTCAATGTATGGTGACCCAGCATTGACTCAGATTTAGAATTGCGCCAGTGCAACACTTGCTCTCAACTGAACAATGCACCCAGAGAGGCACCATTAAGAGTGTGGTCATGGCCCTCCAAACCTTGGTCTAAGATCCACGTTGACTATGCGGACCCATTTCCAGGCAAAATATTCTTGGTTGTCGTGGATGTTTATTCAAAATGGATTGAATGTGTAATAATGTCTGTAAGCACGTCCACCGCCACCATCGAAAGCCTACGAGCCATGTTTTCCTTTATTATGAGCATCAGGTCAAACATGGACAAGAAAACCTCCTGCTGATTACCACCTACTGCCCTCCCGCAAATTGATAATCAGTACTCATCCACATTGAACACAACTTGGAAGAAACACTGAGTGTAACAAGGGTACATAACATACTCTGGGTGGGGGACTGGAATGTCCATCACCAAGAGTGGCTCGGTAGCACCACTATTCCCCGAGCTGGCCGAGCCCTGAAGGACATAGCTGCCAGACTGGGGCTGCAGCAGGTGGTGAGAGAAGCAACACGAGGGAAAAACGTAGTTGACCTCAATCTCACAAATCTATCTGTCAAAGCTACATTATCCAGGATGGTATTGGTAGGAGTGTCCACCACACAGTCTTTGTGGGGGACGAAGTCCAATCTTCACATGAAGGACACTCTCCATTCGAGATTCCGAACAGCTCAAAACTGGGCATTCATAGAAACATAGAAGTCTACAGCACAGAAGGAGGCCATTTCGGCCCATTGTGTCCACGCCGGCCGACAAAGAGCCACACGGCCCTCAGTCAGTAGCCCTGAAGGTTACATATAAACCTATGAACAATGAACAATGACGGAAAGGTAAAGAGCCCAACTCCACCCCACACAACTGCGACACCCACTGCACTGCAATATTCTACACCCCACCCCAACCGGAGCCATGAGATCTCCTGAGAGAGGCAAAAAACAGATAAAAACCCAGGCTAATTGGGGGAAAAAAAAATCTGGGAAAATTCCTCTCCGACCCGTCCACGCGATCGAAACTAGTTCAAGAAATCACCTTGGCCGTATTCAATTCGCTGCAGTACTTACGATTATATCTGCGTCAGCCAACAAGAAGTTATCCAGTATAATTAGCTGGAGTTCTTTGAACAGGGTGGATAAAGGGGAACCAGTGGATGTGATATATTTGGACTTCCAGAAGGCATTTGACAAGGTGCCACATAAAAGGTTACTGCACAAGATAAAAGTTCACGAGGTTGGGGGTAATATATTAGCATGGATAGAGGATTGGCTAACCAACAAAGAACAGAGAGTCGGGATAAATGGTTCATTCTCTATTCTCTGGTTGGCAACCAGTAACTAGTGGAGTGCCGCAGGGATCAGTGATGGGACCCCAACTAGTTACAATTTATATTAACAACTTCGAAGAAGAGACTGAGTGTAACGTAGCCAAGTTTGCTGACGATATAAAGGTGGGAGGAAAAGCAATGTGTGAGGAGGACACAAAAAATCTGCAAAAGGACATAAACAGGCTAAGTGAGGGGGCAAAAATTTGGCAGATGAAGTATAATGTCGGAAAGTGTGAGGTCGAGCACCTTGGCAGAAAAATTCAAAGAGCAAGTTATTATTTAAATGGAGAAAGATTGCAGAATGCTGCAGTACAGCGGGGCCTGGGGGTACTTGTGCATGAAACGCAAAAGGATAGTATGCAGGTACAGCAAGTGATCAGGAAGGCCAATGGTATCTTGGCCTCCATTGCAAAGAGAATGGAGTATAAAGGCAGGGACATCTTGCTACAGCTATATAAGATATTGGTGAGGCCACACCTGGAATACTGCGTGCAGTTTTGGTTTCCATATTTACAAAAGGATATATTTGCTTTGGAGGCAGTACAGAAAATGTTCATTGGGTTGATTCCGGGGATGAGGGGGTTGACATATGAGGAAAGGTTGAGTAAGTTGGGCCTCTGCTCATTGGAATTCAGAAGAATGAGAGGTGATCTTATCGAAACGTATAAGATTATGAGGGGGCTTGACAAGGTGGCTGCAGAGAGCATGTGTCCACTGATGGGTGAGACTAGAACTCAAGGGCATGATCTTAGAATAAGGGGCCCCCCATTTAAAACAGAAATGAGGAGAAATTTCTTATAAGAACATAAGAACATAAGAATTAGGAACAGTAGTAGGCCATCTAGCCCCTCAAGCCTGCTCCGCCATTCAACAAGATCATGGCTGATCTGGCCGTGGACTCAGCTCCACTTACCCACCCGCTCCCCGTAACTCTTAATTCCCTTATTGGTTAAAAATCTATCAATCTGTGATTTGAATACATTCAATGAGCTAGCCTCAACTGCTTCCTTGGGCAGAGAATTCCACAGATTCACAACACTCTGGGAGAAGAAATTCCTTCTCAACTCGGTTTTAAATTTGCTCCCCCGTATTTTGAGGCTGTGCCCCCTAGTTCTAGTCTCCCCGACCAGTGGAAACAACCTCTCTGCCTCTATCTTGTCTATCCCTTTCATTATTTTAAATGTTTCTATAAGATCACCCCTCATCCTTCTGAACTCCAATGAGTAAAGACCCAGTCTACTCAATCTATCATCATAAGGTAACCCCCTCATCTCCGGAATCAGCCTAGTGAATCGTCTCTGTACCCCCTCCAAAGCTAGTATATCCTTCCTTAAGTAAGGTGATCAAAACTGCACGCAGTACTCCAGGTGCGGCCTCACTAATACCCTATACAGTTGCAGCAGGACCTCCCTGCTTTTGTACTCCATCCCTCTCGCAATGAAGGCCAACATTCCATTCACCTTCCTGATTACCTGCTGCACCTGCAAACTTTCAAAGGGTTGTAAATCTGTGGAATTCGCTGCCTCAGATAGCTGTGGAAGCTGGGACATTGAATAAATTTAAGACAGAAATAGACAGTTTCTTAAATGATAAGGAGATAAGGGGTTATGGGAAGCGGGAGAGGAAGTGGAGCTGAGTCCATGGTCAGATCAGCCATGAACTTATTGAATGGCGACACAGGCTCGAGGGGCCGTATGGCCTACTCCTGTTCCTAGTTCTTATGTTCTTATGTTCTTATTAATCGCACTTACCAGCTCTAGGTCCGTAACCCTGCAGGTTACGGCACTTTAAGTACCCATCCAACCATATTTTAAATATGGTGAGTGTTTCTCCATCCACCACCCTTCCAGGCAGTGAGTTCCAGACCCCCACAGCCCTCTGCGTGAAGAAGCCTCCCCTTAAATCCCCTCTGAACCTTCCACCAACCACCTTAAAACTATGCCTTCTCGTAATTGACCCCTCCACCAATGGAAATAGGCCCTTGCTAACCACTATATCCAGGCCTCTCAAAACTTTGTACACCTCAATGAGGTCTCCTCTCAAACTCTTCTGTTCCAATGAGAACAAACCCACCCTATCCAATCTGTCCTCATAGCTAAGATTCTCCATTCCAGGCAGCATCCTAGTAAATCTTCTCTGCACCCTCTCTAGTGCAATCATGTCCTTCCTATAATACGTGACCAGAACTGCACTCAGTACTCCAGCTATGGCCAAACCAAAATATTATGCAATTTAAGCATAGCCTCCCTGCTCTTATATTCTATGCCTCCTCCAATAAAGGCAAGCATTCCGTATGCCTTCTTAACCACCTTTTCCACCTGGCCTGCTACTTTCAGGGATCTGTGGACAAGCTCTCCAAGGTCCCTTTGTTCATATACACTTTTAATTGGCCTACCGCTTAATGTGTATACCCTTTCCTTATTAACCCGCCCAAAGTGCATTACCTCACACTTCTCCAAATTAAATTCCATTTGCCACTGTTCTGCCCACCTGACCAGTAGATTGATATCCTCCTGCAGTCCATGACTTTCCTCTTCATTATCAACCACACAGTCAATTTTGGTGTCATCTGCAAACTTCTTAATTATACTCCCTATATTCAAATCTAGATAATTGATATATACCACAAAAAAGCAAGGGACCCAGTACTGAGCCCTGCGGAACCCCACGTTAGGTGTTGTGGGCCATCAGCAGCATCAAATTTTATTCCACCACAATCTGTAATCTCATGGCTGTGCACTTGTCCATTACCATCAAGCCAAGGGACCATAGAATCGTAGCATCATAGAAATTTGCAACATGGAAGGAGGCCATTCGGCCCACCGTGTCAGCGTTGGCCGACAAAGAGCTATCCAGCCTAATCCCACTTTTCAGCTCTTGGTCTGTAGCCCTGTAGGTTATGGCACTTCAAGTGTACATCCAAGCACTTTTTAAATGTGGTGTGGATTTCTGCCTCTATAATCCTTTCAGGCAGTGAGTTCCGGATACCCACCACCCTCTGGGTGATGAAATTTCTCCTCAAATTCCCTCTAAACCTCCAACCAATTACTTTAAATCTATGCCCCCTGTTTGTTGACCTCTTTGCTAATGGAAATAAGTCCTTCCTATCCACTCTGTCGAGGCCCCTCATAATTTTACACACCTCCATAAGGTCCCCCCTCAGCCTACTCTGTTCCAAAGAAAACAAACCCAGCCTATCCAATCTTTCCTCATAGCTCAAATTCTACAGTCCAGGCAACATCCTCGTAAAGTTCCTCTCCAGCCTCTCTACTGAAATGACATCTTTCCTGTAATGTGGTGACCAGAACTGCACATAGTACTCTAGCTATGGCCCAACTAGTGTTTTATACAGTTCAAGCATAACCTCCCTGCTCTTGTATTCTATGCCTCGGCCAATATAGGCAAGTATTCCACAAGCCTTCTTAACCACCTTATCTACTTGGCCTGCTACCTTCAGGGATCTGTGGACATATACTCCAAGGTCCCTTTGTTCCTCTACACTTCTCAGTGTCCTGCCATTTAATGTATATTTCCTTGCCTAGTTAGACTTCCCCAAAGGCATTACCTCAAACTTCTCTGGATTGAATTCCTTTTGCCACTGTTATGCCCACCTAACCAGTTCATTGATATCTTCCTGCAATCTAGAGCTTTCATCTTCATTATCAACCACGCAACCAATTTTAGTATCAGCTGCAAACTTCTTAATTATACTCCCTATATTCAAATCTAGATCATTGATATATACCACAAAAAGCAAGGGACCCAGTACTGAGCCCTGCGGAACCCCACTGGAAACATCCTTCCTGTCACTAAAACACCCATCACCCATTACCCTTTGCTTCTGGCCTCTGAGCCAAATTTGGATCCAAATGTCACTTTGCCCTAGATCTCGTAGACTTTTACTTTCATGACCAGTCTGCCATGTGGGACCTTATCAAAAGCCTTGGTAAAAATCCATATGCACTACATCAAATGCACTACCCTTATCGACCTTCCTTGTTACCTCCTCAAAAAATTCAATCAAGTTAGTCAGACATGACCTTCTCTCAACAAATCCATGCTGATTGTCCCTGATTAATCCGTCTCTTTCTGAATGAAGATTTATCATGTCCCTCAGAATTTTTTCCAATTATTTTCCCACCACTGAGGTTAGGCTGACTGGCCTGTAATTATTCGGTCTATCCCTTTGTCCCTTTTTAAATAAAGGTACAATATTAGCAGTCCTCCAGTCCTCTGGCACTACACCTGTAGCCAGCGAGGACTGGAAAATGATGGTCAGAGCCTCTGTTATTTCCTTTTTTGCTTCTCTTAGCAGCCTGGGATACATTTCTTCCGGGCCAGGGGATTTATCCACTTTCAAAGCTGCTAAGCCCCTTAATACTTTATCTCTCACTATGTTTATTTCATCTAATATTTCACACTCCTCCTCCCTGATTTTAATGTCTGCATCACCCCTCTCTTTTGTGAAAACTGATGCAAAGTATTCATTAAGAACTATATCCATGTCTTCCGCCTCCACCCACAGATTAACTTTATGGCCTCTAAAAGGACCTACTCTTTTTTTAGTTATCCTCTTGCTCTTAATGTATTTATAAAACATCTTTGGGTTTTCCTTGATTTTACTTGCCAAAATGTTTTCCTGCTATCTCTTTGCTTTTGTAATTTCCTTTTTAATTGCAGCCCTGCACTTTCTATACTCCTCCAGAGTTTCTGCAGTTTTAATCCCTTTGTATCTGCCATAAGCCTCTCTTTTTTTTATCCTATCCTGTAAATCATTGACATCCAAGGGGCTCTAGATTCGTTAGACCATTCCTTTTTCTTTGAGGGAACATACTTGCACTGAACCCTCAGGATCTCCTCCTTGAATGCCTCCCACTGTTCTGACACTGATTTACCATCAAGTACCCGTTTCCAGTCTACTTTGGTTAAATCACCTCCCAGCTTAGCAAAATTGGCTTTCCCCCAATTGAGAACTTTTGTTCCTGGTCTATCTTTGTCCTTTATCATAACTACCCTAAATCTAATTGAATTATGATCACGAGCACCAAAATGCTCTCCGACTGATACCCCTTCCACCTGCCCAGCTTCATTCCCTAATACCAAGTCCAGAACCACCCCCTCCCTTATTCGGCTTGCTACATACTGGCTAAAAAAATTCTCCTGAATGCATTTTAGGAATTCCACACGCTCTATACATTTCACACTAATTTTATCCAAGTTAATATTAGGCTAGCTGAAATCCCCTACAATTACTGCCCTAGAGTTTTTGCACTTATCAGAAATTTGCCTACATATTTGCTCTTCTATCTCTCTTTGAGTGTTTGGGGGTCTATAGTACACTCCCAGCAGTGTGATCGCCTCTTTTTTGTTCTTTAATTAAATCCACATAGCCTCATTTGATGAACTTTCTACCGTATCATCCATCTTCATAGCTGTAATAGTTTCTTTAATCAATACTGTGAGCCCCTCTCCTTTTTTACCCCCCTCTCTATCCTGCCTAAAACCCTGTAACCAGGAAGTTTGAGCTTCTATACCTGCCCTTCTTTCAGCCATGTCTCAGTAATAGCTACAATATCATACCCCAAGTGTCTGTCTGTGTTCTCAGCTCATCTGCCTTATTCCCTAGACTCCTTGCATTGAAGTATATACCATTTAGCACTGCCAAACTTCCTTGTTGTCTATTTTCAAGCCCTTGCTTCCTCTGTCTTCCAAATTCACTTTATACTTTCCTACTTTCTAATTTCAGCTTTGCATCTCTCCCTTCTGAATCTATTCTCAGGTTCCCATCTCCCTGCTAAGCTTGTTGAAACCCCCCTCCCGTAAAGAACTAGCAACCCCCCCCGTGAGGATATTGGTCTTGGCTCTGTTGAGGTATAATCCATTCGGCTTGTACAGGTCCCACCTCCCCCAGAAACGGTCCCAATGCCACAGGAATCGAAAGCCCTCCCTCCTTCACCATCTCTCCAGCCACTCATTCATCTGTTCTATCCTTATATTTCTATACTCACTAGCACGTGGCACCGGGAGTAATCTGGAGATTACTGTCTTTGAGGTCTTGCTTTTTAAACTCTTTCCCAACTCCCTAAACTCTGCCTGCAGGACCTCATTCCTCTTTCTACCTATGTCATTGGTATCGATATGGATCACGACCTCTGACTTTTCACCCTCCCCCCTAGAATGTCCTGCAACCACTCGGTGACATCCTTAATCCTGGCACCTGGTAGGCAACATTCCATCCTGGAGTCACGTCTGTGGCCGCAGAAACACCTGTCTGCTCCCTTAACTATCGAATCCCCTACCAGTATTGCTCTTCCGCTCTTGTTCCTCCCTCCCTGTGCACCGAGCCACCCGTGGTGCCGTGGACTTGGATGTGGCTGCACTCCCCAGAGGAACCATTGTCCCCACCAGTACTCAGAACAGAATACTGGTTGGAGAGCAAGATACACTCAGGGGATTCCTGCACTACATGCCTGGTCTTCCCCTTCTGTCTGACAGTCATCCATTCTCTCTCTGCCTGCACCAACCCTGGTTCAATGAGGAGTGTCGAAGAACATGCCAGGAGCAGCACCAAGCATATGTAAACATTAGGTGCCAATCTTGTGAAGCTACAACACATTACATGCTAAACTGCAGAAACAGCATGCTATAGACAGAGCTAAACGATCCCACAGATCCCAACGGATCAGATCAAAGCTCTGCAATCCTGCCACATCCAGTCATGAATAATGGTGGGAAATTAAACAATTAACAAGAGGAGAAGGCATCATGAACATCCACATCCTCATTGATGGTAGAGCCAAGCACGTGAGTGCAAAAGATAAGGCTGAAGCTTCGCAACCTTCAGCCTGAGGTGTCGTGCAGATGATCCATCTCGACCTCCTCCTGAGATCCCCACCATCACAGAAGCTAGCCAATTAGATGCACTCCAGGTGATATCAAGAAACAGCTGAACAAACTGGATAAAGCAAAGGCTATGGCCCCGACAACATCCCGGTTGTCATGCTGAAGACTTGAACACCAGAATTAGCCACGCCTCCAACCAAACTGTTCCAGTATAGCTACAATACTGGCATCTACCCGACCATGTGGAAAACTGCCCAGGTATGTACTGTCCACAAAAGCAGGACAGATACAATCCAGCCAATTAACACCCCATCAGTCTACTCTTAATCATCAGCAAAGTGATGGACGATGTCATCGACAGTGCTATCAAGCGGCACTTACTCACCAATAACCTGCTCATTGATGCTCAGTTTGTGTTCCGACAGGACCACTCGGCTCCAGATCTCATTACATTGGTCCAAACATGGACAAGAGAGCTGAATTCTAGATGTGAGGTGAGAGTGGCTGCCCTTGATATCAAGGCAGCATTTGACCGAGTGTGGCATCAAGGAGCCCTCGTAAAATTGAAGTCAATGGGAATCGGGGGGAAAACTCTCCACTGGCTGGAGTCATACCTAGCACAAAGGAAGGTGGTTGTGGTTGTTGGAGGTCAATCAACTCAGCCCCAGGACATCATTGAAGGAATTCCTCAGGGCAGTGTCCTCGGCCCAACCATCTTCAGCTGCTTCATTTCTGACCTTCTCTCCACCATAGGGTCTGAAATGGGGATGTTTGTTGATGATTACACAGTGTTCAATTCCATTTGCAACTCCTCAGATAATGAAGCAGTCCATGCCTGCATGCAGCAAGACCTGGATGACATTCAGACTTGGGTTAATAAGTGGTAATTAACATGCATGCTCCACAAGTCAATGACTATCTCGAACAAGAGAGAATCTAACCACCACACCTTGACATTCAATAGCATTATCATCACCGAATCCCCCAATGTCAACCTCCTGGGGCTCACCATTGATCAGAAACTTAACCGGACCAGCCAAATAAAAGCTGCAGCTACAAAAGCAGATCAGAGGTTAGATATTCTGTGACGAGTATCTCACCTCCTGACTCCCCAAAGTCTTTCCACAATCTACAAGGCACAAGTCAGGAGTGTGATGGTATACTCTTTTGCCTTGTTAAAGGCAAATTGTGTTTAACCAATTTGATCGAGTTTTTTGATGAGGTAGCAGAGAGGGTTGACGAGGACAATGCAGTTGACGTGGTGTATATGGATTTCCAAAAGACGTTCAGCAAAGTTGAAGCCCATGGAATAAACGGGACAGTTGCAGCATGGATACGAAAATGACTAAGTGACAGGAAACAGAGAGCAGTAATCAATGGTTGTTTTTCGGACTGGAGGAAGGTATACAGTGGAATTCCCCAGGGGTCGGTACTAGGACCAGTGCTTTTCTTGATATATATTAATAATTTGGAGCTGGATTTTTATCATTTAGCCCTACCACTGGTTTTCCGGTGGTATTTTTGTGCTATTTAAAAATCATGTTATTTTTTACCATCGAAATACCACTTTCACTCAAGGCTGCCATTTTCATCAAATATGACCGGTGGTAGGGCTAACTCTATTTTGTTCTTATTTTCGATCGTGCAACACTCAAAGTAAAATGGGTGGTATTTTTGCGGGTGGTTAAAATGGTGGTATTGATGAATTTACTGGTAGTAATTTTCAGTGGAATTTCGGTGTTGGAGTCTTGGACGCAGGTAAAAAAAGTGCAGGGTGGGGGCTGATGTTTTATGATGTTTTTGTCCTTGCTGTTGATGTTGTAGCTCTTGTAGTTGTTCTTCTAATATTGTTGTTGTTGCAAAAAGTTTTAAATCGTTGAAGTTAAAAAATTATTTATTAATTGACTTTTATATTTGTCAAAGTTTATAACATTTTATAAAATGTTGTTTATCTTAACCATTCTTTTACTGTGTCTAACTTTCAGAAAATGAAGGGTAAAACTCACGATAGTGTGGGTGGTAAAGGCGAAATGTAACTCTGTTCAAGCAAAGCGTTGATTTATGAGCTGTTGATGTCCTCAAATGTTCTCAAAACGTCCTCAAATAGCCTCCAATTTTCTTACATATCCTTAAAATGTCCTCCAATTGTATCAAATAATCCACTAAAAGCCTCAAATAACCTTAAAATCTAACTCTGAACTTACATAAAGATGTCTGTGTAAAACTCGGCCTTCTATGTGGAATGGACTCCAGCTCCGTTTTTTAAAATGGCGTCCGTAGCACTGGATTCAATCAGATAAAGTCAGATAAGACTGCACGTTTCTCGGTGGTAATTTAGGCCAGTGGTAAAAATGGTGGTATTAATAAATTTACATCTGGTGGAAATTTAGGTGGCATATCGATGTTGCACACTTAATGCCATGATTAAAACATCAACAAAATAAGATTCGTGGTATTTTTTACCACCAGTGGTAAATCACTGATGAATTTAACAGCGATGGTATTTCGGTGATAAATTCTGAAAGCAGCGACATTTCTGTGGTAATCTGCGATTAATTTACCACCGGTGGTAAAAGGGTGGTAAATGATCGAAAAAATGATGAAAATCCAGCACTTGGATGTGGGGTTACAGGGCATAATTTTAAAATTTGCAGATGCCACTAAACGTGGAAGTATAGTGAACAGTGAGGAGGATAGTGATAGACTTCAAGATAGCATAGACAGGCTGATGGAATGTGCGGACACATGGTTCTTCAAATTTTGAAATTTAATGCAGAAAAGTGTGAAGATATGCATTTTGGGAGAAAGAATGAGGAGCGTAAATATAAAATAAAGTGTACAATCCTAAATGGGTGCATGAACAGAGAGACATAGAAACATAGAAAATAGGTGCAGGAGTAGGCCATTCTGCACCGCCATTCAATGAGTTCACGGCTGAACATGCAACTTCAGTACCCCATTCCTGCTTTCTCGCCATACCCCTTGATCCCCCTAGTAGTAAGGACTTCATCTAACTCCTTTTTGAATATATTTAGTGAATTGGCCTCAACAACTTTCTGTGGTAGAGAATTCCACAGGTTCACCACTCTCTGGGTGAAGAAGTTTCTCCTCATCTCGGTCCTAAATGGCTTCCCCCTTATCCTTAGACTGTGACCCCTGGTTCTGGACTTCCCCAACATTGGGAACATTCTTCCTGCATCTAACCTGCATTTCTATGAGGTCCCCTCTCATTCTTCTGAACTCCTGTGAAAACAAGCCCAGTTGATCCAATCTTTCTTGATAGGTCAGTCCCGCCATCCCGGGAATCAGTCTGGTGAACCTTCGCTGCACTCCCTCAATAGCAAGAATGTCCTTCCTCAAGTTAGGAGACCAAAATTGCACACAATACTCCAGGTGTGGCCTCACCAAGGCTCTGTATAACTGTAGCAACACCTCCCTGCCCCTGTACTCAAATCCCCTCGCTATGAAGGCCAACATGCCATTTGCTTTCTTAACCGCCTGCTGTACCTGCATGCCAACCTTCAATGACTGATGTACCATGACACCCAGGTCTCGTTGCACCTCCCCTTTTCCTAATCTGTCACCATTCAGATAATAGTCTGGCTCTCTGTTTTTACCACCAAAGCGGATAACTCACATTTATCCACATTATACTTCATCTGCCATGCATTTGCCCACTCACCTAACCTATCCAAGTCACCTCGCAGCTCACACTGCCACCCACCTTAGTGTCATCCGCAAATTTGGAGATACTACATTTAATCCCCTTGTCTAAATCATTAATGTACAGTGTAAACAGCTGGGGCCCCAGCACAGAACCTTGCGGTACCCCACTAGTCACTGCCTGCCATTCTGAAAAGTACCCATATACTCCTACTCTTTGCTTCCTGTCTGACAACCAGTTCTCAATCCATGTCAGCACACTACCCCCAATCCCATGTGCTTTAACTTTGCACATTGATCTCTTGTGTGGGACCTTGTCGAAAGCCTTCTGAAAGTCCAAATATACCACATCAACTGGTTCTCCCTTGTCCACTCTACTGGAAACATCCTCAAAAAATTCCAGAAGATTTGTCAAGCATGATTTCCCTTTCACAAATCCATGCTGACTTGGACCTGGGGGTACATGTGGACAAATCGTTGAAGGTGGCAGGGCAGGTTGAGAAAGTAGTTTAAAAAGTATGCGGGATCCTGGGCTTCAAGAATAGAGGTATAGAATACAAAAGCATGGACATTTTGGTGAAGCTGTATAAAACACTGGTTCGGCCTCAATTGGAGTATTGTGTCCAATTCTGGGCACTGAAGTTTAGGAAGAATATGAAGGCCTTCGAGAGGGTGGAGAAAAGAATTATGAGAATGGTTCCAGGAATGAGGAAATGTAATTACATGGATAGACTGGAGAAGCTAGGGTTGTTCTCCTTAGAGCAGAGTAGATTGAAAGGAGATTTGATAGAATTATTCAATATGAAGAGGGGTCTGGACAGAGTAGATCGAGATAAACTGGCAGAAGGGTCAAGAATCGGAGGACAGTGTTGTGTATCTGTAAAGCATGCACTCCCATGTTTTACCACCAGGGAGCACATCCCCTGAAGTCCCAAGGGAACCCAGCAACCCTTGGAAGCACTGTATATAAGCCAGCCCCTAAGGCCTGTTCCTCACTCAGGAGTATCTTATTAAAGACTGAGGTCACTGTTACTTTAACCTCCCTGTGTGCAGTCTCATCTGTATTCGGAACACAATAACTGGCGACGAGAATACGAATCCAATGCAAAGATGCAGCAAACTGTGGGCATCCTGGAGAAGTTCTCGAAAGGTGTCAAACAGCTAGACCAGTACTTTGTAGCCAACGAGCTGGACGGAGAAGGAAGTGCTGCAAAAAGGAGAGCCGTCTTCCTCACGGTCTGCGGGGCACCTATCTACAGCCTCATGAAGAATCTTCTGGCTCTGATGAAACCCACAGATAAGCCATATGAGAAGCTGTGCACACGGTTCGGGAGCTTCTAAACCCGAGGGAGAGCGTGCTGATGGCGAGGTATCGGTTCTACACGTGCCAGCGATCTGAAAGTCAGGAAGTGGCGAGCTACGTCACCAAGCTAAGGCGACTTGCAGGACAATGTGAGTTTGATGGCTACCTGGAGCAAATGCTCAGAGACTTTTTTGTACTGTGCATTGGCCACGAGACCATCCTACAAAAACCTTTGACTGTAGAGACACCGACCCTCAGTAAGGCCATTGCGATAGCACAGGCGTTTATGTCCACCAGTGATAACACCAAACAAATCTCTCAGCACACAAGTGCTAGAAATGTTCATAAATTAACTGGAACTGTGTTTGTAAGCAGAAATGTACAGGGCAGAAACCACGAGTCTGCAACTGCCAGCAGGCCTCAGGTGATCCAGATGACTCAGAATCTGCAACAAAGGATGAATGCAAGGCAATTCACACCTTGTTGGTGTTGTGGAGGCTTCCATTCAGCCTATTCATGCCGCTTCAAAGGATATGTTTGCAAGAGCTGTGGTACAATGGGAAATCTCCAATGAGCTTGCAGACGAGCTGCAAGCTCTGCAAAACCTGCTAACCACCACGTGACAGAGGAAGATCGGTTCTTGGTGGATCAAAGCAATTTCGAGCCTCAGAGAGAGGAGGCAGATGCTGAAGTACATGGGGTGCACGTATTTGCGACGAAATGTCCACCTATAATGCTAAATGTAAAATTGAATGGATTACTCGTAGCCATGGAACTGGACACTGGCGCTAGCCAATCCATCATGATTAAAAAGATGTTTGAGAGACCGTGGTGCAACAAGGCATTCAGACCAGCCCTGAGCCCCATCCACACGAAACAGAGAATGTACACCAAAGAGCTCATCACTGTTCTGGGCAACGCCATGGTCAAGGTCACCTACGAGGGCACGGTGCACTAACTGCCACCCTGGATTGTTCCGGGTGATGGCTGCACACTGCTTGGAAGGAGCTGGCTGGGCAAAATCTGCTGGAACTGGGATGGCATCCGAGCGCTATCACATGTTGATGTCCCATGCACCCAGGTTCTTAACAAATTTCCTTCCCTTTTTGAGCCAGGCATTGGAAACTTTTCTGGGGCAAAGGTGCAGATCCACTTGGTCCCAGAGACACGACCCATTCACCACAAGGCGCGAGCAGTACCTCACATGATGAGGGAGAGAGTGGAAATCGAGCTGGACAGGCTGCAACATGAGGGCATCATCTCCCCAGTGGAATTCGGTGAGTGGGCCAGCCCGATTGTTCCAGTACTCAAAAGTGATGGCACGGTCAGGATTTGCGGTGATAATAAAGTAACTATTAATCATTTCTCGCTACAGGACCAATACCGCTACCTAAGGCAGACGACATATTTACGACGCTGGCAGGAGGCAAGAAGTTCACCAAGCACGATCTGACTTCGGCCTACATGACGCAGGAGCTGGAGGAGTCTTCGAAGGGCCACACCTGCATCAACATGCACAAGGGACTGTTCATCTATAACTGATGCGCGTTTGGAATTCGGTCGGCTGCAGCGATCTTCCAGAGAAACATGGAGAGCATATTCAAGTCGGTACCATGCACGGTGGTTTTTCAGGATGACATATTGGTCACGGGTCGGGACACCATCGAGCACCTACAAAACCTGGAGGAAGTCCTCCAGTGATTGGATCGCGTAGGGCTGCGGCTGAAGAGGTCGAAATGCGTCTTCATGGCAACAGAAGTGGACTTTTTGGGGAGAAAGATCGCGGCGGACGGCATTCGACCCACAGACGCCAAGGCAGAGTCTATCAGGAACGCGCCCAGGCCACAGAACATCACGGAGCTGCGGCCGTTCCTGGGACTCCTCAACTATTTTGGTAGCTTCCTAACGGGGTTAAGCACCCTCTTAGAGACCCTACATATGTTATTGCGTAAAGGTGAGAACTGGGTATGGGGAAAAAAACCAAGTAATTGCTTTTGAGAAAGCCAGAAACATTTTATGCTCCAACAAGCTGCTTGTATTGTATAACCCATGTAAACGACTTGTGCTAGCACGTGATGCATCGTCATACGGAGTCGGCTATGTATTACAACAAGCTAATGTTGCAGGGAACTTGCAACGTGTCACCTATGCCTCCAGGAGCTTGTCTAATGCCAAGAGGGCCTACAACATGATTAAGAAAGAGGCATTAGCGTGTCTGCTCGGGATAAAGAAAATGCATCAGTACCTGTTTGGTCTCAAATTTGAGCTGGAAACCGATCACAAGCCCCTCATATCACTGTTCGCTGAAAACATGGGGATAATACTAATGCCTCAGCCTGCATACAAAGGTGGGGACTCGCGCTCTCAGCGTATAACTATACCATCCGCCACAGGCCAGGCACCGAGAACTGTGCGGATGCTCTCAGCCAGCTACCATTGCCCACCACGGGGTAGAAATGGCGCAGCCTGCAAACTTGTTGATGGTGGCGCAGCCCGCAGATTTGTTGATGGTCATGAAAGCGTTTGAAAATGATAAATCACCTGTCACGGCCCGCCAGATTGGGACTTGGACCAGTCAAAATCCTCTGCTGTCCCTAGTAAAAAACTGTGTACTGCATGGGAGCTGGGTCAGAATCCTCGTTGAAATGCAAGAGCTTATCAAACCGTTTCAATGGTGAAAGGACAAGCTGTCCATTCAGGCAGACTGCCTGTTGTGGGGTAACCGCGTAGTGCTACCCAAAAAGGGCAGGGAGACGTTCATCTCGGATCTCCACACACCCGGGTATATTAATGATGAAAGCGATAGCCAGATCCCACGTATGGTGGCCCGATATCGACTCTGACTTCGAGTCCTGTGTACGGCAATGCAGCGTATGTGCTCAGTTGAGCAACGCGCCCAGGGAAGCACCACTAAGTTTGTGATCCTGTCCCTCCAGACCTTGGTCGAGGATCCATGTCGGAAAATGTGAGGTCGTCCACCTTGGAAAAAAAAACAGTAAAAGGGAATATTATTTGAATGGGGAGAAATTACAACATGCTGCGGTGCAGAGGGACCTGGGGGTCCTTGTGCATGAATCCCAAAAAGTTAGTTTGCAGGTGCAGCAGGTAATCAGGAAGGCGAATGGAATGTTGGCCTTCATTGCGAGAGGGATGGAGTACAAAAGCAGGGAGGTCCTACTGCAACTGTACAGGGTATTGGTGAGGCCGCAACTGGAATACTGCGTGCAGTTTTGGTCACCTTACTTAAGGATATATTAGCTTTGGAGGGAATACAGAGACGATTCACTAGGCTGATTCCGGAGATGAGGGGGTTACCTTATGATGATAGATTGAGTAGACTGGGTCTTTACTCATTGGCGTTCAGAAGGATGAGGGGTGATCTTATAGAAATATTTAAAATAATGAAAGGGATAGACAAGATAGAGGCAGAGAGGTTGTTTCCACTGTTCGGGGAGACTAGAACTAGGGGGCACAGCCTCAAAATACGGGGGAGCCAATTTAAAACCGAGTTGAGAAGGAATTTCTTTTCCCAGAAGGTTGTGAATCTGTGGAATTCTCTGCCCAAGGAAGCAGTTGAGGCAAGCTCATTGAATGTATTCAAATCACAGATTGATAGATTTTTAACCAATAAGGGAATTAAGGGGTACGGGGAGTGGGCGGGTTAGTGGAGCTGAGTCCACGGCCAGATCAGCCATGATCTTGTTGAATGGCGGAGCAGGCTCGAGGGGCTAGATGGCCTACTCCTGTTCCTAATTCTTATGTTCTTAAGGTCTTATGCGGGCCCGTTTCTCGGTAAAATGTTCCTGGTGGTGGTGGATGTTTTTTCAAAATGGATTGAATGTGAAATAATGTTGGGAAGCACCGCCACCGCCACCATTGAAAGCCTGAGGGCCATGTTTGCCACGCACGGCCTGCCTGACACACTGGTCAGTGACAACGGGCCATGTTTCATCAGTGTCGAATTTAAAGAATTCATGACCCGCAATGGGATCAAACATGTCACCTTGGCCCTGTTTAAACCAGCCTCCAATGGGCAGGTAGAGGGGGAAGTACAAACAATCAAACAGAGCCTTAAATGAGTCACAGAAGGCTCACTCCAAACCCGCCTGTCCAGAGTACTGCTCAGCTGCGCATGAGACCCCACTCGCTCACAGGGGTAGCCCCGGCTGAGCTACTCATGAAAAGGACACTTAAAACCAGACTCTCACTGGTTCACCCCAACCTGCATGATCAGGTAGAGAGCAGGCGGCAGCAACAAAGTGTAAATGATGGTCATGCCACTGTGTCGCGGGAAATTGATCTGAATGACCCTGTGTATGTGCTAAACTATGGACATGGTCCCAAGTGGATCGCGGGCACGGTGATAGCTAAAGAAGGGAGTAGCGTGTTTGTAGTCAAACTAGACAATGGACAAATTTGCAGAACGCACCTGGACCAAACGAGGCTGCGGTTCACAGACTGCCCTGAACAACCCACAGCTGACACCACCTTTTTCGAGCCCACAACACATACCCAAAGGATCAACGACACCACCTTGGACCATGAAATCGAACCCATCATGCCCAACAGCCCAGCAAGGTCAGGCTCACCCAGCAGCCCTGCAAGGCCAACAACACGCCAGCCCAGCGAGGGCACACCAAACACACCAAAATAGACATTTGTACCGAGGCGGTCCACCAGGGAAAGAAAGGCTCCCAACCGCCTCACGTTGTAAAGTTTTCACTTTGACTTTGGGCGAGGGACTGATGTTGTGTATCTGTAAAGCATGCACTGCCATGTTCTGCTACCAAGGAGCGCATCCCCTGACATCACAAGGGATCCCAGCATCCCTTGGGAGCACTGTATATAAGCCGGCCCCTAAGGCCTGTTCCTCACTCTGGAGTATCTTAATAAAGACTGAGATCACTGTTACTTTAACCTCCCTGTGTGCAGTCTCATCTGTGTTCGGAACACAATAGACAGAGATTTAATGTGATTGGCAAAAGAACCAAAGGCGACATAAGTAAAAACTTTCTTACCTCAGCGAGTGGTTAGGATCTGGAATGCACTGCTTGAAAGGATGGTGGAGGCAGACTCAATCTAGGCTTTCAAAAGGGAGTTGAAGAAGTACCTGAAATAAATTTTTTTTGAGGGCTACGGGGAAAGGACAGGGGAGTAGGACTAGCTGAAGTGCTCTTGCAGAGAGCTGGCACGGGCTCGATGGGCCGAAAGGCCTCCTTCTGTGCTGTAACCATTCTATTATTCTATGATTCTCTACTGTCCAATTACCTGGATCTGAGTAGCTCCAACAACACTCAGGATGCTCGACACCATCCTGGACAAAGCAGCCTGCTTGATTGGCATCCCATCCATCACTTTTATCATTCACCTCCTGCACCACAAGCGCAATGTGGCTGCAGTGTACACCATGTACAAGATGCACTGCTGCAACTTAGCAAGGTTTCTTCGACAGCACCTCCCAAACCCATGGATTTTACCACCTAGAAGGACTGGGGCAGCAGGCACATGGGAGCACCACCACCTGCAAGTTCCCCTCCAAGACACATACCATCCTGACTTGGAAATATATTGCTGTTCCTTCATCGTTGCTGGATCAAAATCCTGGAACTCCCTCCCTAACAGCACTGTAGGAGTACATTCACCACACAGACTGCAGTGGTTCAAGAAGGCGGCTCACCACCACCTTCTCAAGGGCATTTAGGGATGGGCAATAAATGCTGGCCTTGCCAGCTACGCCCACGTCCCATGAACAAAGGGAAAAAAATGACAATGAGTATTGCAAATGGCACGAAATGCAGGTACATGGGCAATACAATCTGTTGGAATTGAGCGATTCTGATCATCTTGGTTGATGACTGAGATGGGAAACTATATTAATGAGGCGAGATTTGTGATACTGGGATGACTTGCACTGAAACACAGAAGACTAAGAGGAGATTTATTCGGTGTTTTTTTTTTATTAAAAATAGTCTTGATAGGGTGAATAAGGAAAGACTAATCATTCTGGTTGGAGAGTCAGTGGCAATTTTCCTAAGAGGTTGAAGAGACAAGTTAGGGGAAATTTCTTTACACAGTGGGTTGTTGGAGCAGAAAAGCTTTGTGTCAGGGGATAGATGGATAAATATTTGAAGCAGAGAAATATGTAATGCTTTGGGGAGAGAGCAGAGCAGTGGGATTAGTTTTGGATTGCTCAATACGATGCATCAAATGGCCTCCTTTTGTGCTGTAAGCCTCTATACTTCGATAGTTGGTCTCCCAACATGACATCACTTTTACTCACAAATATGGAAAATATGACCCATTGTCTACTTATTCCTTCCAGGAGCATATTTGATGTGTTGAATCTGCTCTTGTACCCCGCTTATAACCTAATCAGCAGTTTTTAGAGTTTTTAAACATCTTCTTTACCATATGGTGATTGACTTTTTTTTTTAAATGCCTGTCTCATTCCTCACTTTGTCAATGCAAAGTATACATTATGGGAGAACATGGCTTACACAATTCTTATTGTTAAATGACAAATCTGATCCATTGTATTCATAGAATCATAGAATAGTGCAGCACAGAAGAAGGCCATTCAGCACATCGAGGATGCGCCAGCTCTTTTTGGAAGAGCAATCCGGTTAATCCCACTCCCCGCTCTTTGCGCATATCCCTGCAATTTCTTCTCCTTTAAATATTTAACCAATTCCCTTTTGAAGTCAACCATTGAATCTCTATCCACCACACTATCGGGCAATATATTTCAAATCCTAACCATTCATTGCGTAAAATAATTTTTCCTCCCGTCGCCTCTGGTTTTATTGCCAAACACCTTAAATCTGTGCCCTCTCATTATCGACGCTTCAGCCATTAGAAACAATTCTTTATGTACTCTATCTAAACCCTTCATGATTTTAAAAACCTCTATCATAAATCTTCTTAGTCTTCTCTGCTCTATGGAGAACAACCCAGCTTCTCTAGTCTGTCCACATAACTGACCACACTTGACCAGCTCTGTTGGGCAGGCCATATTGTCCGTATGCCCGACACGAGTTTCCCTAAGTAAGCGCTCGACTCGGAACTCCTACATGGCATGCGAGCCCCAGGTGGGCAGAGGAAACATTTCAAGGACATCCTCAAAGCCTCCTTGATAAAGTGCAACATCCCCAATGACACCTGGGAGTCCCTGGCCAAAGACCACCCAAAGTGGAGGAAGAGCATCTGGGAGGGCGTTGAGCACCTCGAGTCTCGTCACTGAGAGCATGCAGAAACCAAGCGCAGACAGCGGAAGGAGCGCACGGCAAACCAGACTCCCCACCCCCACTTTCCTTCAACAACTGTCTGTCCCACCTGTGACAGAGACAGTAATTCCCGTATTGGACTGTTCAGCCACCTGAGAATTCACTTTCAGAGTGGAAGCAAGTCTTCCCCAATTTTGAGGGACTGCCTCTGATGATGATGATTCCTTTATCCCTGGAACCATTCTTCTGTACCCTCTCCAAACCTTCACGTCCTTCCTAAAGTGTGATGCCCAGAATTGGACACAATACTAGGGCTGAATTAGTGTTTTATATACATTTAGCATAATTTCCTGGTTTTTGTTGCCTCTATTTATAAAGCCCAGGATCCAATATGCTTTATTAACCTGTCCTGCCACTTTCAAAGATTATGCGCAAGCACCCCCATATTTCTTTGTTCTTGCACCCCCTTTAAAATTGTGTCAGATAGCGTGTACGGTCACTCCTCATTCTTCCTACCAATATGTATCAGCTCACACTTCTCTGCATTGAATTTAATCTGCCATGTGTCTGCCTATTCCACCATTCCAAGAATATCCTCTTGAAGTCTACAACTATCTTCTTCACTCTTTACTACACTTCCAAGCTTTGTGTCATCTGCAAATTTTGAACTTGTGCCCTTTTATCCCCATGTCCAAGTAATTTCTAAAACAGTTCTGGGTTCCTAAAGAGTGCATGAGGTAAGGGAGACTGCCAATGCTTCACTTTGATATTAGACTCATTTTAAAATGATTAACATAAATATTAGGAGCTGGATTTTCGTTTGGATTGTGCCCCTGTTAGCGCCCCAGAGGGGCGGTAATAGGTCTCGAAATGCTTACCACCATGGCAGCCAGCATTCAGAGCCCCGCCGGGACATTTGTTGCCAGTTTTGCGGCGGTGCTGAGCAGTACTGCCCGGGAGCATCGCGCCGGTGTGCAACACCCCCAGTTTCTACAGCGATGCGATATTTGCTTGGAGCGGTACCCGTAGCACCCCGTAGTGAGACCGCCAGAGAAAGCTGGCAGTCAGAGCTGTCCCGGGGCACTAAGGGAAGGAATGATTGAAATAGGTACATGAAATTGATATTTCTTTGGGGTTTTTTTACGATTCACCTTTATTTGGGGGGAGTACTTTACCGGGAATGTTTTTTCAAATTTTTTGTCCCAATTTCTTTTGTTGCATCGAGGCCTCTCTGAGGGTGCTCCGAAGCCGGCTCTTTCGCAATGGATTTTCAGTTGCTCACCCGGCCTAGCGCCCTAAGAAAGGCGTGGAAAGCCTCCCTTAGCGCTCCACTCCACTCTCAGGGCACAGCAACCGAATTTATGGCTGCTATCACAAACCATTTTCTGGCGCAAAATTTACCGACTTGCTGTCATTATCGCCATAAGATGCCTCCAACTGAAAATCCAGCCACTGTACTCCTATTTCCGACATTACAATGGTGACTACAGTTCAAACAGTGCTTCATTGGCTGCAAAGCGCTTTGGGATGTCTGGTGGTCATGAGAGGAGGTATATAAATTCAATTTTTTTTTTCTTTTCTTTTCATTTTTAACATTCTATTTTCAAGCAAAGAAAAAAAAGAACATTTAAGGGCGGAAATTGCCCCTCCCGATGAGGCCCCTGTCTGCCGGAAAGCAGCGGCCGCAGGGCTGCGCGGAATGGCTGCCAACTCTCCGTGGAGGAGCCACCATTTTAGAAATTGTCCTTCATCCAGAGCACGCGCCGACCCCTTACAATCTGACAGGGACCCCCTCACGAAATTGCCCTCGCGAAAATGCCCCTTACCCGAAATTGCCCCACCGGAGCTGCACTGCCGCAGGCCGGTGCCCCTGACACAGTGTGAAATGGCAGCATGGCCACCCTTAAAGGGGAGGGCGCACTGCCTTGGCTGCCATGTTATTTTTTTTTGTCTGCCAATTGCCAGGTTGGACCTGCAATTATGCCTGCGGGTTCGGCCGGGCCGCCAACAGAGAGCCTGGCACTCCCTGGTGGCCCAGTGGACTTAACTAAAATGAATGCAGAGTTTGCAGTGGCTCTCCCCTTTAACTGAAGGGGAGAAACGTTGTGACGCACAGCGCAATGACGTCATTAGCGCGGCGCTGATGACTGACAGCTGCGGACATTCTGTCCCGCCCCCACTTCCGCACCGCTAGCGACGCCCACTCCGCTCCACTCCCACTTCCACTCCCATGAAGATCCATTTCTGTCCCTCTGGAAAAAAAACTCCGAGGAGCTGATTTTCACCAAATAGGCCGCCACATCCATTGCAGCGACCAGAACACTTCAAAAAGGGTAGGAGCACCGCGTTTCCAGTAGGGGGCAATTTCTACCCCTTAACCTCAAAAAAGACTTGGTTCAGTAGAACCTGAAGAATATAAATATATCACAAAAACTTTGGTATATTTGTTTAATTTCCTGGCTGGTGCACATTATTATAAATAACAGAACTGCATTCCTTGCCCGTGATTCCACGAGTTTCAATTTAATTTACATCTATAAAGGTTTAACAAGTTAACGTGTTGCAAGTTTATTTTCTCTGGCTGCCATTTTTAATGTCTCACCAGTGGTGCCACTGTTCATCATAAGTCAATTTTTGTAAAGCGCACCTGTCTTTTTTGGTACACTTGATACTTATTGCGAGTTTAAAGATCAATGAGACATCGTTTCTTTTTTATCTTCAGTTCAAAACTGCATCACTGTCAGAAATTACCTACTCTAAACCTTAGCCGCACAAAAACAAATAATCTCCTGGCAAGATGAACGTACCCTTCAGGCTAAACACTTTGGACAACTATTATTGCAAAGCCTAATTGATGGTGGATGATATAATTTAGTACTTGTACACCGAGAAGTTGTTATGATTGTTTTGTGTGATCCCATGGGAAATCAATCAAATCTCTGATCACTGTATTCTAAGGTCTTGCAGTTCTGGCAGGAGTACTTGCCAACAAAGTGTCTACATGAAGACAATTGTAGTAAGTTGCAACATAAATGTCTAAGAATGGAGTAACAAGAACTCTCTTATTACTGTAACAGTAGTCCCTAAACTCAATAAATTGGACTGTATATTGGAGTAATAGTCTGAAGGCTGCTTTAAATTTTCTATTACAATAAGTTATTATAACATTTTCTCCAATGGGTCCTACTGTCGAGATTAGAACATGGCTGATATATGCTCATGATATTTTCACACATGATTCAATTTCAATTGAAAAAACTGCTGATGACTACAAGGGTCAACCTCAAGCTGAAGTTTTTCTGTGGGTATCTCAAAATTAATCAGTGATAGTTCAGTAGGGCCTATAAATTGCACTGCAGAAAGTCACTCTTCTTCATTCAAAGAATGAGCAACAGTGTTATCATGTTTTGAGATGTGTATCTAGTTGTCCTGGAAGGGATTTGGGGTTAATGTAGGGCTGCCACGTCTGGTTGGACTTATTCCTGGAGGATTAATCACACAACGTTTGATCACGTGATGTCTAATTATATGACATTTGATTGTGCTGCATTTGCTGCAGTTTGCAAAGGTATGGCATTTACCTTATGAACAACAACAACACCTTGTATTTATATAACACCTTCAACATAGTAAAATATCCAAGGCATTTCACAGGAGTGTTATCAAACAGAATTTGACAATGAGTCACTTAAGGAGATATTAAGGCAGATAACCAAAAGCTTGGTTAAAGAAGTTGGTTTTAAGGAGCATCTTAAAGGAGGAAAGAGAGGTAGAGCGGCAGAGAGGTTTAGGGAGGGAATTCCATAGCTTCTAGAGCCTAGGCAGCTGAAGGCACGGCCGCCAATGGTAGAGTGATTAAAATCAGGGATGCGCAAGAGGCCAGAATTGGAGGAGCGCAGAGCGCTTGGAAGGTTGGAGGGCTGGAGGAAGTTTCAGAGAAAGTGAGGCAATAGAGGAATTTGAAAACAACGATGAGAATTTTGAAATTGAGGCATTGCTCATCTGGGAACCAATGTAGGTCAGTAAGCTTGGTGCGAGTTAGGATAGGGGTAGCAGAGTTTTAAATGACCGTAAGTTTAAGGAGGGTGGAAGAAAGGAGTCCAGCCAGGAATGCATTCGAATAGTCAAGTCTTGAGGTAACAAAGGGATGGATGAGGGTTTCAGCAGCAGATGAGCTGAGGCAGGGGAGGTGTCAAGCAATGTTATGGAGGTGGAAGTAGGCGGTCTTAGTGATGCCGCAGATATGTAGTTAGAAGCTCATCTTGGGTCAAAAGGACACCAAGATCGCAAACAGTCTGGTTCAGCCTTAGAGAGTTTCCAGGGAGAGAGATAGAGTTGGTGGCCAGGGAATGAAGTTCGTGGCAAGGTCCGAAGACAATGGCTTCAGTCTTCCCAATATTTAGTTGGATGAAATTTCTGCTCACTCAGTACTGGATGTCGGACAAGCAGCCTGATAATTTAAAGACAGTGGAAGGGTTGAAAGAGGCGGTGGTGAGTTTGAGCTGGGTGTCATCAATGTACATGTGGAACCTGATGTGTTTTTGGATGATGTCACCGAGGGGCAGCATGTAGATGAGAAATAGGAGGTGGCCAAGGATAGATCCTTGGGGGACACCAGAGGTAATGGTGTGGGAGCAGGAAGATAAGCCATTGCAGTTAATTCTATGGCTATGACTGGATAGATAAGAATAGAGCAAAATGAGTCTAATGCCACCCAGCTGGATGACAGAGGGGAGGCTTTGGAGGAGGATGGTTTGGTCAACCGTGTCAAAGCATGCAGGCTGATTGAGAAGGACAAGAAGGGATTGTTTACCACGGTCACATTCACATAGGTTCTGTACTGTCATCATCATCATCATAGGCAGTCCCTCGGAATCGAGGAAGGCTTGCTTCCACTCTAAAAATGAGACCTTAGGTGGCTGAACAGGCCAATACGAGAACCACAGTCCCTGTCACAGGTGGGACAGATAGTTGTTGCGAGAAAGGGTGGGTGGGACAGGTTTGATGCACAATTTTTCCGCTGCCTGCACTTGATTTCTGCATGCTCTCGGCGATGTACTGTAGCGGGGGGGGGGGGGGGGGAGGGGGGGGAACCTGATTGGAGGGATTCAAACATGGAGTTCCAGGAAAGTGGCACAGATTTCGGAGGAGACAGCACATTTAAGGACTCTGAACAGGAACGTGAGGTTGGAGATTAGGTCCCCCTGTAGTTTTTCAAGCTCCCCCTCCAAATTAACTAACCTGCTTTAATAATGAACACAGCTTTCTATTGATATTGCCCCATTTCAGTATCTCACTGACTCCTGAACGATATCAGTTTTTAATTTCAGTATCATACCTGGAACAGCAGTCCAAGTATTTCTCATTGTATGAAGAGGTGTTCCCTAACTTTTCTGCTGAGCTTATTTTTAATTGGGATTTGGCTACTGAAGTTTCCAAATAATGTTAATTAGCGGCAGAGACAACATCAAGGCGAGGAAGACAGTTTTCTTTCAACATTTCAAAGTTGGAGTGCCTCTGCCTGTAGACATGATCAAACGAGTCTCCAATTGGGTTTTGAGATTGTTGTGAAACTAGTGGTTAGCCCTACTTAAAATTAACTGTATATTTTAAGAGGCTGGGCATGTATAGTTACTTTTAAGTAGGGCAAACCACTAATTTCACAACCTGACCGGTGTATATTGCAACAATTCAGCTTGACTTCATTTGGAGGGCAGGCCGGATTCACGGTCCAGTGTGTGGGATTTCTGGTTAGGTTAGTTGGTGCACATGGAGGCCGAAAATGCTGCTGAGTTTGAAGCCTTCCTGTATCATATGTAAGGCCAACTTCTGGGCCATGTGAAGAAAGGTAGCGAGGGTGAGATTGTCTGCAACAACTTAGGGTAGGGAAATAATGTAAAAAGCTAATTAAATGTTAGCTTTCATCTCAAGTGGGCTGGATTACAAAGGGATGAAAGTTATGCTGCAGATGTATAAAGTTCTGGTTAGACTGCATCTGGAGTACTGCATTTAGTTTTAGTCACTGCACCTCAGGAAGGAAACATTGGCCTTGGACGGGCTGCAGCTCAGATTCACCAGAATGATATGGGGGCTAAAAGGTTTATTGAGAACAGGTTGCATACACTAGGCTTTTATTCCTATGAATATAGAAGATTAAGAAATTATATAATTGAAGTGTTTAAGATGATTAAAGGATTTGATAGGGTAGATCAAGAAAAACTATTTCCTTTGGTGAGGGAGTCCAGAACAAGGGGCTGTAATGTTCTTACACACTACTATAAATTCACACGAGGCACATTCTGCAGACAAGGTCACTCTGTGACCTGAACCTTTATTCACAGGACCAAGAAGTGATGACCCTGCGTGGGACCTCCCTTTATATACCTGGATGACCAGGTGAGGAGTGTCTCCCACAAGTTCACCCCCTGTGGTCAAGGTGTGCATTTCTTTGGTGTATACAGTGTACAGTGTTGTTACATGAAGGTTACAGTTACATGAAGGTTACATACATGACATCACCTCTCCCCAACGTCTTATGGGGTCAAAGATTAAGTCTTTCAGGTGGTCGATGCTCTCTCGTGGAGCGCCGCAGTTGGGGCTCTGGTTGTTGAGCCTTGGTATGCGTCTCTGTCACCTGTGGTGATTTCAGCTTGTCCGGGCTGGCCGCAGGGATTGTGCATGCTGCTGAATGTTCTTGTTGCTCGTTCACTGGCGGAGGTGTGGACAACATCTCATGATCTTCCTCAGGTTCCTCAGGTTCATGCTGAACCTTTTTTTTACTTGGTCCAGATGCTTGTGGCATATCTGTCCATTGTTAAGTCTGACCACTATGACCCTATTCCCCTCTTTGCCAATTACAGTACCCTCGAGCCACTTGGGTCCCAAAGCGTGATTAAGAACAAATACAGGGTCATCGATTTCTATACATCTCCCCTTTGAGTTACGGTCATGGCGCTCATTTTGGGACTGACGCTTGCCCTCAACAATGTCTGACAGGACTGGATGAATGAGGGACAGCCGAGTTTTAAGTGTACATTTCATGAGTAGCTCCGCGGGCGGGACCCCCATGAGTGAATGCGGTCGGGACCTATAGGCCAGCATGAGGCGCGATAGGCGACATTGAAGGGAGGGTCCTTGAATCCGGAGCATGCCCTGTTTTATGATTTGGACCGCACTTCAGCCTGGCCATTGGAAACCGGCTTGAACGATGCAGTCCTGACATGTTTGATGCCATTACCCGGAATTCATAGCTAGTGAAACACGGGTCGTTATCGCTAACAGAATGTCCGGCAAGTCGTGGGTCGCAAAGACCGCAAGCAGACTCGCCACTGTGGTGGATGTCGTGCACGAATTCAAAATGATGCACATGATCCATTTCGAGTACGCATCAACAACAATGAGGAACATTTTTCCCATGAACGGGCCCACATAGACTACGTGAATACGTGACTATGGCCTGGTGGGCCAGGGCCACGGGCTGAGTGGGGCCTCCCTGGGGGCATTGCCCAGCTGGGCACATGTCGTGTACCTGCGAACCCAGTGTTCCAGGTCTGCATCAATTCCCGGCCACCATGCATGTGACCGGGCAATGGCCTTCATTGGCACGATGACTGGGTGCTCGCTGTGGAGTTCCCTGATGAATGCTTCCCTGCCCCTCTGGGGCATGACTACCCGGCTACCCCATAGTAGGCAGTCGGCTTGGATGGAGAGCTCAACCATCCGTCTGTGAAACGGCCTGACCTCCTCGGGGCATGCTCCATGTGCGGGTGCCCAATCCCCAGTCAGGACACATTTCTTAATCAAGAATAGGAGGGGATCTCTGTTTGTCCAGATTTTGATCTGGCGGGCTGTGATGGGGGAGCCTGCGCTGTCAAAGGCATCAACAGCCATGGCCATTTCAGCACTTTGCTCCGCTGCCCCCTCAGTGGTGGCTAGTGGAAGCCTGCTGAGCATGTCAGCGCAATTTTCGGTGCCTGACCGATGCCGTATGGTGTAGTCATACGCAGCCAGCGTGAGAGCCCATCGCTGTATGCGAGCTGACGCATTGGCATTGACAGCTTTGCTGTCTGACAACATGGATGTTAACGGCTTGTGGTCCATTTCTAACTCGAACCTTCTGCCAAAGAGAAACTGATGCATCTTTTTCACCCCGTAGACACATGCGAGTGCTTCCTTTTCAACCATCCCATATCCCCGTTCTGCTTGGGAGAGCGACCTAGAGGCATAAGCCACAAGTTGGAGTTGGCCCTCATCATTACTCTGCTGCAACACGCACCCAACCCCATAGGATGATGCATCACATGTCAAAACCAGTTTCTTACAGGGGTCGTACAGGGTCAACAGCTTATTAGAACAAAGCAGGTTCCGCGCCCGATTGAAAGCCCGTTCCTGACAGTCCCCCCAAAACCAATCACAACCCTTACGCAGGAGCACGTGTAGTGGCTCCAACAATGTGCTTAAGTTCGATAGAAAGTTCCCGAAATAGTTAAAGAGTCCCAGAAATGAACGCAACTCCGATGTGTTGCCGGGCCTAGGCACACGATGAATCGCCTCCATTTTGAATTCGGTGGGCCGGATTCCGTCTGCCGCAACCCTCCTGCCCAAAAACTCGACCTCTGGGGCCAAAAACACACACTTGGACTTCTTTAGTCGCAGGCCTACCCAATCCAGTCGGCATAGCACTTCCTCCAGGTTGTGAAGGTGTTCGTCGGTGTCTCGACCCGTGATAAGGATGTCGTCCTGAAATACGATTGTACCAGGGATGGATTTGAGCAGGCTTTCCATGTTCCTTTGAAAGATGGCAGCTGCTGATCGAATGCCAAATGGACACCTGTTGTAGACAAACAGCCCCTTGTGCGTGGTGATGGTGATTAGTAGCTTGGAGTCTTCGGCCAGTTCCTGGGTCATGTAGGCTGAAGTGAGGTTCAACTTGGTGAACAGCTTGCCGCCTGCCAGCGTGACAAAAAGATCCTCCGGTCTCAGAAACGGGTATTGGTCTTGTAGTGACACTTGGTTGATAGTGGCCTTGTAGTTGCCACAGATCCTGACCGAGCCATCCGTTTTTAGGACAGGGACGATGGGGCTTGCCCAGTCACTGAATTCAACGGGCGAAATTATGCCCTCGCTTAGCAACCTGTCCAACTCACTCTCAATTTTCTCCCGCATCACATACGGCACAGCTCTGGCTTTGTGGTGCACTGGTGAGGCGTCCAGGGTGATGCGTATCACTACTTTGGTACCTTTGAAAGTCCCGACAGCAGGTTGAAATAGTGACTCAAATTTCTGTAGGACGTGTGAGCATGAACTTCGCTCCACAGATGAAATGGCATGCACATCCCCCCATTTCCAGTTCATCTCGGCTAGCCAGCTCCTCCCCAAAAGCGCGGGACCATTTCCCAGGACAATCCAGAGTGGCAGCCGGTTCTCTGATCCATTATGTGTGACCACCAACATTGCACTGCCTAACACTGGGATGATCTCTTTGGTGTATGTCCGTAATTGCGTGTCAATGCGTTCTAGTTTGGGTCTGCTAGCTCTGAGTGGCCATAGTTTCTTGAATTGTTGGACACTCATAAGTGACTGGCTGGTCCCTGTGTCCAGCTCCATGCATACCGGGATGCCGTTTAATAGGACTTTCATCATCATAGGTGGCGTTTTGGTATATGAGCTGTGGATGTTTGCCACATGAACCCGCTGAACTTCAGCGTCCATTGCTTTGTCCCAAGCATCAACTTGCCTTGCAGACCCCTCTTCTGGTTTATCTGCCTCATAAATTAGCCTCGCTGCGGGCTTCCTGCACATTCTGGCTAAATGTCCACTGAAGTTACAATTTCTACAGATAAATTGTTGAAATCTACTGGTTTTTGCAGCATGTCTGCCCCCGCAGCTCCAGCATGAGCTGAGATTGTTGTGAACAAAAGGGCTGTTTCCAGGCATTCCTCTCTGATTGTCTCTTTCATTACTCTTGAGCACTCTGTTAGTGGGTATCAATGGCCCCATCCCGGGACGCATTGTCCACCGTGATGGCGTAAATGTCCGTTCAACCTGCCCTTGTCTCTGTTGAGGACCCACTCTCGAGTCTGTTACTGCCTGGGTGGTGTCGAATTGTCCTTGCCTGCCTGCGGGGTTCTGAGTCGCGTATACAATGTTAACTCCCTGATCCATCGCCACGTTGGAAGCAGAAGCAGATATTGTCTTGGTTTCCTCCTCCCCCGCCATGAATGTCTGAGCCATCAGCACCGCCGCTTCCAAGGTCAAGTCCTTGGTCTCAATTAGCTTTCTGAAAATCCCAGCATGACCAATGCCCTCAATAAAGAAATCCCTTAACATCTCCCCCCTGCAGGAGTCTGTGAACTTACAGAGGCTGGCCAAGCGCCGAAGGTCTGCAACGAAGTCCGGTATGCTCTGCCCTTCCCGACGTCGGTGTGTATAGAATCGGTGTCGGGCCATATGTATACTGCTTGCTGGTTTGAGGTGCTCACCGATCAGTTTGCTGAGCTCTTTGAAGGTTTTGTCCACCGGCTTCATGGGTGCGAGCAGGTCTTTCATCAGCGTGTACATCTTAGGTCCACAGCTGGTCAGTAGATGCACCCTTCGCTTGTCAGCCGCTGCATCTCCCAGCCAATCCTTCGTGACAAAGTTCTGCTGGATCCTCTCAACGAAATCGTCCCAGTCCTCACCAACACAGTATCGTTCCTCTGTGCTACCAGTGGCCATTCTCGTGAGTCGTTGATTCCTGTTTCTCGTCGCCAAATGTAATGTCCTTACACACTACTATAAATTCACACGAGGCACATTCTGCAGACAAGGTCACTCTGTGACCTGAACCTTTATTCACAGGATCAAGAAGTGATGACCTTGCGTGGGACCTCCCTTTATATACCTGGATGACCAGGTGAGGAGTGTCTCCCACAAATTCACCCCCTGTGGTCAAGGTGTGCATTTCTTAGGTGTATACAGTATGCAGTGTTGTTACATGAAGGTTACAGTTACATGAAGGTTACATACATGACAGGGGCCATAACCTTAAAATTCCGACCATTCAAGGGTGATGTCAGAAAGAGCTTTATCATACAAAGAGTCGCGGAAATCTGGAACTCTCATCCCCAAAAAGCTGCTGAGGCTAGGCCAATTGAAAATGTCAAAAATGAGATTGATAGATTTTTGATAGGCAAGGGAATTAAGTGATTTGGAAGCAAGGTGAGTAATTGGAGTTAAATACAGATCAGCAATGATCTAATTGAATGGTGGAGCAGTCTCGAGGGGCCGAATGGCCTACTCCTGTCCCTATGTTCATAGGTAACTGTGCCAGAAATGCCAAAGCACTATCTCCACCTCAGACACATGGCCAGAAGCAAGTAGAATGACATGGGACAGTAATTGAGAGTATGGGCTACGGAGGCATACAGGTGCAAACCACACAACCACACATACAAAGCAATTTCCTTTCGCGTTACCAGTAGCAACATCTGGAATATCAATTGTTTATTCAAGGACATGTGCAGGCAATCCGGGAGGATTGGCAAATGTAGGTTAATTTATATTATGATGTTGCTACGAAGTTAAATTTGGTCCACAAGGAGTTAACTCCGAGCAATACACAAGCTATCAAACATGTTGATTAGGTCCATTAGCTGGAGTACCAGATGAGGTAGTTAACAGAATTGTGCTTCTTGCATACCAGATTAGTTTGAGATAATGGGAATCATTGATCATCGAACACTTCCTCGACATATCCACACATATAATGGCTTCTCTTTAATGAGCTAAACAGGGAGGTTCCTCACTTGAGATGGCAGTTTTGATTGGCAGCTCAATAACTAATGCTGAGACTGAGAACTGGAGGAGAGGTTGAGATGAAACTTCTCACTATTTCTCTTTTCTCACCTCTCACATTCTCTTGATGGCAAACTGTCATTCTGCAGCTAATGAAGCATAGATCAAACATGAAAATACTCAACTGGAGGAGGGCTAATGTCTTTGAGTTAAAAAGGGATCTGGCCCAGGTTGATTCGAATCTGAGATTGGAGGTAAAACTGTAATTAGGGGTAGACTTTCCACTATGATTGTTATCGCCCAAAAATGGGTGATATTTCCAGCCAGAGTGCATTTTTAATTTTTCAGGAAAGCTGGAATATCGCTCATTTTAAAAAACATTTGTTTTGCCTTTTTCATTTGGGCAATAGCCTTAGCGTTGTGAAATGGGCCTTAGCGATGTATTCAGTCGTGCAAGGCTGGCGTCCATAGCAACGGCCGTTCTGCGCATGCGCGGTTTTTTCCCAGCAAAGAACTTTTCCTGTGATTCGGGAGGTCAGGGGTCATCTGCTTTTGCTCAGAAGACTGAAAGAGAGGGAGAGAGAGAAGCAAGGTGAAAAGAAGTGTGTGCAGTGTGTAAAATGTCAAACAAAGAAGCTAGCGATAATAGTATGCAGCAGGAGCTTTCAGGGAGAAGGAGGGCGAAAGCATTCTCTGATGATGCCAATGAGGCCCTGATGAATGAAGTGAAAAATCAGTGCAGCCAATTAACCCGGGGTGGGCATGGGAAATCTCCCCCCCTGCATTTATCGAAAAATATGGGGCAACATCGCCACCCTGGTATCATCGGTGGCCCACGATAGGCGTGAGGCAGACCAGTGCTGCAAGCAGTGGAACAGTCTGGTTGCATCAGCAAGAGTAAGTATTCAATTATTACATTTTAAATTGTAATGATGCACTGACTCATTAATTAGAATGTAAATCTGCTGGATTGTAATTAAGCTGGGTAATCTTGGGTAGTTTCCCTGCCAAGGTTTGGACTAGGGCCGGAACCTGTGCCCTTTAAGTGTAATTTTGCTGAGATGCCTTACATTTAATCAACAGTATTAATTATTATTATTTAAAGGCTTTGATCAAAAATTGTGGCCAAAGGAATGACTGGCAACAGACAGACTGCAAACATTCGGTATTTCTACTACTTTAGTTTAGAAGGAGAATTTTTTAACTTGGGTACCCACCGTCTCCTTTTTGGTTATATTGGTGGATGGGGCACGATTGAGCACTGAGGGGTCCGGTCACCTTTACCCAGACTGTGTGAGTCTCTCCGGCTGCTGTCACTCACACAGTGACCCAGCCTGGACTGGGGGAGAGCTGCCCTGGCTCACTGTCTACCCTGGGACACTTTGGGACATTAGTTTCGGCCACACGGAGGTCTCCGAGCACAGCCCATGGACATGGTGCCCCCTCCCATTACAGTCCTGTCATTGCCGAGCTCACCAGTGGTTCTGATTTCCGGGGGGACCTCCATCGATTCAAATAAACTGCCTACCTCCCCTCAGGTGCGAAATGGCACGGCCCGTGGATGGGGCCTTTCCTGGAGATTGTATGCAAGATGTTTGGTGTCAAGCATTCGTTCATAAACATGATCTTAATAAATATTTTCTTTGAAAGTAGATGTTATAACCATGCATCCATTGTGGATACAAACCGTATTGGCATATAATGTTAATGTTAATGATGAATAGCATGTGGGGTGACTAAATGTGGATTACAATATCTGTTGTGTTTCCGTAATAGTACCGAGTCAATTAGCTTATGCCATGCTCTTGTCACGTTTTCAAAGGAAGATATCTAAGACTCACGCAGAGCAGAGGCAGACCGGAGGAGGGTCTACTGAGCTGCACCCTCTCACCGATCTGGAGGAACGTGCCACAACATTAGTGGGCACCCATAATCGTTCTGCCACCTGTGGTGGTGCAGATCCCGTTGTTGCACCACGTGAGTAATGTGTAAAACAGTGGTAAACCAGTGGTAATTTAAAGTAATTTAATGGCATTTAATTATAATATATGAATGATGTAATGTTATGCATGCAGCTTCTGTACTCTTCTGTACTCTCATGTTAATCATATGTAATGTCTCTCATTCATGTTTATTGCAGTAGTGTTGCTCCTCGTACGTATGCCTGCGCAGCGCAAGCATTCTCATGTCTCCCCTTCTCTCCTAATAACATCAATTATGTTTTCCAGCTCCCCAGACTCCCCAGGCGCAACGGGAGGCCCCTGCAGCAACACCTGTTCCGCTGCAGGTCATGATCACCACGGGTTACGAACAGCAAAGTGAGGAGTAGGAGGAAGAAACCGAGCCTGATGTCTCATCTGTGGTACCTGCAGATGAAGTAGCGGGCCAAGTGGCTTGCAGCAGGCCACTCCAAGGCGTCCAGTGCCCATACCGGCCCTGTGGAGGTTGAGTCGGTGAGGTAGGCAGGCGCTGTGATGGGCAGATGTCAATGAAGACATGGTGTCATTGTCGAGGGCGAGCATCGACAGGTTGAGAGCTCCTCCAGGCGGTTGGCGGATTGACCAGCAACATTGCCACACTGTCTGCGAGATTAACGGAGGGCATGGAGCAGATAGTTGCGACAATGGGGCGAAGGACCGACTCTGTCAATATCTTGCGGTACACAATAGTTTCAGGATATGGCACTGCACCCCAAGGTGCCGTACCACCAACCAGCATGACAGATGCGGGACAGGAAGAAGAACATCTTTCTGACTCGGCAGACATTTCTTCGCAAATGTTTTCTCCTCCATCCTCAGAGGTCATTCTGCCGACGTCACCCATCACCCCCACAGCAACAACCCTTGAGGTGCTCTGCTGCAAGACGTCTTGGTCCCTACTCGGGCATTAAGTGGGGAATGGGGGGTTTACAACAAGGAGGGTGCAAAGTACAGGAGGGAAGTGTGGCTGCAGGTAGGGAGGAGGCCACATATATTATTGTTATTAAAAAAAAATTTGAAGGTTGGGGATGCTGGGAGAGTGTTGATGTTAAATTGTTCTGTTAAAAATGTTGTGAACTGTTGTGGGGTTGCGGGGGTGGGAGGGGCTGTTACATATGTTTGTTAAAAAAAATGTACAATTACTTGTTAAATTATTAAATGTTTTATTTAATTTTACAATTGTTGTGAAGTGTCTTCTAATATCGTAAGGTAAAACATCAATACAATGGTTGGTAACAATGGCCATGGCCAGGCAACAACCAGGCAAGGATGAAACATAACTGTCACCAACGTCACTTCGTGCAAATGGTTCATTTATAAGCTGCTGACGCAAGAGTTTTGCAGCTTCGTAACTACCACAGGGATTTTTCAGTGGTGTGGAGGGGAGGGGGGGGGCATGGGTTCATCGCCAGGCTGTTTGTCCTCCCCGAGGTCCTCGTCCTCCTCCTCATCCTCCTCTTCTACCTCCCCTCTCTCGTGAGGTGGACCGGTGGTTCCATCTGGCAATTGTTGTCCTCTCCTGATAGCTAGGTTATGCAACATAAGAACATAAGAACATAACAAATAGGAAAAGGAGTAGGCCATATGGCCCCTCGAGCCTGCTCCGCCATTCAATAAGATGGCTGATCTGATTATGGATTCAGCTCCATTTTCCTGCCCGCTCCACATAACCCCTAATCTCCTTATCGTTTAAGAAACTGTCTATTTCTGTCTTAAATTTATTCAATGTCCCAGCTTCCACAGCTCTCTAAGGCAGCGAATTCCACTGATTTACAACCCTCTGAGAGAAGAAATTTCTCCTCATCTCTGTTTTAATGGGCGGCCCCTTATTCTAAGATCATGCTCTCTAGTTCTAGTCTCCCCCATCAGTGGAAACATCCTCTCCACATCCACCTTGTCAAGCCCCCTCATAACCTTATACGTTTCGATAAGATCACCTCTCATTCTTCTGAATTCCAATGAGTAGAGGCCCAAATGTTCCCCATTACTAATTCCCCGGTCTTGTCCTCTAAGGGATCAACATTTACTTTAGCCACTCTTATCCTTTTTATGTACCTATAGAAACTCTTGCTATCTGTTTTTATATTTTGTGCTAGTTTACTTTCATAGTCTATCTTCCCTTTCTTAATCATTTTCGTAGTCGTTCTTTGCTGGCTTTTAAAAGCTTCCCAGTCATTGCAAGAGGGATGGAGTACAAAAGCAGGGAGGTTCTGCTGCAAGGGTATTGATGAGGCCGCACCTGGAGTACTGCGTGCAGTTTTGGTCACATAGAAACATAGAAACATAGAAAATAGGTGCAGGAGTAGGCCATTCGGCCCTTCTAGCCTGCACCGCCATTCAATGAGTTCATGGCTGAACATTCAACTTCAGTACCCCATTCCTGCTTTCTCGCCATACCCCTTGATCCCCCTAGCAGTAAGGACCTCATCTAACTCCTTTTTGAATATATTTAGTGAATTGGCCTCAACAACTTTCTGTGGTAGAGAATTCCACAGGTTCACCACTCTCTGGGTGAAGAAGTTCCTCCGCATCTCGGTCCTAAATGGCTTACCCCTTATCCTTAGACTGTGACCCCTGGTTCTGGACTTCCCCAACATTGGGAACATTCTTCCTGCATCTAACCTGTCTAACCCCGTCAGAATTTTATATGTTTCTATGAGGTCCCCTCTCATTCTTCTGAACTCCAGTGAATACAAGCCCAGTTGATCCAGTCTTTCTTGATAGGTCAGTCCCGCCATCCCGTTGCTTAAGGAAGGATATACTGGCTTTGGAGGGGGTACAGAGACAATTCACTCGGCTGATTCCGGAGATGAGGTGGTTACCTTATGATGATAGATTGAGTAGACTGGGTCTTTACTCGTTGGAGTTCAGAATGATGAGGAGTGATTTTATAGAAACATTTAAAATAATGAAAGGGATAGACAAGATAGAGGCAGAGAGGTTGTTTCCACTAGTCGGGGAGACTAGAACTAGGGGGCACAGCCTCAAAATACAGGGGAGCCAATTTAAAAACGAGTTGAGAAGGAATTTCTTTTCCCAGAGGGTTGTGAATCTGTGGAATTCTCTGCCCAAGGAAACAGTTGAGGCTAGCTCATTGAATGTATTCAAATCACAAATAGATAGATTTTTAACCAATAAGGGAATTAAGGGTTATGGGGAGTGGGCTTGTAAATGGAGCTGAGTCCACGGCCAGATCAGCCATGATCTTGTTGAATGGTGGAGCAGGTTCGAGGGGCTAGATGGCCTACTCCTGTTCCTAATTCTTATGTTCTTATTATGTTCTGTCCTCCCACTAGTTTTGGCCACTTTGCATGCCCTTGTTTTTAATTGGACAACGTGCTTTATTTCTTTAGTTAGCCACGGATGATTATCTTTTCTCTTACATCCTTTTCTCCTCACTGGAATATATTTTTCTTGAGAGTTGTGAAATATCTCCTTAAATGTACACCACTATTCATCAACCGTCCTACACTTTAATCTATTTTCCCAGTCCACTTAACCCAACTCTGCCCTCATAACTTCATAGTCTCCTTTATTTAAGCTTAGTACGCTGGTTAGAGATCCAACTTTCTCACCCTCCATCTGAATTTGAAATTCAATCATTCTATAATCACTCATTCCGAGGGGATCCTTTACCAGGAGATTGTTTATTAATCCTTTCTCATTACACAGGACCAGATCTAAGATAGCCTGCCCCCTGGTTGGTTCCATTACATACTCTCAAGGAACCCGTCCCTTATGCACTCGATGAATTCCTCCTCAAGGCTACCCTGACCAATTTGATTTGTCCAATCAATATGGAGGTTAAAATCACCCAAGATTATTGCTGTTACCTTTTTACAAGTCCCCACCATTTTCAGGTTTATGCTCCGACCAACAGAGTTGCTACTGTTAGGGGACCTATAGACTATGCCCATCAGTGACTTTTTCCCCTTATTGTTCCTTATCTCCACCCAACCTGTTTCAACACCCTTATCATTTGAGCCAATATCGTTTCTTACTATTGCAGCGATTCCATCCTTTATCAATAGAGCTACCCCATCTCCTTTTCCTTTCTGTCTGTCCTTCCGGATTGTCAAGGACCCCTGAATATTTAATTCCCAGTCCTGGTCACCTTGCAACCACGTTTCTGTAATGGCTATCATATCATACCCATTTGTCTCAATTTGTGCTGTCAACTCATTTATTTTGTTACAAATGCGTTTAGACAAAGTGCCTTTAAGTTTGTTTTTTTTTACCCTTTTTTCCTGCTTGTTACCTCTCTCCTTCAAACTCACTTTCGTTATTTTTGCTTTCTAAATCCAGCTTTACTCCCCTCCCTATTGAATCTATTTTTAGGTTCCCATCCGCCTGCCAAGCTAGTTTAAACCCTCTCCAAAAGCACTAGCAAACCCCCCCACGAGGATATTGGTCCCGGCTCTGTTGAGGTGCAACCCGTCTGGCTTGTACAGGTCCCACCTCCCCCAGAAGTGGTCCCAATGCCTCAGGAAACTAAAGCCCTCCCTCCTGCATCATCTCTCCAGTCACATATTCATCTACTCTATCCTCCTATTTCTGTTCTCACTAGCTCGTGGCACTGGGAGTAATCTGGAGATTACTACCGTTGAGATCCTGCTTTTTAATCTCTCTCCTAGCTCCCTAAACTCTGCTTGCAGGACCTCATCCCTCTTCCTACCTATGTCATTGGTACCGATGTGGACCACGGCCTCTGGCTGTTCACCCTCTCCCCGCAGAATGTCCTGCAGCCACTTGGTGAAATCCTTGACCCCGACACCAGGGAGACAACATACCATCCTGGAGTCACATCTGCGGCCGCAGAAATGCCTGTCTGCTCCCCTGATTATTGAATACCCTACCACTATAGCTCTTCCATTCTTCTTCCTCCCCCACTGTACAGCTGAGCCACCCGTGGTGCCATGGACTTGGCTCTGACTGCACTCCCCGGAACCACCATCGTCCCCACCGGTACTCAGAACAGAGTACCGGTTGGAGAGCGAGATGGACTCAGGGGACTCCTGCACTACCTGCCTAGACCTCCTCTTCTGTCTGGCGGTCACCCACTCCCTCTTTGCCCGCACACTCTTAAGGTGCGGGGTGACTGCCTCTAGAAACATGCTATCCACGTTGCTCTCAGTCTCTCGGATGCACCGCAGTGACTCCAGCTGTCGCTCAAGCTCCAAAACACGGAGCTCGAGTTGGTGCAGCTGGAGATACCTCCTGCACACATGGTCGCCTCAGCTACGCGAAGCATCCGGAACTTCCCACGTGCCACAGGATGTGCAATCCACGGGACTGAGCTGCCCTGCCATCCCTCTAGTTATACTCGCAACTATCGAGTAGAAATTAACTCTAAACCTTAACACAACACACCCAGCCGCTACTCAGCAAACAGCCGATTTAATTATCGAGCTCTCCTTAGATAATAAAGATCACATATATTTACTTGCAGATCCTACTTACAGCAATGCCAAAGGTTTCCTACTGAAAGGAAAAAGAAAAAAAAAATACTCACCAATCCACCAGCCAATCACTTACCTGCTTGGCTGTGACATCACACTTTAATTTTGAATTTTTAAAAACTTTTTGTCCCTGCACCACCTGGCTCATCCCGACTCTCGGGCCCCTTTATCTGGGCCTGGAATTCCCGCTCCCGCTCACGTGGCTCCTCCCGACTCTCGGGCCCCTTTATCTGGGCCTGGAATTCCCGCTCCCGTTCACGTGGCTCCTCCTGACTCTCGGGCCCCTTTATCTGGGCCTGGAACTCCCGCTCCTGCTCCTGTGGCTCTTCCCGACTGTCAGGCTCCTTTATCTGGGCCTGGAACTCCCGCTCCCGCTGCTGTGGCTCCTCCCAACTCTCGGGCTCCTTTATCTGGGCCTGGAACTCCCGCTCCCGCTGCTGTGGCTCCTCCCAACTCTCGGGCTCCTTTATCTGGGCCTGGAACTTCCGCTCCCACTGCTGTGGCTCCTGCCGACTCTCGGGCCCCACATTGAACTCAGCGACCTGCTCAGGATGGTATTGTAGGTTATCTCCTGAATGGTCCAGGCATCTGAGCTGCTCCAGATCTCCAATTGTCTTTTTGACGATATTGCGTGTAGCGATATGGCTTTCGTTGTAGCGCTTCTTGACTTCTGTCTGGAGCTTATGCAGGGAGGTCATCAGCCAGCTAGCAAGGCCATATTCTTTATCCCCCAGCATCCAACTGTGACCTTGTGGCTGACTCTTAAATAGGTCAGAGACAGTGCTCTCACACAAGATGTGTGCATCATGGATGCTCCCTGGAAAATTTGCACTTACTGCCACGATTATTTACTTGTGGTCGACAATAAACTGCACATTCAGGGAGTGGAATCTGTTAAGTCCTGACTCTCATGCACTGACTTGCATGAGACACATGCTGAAGTCAAGGTCACTCAGGGCCTGCACCTTTAATTCCAGCTCTCCAGTGCTGCACTTGCCTGAGACCTCCCTTTATATACCACAATGGGACAGGTATAGAGTGTCTCCTGCAAGTGCACCCCTGGTGGTAAGGTATGCTTACTGTTACAGGTCATATCCAGTTACAGTCATGTATAGCATGGTAAGATAGAGTTATATACAGTAATGTGAGACACATGACATCACCCTTGCCCAAGGTCTTATTGCCTTTATAGATTCAGTCTCTCAGGTGGTCTGCGCTCTCGCGTGGAGTGTCTTAGTTGTGGTTCAGTTGTTTGCCTTGGTGCCTGTTTTTCATTCAGTGTGATTGCTGGTATCTCGCCTGGGCTGTCTGTTTCGTTCGGTGTGATTGCTGGTATCTCGCCTGGGCTGTCTGTTGAGACTGCCCTTTCCTCAGGTTGTTCCACCTGTCTGTCCACCAGGTGTGGTGTGAGTTCCACATTGTAGTCTGCCTCTGGTTCTTCAGTGTTATCAGTGAATCTACTTTTTACTTGGTCTACATGCCTCCGGTAGGTTTGGCCAGTGTCCATTTGTACAACCAGTAGCCTGTTTCCCTCTTTGTCTGTTACTGTCCCTGCAAGCCATTTGGGACCCCGGCCATAGTTTAGCACAAACACTTTGTTCACTATCACATTCCACCTCCACCTCGAATTTTGGTCATGGTACTCAGTTAGCTTTTAGAAACATAGAAACATAGAAACATAGAAAATAGGTGCAGGAGTAGGCCATTCGGCCCTTCTAGCCTGCACCGCCATTCAATGAGTTCATGGCTGAACATGCAACTTCAGTACCCCATTCCTGCTTTCTCACCATACCCCTTGATTCCCCTAGTAGTAAGGACTTCATCTAACTCCTTTTTGAATATATTTAGTGAATTGGCCTCAACAACTTTCTGTGGTAGAGAATTCCACAGGTTCACCACTCTCTGGGTGAAGAAATTCCTCCTCATCTCGGTCCTAAATGGCTTCCCCCTTATCCTTAGACTGTGTCCCCTGGTTCTGGACTTCCCCAACATTGGGAACATTCTTCCTGCATCTAACCTGTCTAACCCCGTCAGAATTTTAAACATTTCTATGAGGTCCCCTCTTATTCTTCTGAACTCCAGTGAATACAAGCCCAGTTGATTCAGTCTTTCTTGATAGGTCAGTCCCGCCATCCTGGGAATCAGTCTGGTGAACCTTCGCTGCACTCCCTCAATAGCAAGAATGTCCTTCCTCAGGTTAGGAGACCAAAACTGTACACAATACTCCAGGTGTGGCCTCACCAAGGCCCTGTACAATTGTAGCAACACCTCCCTGCCCTTGTACTCAAATCCCCTCGCTATGAAGGCCAACATGCCATTTGCTTTCTTAACCGCCTGCTGTACCTGCATGCCAACCTTCAATGACTGATGTACCATGACACCCAGGTCTCTTTGCACCTCCCCTTTTCCTAATCTGTCACCATTCAGATAATAGTCTGTCTCTCTGTTTTTACCACCAAAGTGGATAACCTCACATTTATCCACATTATACTTCATCTGCCATGCATTTGCCCACTCACCTAACCTATCCAAGTCGCTCTGCAGCCTCATAGAATCCTCCTTGCAGCTCACACTGCCACCCAACTTAGTGTCATCCGCAAATTTGGAGATACTACATTTAATCCCCTCGTCTAAATCATTAATGTACAGTGTAAACAGCTGGGGCCCCAGCACAGAACCTTGCGGTACCCCACTAGTCACTGCCTGCCATTCTGAAAAGTCCCCATTTACTCCTACTCTTTGCTTCCTGTCTGACAACCAGTTCTCAATCCATGTCAGCACACTACCCCCAATCCCATGTGCTTTAACTTTGCACATTAATCTCTTGTGTGGGACCTTGTCGAAAGCCTTCTGAAAGTCCAAATATACCACATCAACTGGCTCTCCCTTGTCCACTCTACTGGAAACATCCTCAAAAAATTCCAGAAGATTTGTCAAGCATGATTTCCCTTTCACAAATCCATGCTGACTTGGACCTATCATATTACCTCTTTCCAAATGCACTGCTATGACATCCTTAATAATTGATTCCATCATTTTACCCACTACCGATGTCAGGCTGACCGGTCTGTAATTCCCTGTTTTCTCTCTCCCTCCTTTTTTAAAAAGTGGGGTTACATTGGCTACCCTCCACTCCATAGGAACTGATCCAGAGTCAATGGAATGTTGGAAAATGACTGTCAATGCATCCACTATTTCCAAGGCCACCTCCTTAAGTACTCTGGGATGCAGTCCATCAGGCCCTGGGGATTTATCAGCCTTCAATCCCATCAATTTCCCCAACACAATTTCCCGACTAATAAGGATTTCCCTCAGTTCCTCCTCCTTACTAGACCCTCCGACCCCTTTTATATCCGGAAGGTTGTTTGTGTCCTCCTCAGTGAATACCGAACCAAAGTACTTGTTCAATTGGTCCGCCATTTCTTTGTTCCCCGTTATGACTTCCCCTGATTCTGACTGCAGGGGACCTACGTTTGTCTTTACTAACCTTTTTCTCTTTACATATCTATAGAAACTTTTGCAATCTGTCTTAATGTTCCCTGCAAGCTTCTTCTCGTACTCCATTTTCCCTGCCCTAATCAAACCCTTTGTCCTCCTCTGCTGAGTTCTAAATTTCTCCCAGTCCCCGGGTTCGCTGCTATTTCTGGCCAATTTGTATGCCACTTCCTTGGCTTTAATACTATCCCTGATTTCCCTAGATAGCCACGTTTGAGCCACCTTCCCTTTTTTATTTTTACGACAGACAGGAATGTACAATTGTTGTAGTTCATCCATGCGGTCTCTAAATGTCTGCCATTGCCCATCCACAGTCTTAGCCTCAACAATTTCATGCATGTCTGGGAGGATTAACGAGAGCCTAGTCTTTAAGGTTTTATTCATCAATAGTTGCACGGGGGGATCCCCAGTCAATGAATGCGGACAAGATCTGTATGCTAGCAGCAGTCGCGACAGGCGGCTCTACAGCGTGGGACCTTGGATTCTGAGCATGCCTTGTTTAATCATCTACACTGCTCGCTCCAACTGGCCATTGGAGGCCGGCTTGAAAGGTGATTTATACTGTGGTCAACTATAAAATCGTGAAATTCTGCACTAGTGAAGCACGGACCATTATCACTGACCAATATGTCAGGAATGCCGTGCTTTGCAAACATGGTTCTAAGGCTCTCCACAGTGGTGATGGTGGTGCTCAAGTTTAAAATGGTGCACTTGATCCATTTTGAAAATGCATCAACGACTACGAGGAACATTTTGCCCATGAATGGGCCCGTATAATCTACATGCAACTGCAACCACGGTTTGGTGGGCCAGGGCCAGGGGCTTAGGGGGGGCTTCCCTGGGGGCATTACTGAGTTGGGCACAAATGGTGCACCGATGGACGCAGAGCTCTAAGTCCGTGTCAATGCCAGGCCATCAGACATGAGATCTGGCTATGGCCTTCATAAGGACGATCCCCGGGTGCTTGCGATGGAGCTCCCGGACAAATGTCTCCCTGCCTCGTAAGGGCATAACTACTCGGCTGCCCCACATCAGGCAGTCTGCCTGTAGTGAAAGTTCATGCATGCGCCTATGGAAGGGTTTAACCTCCTCGGGGCAGGCACCGCAAGCCTCTGCCCAGTCACCGGTTAAAACGCATCTTTTAACGAGACATAACGTGGGGTCGCTGGTCGTCCAGGCTCAGATTTGGCGAGCCGTCATGGGCGAACCTGTGGATTCAAAGGCATTGATTGCCATGACCATCTCACAGTCCTGTTCGTCCGTCCCTTCTGTGGTCGTCAGGGTTAGCCTGCTAAGTGCATCGGCACAGTTGTCTGTGCCTGGTCTGTGCCTAATCGTGTAGTCGTAAGCCACCAGCATGAGTGCCCACCGCTGAATGCGCGCCGAGACGTTGCCGTTGATTGCCTTGCACTCGGTTAGTAGGGACGTGAAGGGTTTGTGGTCAGCTTCTAATGCAAACTTGGCCCCAAAAAGGTATTGGTGCATCTTTTTGACACCGTACACGGACGCGGGCGCCTCCTTCTCAACCATACCGTACCCGCGCTCCGCCCGAAAGTGACCTGGAGGCATAAGCAACGGGCTGCAATTTACTTGCATCGCTGACGTGCTGTAAAACGCACCAGACCCCGTACGCTGATGCATCACACGTAAGGATGAACTTTTTACCTGCGTCAAAAAAGGCTAAAACACTCTTGGAATATAGAAGATTGCGTGCCTTATTGAAGGCGCGTTCTTGGGCGTCCCCCCAAAACCAATCGCACCCCTTTCTGAGTAGCACGTGGAGAGGCTCCAGCAGCGTGCTCAAGCTATGCATAAAGTTCCCAAAGTAATTCAGTATCCCGAGAAAGGCGCGCAGTTCCGAGACATTCCGGGGCCTGGGTGCCAGGCGAATCACTTTGGTTTTGGATTCGGTTGGGCGGATTCCATCAGCGGCAATCCTTCTGCCCAAAAATTCAACCTCAGGCGCAAGAAACAGACACTTGGATTTCTTAACTCTTCGGTCTACCCGATCCAATCAACTTAGTACTTCCTCAAGATTGCGGAGATGAGAGTCGGTGCCCCTACCCGTGATGAGTATGTCATCTTGAAACACAACCGTCCCCGGGATGGACTTGAGCAGACTCTCCATGTTGCGCTTGAATATAGCAGCTGCCGACCTGATGCCGAATGGGCATCGATTGTACACAAAAAGGCCTCGATGTGTGTTGATGGTGGTGAGTAGCTTAGACTCTTCGGCCAGTTCTTGCGTCATATACGCAGATGTGAGGTCAAGTTTCGAAAAAAGTTTTCCTCCAGCCAACGTGGCAAATAGGTCCTCCACTCTGGGTAGCGGGTATTGGTCCTGTCGGGAAACTCTGTTTATGGTAGAATTGTAATCCCCACAGATTCACACGGATCCATCAGGCTTCAGGACGGGGATGATGGGGCTTGCCCAGTCGCTGAATTCCACGGGAGAAGTTATGCCTTCCTGCAGAAGCTGGTCCAGTTCGTTTTCAATCTTTTCCCTCATTACATAAGGCACAGCTCTAACCTTGTGATGGACCGGTCAGGCATTCTGTGTGATGTAGATTTTAACTTTAGCCCCTTTGAAGGTGCCCACACCAGGCTGAAAGAGATGTTCAAAATGGCTTAGAACTGTTGAGCAGGAGGTCCGTTCCTCTGATGACATGGCGTGAACATCATCCCATTTCCAATTAAGTTCTGCTAGCCAGCTTCTCCCCAACAGGGCTGGGAGTTCCCTGGGGACAATCCACAGGGAAAGTCAGTGCACCATCCCTTTGTGTGTGACTGAGAGCATGGCGCTGCCAAGGAATGGGTCGATTTCTTTAGTGTAGGTCCTTAGTTTGGTGTCGATCTTTGTGAGTTTTGGTCTGTTGCTTTTGTGCGGCCACAGCTGTTCAAATTGTTGAACGCTCATAAGGAATTGACTGGCCCCTGTGTCCAGTTCCATATTGACGGGTATCCTGTTGAGTAGAGCCCTCATCATAATTGGAGGCGTCTTGGTGTAAGAACAGTGGACATTGATCGTGTTAACCCGCTGTACCTCGGCGTCCCGTGCACTGTTCCAACTGTCTTCTGGTCTGCTTTCCGACCCTTCTGATTCGTATACCAGCCGAGCTGCTGTTTTTCTGCACATGCGAGCTAGATGCCCGTGTAGTTGAAGTTTCTGCAAACAGCATGCTGAAATTGACACATCCTGGTTGAGTGCCTTCCCCCACATCTCCAACACAGACCGTTTCCATTGTTTCCGAAGGATGAGCTGCGTCTGGCTGATCTCCATTGAGCTTCTCTCAATCTGTTCTTGATTGCTCGCATTGTGGGTTGATGAGGTGTGATCGGCCGTTCATGTGGCCCTTGATTTTGATGGCTTCTGGCGCCACTGTCTGCTGTTTAAGGCCTGCTCTCCTGCCTTTGTCTGTGTGTGGGGGTAGTGATTCGTTTCACAATGTGAACCCCTTGTTCCGATGCCTCGTTGGTTGTCGTACCCGAAGTATAGATCAGCCTCGTTTCTTCTTCACCTGCCAAGAACATCTGTGCGACCAGTGCTGCTGCCTCTAGAGTCAAGTTCTTTGTCTCTATAAGCTTTCGGAATATGCCTGCATGGCCTATTCCTTTAATAAAAAAGTCTCTCAGTACTTCTCTCCATAGCTCATCGGGGAACTCACATGAACTAGCCAGCTTCCGAAGTTCCGCCACGAAGTCGGGTATGCTTTGGCCCACACAGCGTCTGTAGTTGTAGTACCTGTGTCTGGCCATGTGTAGGCTGCTCGCTGGCTTCAGGTGGTCTCTCACCAGTGTGCTCAACTCCTCAAACGACTTGCTTGCTGGTTTCTTGGGTGCTAGCAGGTCTTTCATTAAAGCATATGTTTTCGAGCCACAGCTGGTCAAGAGATGGGCTCTTCTCTTGTCTGCCTTATCATCGCCCAGCCAGTCTTTGTTCACAAAGCTTTGCTGGAGCCTTTCTATAAAGTCATCCCAATTGTCTCCAGCATTGTATTTCTCATCTGAGCTGTTGGTAGCCATTCTGTGGATTCTGTGATCCCGTAACTCGTCGCTACTGTTAAGTCCTGACTCTAATGTACTGACTTACACGAGACACATGCTGAAGTCAAGGTCACTCAGGACCTGCACCTTTAATTCCAGCTCTCCAGTGCCGCACTTGCCTGAAACCTCCCTTTACATACCACAGTGGGACAGGTTTGGAGTGTCTCCTGCAAGTGCACCCCTGGTGGTAAGGTATGCTTATTGTTACAGGTCATATCCAGTTACAGTCATGTATAGCTTGGTAAGATACAGTTATATACAGTAATGTGAGATACATGACAGAATCACTTTTGGTTCCAAAACACCTCTGCATCCTTTAAAGGTCCTCGCAGGGTGATGTGTGTACAGTCTATTGCACCCTGCACCTTGGGGAAGTTTGCTATTCTCGAGAAACCCAGAGCCCTCTCACTCTGTGCCTCCCTGGTCATAGGGAAGTTTATAAAGTCCATCCGGTGTGCATAAAGGCCGTCAGTCACCTGTCGCATGCAGCAATGTTTGGCGTGCTGAGAGATACCGCAAATGTCGCCAGCTGAGGCCTGAAAGGAGCCCGATGCTTAGAAGGAAAGTGCCGCAGTAACCTTAACCTCAACGGGCAGTGCGGTCCCGATGGTGCTGGTCGGCTGCAGATCTCCGTTAATTAGCTGGCATATCTCACTGATGACCTCCTTTCGGAATCGCAGCCTCCTAACGCACGTGTTATCGGACAAGTCCAGGTATGATCGCTGACCCCTGTAAGTGCGTTGGGTGTAACGTCTCCTCCTCGTGAGCAGTCTGCCACCACTTTGATTGGGCACATAATCCTCTTCAATATACCTTCTCCCCTCTCTATTCTGCAGCATGTGCTTAGTCATCAATACTGGTTGAGAAATCACAGGCCACATCATTATAAATCACTATAAATGTCCTTAATTTGTCCTCAACAAATACATTAGATGATTAGATGATTGGTAAGAATCAAAAACGCCCCGAAAATCACTCACAAATTGTTTCTCCTGACAAGCCCTTCAAGCAGCCTTTTATTAAAGATTCGCCGAGTTACAAAATGGCGTCCATAGCGCTGAGTTAAGGTCAGTTGATTACAGCTTTTCTTCAGCATCTTTTTGGGCCAGCGATCATTTGGGTTAATTATGGGCGAAATGCCGAAAGTAGCGCTCGGCGATCATCTGGGCGATAATCAGGCGCTCGTTTCCATTATAATCAGTATTCTCGGCCTTGCATGAGGATGACATCATACATATTTTTTTTAAATAGGCGATGCAATGCAACTCATTCCTGTATGCTGAAAGTTGCGCTGGCGATAAATGGGCTATAATCGGGTGCTAGTTTCCATTTTTCATCAAAAATGGGCGATAGCCTGAATCTCAACACTTATATGGGTGCTAAATAGGCACTAAATGGGCGATGATGTGCCAAAAGTCCAGCCCTTATAAGTGAGCAATTAGAGGCCTTCAAAGAGGAAATAGTTTTGGAGGAGACTAGACACAGAGGAAAAGGAAGGGCATCCAAAGCTAGACAACGAAAGATATGGGCTCAATTTTCCCCAGTTATCTGCTCCGTTTTTTTGACACGCGTGCTTTTTTTGGCCTAACTTAAGATATCCATGTTCCCTCAAAGATTGTGCGCCAGCGTAACTCAGTTAGCAGATATTTTTTTAGGTTAGGTTTTTTTTGCATCATAGCAGCATAACCTGATGTGCCAGTTTTTCCACATTTATGCAAGTTTTTGGCCAACTTACATTTTTCCTCGGACGTTATCTGTGACTACTTCCAATAAACCTTCAGGGCACTTAAGAAAAACCAGCGCACTTTAAAAAATCAGGGCAGAAAGACACCATTGTTTTTATGCAAAGTTTTGGAGTCAAGAACACATTAAATATGCACCATGAAGCTTAATGTTTCCAAAATTAAAATGCAGAAAATGGAAGTCTAATGCAATTCTTTATTTTGGATTTTTTTCAAAGTGTCACGCCACCACCTAACATCTCCTCACTGGGCTCGAGGGTCGGAGTGTCAGCCGGCAGATTCGGTCCCTCGCCCGGACACAGGGGCTTGGGGCTCGGCTTCAAAAGAAGCCCGGGGGGATCGGGGGGGGGGGGGGGGATGTGGACGTGTGAAAGCCGAACTGAACGGATGAGAAAACTTGTACTGTGCAGCAGCATCAAAAGAACCCCGGGGGAGGGTGTTTGCCGAGCCCATGTGTCCGGGCGAGGGACCAATTCTGCTGGCCAAACCTCGAGCCCGGTGAGGAGATGTTCAGTCGGTGGTGGGATGGTACTTTGGAAAAAAAAAATGAAAGAAGTGCATTAGACTTCATTGCCTCAAATGTCCTCATTTGAATGCCTAGCTTCCCATTCTAAGCAACCCTTTTGCGCATGCACGGATCAGTGTGTGGTCCATACTAGGGCGTCCACCTTGGGGAGACAGAGAACAAAGTTGCTTGTCCTGCTGTTTTGAGCTTCATGCAAAGGTACAATTTAATCATGGGGATAATACTGACAATGGCATACCTCGTGCAAGCCTTCTGCATGATGGTGCTGTGGAGCAGACGATTGATTCGACGTCATCGCATGAGGAACCTCAGAGCCTGTAGGAAGACAACAAGGCTGTGTGACTCATGGACTCCATATTTGGAACTTGCAACACAAAAGTCAGCATTCTGGGAATAATCTAGAACTTGCCTTAAACAGTCAACTCCCATTTATTCTGAACTATAAAAGAAAGTCTCAAGGAGATTAAGTAAGGCAGGAGGCCTTACCCATGTCACGTATATCGAGACAGGCGTTCATACCTGCACTGAGTGACGCAGTCTGTGTGAGAAGGCTGCGTTTCCACAAAGAAGTTGCAACCGAGATCTGTGAGTTAGTAAAAGCAGACCTCAACCTAGGAGCATCAGGAGGACTGCTTTGTCAGTTAAAATAAAGGTTGCAGCTGCACTTTCATTCTGTGCCTGGATTGTTCCAGGCTACAACTGAGGATGTGTGCGCCATTTCTCAACATGCAACATATATCTGCATTTGGCAGGTGACTGCTGCACTATATGCCCGGAGGAATGACTACATAAAGTTCTCCATGACTGCCCAGGCAATATGTGAAAGGACTGTGGGCTTCTCCAGGATTGCTGGCTTCCCAATGGTATAGGGCTGCATTGATTCTACCCATATTGCCTTGCGAGCACCTTTTGAGGACTCCGAGATATACAGGAACAGAAAAGGCTTCCACTCCATTAATGAGCAGCTCATGTGTGACGACATACATTGTACCATGTCAGTTGATGCGAGATACCCTGGGAGCACCCATGATGCATTCATCCTACGCGAAAGCGCTATATCTGCCATGTTTCAGCAGCAACCAGAAGGGCAGAGCTGGCTACTAGGAGACAAAGGGTACGGCCTCACCACCTAGCTCATGACGGCCCTATGCATAACCCGGATGGAAGCTGACCGGGAATACAACATGCCGCACATTGCGACGCGCAGTATAATAGAGAGGACCATTGGCATCTCGAAACAATGTTTCTGATGCCTGAACAATTCTGAAGGCTACTTGCAATATTCCCATGAGATTGTCGGTCAGTTCACTGTTGTGTGCTGCATGCTGCATAACTTAGCCATCATGAGGCAGCAGTAGCTGGTAGTAGAAGACCCATCTGAGGTGAGAGTGGCTGATAATTAGGAGGAAGATGCAGATGATGAGGAGGAGGCCGAGGAAGCCATGCAACTAGCTGAACCCGGAGCATGACGGCGAAGGAGGTCGGGCCGTCATGTCCCTTTAATAATTGCTCGAGCCTTGTGCCAGTGGTTCATCCGTGAACGCTTTGCTGCCTGAAGGCTCAGCGGCAACTATTCCAAATGGACCATGTTTACTGTTTGGACCTGTTCCGTAATGTTGTGTTGTGTTAATTGAACAAATAATGGAAATGATTCTTCTTTACTTCAAAAAGTTGTGTTAATAATGGAACAAATAATGGAAATGATTCAATTATAATTTAAAATATATTTTAATCAAAAGTTTAACAAAAACTTGTTTGTACTTAACTTTAATAAAAATATTCTTGTATCAAATTTTAAAGTATTCAGTTAAGATCTCTTACAAACTTTAAGATCACTTACAAACTCTAAGATCACTTAAAAACTTTAAGATCACTTTAAAACTTTTAAACTTACAAATTGACATAACTTACAAAAAAGTTTTAATTTGAGAACAGTTACAAAAGTAACAATAATAATAACAACACCAACAACAACAACAGCAGCAGCAAAGAAAGGCTGCACCCATCTTTCCTTATTCTCAGATCGCCCGCTGCGCTTGGTCTTATTGACTCCACCCCTGCCCACAGGCGGTGGCGCAGCGTTTCCCGGGTTGGTGCCAAGCTCATTCTTTCGAACATCTCAGGTAATGTGCACTTCTTGATGGGGGGGAGGGGGGGGATGGGGGGACAGCCGGTAATGTGGAAGGCCCGGTTTGGGCCTCTTCAGAGGCTGATCTGGAGATTGGAGTGGGAGTGGCAGTTGATTCTGCCAATGGGCGCAGGGTATGGGTGTGTTCCCTTTTTGCAGCAGCTAACTGCAACATTCCCTCCCTCATGTGCCCTGACTGTTTCAACTACCTCCAACATTCCCTCCCTCATGTTCGCCAACAGTGTGTCAACTACCTGCAACATTCCTTCCCTCATGTTCACCGACAGTGTTTCAAATTCCTGCATAATTCCCTCCCTCATGTGCCCGGACAGTGTTCCCATTTCTCGTGAGAGTGTTGTTACTTCTCCCAACAGTCCCAATACCTCATCACCCACCCCATTGATGGTGTCCAGGAGTGATTGTGTAAAGTCAATACTTTCGGCATTCATTGCCATCAACTGAACCACATCTGTTACATCCTGAACCTCAGGAGAACGCTGTCAAGCTCTCCTTCCCCTCCTCACCCTGGGTGTGGCTCGCTGTATCTCACTGGGACCCACAGCCTCAGGCGGTAGGGGCCTAGGTGTGCCTTGCTGCATCCCAATGGAACCTGCAACCTTGGATGGTGCGGCCCTGGGTGTGCCTCGCTGCATCCCACTGGAACCCGCAGCCTTGGATGGTGAGAAACCATGGAATGTCCCAACACTCGTACCACTCGGAAAGGGCCTGGTACTCAATGGGCGGCACCTGCACCTACAATAGTGTGGGCTTCATCCATCACCTCTCCCTCACCCCCATGCTCTTGGTCTGGAAGATTGGATTGTAAGATGTTCTCTTCTTCAGGCTCCGAATCTGAATCTTCTTCTGCATCAGCTTCAGTCTCATCAGGGTTGGCCTCAAGTTCTGCAAAATATACCAGAACAGACAAATGGTTAGCCACAGAGGAGGAGGCAGGGTGGCATGAGTAGGCACACACAGTGCAGGCAGCAGGCTCATTTGAACGACTACGATGAATGATAGCACATTGCATCAACCGAAGCGTAGCTGACAGAGACATCCCCATGAAGCGAAGCATGGCTAGCCCGCACAGTACTTAACATTTAGCAAAGCCAGACTGGAATTTGCAGGACTTACCCTCTCCATTGAATGTGGGCCCAGCTTGTGCAGTACTGATTGCTTTTCTCCAGGCAGGACCCATCAAAGCAGTGACCCTCTCTTCCAAGGGTTTCAGTAGGTGCAGATTTGCCAGGCCTTCGAGTTCTTTCCCTTTTCTTGTGTGCTACCTTCCTCTGCAAAGATGACAATATAACTTTTTAGAGTGGGTTTCTTTCTGCTGGGTGGGACATATACAGATGGTCACATTTACAATTGCAATTCCAGTGAATAAATTAAAATATTACTTACATTAACTACTTGACCAAGGTCCTGCCACTTCTTTTTGCACTGGCTCCAGACCTCGGGGTGGTCACCACTGCACAGTAATCTTCTGCAAGTTGATTCCAGTGTTTCTTCATTTCTTTTGGTGAAACTTTTATGTGACCTCTGCTGGTGTCCAGCTTGTCCCATCCGGTCTCAATTACAGTAACTAGTGCCTCCACTTTATCCTGTAAGAAATTCTTGGTCCTTGAGCCACGTTGCATATTGTATTGCAGCTCCGATTTTTCCAATGCGAATTAAAGTTCTCACACACAACTGGCTCTTTAACAATGGCCGAATGCAGACCGGGAACTGTACTGGGTATGCACGCCCATAGCAGTCGCATCAAAAACGTCCTTTTTTTCGCACGAGCGCAGAAGGCAGGGGGGCATCATTTTTTTCGGCGATGACATTAGGCTCCACCCCCTGACACTAAAGGATAGGCTGCATGGCGCCAAAAAATAGAACGGGGAAACTTGCTAATTATTTTTTGAGCGTAGTCAGGGCCAAAAAACTGGCATTACTCTTTCAATACACAAAAAAACGGCATTGGGGAAAATTGAGCCCATAGAGCTTAAAATGAAACAGAAAAAGGAGGCTTATGATAAATGTTAGGTTCGTAATGCAGCAAAAAAACACGTTGAATACAATAACCACAGAGGAGAACTAAAAAAGTAAATGAGGGTCAAAGAGAATGAGAATAGATTAGTGAGTAACATAAAAGGAACTCAAAGTATTTTATAATCATATAAATAGTAATAGAGTAGTCAAAGGAAGGATGGGGATGATTAGGGAGCAAAAAAGAATCTTCTGGCAGAGGCAGAGGGCATGTCTGGGATACTAAATGAATACTTTGCATCTGTCTTCATGAAAGAAAAGGATGCTGCCTATGTCACTGTAAAGGTGGAGGTAGTAGATAAATTAGATAGGCTAATAACAGACAAAGAGGAGGTACTTAAAAGATTGGCAGCGCTCAAATTAGAAAGTCACTCGGTCCGGATGAAATGCATCCTAGATTGCTGATGGAAGTAAGGGTGGAGATAGCAGAGGCTATGACCACAATCTTCCAATCCTCCTTCGATATGGAGTGGTGCCAGAGGACTGGAGGGTTGCTAATATTACACCCCTGTTCAAAAAAGGGAGACTACAGGCCAGTCAGTCCAAACTCAGTGATGGACAAACTTTTAGAGAAAATAATCGATGAAAAAATTAATTGTCACTTGGAAAATTATGGGTTAACTAAATGAGAGCCAGCATGGATTTGTTAAAGGCAAATTGTCTTTGATTATAACTTGATTGAGTTCTTTGGTGAAGTAACGGAGAGGGTTAATGTTGTGTATATGGACTTTCAGAAGGTGGTTGATAAAGCACCACTTAATACACTTATTAGCAAAATTTATATCCATGGGATTAAAGGGGCAGTGGCTGTGTCGATTCGAAATTGGCTAAGAGCGGAAAGCAGAGAAGTATACAGTGGTGTCCCCAGGAGTCGATGTTAGAAATACTGCTCTTTTTGATATATCTGAATGACCTGGACTTGGGTGTATTGGGCATAATTTCAAATTTTGAGATGAATCGAAACTCAGAAATGTAATAGACAGTGAAGAGTAACAGACTTCAGGAAGAAATTGACATACTGGTGAAATAGGCAGACATGGGCAGATGAAATTTAACACAGAGAAGTGTGAAGTGATGCAGTTTGGTAGGAAAAATGAGGAGAGGCAATATGGAAAATAGCAAGTTGGTCGGCAAAGGATGCATTGGAACAGATGAGTCTGGAGGTGTCAAAGGCATAGTGAGGGTTTCAGCAAAAGATGAGCTGAAGTGAAGATGGGCAATGTTACGGAGATGGAAGTAGGTGATCTTTGTGATAAAGATGATATTGCGGGAGAGCAGGTCACTGATGTTGTGAACAGTCTGGTTCAGCCTGTGACCGCGATCAGAGATGGAGATGAAATCAATCAGATATGGAGATGGAATTTGTGGCGGAAGTCGAAAACGATGACTGGAGGAAATTGCAGCTCATTGAAGACTGGATGTCAGACAAGCAGTCTGATAACACAGAGGCACTGGAGGGGTCAAGTGAGATGGTGCAGAGCTAAATGTGGGTGTCGTCAGCATATATGTGGAAGGCGATCCCATACCTTCAAATTATGTCACTAAGGGAGAGCATGTAGATGAGGAATAGGAGAGGGCCAAGGGTGGATCCTTGGGAGATTCAGGAGCTGCAGGTGCCGGATGGGAGGAGAAGCCATTGCTCTGGCTATGATTGGATAGATAAGAATGGAAACAGGTGAGGTAGACCCAATAAGCTGGATGATGAAGGAGTGACTTTGGATGAGGATAGTTGTGTTCCTAACACAGATGAGACTGCGCACAAGGAGGTTAAAGTAACAGTGACCTCAGTCTTTATTAAGACACTCCAGAGTGAGTAACAGGCCTTAGGGGCCGGCTTATATACAGTGCTCCCAAGGGATGCTGGGATGCCCTGGGACTTCAGGGGATGCGCTCCCAGGTGGCGGAACATGAGAGTGCATACTTTACAGATACACAACATAACTCCCACCCAAAGTCAAAGTGAAAACTATTTACAAGGTGAGGGGGTCGGCAGCCTCTCTTTCCCTGGTGGACCGCCTCGGTACAAATGTCTGTTCTGGTGTGTTGGCTGTGCCCTCACTGGGCAGGCGTGTTGTTGGCCCTGCAGGGCTGCTGGGTGAGCCTGGCCTTGCTGGGCTGTTGGGCGTGATGGGTTCGATTTCCTGGTCCAGCGTGGTGTCGTTGATCCTTTGGCTGTGTGTTGTGGGCTCAAAAATGGTGGTGTCTGCTGTGGGTTGTTCAGGGCAGTCTGTGAACCGCAGCCTTGTTTGGTCCAGGTGCTTTCTGCAAATTTGTCCATTGTCTAGTTTGACTACAAACACCCTACTCCCTTCTTTAGCTATCACCGTACCCGCGATCCACTTGGGACCATGTCCATAGTTTAGCACAGACACAGGGTCATTCAGATCAATTTTCCATGACACAGTGGCCGACCATCATTTACATTTTGTTGCTGCCGCCTGCTCTCTACCTGATCATGCAGGTTGGGGTGAACCAGCGAGAGTCTGGTTTTAAGTATCCTTTTCATGAGTAGCTCAGCCGGGGGCACCCCTGTGAGCGAGTGGGATCTCGTGCGGTAGCTGAGCAGTACTCGGGACAGGCGGGTTTGGAGTGAGCCTTCTGTGACTCATTTGAGGCTTTGTTTGATGGTTTGTACTGCCCACTCTGCCTGCCCATTGGAGGCTGGTTTAAACGGGGCTGAGGTGACATGTTTGATCCCATTGCGGGTCATGAATTCTTTAAATTCGGCACTGGTGAAACATGGCCCGTTGTCACTGACCAGTATGTCAGGCAGGCCAGGGGTGGCAAACATGGCCCTCAGGCTTTTAATGGTGGCAGTGGCGATGCTTCCTGACATACTTTCACATTCAATCCATTTTGAAAAAGCATCCACCACCACCAGGAACATTTTACCGAGAAACGGGCTCGCATAGTCGACGTGGATCCTCGACCATGGTCTGGAGGGCCAGGACCACAAACTTAGTGGTGCCTCTCTGGGCGCATTGCTCAACTGAGCACACACACGGCATTGCCGTACAGAGGACTCTAAGTCAGAGTTGATACCGAGCCACCACACATGGGATCTGGCTATCGCTTTCATCATTACTATACCCGGGTGTGTGCTGTGGAGATCCGAGATGAACGTCTCCCTGCCCTTTTTCGGTAGCACTACGCAGTTTCCCTACAACAGGCAGTCTGCCTGAATGGACAGCTCATCCTTTCACCGCTGGAACGGCTTGATTAGCTCTTGCACTTCATCGCGGATGCTGGCCCAGCTCCCATGCAGTACACAGTTGTTTTACTAGTGACAGCAGAGGACCTTGGCTGGTCCAAGTCCTAATCTGGCGGGCCGTGACAGGTGATTTATCATTTTCAAATGCTTCCATGACCAACAACAAGTTTGCAGGCTGCGCCATTTCCACCCCCGTGGTGGGCAATGGTAGCTGACTGAGAGCATCCGCACAGTTCTCGGTGCCTGGCCTGTGGCGGATGGTATCGTTATACGCTGATAGCGCGAGTGCCCACCTTTGTATGTGGGCTGAGGCATTAGTATTTATCCCCTTGTTTTCAGCGAACAGGAATATGAAGGGCTTGTGATCGGTTTCCAGCTCAAATTTGAGGCCAAACAGGTACTGATGCATTTTCTTTACCCCGAACACACATGTTAATGCCTCTTTCTTAATCATGCTGTAGGCCCTCTCAGCCTTCGATAAGCTCCTGGAAGCATAGGCGACAGGTTGCAACTTCCCCGCAATGTTAGCTTGTTGTAATACACACCCAAATCCGTTCGATGATGCATCACATGCTAGCACAAGTCTTTTACGCGGTTTATACAATACAAGCAGCTTGTTGGAGCATAAAATGTTTCTGGCTCTCTCAAAAGCAATTACTTGTTTTTTTTTCCATACCTAGTTCTCACCTTTATGCAATAACACATGTAGGGCACTAAGAGAGTGCTTAACCCCGGTAGGAAGTTACCAAAATAGTTGAGGAGTCCCAGGAACGACCGCAGCTCCGTGACGTTCTGTGGCCTGGGCGCGTTCCTGATAGCTACTGTCTTGGCGTCTGTGGGCTGAATGCCATCTGCCACGATCTTTCTCCTCAAAAACTCCACTTCTGTTGTCATGAAGACACATTTCGACCTCTTCAGTCTCACCCCTATGCGATCCAATCACTGGAGGACCTCCTCCAGGTTTTGTAGATGCTCGACGGTGTCCCGACCCGTGACCAAAATGACGTCCTGAAAAACCACCGTGCATGGTACCGACTTGAGTAGGCTCTCCATGTTTCTCTGGAAGATCGCTGCAGCCGACCGAATTCCAAACGGGCATCTGTTGTCGATGAACAGTCCCTTGTGCGTGTTGATGCAGGTGAGGCCCTTCGAAGACTCCTCCAGCTCCTGCGTCATGTAGGCTGAAGTCAGGTCAAGCTTAGTGAACATCTTGCCTCCTGCCAGCGTCGCAAATAGATCGTCTGCCTTAGGTAGCGGGTATTGGTGCTGTAGCGAGAAACGATTAATAGTTACTTTATAATCGCCGCAAATCCTGACAGTGCCATCACTTTTGAGTACTGGAACAATCGGGCTGGCCCACTTGCTGAATTTCACTGTGGAGATGATGCCCTCGCGTTGCAGCCTGTCCAGCTCGATTTTCACTCTCTCCCTCATCATGTGAGGTATCGCTTGCGCCTTGTGGTGAATGGGTCGTGCCTCTGGGACCAAGTGGATCCGCACCTTTGCCCCGGAAAAGTTTCCAATGCCTGGCTCAAAAAGGGAAGGAAATTTGTTAAGAACCTGGGTACATAAGTCCTCATCGACATGTGATAGCGATCGGATGTCATCCCAGTTCCAGCAGATTTTGCCCAGTCAGCTCCTTCAAAGCAGTGTGGGGCCATTGCCCGGGACAATTCAGAGTAGCAGTTCGTGCACCATGCCCTCGTAGGTGATCTTGACCATGGCGCTGCCCAGGACAGTGATAAGCTCTTTGGTGTACATTCTCAGTTTCATGTGGATGGGGCTCAGGGCTGGTCTGAATGCCTTGTTGCACCACGGTCTCTCAAACATCTTTTTACTTATGATGGATTGGCTAGCACCAGAGTCTAGTTCCATGGCTATGGGTAAGCCATTCAATTTTACGTTTAGCATTATAGGTGGACATTTCATCGAAAATGTGTGCACCCCATGTACTTCAGCATCTGCCTCCTCTCTCTGAGGCTCGAAATTGCTTTGATCTACCATGGACCGATCTTCCTCTGCCATGTGATGGTTAGCGGGTTTTGCAGACCTTGCAGCTCATCTGCAAGCTTGTTGAATGTGCCCCATTGTTCTACAGCTCTTGCAAACATAGCATGAATAGGCTGAATGGAAGCCTCCACAACGCCAACAAGGTGTGAATTGCCTTGCATTCATCCTTTGTTGCGGACTCTGAGTCACCTGGATCACCTGAGGCCTGCTGGCAGTTGCAGACTCGTGGTTTCTGCCCTGTACATTTCTGCTCGCAAACACAGTTCCAGTTGATTTATGAACATTGCTAGCACTTGTGTGCTTAGAGATTTGTTTGGTGGACATAAACGCCTGTGCTATCGCAATGGCCTTACTGAGGGTCGGTGTCTCTATCGTCAAAAGTTTTCATAGGATGTTCTCATGGCCAATGCCCAGTACAAAAAAGTCTCTGAGCATTTGCTCCAGATAGCCATCAAACTCACATTGTCCTGCAAGTCGCCTTAGCTTGGCGATGTAGCTCGCCACTTCCTGACCTTCAGATCACTGGCACGTGTAGAACAGATACCTCGCCATCAGCACGCTCTCCCTCGGGTTAAGATGCCCCTGAACCAGTGTACACAGCTCCTCATATGACTTATCTGTGGGTTTCATCAGAGCCAGAAGATTCTTCATGAGGCTGTAGGTCAGTGCCCCGCAGACCGTGAGGAGGACCGCTCTCCTTTTTGCAGCACTTCCTTCTCCGTCCAGCTCGTTGGCTACAAAGTACTCATCTAACCGTTCGACATCGGCTTCCCAGTCCTTACCCTCCGACAACTTCTCCAGGATGCCCACAGTTTGCTCCATCTTTACGTTGGATTCGTATACTCGTCGCCAGTTATTGTGTTCCTAACACAGATGAGACTGCACACAGTGAGGTTAAAGTAACAGTGACCTCAGTCTTTATTAAGACACTCCAGAGTGAGTAACAGCCCTTCGGGGCCGGCTTATATACAGTGCTCCCGAGGGATGCTGGGATCCCTTGGGACTTCAGGGGATGCGCTCCCTGGTGGCGGAATATGTTAGTGCATGCTTTACAGATACACAACAAGAATAATGTAGTATCAAAGTCTATGGAGAGATAAAAGAGGATCAGGAGGGATAATGCACCATGGTCACAGTCACAGAGCATACCATTTATGATGTTAGTTACTGCCATATTGGTAGAAACAATGAGGTGTCTGCCTTGTTGTTAAGACCTTTGCTCACTTTATTTTTAGGTTTTGAGCAGTAAGGTATACTTCGGATCATAGGGGATGCAAGATCTGCTTCCCGAGGTGAATTGTGACATTGAATCCAAGAACATATCTGCAAACCTGAAATTTGTAACAAGGTTGAATGGATTTCCAGATAGAGTAATAGGGGCAAAACATCTTCAAGTAATTTCAGATATAGCTGGATGCTCTGATGGGGGCAAGTGTTTTTTTCTGAATTGATGAGCTGCGGTGGGCTGAAAGGCCTATTCTTCTATCTTGTGAGCCATATGGAACAAGATGGTCCCAAACTCAATGCTTCTTCTGTGTTGAATTTGTTTATTTCAGGCAGTGTGGCAGTCGAAACATTAGATTTTGCCTCATTGTCTCTGAGCTAAGGAGGAGGGGGAAAGATTAGCCAAGGTCTGTGCTCCTGATCATTGTCCAGTGTTTTCTACTAGAAAGTCTACGTATTGACATCGAAATTGGACTGGATCAGACTCAGTTGTGATGTTCCGGACGGTCTGCACCTGTGCAGGACCGGAACCAATGTCCAAGGGGGAGTGTTTGCTAGTGCTGTTGGGGAGGATTTAAACTAATATGGCAGGGGGATGGGAACCAATGCAGGGAGACAGAGGGAAACAAAAAGGAGGCAAAAGCAAAAGACAGAAAGGAGATGAGGAAAAGTGGAGGGCAGAGAAACCCAAGGCAAAGAACAAAAAGGGCCACTGTACAGCAAAATTCTAAAAGGACAAAGGGTGTTAAAAAAACAAGCCTGAAGGCGTTGTGTCTTAATGCAAGGAGTATCCGCAATAAGGTGGATGAATTAATTGTGCAAATAGATGTTAACAAATATGATGTGATTGGGATTACGGAGACGTGGCTCCAGGATGATCAGGGCTGGGAACTCAACATTCAGGGGTATTCAACATTCAGGAAGGATAGAATAAAAGGAAAAGGAGGTGGGGTAGCATTGCTGGTTAAAGAGGAGATTAATGCAATAGTTAGGAAAGACATTAGCTTGGATGATGTGGAATCTATATGGGTAGAGCTGCAGAACACCAAAGGGCAAAAAACGTTAGTAGGAGTTGTGTACAGACCTCCAAACAGTAATAGGGATGTTGGGGAGGGCATCAAACAGGAAATTAGGGGTGCATGCAATAAAGGTGTAGCAGTTATAATGGGTGACTTTAATATGCACATAGATTGGGCTAGCCAAACTGGGAGCAATACGGTGGAGGAGGATTTCCTGGAGTGCATAAGGGATGGTTTTCTAGACCAATATGTTGAAGAACCAACTAGGGGGGAGGCCATCTTAGACTGGGTGTTGTGTAATGAGAGAGGATTAATTAGCAATCTCATTGTGCGAGGCCCCTTGGGGAAGAGTGACCATATGGTTGAATTCTGCATTGGGATGGAGAATGAAACAGTTAATTCAGAGACCATGGTCCAGAACTTAAAGAAGGGTAACTTTGAAGGTATGAGGCGTGAATTGGCTAGGATAGATTGGCGAATGATACTTAGGGGGTTGACTGTGGATGGGCAATGGCAGACATTTAGAGACCGCATGGATGAAATACAACCTGTCTGGCGTAAAAATAAAAAAGGGAAGGTGGCTCAACCGTGGCTATCTAGGGAAATCAGGGATAGTATTAAAGCCAAGGAAGTGGCATACAAATTGGCCAGAAATAGCAGCGAACCTGGGGACTGGGAGAAATTTAGAACTCAGCAGAGGAGGACAAAGGGTTTGATTAGGGCAGGGAAAATGGAGTACGAGAAGAAGCTTGCAGGGAACATTAAGGCGGATTGCAAAAGTTTCTATAGGTCTGTAAAGAGAAAAAGGTTGGTGAAGACAAACGTAGGTCCCCTGCAGTCAGAATCAGGGGAAGTCATAACGGGGAACAAAGAAATGGCAGACCAATTGAACAAGTACTTTGGTTCGGTATTCACTAAGGAGGATACAAACAACCTTCCGGATATAAAAGGGGTCAGAGGGTCTAGTAAGGAGGGGGAACTGAGGGAAATCTTTATTAGTCGGGAAATTGTGTTGGGGAAATTGATGGGATTGAAGGCCGATAAATCCCCAGGGCCTGATGGACTGCATCCCAGAGTACTTAAGGAGGTGGCCTTGGAAATAGCGGATGCATTGACAGTCATTTTCCAACATTCCATTGACTCTGGATCAGTTCCTATGGAGTGGAGGGTAGCCAATGTAACCCCACTTTTTAAAAAAGGAGGGAGAGAGAAAACAGGGAATTATAGACCGGTCAGCCTGACCTCAGTAGTGGGTAAAATGATGGAATCAATTATTAAGGATGTCATAGCAGTGCATCTGGAAAATGGTGACATGATAGGTCCAAGTCAGCATGGATTTGTGAAAGGGAAATCATGCTTGACAAATCTTCTGGAATTTTTTGAGGATGTTTCCAGTAAAGTGGACAAAGGAGAACCGGTTGATGTGGTATATTTGGACTTTCAGAAGGCTTTCGTCAAGGTCCCACACAAGAGATTAATGTGCAAAGTTAAAGCACATGGGATTGGGGGTAGTGTGCTGACGTGGATTGAGAACTGGTTGTCAGACAGGAAGCAAAGAGTAGGAGTAAACGGGTACTTTTCAGAATGGCAGGCAGTGACTAGTGGGGTGCCGCAAGGTTCTGTGCTGGGGCCCCAGCTGTTTACATTGTACATTAATGATTTAGACGAGGGGATTAAATGCAGTATCTCCAAATTTGCGGATGACACTAAGTTGGGTGGCAGTGTGAGCTGCGAGGAGGATGCTATTAGGCTGCAGAGTGACTTGGATAGGTTAGGTGAGTGGGCAAATGCATGGCAGATGAAGTATAATGTGGATAAATGTGAGGTTATCCACTTTGGTGGTAAAAACAGAGAGACAGACTATTATCTGAATGGTGACAGATTAGGAAAAGGGAAGGTGCAACGAGACCTGGGTGTCATGGTACATCAGTCACTGAAGGTTAGCATGCAGGTACAGCAGGCGGTTAAGAAAGCAAATGGCATGTTGGCCTTCATAGCGAGGGGATTTGAATACAGGGGCAGGGAGGTGTTGCTACAGTTGTACAGGGCCTTGGTGAGGCCACACCTGGAGTATTGTGTACAGTTTTGGTCTCCTAACTTGAGGAAGGACATTCTTGCTATTGAGGGAGTGCAGCGAAGATTCACCAGACTGATTCCCGGGATGGCGGGACTGACCTATCAAGAAAGACTGGATCAACTGGGCTTGTATTCACTGGAGTTCAGAAGAATGAGAGGGGACCTCATGGAAACGTTTAAAATTCTGACGGGTTTAGACAGGTTAGATGCAGGAAGAATGTTCCCAATGTTGGGGAAGTTCAGAACCAGGGGTGACAGTCTGAGGATAAGGGGTAAGCCATTTAGGACCGAGATGAGGAGAAACTTCTTCACCCAGAGAGTGGTGAACCTGTGGAATTCTCTACCACAGAAAGTAGTTGAGGCCAATTCACTAAATATATTCAAAAGGGAGTTAGATGAAGTCCTTACTACTCGGGGGATCAAGGGTTATGGCGAGAAAGCAGGAAGTGGGTACTGAAGTTTCATGTTCAGCCATGAACTCATTGAATGGCGGTGCAGGCTAGAAGGGCTGAATGGCCTGTTCCTGCACCTATTTTCTATGTTTCTATGTTCCCCACCACAGATGAATAGACTGCTGACACTATGGGGATGAATTTCCATAGCGGTTCTTCTGATCGTTGTTTAGAACTTGGGACATTTTCCTACATTGAAGTTACGACATAAAGATATGTTTTGTTATGTTGTTTTCCAGTATTTCCATGCTCTTCCACTGAGGTTACTGTGGATGAGGGAGAGAACCCAACAGAAATGTAACCCCTAACTGTTTAGGCTCACACATGAAGACTGGCCATTAAGGCAAGGCACTGGAGGAAGGTTGACAAAACCATACTCAACAAGCATCTGCATTTACAGGAGAGATGGAAGAGGAAATTGAAAGGGGAAAATAAGTCCAAGTCATAGTTATCCACATCATTTTGTTTCACTGGCTTCTGTGATATTAGTCAGATAATAGAATAACCTGAAAGTGACACCGGTTCATGCTTTTGAAAACTTTTAATAACAAAATGTAATCATATTCACAATAGACTGAAAATCTCCTGAATGAACCTATTCATCTGCAATTTCATATATAATTCTGCACAGAAAATTGTTAGCTTAAATGTGGGTTGATTAAATTCCTAATTACTTTGAATTGTCTGAGTGTGCCTATAACCACACACAATTTTTTTTAAAGTATGACTTCAGTCACCCTTAAATGTCATATCTCCAGTTTAACTCCACTCTTGATCAAATATGTATCCCAGCTAGATAGTTCTAACATTCTCACTAAAAGATTCCATTTGGGCAGGGCTAATTTGTGATTTTCTTCATCCGAATTAAAATGAATTGTTATCTGCCTTCAATAATTACCATTAGTTATTCTCCTGATAATAGTAGTTCAGGAAGTGTTTCCACCTCCAGCACATTAGGCACACTGCCCTCATGAGTCACCTGACCCCCATCGACAAAAGTCTGGTCATCAAAAATGAAGTGACAGCTGAAGGAATGGCTTTTTTCCCCCTTTGGTGAAACACTACATCTATGTATTGTTCTAATAGCTTGATCTTTTAGTGCCTTCACACATTTCCATTCCCTGATGGAATTAATATTGATACATTTGATGATGGGCTTTCTTTGTAAGAGATAGTGAAGCGTAAAGTTGTGAAAGCAAACTGGACGCCAGCTTGATGGTTTCATTGCAATCAGATTAATATTTCATGCCATACATAAAAAATATTTCTGATATACCTTCAGCTACATATCAAGTCAATAAATGATAAGCCGAGAAAATATGTTATGTGATATTATTATTATACAAATGTTTCATAATTTTGTATCAAATTCCTTTGCACTATTTTAACAGATCCCACTGATTTTAAACATCACAAATTTGTTTCTTGCCTGCAACCACCTTTTAATTATATTTTGTGAAAAGGAGGAAAAATGACCACAGATCTCTCCCTCATCCTCAATTCAACTTGATTTTTATTAAAACGGGCCACAACTTTCTGGAAAAATAACAAATGTTGACGACATACGCCATTATTAATGTGCAAATCGGCCAGCAAATTCAGGGGATTAAGAGATGTGAATCTCCAGGATTCGCAGGTCGATTTGCACAACCAGCATTTATCCCTTAGCCTCCAGCTTATTTTTAAGAACTTACTGGATTTGTGCATTAAATGACCACTAAACTTGCCACAGAAAGTTAAGTCCAATAATTAAAAGTTTAAGTACGTTTTTAATGTTTCAATAATTGTTAATGACAGTCAATAAACCTCTCTGGCCCAGAATGTGGACAATTTAAACTGTGGAGTCTCGTTTCTTCAGCAAATGAATTGTTGCTGGAGATTTTAAAAATGTTAAATTTTAAATATCTAATTTTTTTCTTACTTTTCCTTTCTGTTTTTCTCTCGCTCTTAATCCAATCTTTCTTTCCTTCTCTTTATTTCTCTTTTTGTACCTGATTTGACTCTAATTCACCCACCATAATTCACCCTCCTTTTCAGTTTGTTTATTTCTCAATCCTTAAATCCTATTGGTTAAGGAGATACACCATTAGTCCCGCCATTCACCAAGGTCCCAGATGCCCTGTTCCCCTTGCCACGCTGTTATCCACTCGAAATTCCAGCTAGTTAGGGGACAAAAACTTGTAGGCTGAAGGGTGCAGGGAAAGTCTAACTAATGCCATTCTCCATGAGATGTCCTGCATGTTCCAGCCCAAAATATACCTTAAAGAATTTGATAGGATCCTAGAGGGCAATTTCAGATTCCTATGGATCTTTTATGTTAAGGTAAATCAGCCATTAAAAATAGCATCACTATTTTAGTTACTGCAGCAACTCACCAAGGCTTCTTCGGCAGTACCAGCCAAACCCTTGACCACTACCACCTAGAAGGACAAGGGCAGCAGGCGCATGAGAGCACCATCACCTGCAAGTTCCCCTCCAAGTTACACACTATCCTGACTTGGAAATATATTGCCATTCCTTCATTGTCAACACTGTGGGAGTTCCTTCACCACAAGGACTGCAGCGGTTCAAGATGGCAGCTCACCACCACCTTCTCAAGAGCAATTAGGGATGGCAATAAATGCTGGCCTTTCCAGCGACACCCACATCCCGGAATGAATAGGCACTGACATGTAATTGGATCAGTTGCTCTGTTCCATATGTAGTCATGGATCTGTAATAGCCTTAGCCAAGACTGGGGAAAAAATTGTTTCCTTCCACCAGCTTTTGTTCTGCAAACATAGGAAATTGTGAAACAATAATGGACATCACCATGTCAAGGAGAATTGCAGAGCTATCATTCCTGCTCCATGAGTATTTTGTAGTATAATTAGCTTTGGTTTGGGACAAAATTCTATCATTTTGACCACGTAGGTCAGTTAGGTTCTAGCTTAGAATTTCAGAAATAGCTGAGTCCTGTGGCTGCTGGTGGATAGTGTCTAATCATGATGCTTCAGGAAAATGGGGCAGGCTTGGTGGACCAGATGGCTTTTTCCTTCCCATCATATTCCTAAGTTTACATGTTTGTAATGTCTATAGCATCTGTCAGAAGCCCATCGTGCCAAGATAATCCTTTCCAGTCGGACCTAATCTTGACAATCCTTTAGTCTATTAGCCCAGAGTAGTCTGTGTATCACAGATCAGGACTTTCCCTTTATAACTCTCAACTTCAGAATATTCTTCATATGGCAGGAAAGTACTTGGTTAGGCAGATGTTCCAGAATCCACACATATATCCACTGCAGCCATTAAGCAACTGGTTTTTTTTTACAAATTTACAATAAGATCCAAATTATACTGAATTAACATGAACCATAGAAAAGGATTACACCAGCATATTGGAATGTCACATTTTCATCTATGGGGCCAGACTTGGAAGGGTGTGTGACACAGATGGATAATTGTTCACATGAGATTTCCGAAAAAAGTATAAAATTCCAATTCACAACATCAGATTAAGCCAGAGGATAATGCTATCCTCAGTTTCGCGTGTAGATTCTCATATGGACAAGGAAGATAACCCTGGGGCAGATAATTAATTGAAAGGACTTTATTGAAAAATCTCAACTGTCATCTTCCTGCCCCTCCAGCACTGGTTTGTTCTGGTCTGTTGCCAAAGCTATCTCTCAATTTATTTTCTAAGCCTCTTCTATTCTAATGGTTCAGCTTCTTGATCTCCTAAAGAAAAACCTGGGCCGGAATTTTCATTACCTGGGCGGGTTGGGTACAAGCGGTCCTCGTGGCAGGTTGGTACCCTGATCTTCTTTGCATCCCTCTCCTCAGAGCGACTTTCCCTTTCTGGCGACTATTAAGGCAGACATGCATGTTTCCCGGACCTATTAAATGATGTGGGACTGATGACATCATCAATGACTCATTTTCAGCTGGGTTATTTAAAGGAGCCTTAGCCACACTGCATTTAATCTTCATCTAGAAGTGTGCAGGCAGTCCAATTCAGCATCTGCTTAATGCTCAGCCTTGCACACATGGCTTAACAGAGGCAGAGGGCTTCACCCAGGTTCTCCGATGACTCCCTACATATTCTTGTGGAAGGAGTCAGATCACGCAGGGAGGTCTTCTTCCCTGTTGATGGGCAGAAGAGACCACCTCAGGAGACTAAAAGAGCCAGGTTGGAAATAGCAGAGGAGGTCAACAGCAGGAATATGGTCAGGAGGACCTAGGTGCAGTGCTGGAAGCGCTTCAATGATCTCATGAGATCAGGAAAGGTGAGTGCAAAGCCACACTCAACCTCATCCTGCTCTGCCTCTCATCACATCCCCATCACTCTGCCTCCCAAGGTTGCTCCTGCACATAATTCCTCACACCAACATACCTTGCACATCCACCCATCCCTCTCTCTCTTTCTACATTATAACATTTCTATCTGACTAACCACCCCTCATACTCACCCTCATCCTAATGCAATCATACCAACTGACAATACACATTGAAGCCACTTTGCATTGGCACTTTGGCATTGGCACCCCACTCCCTCATAGTCACCTTCTAAAGATGTAACCCATACATTCCTTACACTCATGCAATTATTCTCTCACAAACATCTCTTCTTTCCCTCCTTGCGGGAGAAGAGAGCCCACAATAAGAGGCAGAGGGAGAGAACCGGAGGTGGCCCTCCATCATTAGTCATGTTGAATCCAGCAGAGGAGGGTGCCCTAGTGGTCTCAGGAGTTGCAGAGCTGCTGGTGGTGGAAGACAGAGAAAGGGGGCCAGCTCAGCGACCTGGTGACAGAATTACATCTCATGCAGCCACATGGCATAGAGCAGTCACTCATATGTCAGCAGCCAGTGAATGTTCATCATGTGCATAATAGTATCATTACCCAATCTTGATTTATTAATCATCCCTTTACTCTCCCATGGGTCCATCAAGAGCCCTCCCAACTCTTCAGTTGGAAGAGGAAGATGACTCCTCAGAGGAGCCTCCAGGCTCTGAGGATGCACCATCACCAGATATAAGCGCACCCAGCACCAGCGCAGATACGCTCACCTCGTGGGTCCTAAGTGAGATAGAGTAGTGTTGTCATCTGGTGTCTCACAAGTCACAAGTGAGGAAGAGCAGATGGTGGAGACAGGGACAGCAGTGGAGGCATCTCGCCAAAGGGCGCATGACGCTCCCAACTCTGCTCAGCTACTGCAGCTGCTGAGCCTCAGGGGCCATCCAGAAAGAGGATGATCCTGGAGGTGCAGGAAGAAGTGCAGGAAGAACTGCAGGAGAGTCTGATAGTGTTTGTGACCATGATGTCTACAAATGTGCAGAGAACGGAGGAGTCCATCTCCAACATAAGCAGCACCATGTCGCAGGTAATGGCGATTGTAGACTCTTCCGTGGAAAGGATGGCCACCTGCATGGAGCAGCTAATGCGCCACTCACATGAGCACATGCTATTTATGGAGAACAGAGGGCAGAGGCTCATTGACCTCCTCTCTAGGAGAGATGTTAACGTTGACTTGGGTCCTCATGGCCCCATTGCTCTCCAGCTCCTTGCTAACAGGGAAGTACGGGTGACCCATGAGAGGGATGATGCTGAGAAGAGACATGGAAGTGAGGCTTTTCTCAAAGTGCTCATACTTCTTCCCCATTGCACGCCCCTCAGTCAGAGCCCCAGGTGCCTCCTCGGGCTGAGTCTGTCCTTGCACAGTTGTAGGAAGAGAAAAATTTGTCGGGGCCATCAGAGGTTCCAAACCCAGAAGTGTGTATGCAGTCGCAGCAGGATAGTGAGCAGCCTGCCTCTACCTCTGCTGAAGCCACAGGGATTACACCTTGAAGAGGCACACGTAAACGATAAAAGATGCAGAAGTAGATGTACATGGGTGTTTAAATAAGTGTTTCTGTTAAGGTTCCGTTACTCTTATGCCACATATTAAAACATTTATTTTCACCACTTTCCTCTCATGCTCAATTCTGTCTGTTACTTTAGGCTAAGTGAGTTGGAGTGAATGGTGATACATAATGGGTTAGAAATTACATTGTACCCCATTTGGGGTGATACTCTTTTTAGAAGTGAGAAAAGTATCGGCAGGCGATAATCCTTTTTTCATCCCGAGAACTCTAGCTTTAGCGCTCCAGAAGGGAAGTAGAGCGCTAAATCAAGCGCTACCACTTCTTTTAGAGCGCTAAAGTGTGTGAGAGGGGTAGTAGCGGTAGAGCAACCTGCGCAACTTCCATTACAACCCCAAGCACTCTAAGAGAGGGCAGAGCTGAGGAATCGCGCAGCAATGCGCCGTCATAAACAATTAGCAGGCACCACACTGGTGAGAAGAATAAAACTTGCCATACCAGACCACCACTGACTTTGAATATCGTTCCGCGAGCAGCCAGCCAAGGCGACAATGCCTCCTGTTCCCGCTGTTGTTGAAGCCCGGCGATGCAGCAGGGGGTGGGAGCAAATATCACATCAGGGGTGGCAGCAGGGTGCTGCGCATTGAATGATGTCACAGTCTACAGGGTGCAAGAGAGCGAGGCAATACATGTTAGCATCAGCACAAAACTGCCAGGGAAGTTTTCAGGCGTCGGGAGACGCTAAGTAGCCGAATTTCTCCCTAATGTTATCTCCAACAATAAGGGTCAGTGTGAAAGGAATGGGTTGGTCACTGTAGAGATGCTGCTGAGGGGTGGTGGGGGTGTGCGGGGGGCAGGGGCTGGGTGTGTGAGGGGGCGGTGGCAGGGGAACCTGCCAAAGTATATGCCAGCCATATGGGTGCAATGCAGGAAGTTAAGTAAATCTGGCCATGATAAGGCCATCGCTGGCCTCCCGGGCAGCAATGTAATCGGGTGCTGGTGACATATGGTTCCTCCTGCTCCTCCTCCTCATCTTCCAGCTGATGCTCCTCCTCCTTTGAAGATGCTGTCATGTATTCAATTATCATTGTAACCCATGTATAAGCTGACCTAAGTTGTACACCTTGAGAACATTGACCACAAGGGGGTGAACTTGTGGGAGACACTCCTAACCTGGACTTTCAGGTATAAAAGGGGAAGCTCCACCAACTTCATCACTTGAGGTCTTGGTAATAAAGGTAACTGGTCACAGAGTGACCTTCTCTCAAGTATGGGCCTTGTGTGCATTTATACTGTATAGTAAGGACATATCATTGGCGATGAGAAACTGGGATTTAAACCACGCGAGCATGGCCACTAGCAGCACAGAAGAGAGGTACTGTGTTGGTGATGATTGGGACGACTTTAATGAGAGACTACAGCAAAGTTTTGTCACTGAGGAATGGTTGGGACAGGATTCAGCCGTCAAACACAGGGCTCATCTCCTGACGGTTTGTGGATCCAGAACGTACGCCCTGATGAAGGACCTTCTAGCGCCAGAGAAGCCGGCAGACAAGACGTTTGAAGAACTCAGTAAATTGATCTGGGAACACCTTAAACCGGCGAGCAGCATGCACATGGTGAGACACCGGTTTTACACGCACCGGCGGCGAGAAGGGCAAAGCGTTCCAGACTTCGTGGCACATCTCCGGCGACTGGCGAGCCTATGTAAGTTCCCAGATGCATGCAGAGCGGAGATGCTGTGAGAATGTTTTATTGAGGGCATCGGGCATGCTGGGGTTTTCAGGAAACTGATTGAGACCAAAGACTTGACCTTGGAAGCACCAGCTCTGATAGCCCAGACATTTATCTCAGGGGAGGAAGAGACCAGAATGATGTATGACAAAAATCTTGGCTCAAATGCGGCAAACGACCAGGGAGTCAACATTGTTAATGCGGCACACAGTTCTCTAGGCAGACAAGGGCAATCGGACATACCCCAGCATGTAGTCGAACCTAAAGGGGGAATTCAACAGAGACAATGGTTAGCTGAACGGCGATTCATGCCATCGCAATGGACAATGCGGCCAGTCATGATGAAGGCAATTGCCAGGTCACACGTTTGGTGGCCAGGGATTGAAGAAGACCTGGAACTTTGTGTTTGCAGGTGCAACACGTGTGCTTAGCTGGGCAACGCTTCCCCCTTAGCCCCTGGTCCTGGCCCACCAAGCCATGTTCACGCATCTATGTGGACTACGCAGGTCCTTTCATGGGAAAAATGTTTTTGGCTGTAGTAGACGCCTACTTCAAATGGATTGAGTGTGCCATTTTAAATTCAAGCACATCCTCTGGCACGGTAGAAAGTCTAGGGGCAATGTTCGCCGCCCACGGTCTACCGGATGTCTTGATCGGCGACAATGGCCTGTGCTTCACAAGCTCTGAATTCCAGGACTTCATGGCAGGCAATGGAATTAACCATATCAGAATGGCACCGTTCAAGCCGGCCTCAAACGGCCAGGCAGAATGAGCAGTGCAGATAATCAAACAGGGGGTGCTCAGAATCCAAGGGGGTTCCCTACAAAGCCGCTTATCACGCCTCCTGTGACCAATAGATCCCGACCACACTCGCTCACAGGGGTTCCACCCGCAGTGCTGCTAATGAAAAGGACGCTCAAAACCAGGTTATCCCTTATACACCCTACTATGAAAGAAATTGTTGAGAGCAGGCGTCAGTCACAATGTGACTACCATGACAGGAGGGCGCAATGTATTGATGTCAATGACCCCGTCTTTGTCCTTAATTACACTACAGGGCCCAATTAGCTTGCAGGCACTGTGATTGCCAAAGAGGGGATAGGGTTTTTGTAGTTTAACATACCAATGGACAAATCTGCCACAAACACGTGGATCAAACTAAAAGGAGGTTCAGCAACCCCATAGAAGAAGCAGAGGAAGAACATGATGCAGAGTTTACTCCACCACAGGTGATCGAACACTGGAACCAAGTGGAGGAGAGCCCAGTCACTGTGGGCAGTCCAGACAGGCCTGATGCACCGCAAACAGCAGACACTCAGGCCAGCGCCCAACAACCGGAGCCCCAACTCAGTCGCTCTACAAGGGAGCGTAAACTACCAGAGAAACTTAACCTGTGATCCCAATAAGACTTTGGGGGGAGGTGATGTCATGTATTCATGATATCATTGTAACCCATGTATAAGCTGACCTAAGTTGTACACTTCGAGAAAATTGACCATAAGGGAGTGAACTTGTGGGAGACACTCCTAACCTGGACTTTCAGGTATACAAGGGGAAGCTCCACCCACCTTCATCACTTGAGGTCTTGGTAATAAAGGTAACTGGTCACAGAGTGACCTTCTCTCAAGTATGGGCCTCGTGTGCATTTATACTGTGTTGTAAGGACTTATCAGATGTTGTGCACTTAGAGCCTTGCTCCTGATGCAGCGCTAATCCTCGCTGTTGCGCTATGTTGTGCAGCGCACAGTAAACAACAACAATTCTGGAGACACTGGCTGGTGCATACTGAAGGGCTCTTCCAGATCTGTCAAAGCATCTGAAGTGCACTTTCAGCATGCCTATTGTTTGCTTTATGACACATCTGGTGGACATGTGGCTTTCATTATATCACTCGTCTGCCTCAGTATTTGGCCTCCTCAATGGTGTCATAGTCATGTCTTCAGTGGATAGCCCTTGTCTTCAAGCAGCCAGCCAGTAAGTGTGTTTGGAGGAGCGAAGTGTTGAGGGAGGGTGGACTGGTGCAGGATGAAAGAGTCATGGCAGCAGGCAGGCAATTTGGTGTCCACATGCATGATGATCTTCCTATGGTTGCAGACCAGCTGCACTGTGAAGGTATGGAAGATCTTGCAGTTGACAAAGACGCCTGGGTGATGATAGGGTGTACCCATCGATGATGCCCTGCACCCATGGGAAGCCAGCCAGAGCAGTAAAGCTGAGTGCCCGCTCAGTAACACTGGCATCATCAGTGGCAAAGTTGATATAATTGGCTGAGTTGTCAAACATGGCAGTGGTGACCTGTGTGATGTATCTATGGATGGCTGACTGCAAGATGTCACAAATGTCTGCTGCAGATCCCTGGAAGGAGCCTGAGGCAAAGAAGTTGAGGGTGCTGGTGACTTCAACAGCCACTGGTCCTCTCAGCTGCAGCTCTTGCTCCAGCAAACTGCAATTGTCTGTGACGCCCTGGCGCGATAGCCTGAGCCGCATTTGGCACTGCTGCCCAGTCGTTTTGAGGAAGCTCATCCTCTGCCTGAATACCCTGTGTTGGGGGTATCGCCTCCGACGCGGTGCAGCCCTGCGCTGATGCCCTCTGTCCTGTGCAGCATCAGATTTTTGAGGTGAAGGTTGGTGGTGTTGTTGTTGGTACTGCTGGTGTTGGGGCTCATCGCGGACCGATTCTGAGGACCAAGGTGAAATATTATAAATGGCACCCATGCTTATGTAATAGATGACAGGTCAAGTAGAGATCAGAGAAACAATCTGTCAATGGTGTGATAGGTAGTAGCAATGAGATGAGAGTGGTTTCCGAATTTGCAGAAAGACTTGTAAATCTGTGCTGAAAATGCACAGCAAGAGCCTTTCCTTTAGGAAAGTAAGCAGGTGTCAGGTGGAAGTATTTATTGTGCTCTCCATGCTCTGCACTAATGACTCGATTAATGGCCACTGAACTTACGCCTCAACTTGACAGATGTGGTTCCCTGAGCTGCATGATTTCCGTGGTCATGCAGCGAAATTCAAAAGGTCTGGTTAAAAACATGGCTAAGGGTCTGACAACAAGGTAATAATGATCTAAATTAGGTCTCTGCCGTTTGGGTCACTGCCACACTGCCAAACGCACTCAAGTTAAAGGTGCGAGGAGGTGGGATGACAGCGATTTCCCGATGCACTCTGACTTATTTCCACTTTTACTCCCGACCCGCCTCCAATCCCGCATGCATGGCAGTATGAAAATTCCGGCTCTGATCTCTTCTTATTGAACTCTACTCTTTATGATTCTTGCAATGAGCTTCCTTCCATTGCTCCATTCTGTCCCATCAAATTTTCTCCCCATCACATCTGTCAGATTCTCTGTTTTCTGGACTACAATGATAGTAGCCCTTCTATTTTCACCAAGATGTGTTTCTCCAAACTTACTCCTGTCCAATCCTGTCTCCACAATTTCTTCTGCTATCAGTACACCTCTATTTTTCTCCGTGGAAATTTTTTTGTAGTCATCCCATTTCTAAAAAAATTTTTATTCTTCTTACCCTTCCGACATCTACCGAATTTCTCTTACATCAGTACTATCTAAAATTCTGAAGCCTTCTGATAACTCTCAAATTTTTCATTATCTTGAAAACTCTGGGCGACTTCATGGTTAGTGTTATTTACTCTGACTTGTATTTACTCTGTACAGCCACCAGAGAGCTCTTCCCCTGGAGTCCCAAGGGATCCCTTGGGAGCACAGGTATTTAAGGAGGCTTTACAGTTTGGAGAGGCACTCTGGAGACCTGCAATAAAAGACTAAGGTCACACTTTAATTTGGGCTCACAGTGTTCAGTCTGACACTTTCTCCATACACAACAACTGGCGATGAGATACAGATAACGAACCCAAAGATGCAGAGAACAGTGGACGTCCTGGAGAAATTTTCGGAAGGAGATGATTGGGAAACTTTTGTGCAGCGACTCGACCAATACTTCGTGGCCAATGAGCTAGATGGGGAAGAGAGCACTGCCAAACGAAGGGCGATCCTCCTCACCATCTGTGGGTCACCAAATTATGGCCTCATGAAGAATCTGCTCACTCCAGCGAAACCCATGGAGAAATCGTACGACGATTTGTGCAAACTGGTCCGAGAGCATTTGAACTCGAAGGAAAGCGTTCTAATGGCGAGGTACCAGTTCTATACCTACAAAAGGTCTGAAGGTCAGGAAGGGCGAGTTATGTCGCCGAGCTAAGATGCCTTGCAGGACATTGCGAATTTGAAGGACATTTGGAGCACATGCTCAGAGACTTTTTTGTACTTGGCATTGGCCACGAAATCATACTTCGCAAACTTTTGACTGTAGAGACCCCATTACCACCAGTGACAATACGAAGCAAATCTCTCAGCGCACAAGTGCTGCTGCAAGTGCTGTGAACAAAGTGATGTTGTTTTCGAATCGTAATGTACAGGGCAGGTCACACATACCTGCAGCTGCACATCTGCAGATGATTCAGAGTCCACTAACAAGGGTGATGAATGCAAGGCCATTAACACCTTGTTGGTGTTGCGGGGGTGATCATCGTTTCCATTCATGCCCGATTCAAAGAGTACGTTTGCAAGGGCTGTGGAACAATGGAACACCTCCAATGAGTGTGCAGACGAGCTGCAAAGCCTGTTAAACCTGCAAACCACCATGTTGCAGAGGAGGACAGATCCACGGAGGATCACGACGAACCAGAGCCTTGGATCGAGGAGGCAGAGTTACATGTGGTGCACACATTCACCACGAATTGTTCCCCAATAATGCTGAATGTTAAACTAAATGGACTCCCAGTGTCAATGGAGCTGGACATGGGCGCAAGCCAGTCCATCATGGGAAAAAGACTTTCTAAAGGTTGTGGTGCAACAAGGCCTCAAGGCCAGTCTTAACTCCAGTTCGCACAAAACTAAGAACTTACACAAAAGAACTGATTCCTGTAATCGGCAGTGCTACCGTAAAGGTCTCGTACGATGGAGCGGTGCACAAGCTACCACTCTGGGTGGTACCGGGCGATGGTCCCACTCTGCTCGGCAGGGAAAGATACGCTGGAACTGGGACGAGATCCGAGCGCTATCGCCCGCTGACGACACTTCGTGTGCCCAGGTCTCAAACAAATTTCCTTCGCTGATCGAACCAGGCATCGGGAAATTCCAAGAGAGCAAAAGTGCACATGCGCCTAATTCCGGGGGCGCGACCCATCCATCACAAGGCGAGAGCAGTACCGTACATGATGAGAGAAAGGGTAGCGATCGAACTAGACCGGCTGCAAAGAGAGGGCATCATTTCACCGATTGAGTTCAGCGAGTGGGCCACTCCTATTGTTCCAGTCCTTAAGGGAAACGACACTGTCAGAATCTGTGGTGATGACAAAGTAACTATCAATCGTTTCTCCCTGCAGGACCAATACACACTATCAAAGGCCTCCGTGGATCTATCCTCCTCTGCAACATGGTGGTTTGCAGGTTTAACAGGCTTTGCAGCTCGTCTGCACACTCATTGGAGGTGTTCCATTGTTCCACAGCCCTTGCAAACGTACTCTTTGCAATGCTGGTGGGAATAAAGACGTTCATGAGGCTGGATCTGACTTCAGCCTACATGATACAGGAGCTGGAGAAATCATCGAAGGCCCTCACCTGCATCAACACGCACAAAGGTCTTTTTATTTATAACAGATGCCCATTTGGAATCCGATCAATGGCGACGATATTCCAGAGAAACATGGAAAGTTTACTGAAGTCAGTCCTGCACACCGTGGTCTTCCAGGACGACATCTTGGTCACAGGTCGGAACACAGTCGAGCACCTGCAGAACCTGGAGGAGGTTCTTAGTCGACTCAACCACGTGGGGCTCAGGTTAAAATGCTCCAAGTGCGTTTTCCTGGTGCCTGAAGTGGAGTTCTTGGGAAGGAAGATTGCGGCGGACGGCATCAGGCCCTCCAACACGAAGACGGAGGCACTCGAGATCGCACCGAAGCCACAGAACGTGACGGAGCTGCAGTCACTTCTCGGACTCTTGAACTGCTTTGGTAACTTCTTACCGGGTCTCAGCACACTGTTAGAACCATTGCATGTCTTACTACAAATGTGTTTGGGGCAAAAGCCAAGAAAATGCCTTTGTAAAAGCGAGAAAATTGTTATGCTCAAATAAATTGCTTGTGTTGTATGATCCATGTAAGCGTTTGGTACGAGCATGTGATGTGTCGTCATATGGCGTCGGGTGTGCATTGCAACAAGGTAATGATTTCGGGAAACTGTAACCGGTTGCTTATGCTTCCAGGAGTCTGTCTAAGGCTGAGAGAGCCTACAGCATGATTGAAAAAGAAGCGTTAGTATGTGTCAATGGAGTAAAGAAAATGCATCAATACCTGTTTGGGCTAAAATTCGCATTGGAAACTGACCATAAACCACTTATATCCCTGTTTTCCGAGAGTAAAGGGATAAATACCAATGCATCGGCCTGCATCCAGAGATGGGCGCTCACATTGTCCACATACAACTACGCCATCCGCCACAGGCCAGGCACAGAAAACTGCGCCGATGCTCTCAGTAGGCTGCCATTGCCCACCACGGGTTGGAAATGGCACAGCCCGCAGATCTAGCCATGGTTATGGAAGCATTTCAGAGTGAGCAATCACCCGTCACTGCCCAGCAGAACAAAACCTGGACAAGCCAGGACTCATTATTATCCCTAGTCAAAAGCTGTGTGCTTCACGGGAGCTGGTCCAGTGTCCCAGTGGAAATGCGGGAAGAGATAAAGCCGTTCCAGCGGCGCAAAGGTGAAATGTCTATACAAGCAGACTGCCTTCAGTGGGGCAATCGAGTAGTGGTCCCCAAGAAATGCAGAGACACCTTCATCAATGACCTCCGCAGTACCCACCCAGGCATCGTAATGATGAAAGCGATAGCCAGATCCCACGTGTGGTGGCCCGGTATCGATGCGGACTTAGAGTCCTGCATTCACAGATGTAATACATGCTCGCAGTTAAGCAATGTACCCAGGGAGGTGCCGATAAGTTTATGGTCTTGGCCCTCCAAACCGTGGTCTAGGGTACATGTTGACTATACAGGCCCCTTCTTGGATAAAATGTTCCTTGTGGTTGTAGACGCATACTCCAAGTGGATTAAATGTGAGATAATGTCAGCTAGCACGTCCGCTGCCACTACTGAAAGTCTGCGGGTCATGTTTGCCACTCACGGCTTACCCGATGTCCTGGTGAGCGACAACGGGCCATGTTTTAATAGTGCTGAGTTCAAAGAATTCATGACCCGTTACGGGATCAAACATGTCACATCTGCCCCATTTGAACCAGCGTCCAATGGTCAGGCAGAGAGAGCAGTGCAAACCATCAAGCAAGGCTTGAAGAGGGTAACTGAAGGCTCACTGCAGACTCGCCTATCCAGAGTCCTGCTTAGCTGCCGCACAAGACTCCACTCACTCACTGGGATCCCACCTGCTGAACTGCTCATGAAAAGAGCACTTAAGACAGGGCTCTCGTTAGTTCACCCTGATCTACAGGTAGAGAGCAGGCGACTTCAACAAAGTGCATACCATGATACTGCAAATTTGTCACGCGAGATTGAAATCAATGATGCTGCATTTGTATTAAATTATGGACAAGGTCCCAAGTGGTTTCCCGGCACTGTCGTGGCCAAAGAGGGGAGGTGTTTCGGGTCAAACTTTCAAATGGACTCATTCACCGGAAACACTTGGACCAAATCAAACTCAGATTCACGGACTATCCTGAGCAACCCACCTTGGACCTTACCTTTCTGATCCCCCAACATACATACCAGTGGCAACCGGCACCACGGTTGACCATGAAGCAGAACCCATCATCCACAGCAGCCCAGCAGGGCCCAACACACAAGCAGCCCAGAAAGGCCAGCTGCATAGCAGCCCAGCAAGGGCCCAACAAATGATTCAACAACATCAGCTTTCACACTGAGACGATCAACCAGGGCAAGCAGGGCCCCAGATCGACTCACATTGTAAATAGTTACACTATTGACTTTGGGGGCGGGGGGGGGGAGTTTTGTTATATATGTTATATATGTGGACTTGTATTTACTCTGTACAGCCACCAGTGGGCTCTTCCCCTGGAGTCCCAGGAGATCTCATAATCTCTTGGGAGCACAGGTATTTAAGCAGTCTTCACAGTTTGGAGAGGCACTCTGGAGACCTGCAATAAAAGATTGTCGCACTTTACTTTGAGCTCACAGTGTTCAGTCTGACTCTTTCTCCACACACAACAGTTAGCATTATGGTTTTGGAGCTTTTTGGATTCCAATGATAACAGCCAGATGATTACTGATCTTGCTGCCTATGTATTGTACCCTAGGAACTCTTGAACACTTTGGTGATGCACTTGTTATTACCTTAGATTACTGCAAAGTCTTTGACAAGGTCTGGTGTCCAGCATTCCAAAACAAGTTACCATCACATGGTCTTCGACTAAAGTCATGTTCTATCTCTCGTGGATTCTCAGAAATAATCCTGCTCATGTTATTGGTGATAGGTCCCTATGCAGCTGATTTCCCATAAATTCACGGGTGCCCAGGTTCTGTTCCTTTTACCATCAGGTTTTCGACCCTGCCATAGTACTGAAACGGCTCTCATCAAAGTCACGAATGACATTCTTTGTGACAGTGATAAAAGTAAACTATCCCTATTCATCCTCCTGGACCTGTCTGTAGCCTTTGACACAGTTAACCATTCCATCCTCCTCCAACGCCTCTCCACCATTGTCCAGCTGGGTGGAACTATACTCTCCTGGTTCCATTCTTATCTATCTAATCGTAGCCAGAAAATCTCCTGCAATGGCTTCTCTTCTTACTCCTGCATCATTACTTCTGGTGTCTCCCAAGGATCTATCCTTGGCCCTCTCCTATTTCTCATCTATATGCTGCCCCTTGGTGATATAATCAGAAAACACAGAGTTAGTTTCCACATGTATGCTGACAACAACCAGCTCTATCTCTCCACCACTTCTCTCGACCACTTCATGGTCTCTAAATTGTCAGACTGCTTGTCCGACATCCAGTACTGGATGAGCAGAAATGTTCTCCAATTAAATATTGGGAAGACTGAAGCCATTGTCTTTGGTCCCCGCCACAAACTGCGTTCCCTAGCCACTGACTCCATCCTTCTCCATAGCATCTATCTGAGGCTAAACCGGACTGTTCGCAACCTAGGCATTATATTTGACCTGGAAATGAGCTTTCGGCCACATATCCGTGGCATAACAAAAAACGCCTATTTCCACTTCCATAACGTTGCCCGCCTCTGCCCTTCCTACAACTCATCTGTTGCTGAAACCCTCATCCATGTCCTAACTCGCGCCAAGTCCCAATCACCCATTATCCCTGTGCTCGCTGACCTACATTGGCTCTCGGTTAAGCAACACCTTGATTTCAAAATTCTCATCCTTGCTTACAAATCCTTCCTTGGCCTCGCCCCTCTCTAACTTTCTAATCTCTTTCAGCCTCACAACTCCATGAGATGTCTGCGCTCCTCAAATTCTGCCCTCTTGAGCATCCCTGATTATAACTGCTCAACCATCGGTGGCCGTGCCTTCAGCCATTTGCACCCTAAGCTCTGGAATTCCCTCCGTAAACCTCTCCGCCTCTCTACTACTCATTCCTCCTTTAAAACGCTCCTTAAAACCTACCTCTTTGACCAAGCTTTTGGTCATCTGCCGTAATTTCTTCTTATGTGGCTCAGTGTCAAATTTATCTGTTTTGCCAGTGCTATGAAGTGCCTTGGGACATTTTACTACATTAAAGGCTCTATATAAATAAAAGTTGTTGTTGTTGATTGTTATTATATTCCTTTTTCCATATCAATGACTTCCTCCACTCAACATCCAACCACATCCAAGGTGAGAAAGTAAGCTGTGAAGAGGATCTGAAGAGGCTGCAATGGGATATATTGTGCAAGAAGATGGCAGATGGAGTATAATGTGGGGAAGTGTGAAATTAGCCACTTTGATAGGAAGAATGGAAAAGCAGAATATTTTTAAAAGGTGAGAGACTTGTAAATGTTGGTATTCAGAGGGTTTTGGGTGTCCATGTACATGAATCACAGGAAGTTAACATGCAGATACAGCAAACAGTTATGAAGGTGAATAGTATTTTAGCCTTTATTGCAAGAGGGTTGAGGGCTGAAATTCAGTAGCGCAAGAAAGCTAGCGCACCTATGATTTTTTTTGTGTACTTACCGCACGGATCCATGATGCTGTCGGAAGAGCGATTTTCAGGACTTTGAAAGGTTTTCAAAGTCCCAAAGCAAATCTGTCATGGTACGGGTGGGACATAGACTGAAAGACTGGCTGAGGGGCTGAATATGGGGTGGACCGGGACTCCACCGCTGGTAACGTCCACAGCATTAAAGTGGAGGGAATCAGGCATTTTAGATCTTCAACCACTGGGCCATCAGGGAGGGTTTCAGCCAGGCCAGCGGCCTGTCACCCAAGAAGGGGTGCTAGACTGACTGTTGGCGGCCTGGCCAAACCCGGGGGCAGTATTTTGCCGGTCGATCGGAAAGTCGGCCAGCAAAAATAAATACATGGCGGCTGTGGCAGTGGACCCTCCACTTGAAGGGCTGCCGCGCTGCCAAGCTGCACTCACTGGGGATAAGGTGCACCAGCACAGAAAGCTGCTAGGGACACCACATGGTGGGGGATTGATTTTTCGACCGGAATTTCTGATGACACACTTGCGGCGGTTACCAGCATTGGGCAGTATCGGGTCCAGGCTGAAAAATCCCCGACCTGAATTTGGGTCGGATTGGCCAGTTGACCCCAAAGTGGTGGCCATGGGATTCTGATGCATGGCCGCTGCTAACAGACAGTAACGGATCTTTTTGAGACCCTGATTTTTTGCCCCTTGGAGTAGAAGAATAAGGAAGTCTTGCTGCAATTATATAGGGCTTTGGTGAGACCACTTTTGGCATACTGTGTACAGTTTTGGTCTCCTTATCTAAAGAAGGATATACTTGGATGGAGGGGTTGCAATGAAGGTGCACTGGATTGATTCATATGCTGAGAGGGCTGTACTATGAGGAGAGATTGAATAGAATGGTCTTGTCTCTGGAGTTTAGAAGAATGAGGTGTGTTCGCATTGAAACATATAACATTCTTAGCGGGCTTGACAGTGTAGATGCTGAGTTGCTGTTTTCCCCGGGATGAAGAGTCTAGAACTAGGAGTCATAGTTTCAGGATAAGGGTAATCTATTTAGGACAGAGATAAGGAGAAATTTATTCACTCAGAGGGTTGTGAATCTTTGAAATTTTCTACTCCAGATGCTCAGTTAATGAGTATATTCAAGACTGAGATCGGTATGTTTTTGGCCACTAAGGGAATCAAGGGATATGGGGATAGGACTAGAAAGTGAAGTTGATGTAGAAGTTCAGCCATGATCATATTGAATGGCGGAACAGGCTCGAAGGGTAGTATGGCCTACTGCTGCTCCTAGTTTTTATCTTCTTATGTTCTTATTTACTGTTTTGCTAATGATTCTGCTTTTCATTCCTCACTTTCTTTCAGTTCACAAACTATAATGTATGTACATAAGGTCTGCCCACTAACAGGGGGCACTACCATCGGAGGTCCTAGGTCATAGGTACACACGTGCTGGGCCCGGTATATAACTTGAACTTCACCTTTGTATCTTCACTTCTGGAAGCCATTAAAGACTGACCAGGTTACACCTAGTCACTGGCTCACAATACGGATTTCATTGTATCATTTCATACACCACAACTGGCGACGAGGCAAATATGAACCCACGCAAAAGTATGGTGAGCACAGCATGATCGAGTACTGTTGTAATTCTCGAGAGATTCAATGAGGAGAGGATTGGGAAGATTTCACGGATCGTCTTGACCAGTATTTCGTGACAAACGACCTAAACAAAGACAAGGATGCAGAGAAGCGCAGGGCAGTTCTTCTCACCATCTGCAGCCCTCCGATCTATGCACTCTTCAAGAATCTGCTCTCACCCACTCTTCCTACAGAAAAAGGTTACAAAGAACTGTGTGCTCTAGTTCAGAAACACCTTAAACCCACGGAAGGAATCCTCATATCCAGATATTGCTTCCGTTATGCCTTGAATAAAGAGTCAGAGTAGATACTGCAAGCTCAAAGGAAGGTGTGACCACAGTCCTTTATTATAGATTTCAGAGTGCCTCTCCAGACTGTGAGCCCTCCTTATATTTAGGTGCTCTCAAAGGATTGTGGAATCCCTTGGGACTCCAGAGGGTAAGCTCTCTGGTGGTTAGACATGGTATTTACAGGTTGACATACATAACAACACTCCCCCCCAAAGTCAATAGTGTAACTATTTACAATGTGAGTCGATCTGGGACCTTCCTTTCCCTGGTTGATCGTCTCGGTGCAAATGCTGGTTTTGGTGAGTCGTTTGTTGGGCCCTCACTGGGCTGCTGCACAGCTGGCCTTGCAGGGCTGCTGGGTGTGGTGAGTCCTGCTGGGCTGCTGCGGTGATGGGTTCTGCTTCGTGGACAACTGCTGGGTCGGTTGCCACTTGTGTGTGTGTTGGAGAGTCGAAAAAGATGGACTCTATTGTGGGTTGTTCTGGATAGTCCGTAAATCTGAGTTTGGTTTGGTCCAAGTGTTTCCTGCAGGCGAGTCCATTTGAGAGTTTGACCACAAACACCCAACTCCCCGCTTTGACGAAAATAGTGCCAGGAAGCCACTTGGGACCTTGTCCATAGTTCAACAGAAATACAGGATCATTTATCTCAATTTCACATGACACATTTGTGCGATCATGATATGTATTCTGTTGAAGCCGCCTGCTCTCTACATGTTCGTGTAGATCAGGGTAGACTAACGAGAGCCTTGTCTTAAGTGCCCTTTTCATGAGCAGTTCAGCGGGAGGGACCCCACTGAGCGAGTGGACATCAGGCAGGCCGTGCGTGGCAAACATGGCCCATAGGCTTTCAATGGTGGCAACGGACGTGCTTGCCGACATTATCACACATTCAATCCATTTGGAGTGCACATCTACAACCAATAAGAACATTTTTCCCAAGAATGGGCCTGCATAGTGGACATGGACCCTGGACCACAGTTTGAAGGGCCAGGACCATAAACTTAGTGGCGCCTCCCTGGGTGCATTGCTTAACTGTGAACATGCATTACAGTTGTGCACGCAGGACTCTAAGTCTGTATCAATATCGGGCCACCACACGTGGGATCTGGCTATCGCTTTCATCATTACAATGCCTGGGTGATGCTGTGGAGATCATTAATGAAAGTGTCCCTGCCCCTTTTTGACACCACTACCCGATTACCCCATAGGAGGCAGTCTGCCTGTATGGACATTTCATCTTTGCGCCACTGGTATGGCTTTATTGTTTTTTGCATCTCTAAAGGGATACTAGACCAACTCCCATAAAGCACATAGTTTTTTACTAAGGACAGTAAGGGATCCTGGCTCATCCAGGTTCTAATCTGTTGGCAACAGGTGATTGTTCATTCCGTAAACACACGCTAACGCTTCTTTTTTGATCAGACTGTAGGCCCTCTCGGCCTTAGACAGACTTCTGCATGCATAAGCAACCGGTTGCAATTTCCCAAATTTATTAGCTTGCAATACACACCCGACCCCGTACGACGACGCAGCACATGCTAGTACCAAACGCTTACATGGATCGTACAACACAAGCAATTTGTTTGAACATAACAGCTTTCTAGCTTTCTCAAAGGCATCTTCTTCACTTTTACCCCATACCCATTCATCTCCTTTATGCAGTAGAGAGTGCAGGGGTTCTAACAATGTGCTAAGACCCGGTAAGAAGTTACCAAAATAGTTCAGGAGTCCCAGAAATGACCGCAGCTCCGTCATGTTCTGTAGTCTCGGTGCGTTGTTGATTGCCTCCGTATTCGAGTCGGTGGGCCTGATGCCGCCCGCCGTGATTCTTCTCCCCAGGAACTGCACTTCAGACGCCAGGAAAACGCACTTTGAGCGTGGGTTCTGTTTCGCGGTCAACCGCTGGGTTGGTTGCCACTTGTGTGTGTGTGTTGGAGGGTCGAAAAAGGTAGAGTCTATTGTGGGTTGTTCTGGACAGTCCGTAAATCTGAGTTTGGTTTGGTCCAAGTGTTTCCTGCAGGTGAGTCCATTTGAGAGTTTGACCACAAACACCCTATTCCCCTCTTTGGCCAAAACAGTCCAGGGAGCCACTTGGGACTTTGTCCATAATTCAACACAAATAAAGGATCGTTTATCTCAATTTCGCGTGACACATTTGCGCGATCATGATATGTATTCTGTTGAACCCACCTGCTCTCTAACTGTTCATATAAATCAGGGTGGACTAACGAGGGGTTCTAACAATGTGCTAAGACCCAGTAAGAAATTACCAAAATAGTTCAGGAGTTCTAGAAACGTCCGCTGCTCCGGCACATTCTGTGGCCTCGGTGCGTTCTTGATTGACCCCATCTTCGAATCGGTGGGCCTGATGCTGTCCGCTGCAATTCTTCTCCCCCAGGGACTCCACTTCAGGCGCCAGGAAAACGCACTTTGAGCATTTTAGCCTGAGCCCCACACGATTAAGCCGGCTATGAACCTCCTCCAGGTTCTGCAGGTGTTCGACGGTGTCTTGACCTATAACCAAGATGTCGCCCTGGAAGACCACAGTGCGCGGGACCAACTTCAGCAAGCTTTCCATGTTCCTCTGGAATATCGCCGTGGCCGATCGAATCCCAAACGGGCATCTGATGTAAATAAAGAGACCTTTGTGGGTGTTGATGCAGGTGAGGCCTTTTGATGACTCCTCCAGCTCCTGCGTCATGTAGACCGAGGTCAAGTCCAGCTTCGTGAACGTTTTCCTTCCCACCAGCGTCGCAAATTGGTCGTCTTCCTTTGGTAGTGGGTATTGATCCTGCAGGGAGGAATGATTGATAGTTACTATATAATCACCACAGATTCTGACGGTACCGTCTCCCTTGACACTGGAACAATCGGACTGGCCCACTCATTGAATTCGATCGGCGAAATGATGCCCTCTCATTGCAGCCTGTCTAGCTTGATTTCCACCCTTTCTCTCATCATGTAAGGTACTGCTCACGCCTTGTGATGGATGGGTCATGCCCCTGGAATCAAATGAATCTGCACTTTTGCTCCTTGGAACTTCCTGATGCCTGGTTCAAACAGCGAGGGGAACTTGTTTAGGACCTGGGCACATGAGGTGTTGTCGACGGATGCAAGCGCTCGGATGTCATCCCAGTTCCAGCGTATCTTTCCCAGCCAGTTCCTGCCGGACAGTGTGGGGCCATCACCCGGTACCACCCAGAGTGGCAACTCGTGCACCGCTCCATCGTAGGAGACCTTTGCGGTAGCACTGCCAATTACGGGAATCAGTTCCTTTGTGTACGTTCTCAGTTTAGTATGAATGGGAGTCAGGACTGGCCTTGAGGCCTTGCTGCACCACAATTTATCGAAAGTCTTTTTGCTCATTATGGACTGGCTTGTGCCCGTGTCCAGCTCCATGGACACCGGGAGTCCCTTTAATTCAACCTTCAGCATTATCGGGGGACACTTTGTGGTAAATGTGTGCACCCCATATACCTTGCCTCCTCGGTCTGAGGCTCTGGTTCATCGTGATCCACCGTGGATCTGTCCTCCTCTGCAACGTGGTGGTTTGCAGGATTAGCAGGGTTTGCAGCATGCCTGCACATACGTTGGAGGTGTCCCATTGTTCCACAGCCCTTGCAAACGTATCCTTTGATGCGGCATGCGTGGAAACGATGATCACCCCCGCAGCACCAACAAGGTGTTAATGGCCTTGTATTCACCACCCTTGATGGTGAACTCTGCGTCATCTGCAGACGTGCAGCTGCAGGCGTGTAAGTCCTGCCCTGTACATTTCGATTTGAAAACAACGTTACTTTGTTCACAGTAATTGCAGCAGCACTAGTGTGCTGAGAAATTTGTTTGGTATTGTCACTGGTGGCGATAAACGCATGGGCTATTGCTATGGCTTTACTCAAGGTTGGTGTCTCTACAGTCAAAAGTTTGTGAAGTATTACTTCATGGCCAATGCCAAGTACAAAGAAGTCGCTGAGCATGTGCTCCAAGTGTCCTTCAAATTCGCAATGTCCTGCAAGGCGCCTTAGCTCGGCGACATAGCTCGCCACTTCCTGGCCTTCAGACCTCTTGTATGTGTAGAACCGATACCTTGCCATCAGAACGCTTTCCTTCAGGTTTAGATGCTCCCGGACCAGTGTGCACAACTTATCGTATGACTTGTCTGTGGGTTTCACTCGAGTGAGCAGATTTTTCATGAGGCCATATGTTGGTGCCCCGCAAACGGTGAGGAGGTTCGCCATTCTTTTGGCAGCATTTGCTTCTCCTCCCCGCTTGTTGGCCACGAAGTATTGGTCGAGTCGCTCCACGAAGGTTTCCCAATCATCTCCCTCCAAAAACTTGTCTAGGGTGCCCACTGTTCTCTGCATTGTTGCGGTGGGGTTCATCATTTGTATCTCTTCGCCAGTTGTTATTTCTTGAATAATGAGTCAGACTAGATACTGCAAGCTCAAAGTAAGATGTGACCATAGTCCTTTATTACAGATCTCTGACTGCCTCTCCAGCCTATGAGGCCTCCTTATATACAGGTAATCCCTAGGTTATTGTGGGATTCCTTGGGACTCCAGGGGATAAGCCCTCTGTTGGTTAAATATGGTATTTACAGGTTTACATACATAACAGCTTTTATACGCACATTTGTCCAGAAAGCCAGGAAGTAGTGGCATTTGTTGCCGAATTGCAGGGCCTTGCAAATTTGGGCCTGCGTTGGAAGACATGCTGCGTGAATGTTTCGTGATCGGGGTCAACCACGAGGCGATCTTAAGTAAGCTGTTGGCTGCGGAGATACCGGTCCTCAGCAAGGTCATCACCATCGACCAGATAAAGCACGAAGCAGATATCGTGACAAAACAGGAACTCCACGGCAAGTACTGTGTATAAAATTGCATTGACGGCCGGCACAGCTGCACATGGCAGGACCTACTCGACTGCGTCTGCAAGACCAGGAGCCGCGCAAAGTTCACCATCGAGGGCCTACTCAACTGCGCATGCGATAACGGGAGCCGCTCAAAGCCCGCCATCGGACGCAAATCCGAGCTCCACATGTTGGCGTTGCGGGGGCAATCACCGACCCCATCAGTGCCACTTCAGGCAGTATGTATGCAGAGGGTGTGCGAAGATGGGGCATCTTCAGTGGACGTGTCCACAGCAGAGCAAGCGAGCTGCGACACACCTCGTGGCTGATGATCAATTCAGCGTGGATCTTGCGATGCAGCCCGAGGCATTTGAGAGCTCCGAGGAGGGAAGTGTATAGCATACGTGCGTTCCTAACAAAGAGCCAACCGATAATGATGGAGGTAAAATTAAACGGCGTGCCGGTATCCATGGAATTAGACACGGCTGCGAGTCAATTCATAATGAGCCAGGGACTTTCGAAAAGCTGTGGGAGACCAAGGCAGAGAGACCCAAGCTGAGTCCAATAAATGCGAAGTTGTGTACCTACACCAAAGAGTTCATGCCAGTGATCGTAGTGCAGCAGTAAGAGTGTCGTACAAGGGAGCGGTTCATGATCTACCGTTATAGATTATCCCGGGTGACGGCCCATTGTTATTCGGCAGGAGTTGGCTTTAGAAAATAAAATGGAAATGATACGATATCAAAGCTTTGTCATCAGCAGATGATGATTTGTGTGCTCAAGTGCTGAGAAAATGTCCTTCTCTGCTTGAACTGGGAATTGGCAGTTTCAAGGGAGCCAAGGTGCAGATTCGCCTAGGTGCAAGGTCCATCCATCACAAAGCCAGGGCGGTCCCGCACATGATGAGAGAAAACGTCGAACTTGAATTGGACAGGCTACAACGCAAGGGAGTCATCGCACTGGTCGAATTTAATGAATGGGCCAGCCCCATTGTTCCAGTGTTAAAGAGCGATGGCACGGTCAGAATTTGTGGAGACTACAAGGTCACGATCAACCGAGTTTCAAAACAAGATCACCTACCTGCTACTGAAAGCTGATGACCTGTTTGCAATGCTAGCCAGGAGAAAATCGTTCACAAATTGGATCTAATGTCAGCCTACATGACACAGGAACTGGTTTAATTAACAAAGAAACTTACGTGCATCAACACACACAAAGGACTGTTTATTTACAACAGGTGCCCTTTTGGCATTCGTTCGGCGGCAGCCATATTTCAGAGAAACATGGAGAGCCTATTGAAATCCGTCCCCAGGACCGTGGTATTCCAAGATGACATCCTAGTCACAGGTTGTGACACCGCCGAGCACCTGCACAATCTGGAAGAGGTTCTGCGTCGTCTGGACAAAGTGGGAACTGCGTTTTCATGGCACCAGAGGTCGAATTCCTTGGACGAAGGATTGCTGCAGATGGAATCAGGCCTACAGACGTGAAAACAGAGGCCATCAAAAATGCGCCCAGGCCCCAGAATGTGATGGAGCTGCATTCGTTCCTGGGTCTTCTCAACTATTTCGGTAACTTCTTACCCAAATTGAGCACGGTATTAGAGCCTTTGCACAAGCTGCTCAGGAAAGGAGACGACTGGGTGTGGGGTGAGCTTCAAGACAGAGCCTTTGAGAAGGCTAGAAATCTGTTGTGTTCCACAAGCTACTGGTACTGTATGACCCATGCAAGCATCTAGTTTTGACATGCGATGCGTCGTCCGATGAGGTTGGCTGCGTACTCCAGCAAGCCAATGAGTCAGGCAAACTACAACCAGCTGCATATACGTCTCGAAGCCTGTCCAAGGTGGAAAGAGCCTACGCCATGGTAGAGAAAGAGGCTTTAGCATGTGTTTATGGGGTAAAAATAATGCACCAGTACGTGTTTGGGCTTTGCTTCGAGCTGGAAACCGATCACAAGCCGCTTATATCGTTATTCTCAGAACATAAAGGTAACAATACCAACGTGTCATCCCGCATCCAGAGGTGGGCGCTGACATTATCTGCCTATGATTATGTCATTCGCCATAGACCAAGCACCAACAACTGCGTTGATGCATTGAGCTGGTTACCGTTGCCCACACCGGAGGTGGAAACGCCAATGCCCGCAGAGCTACTCATGGTCATGGATGCCTTTGAGAGTGAAGGGTCGCCTGTCACTGCTCAACAAGTTAAGAACTAGACCAGCCAGGATCTGAGCCTATCGGTTGTAAAACATTCTTTCATATCGGGGACTGGTCGACCATCCCCAAGGAAATGGGTGATGAAACCAAACCGTACAGCCGTCGCAAAGATGAGCTTTCCATCCAGTCCGACTGTTTACTGTGGGGTAATCATGTTGTAATGCCAAAGAAAGGCAGGGTGTGATTTGTATGGGAGTTACATAGTACACATCCCAGCATTGTCATGATGAAGGCCATTGCCAGGTCCCATGTTTGGTGACCTGGCATTAAATCGGACTTAGAGTCATGCGTGTATCAGTGCAGCACTTGCATGCAGTTAAGCAATGTCTCAAAGGAAGCTCCGCTCAGTCTGTGGTCATGGCCATCCAAACCATGGTCTAGAATCCACATCGACTTTGCGGGCCCCTTCCTCAGAAAAATGTTTTTTGTGGTGGTGGATGCATACTCCAATTGAATAGAATGTGTGATCATGTTATCCAGCACTTCCACTGCCACCACTGAGAACCTGAGAGCCATGTTTGCCACACATGGTCTGCCAGACATCATTGCCAGCGACAACGGACCATGTTTCACGAGCCTGGAGTTTCAAGAGTTCCTAAAACGCAATGGCATAAAACACATGAGGTCAGCCCCATTCAAACCCGTGTACAGTGGTCAAGCGGAGCAGGCAGTTCAAACCATCAAGCAGAGCCTGAAACGCGTAACTCACGGTTCCTTGCAGACACGCCTGTCATGCATACTGCTCAGTTACAGGGTAAGGTCACATATGCACACCGGTGTCCCGCCTGTGGAACTATTGATGAAGAGAGACCTCAAAACCAGGCTCTCGCTAGTCCATCCTGACCTTAACGATCATGTCGAAACCCGACGTCAACGCCAGCAATGGTATCACAACCGTGCCGCAGCGTCACGCAAAATATCTGTAAATGACCCAGTGTATGTACTTAACCACGGTCAAGGGCCCAAGAGGCTCGCGAGCAATATTACTGATGAGGATGGTAACCAGGTGTATATGGTTAAGCTCAAGAATGGGCAGATATGCAGGAAACACATTGATCAAATCAAGCTAAGACACACTGACGAACCGGAACAGTTGGAAGAAGGCACCACGAGCTTACACGACCAACCAACTCACGTCCAGCCATCAAAAGAACCCACTGTGGTCAATGCCCAGCCCCAAGTTGTGAGAGACTCAGAAAGCACTGGAATTGTACTGAGACGGTCAACCAGGGAGCGAAGGGTTCCGGACCGTCTGAACTTGCAATATGGACTTGTGTCAAGAACTGGGGGGGTCGGGAAATGATATAATGTATGTACATAAGGTCTGTCCACCAACAGGGGGCACTACCATCGGAGGTCCTAGAGTCATAGGTACACTCGTGCTGGGCCCGTATTTAACCTGATCTTCTCCTTTGTATTTTCACTTCTGGAAGCCATTAAAGTCTGACCAGGTTATACTTAGTCACTGGCTCACAGTACGGAGTTCATTGTATCATTTCACTCAGAGGGTTGTGAATCTTTGGAATTTTCTACTCAAGCGGGCTGTGGATGCTCAGTTGATGAGTATATTCAAGACTGAGATTGATAGATTTTTGGACACTAAGGAATTCAAGGGATATGGGGATAGGACGGGAAAATGAAGTTGATGTAGAAGTTTAGCCATGATCTTATTTGTTATGTATGCAACACCTTGTAACCAGCATTCTGCCATCACCAGAGGGCGCATCTGTTGGAATCCCAAGGGATCCCAGCATCCCTTGGGAGCACTGCATATAAGCAGGCCTCCCATGCTGTGCCAGCACTCTGGAGTCAGAATAAAGAGACTAAGGTCACACTTACTCTAGTCTACAGTACTCAGTCAAATTGCTTTATTTGAGACATAACATTATTGAATGGCGGAGCAGGCTGGAGGGGTAGAATGGCCTACTGCTGCTCCTAGTTTTTATCTTTGTATGTTCTTATTTAATGTTTTGCTAATGATTCTGCTTTAAATTCATCACTTTCTTTCAGGTCACAAATCTTCAGTAAAATTGCCTTCCTCTCACAATGCCATGGAAGAATCATTGTATCTTGTTCTCCAACACGCACTTTGATGGGGCAAACTAAACTTTGGTTTCCTTCAAATTTTCAAAAGAACTTTTGTTTCATGTCTCTTGTTATGATCTCTTGCATTTGATAGCACATCATTTGCCTCTCATCTTCAATCAATATTCTCGCCCAGAAATTCCAGTAGAGGGTATTTAGGGGTGCATCTAGGACAGGAAAGAACTTCTTCCCACCCCATAGGTGCACCACTGAGCCCTGACCCATCCCAAATCTCAAGGTCTGAGCTATTAGTATATTCCTGCTGCCACTTGTACATTCCTACTGAGCATCCATGTGTTTAACACACCTAAGTGTTGAATGGGCATTTACTGTGGTGCCTGTCTGTCACACAAGTAGGCCCAGGAACGATAGCAATCTGAATGTAAGCATGTAAGAATGCTACCACTTTGCTCAAGTCTGGTTTTCCAAAAAGCATTTGATTATTTGCACAGGAGGGCAGGAAAAAGAGTGGGAGAGCTAGACTGATAGGGGATTCAATTGCAAGGGCAAATAGATAGATTTTTCGGTGGCCGCAACCGAGACTCCAGGATGGTTTGTTGCCTCCCTGGTGCAAGGGTCAAGGATGTCTCGGAACGGGTGCAGGACATTCTGAAAAGGGAGGGTGAACAGCCAGTTGTCGTGGTGCATATAGGTACCAACGATATAGGTAAAAAACGGGATGAGGTCCTGCGAGACAAATTTAGAGAACGAGGAGTTAAATTAAAAAGCAGGATCTCAAAGGTAGTAATCTCAGGATTGCTACTAGTGCCACGTGCTAGTCAGAGTAGGAATCGCAGGATAGCTCAGATGATTACGTGACTTAAGCAGTTGGTGCAGAAGGGAGAGATTCAAATTCCTGGGGCATTGGAACTGGTTCTGGGGGAGGTGGGACCAGTACTAACTGGACGGTCTGCATCTGGGCAGGACTGGAACCAATGTCCTAGGGGGAGTGTTTGCTAGTGCTGTTTGGGAGGAGTTAAACTAATATGGCAGGGGGATGGGAACCTATGCAGGGAGACAGAGGGAAATAAAATGGAGACAGAAGCAAAAGCTAGAAAGGAGAATAGTAAAAGTGGAGGGCAGAGAAACCCAAGGCAAAAAACAAAAAGGGCCACTTTACAGCAAAATTCTAAAGGGGCAAAGGGTGTTAAAAAGACAAGCCTGAAGGCTCTGTGCCTCAATGCGAGGTGTATTCGGAATAAGGTGGAAGAATTAACTGCGCCGATAGCAGTTAACGGATATGATGTAATTGGCATCACGGAGACATAGCTCCAGGGGACCAAGGCTGGGAACTCAACATCCAAGGGTATTCAGCATTTAGGAAGGACAGACAGAAAGGAAAAGGAGGTGGGGTGGTGTTGCTGGTTAAAGAGGAAATTAATGCAATTGTAAGGAAGGACATTAGTTTGGTGATGTGGAATCGGTATGGGTGGAGCTACGGAATACCAAAGGGCAGAAAACACTAGTTGGAGTTGTGTACAGACCACCAAATATTAGTCGTGAGGTTGGGGACGGCATCAAACAAGAAATAAGGGATGTGTGCAATAAAGGTACAGCAGTAATCATGGACGACTTTAATCTACATATTGATTGGGCTAACCTAACTGGTAGCAATGCGGTGGAGGAGGATTTCCTGGAGTGTATTAGGGATGGTTTTCGAGACCAATATGTTGAGGAACCAACTAGAGAGGTGGCCATCCTAGACTGGGTGATGTGTAATGAGAAGGGACTAATTAGCAATCTTGTTGTGCGAGGCCCCTTGGGGAAGAGTGACCATAATATGGTAGAATTCTTTATTAAAATGGAGAGTGACAAAGTTAATTCAGAAACTAGGATCCTGAACTTAAGGAAAGGTAACTTTGATGGTATGAGGCATGAATTGGCTCGATTAGACTGGCAAATGATACTTAAAGGGTTGATGGTGAATAGGCAATGGCAAACCTTTAAAGATCATATGGACGAACTTCAAGAATTGTACATCCCTGTCTGGAGTAAAAATAAAATGGGGAAGGTGGCCCAACTGTGGCTAACAAAGGAAATTAAGGATAGTATTAATTCCAAGGAAGAGGCATACAAATTAGCCAGAAAAAGCAGCAAACCGGAGGACTGGGAGAATTTTAGAATTCAGCAGAGGAGGACAAAGGGTTTAATTAAAAGGGGGAAAATATAGTATGAGAGGAAGCTTGCAGGTAACAAAAAAACTGACTGCAAGAGCTTCTATCGATATGTGAAGAGAAAAAGATTAGTGAAGACAAACGTAGGTCCCTTGCAGTCGGATTCGGGTGAATTTATAATGGGGAACAAAGAAATGGCAGACCAATTGAACACGTACTTTGGTTCTGTCTTCACAAAGGAAGACACAAATAACCTTCCGGATGTACTAGGGGACCTAGGGTCTAGTGAGAAGGAGAACTGAAGGATATCCTTATTAGGCGGGAAATTGTGTTAGGGAAATTGATGGGATTGAAGGCCGATAAATCCCCAGGGCCTGATAGTCTACATCCCAGAGTACTTAAGGAAGTGGCCCGAGAAATAGTGGATGATTTGGTGATAATTTTCCAACAGTCTATCGACTCTGGATCAGTTCCTATGGACTGGAGGGTTGCTAATGTAACATCACTTTTTTAAAAAGGAGGGAGAGAGAAAACGTTAATTATAGACTGGTTAGCCTGACATCATGGTGGGGAAAATGTTGGAATCAATCATTAAGGATGAAATAGCAGAGCATTTGGAAAGCAGTGATAGGATTGGTCCAAGTCAGCATGGATTTATGAAAGGGATATCATGCTTGACAAATCTTTTGGAGTTTTTTGAGGATGTAACTAGTAGAGTGGACAAGGGAGGACCAGTGGATGTGGTGTATTTGGACTTTCAAAAGGCTTTCGACAAGGTCCCACACAGGAGATTGGTGTGCAAAATCAAAGCACATAGTATTGGGGGTAATCTACTGATGTGGATAAAGAACTGTTTGGCAGCCAGGAAGCAGAGATTCGGGATTAACGGGTCCTTTTCAGAATGTCAGGCAGTAATTCGTGGAGTGCCGCAGGGCTCAGTGCTGGAACCCCAGCTCTTTACAATATATATTAATGATTTAGTTAATGGGATTGAGTGTAATATCTCCAAGTTTGCAGATGACACTAAACTGGGTGGTGGTGTGAGCTGTGAGGAGGACGCTACAAAGCTGCAGGGTGACTTGGACAGGTTAGGTGAGTGGGCAAATACATGGCAGATGCAGTATAATGTGGATAAATTTGAGGTTATCCACTTTGGGGGCAAAAACACGAAGGCAGAATATTATCTGAATGGCGGCAGATTCGGAAAAGGGGAGATGCAGCGAGACCTGGGTGTCATGGTTCACCAGTCAGTGAAAGTTGGCATGCAGGTATAGCAGGCGGTGAAGAAGGCAAATGGTATGTTGGCGTTCATAGCAAGGGGATTTGAGTATACGAGCAGGGAAGTCTTGCTGCTGTTGTACAGGGCCTTGATGAGGCCCCACCTGGAATATTGTGTTCAGTTTTGGTCTCCTAATCTGCGGAAGGACGTTCTTGCCATTGAAGGAGTGCAGCGAAGTTTCACCAGACTGATTCCAGGGATGGCTGGACTGACATATGAGGAGAGACTGGATCAACTGGGCCTTTATTCACTGGAGTTTAGAAGGATGAGAGGGGATCTCATAGAAACATATCAGATTCTAACTGGACTGGACAGGTTAGATGTGGGAAGAATGTTCCCGAAGTTGGGGAAGTCCAGAACCAGGGGACACAGTCTTAGGGTAAGGGGTAGGCCATTTAGGACTGAGATGAGGAGAAACTTCTTCACTCAGAGAGTTGTTAGCCTGTGGAATTCCCTGGAGAGTTGTTGATGCCAGTTCATTGGATATATTCAAGAGGGAGTTAGATATAGCCCTTACGGCTAAAGGGATCAAGGGGTATGGAGAGAAAGCAGGAAAGGGGTACTGAAGGAATGATCAGCCATGATCTTATTGAATGGTGGTGCAGACTCGAAGGGCCGAATGGCCTACTCCTGCACCTATTTTCTATGTTTCTATGTCTATGTTTCTATATAACCCTCATTTACATGACATCATAACACACTTGCTCACTTGTGGGCAGGCGTGTTATGCCACAGCACCCACTATCGCTAGTATTCCTGATGGATGGAAAAAGGGACAGAAACTTATTGTAACCGGTTCCTGCCCGAAATTTCAAATCCGTCTGCTTACATTACATTGCTTTGGCAGCCCCAGGGGGGTGGAATTTGAGCCCTCCATCTAATCTGATCTCAAAAGGAATTACCCATAAATTCCACTGCTAAAGGTATTTTTAAGAAGCTTGATTTCCTTCTTTTGTGCCAAACATTATTTTCCTTTCAATTCTCTATAAAACTCATTTCCCACCATATCTGTGGGTGTTTTTCTAAAACCTCTTGAGGCAGCACACATGAAAAAGTTTGTCATCTGAGGGGAAATTTTTTTTTTACCTCTAGTCTTCCTTCTTTCTTTCTCTGTTGGTGTTTTTTGTCTCTCTATTTTGTTAATACTACAATGATTTCTGTCTTTTTGCCTTTCCTTTTTTTTTCCTCCTAAGCTGCATCCACTGTCCTATACAATCATTGTCTTCCTATAACTTCCTTGCTACCGTGCATTCTGTAAACAGTACAAACTGCAGTCACAGTGTGCTGATGGTGTAGGAGAGTGGAGGTGAAATCCAAGGGTGCTGATCAAGCGGACTGCTCTGTCCTGGATCGAAGCAGGTTTTTTCAGCGATGTTGCAGCTGCAACCAGCTAAACAAATGACAACAATTAGCTTTGCTGATAAAAACCTGGGACAAGAAAACCAAGCACTGAAAAATTCTGTTTCGCCTTAAAAGCTGATTTACTGTCATGGCTGGGTTCAGTATACTGCCATTGCCCGTGAGTAAATCAGGGAATGATGCTTGCACTAATTTCCATTTTAGGTTGCATTTTAATCGTAAAATGATGCCCACACGTTTTATGTGAGACCATAAAAGGTTGGAAAGATAACTCATAGTGCACAATGGATGAAGATCTAGAGAGAAAGGGGGAGTAATTGCTCCGTGCCCCGAAATAGGGGCAGTAACCTTCAGGGAACGGGACATTTAACGCACGGCGCAGAATTGCCCTAACCGCCCCTGAAAGTAAGTGGAGCGTTATCTCCAGTTCTCCACTTCCTGTAGGGGCGGATCCCGGTGTATTGCTGGGGCACTGAAGAAAGTGCTACACTGATGCTCTGCGTAGCGCTGATGTGCTTCAACACTCCTCTCCTTCGATTAAAGGGGAGGGCCGCTGCGCACTCTACATGGCCGTCACCACTGGGCCATCAAGGCAGCGTGTGACCAGACAAGCAGCCTAGCACCCAGGACGGAGTGCCAGGCTGCACGATGACAGCCTGGAACACGCTAGGGCCGTGATTATCGAGCCGACCCAAGAGTTGGCCAACAAAAAAAGATGGCAGCCTGGGTTGCTGGCGCCCTTCCCTTTAATCCCCACCCCGAGAGTGGATGTCTGCCAGCTTCGCGACCCGTTGATATTCGTCTGCGCTAGCCTCATGACCCGCAGGGCAGTTTCCCCTGCGGGGCATTGAGGGGTCGGCGCGGGACGGTGAGGGGTCGCTGTGCATGGTGATGCCGTCATTGCCAGTTGCGTGAAGACCCAAGGTGCTAACCACGGGGCGCACGCTGCCGTGCCAGCGTCTCCAAACCTCCCGGGCAATGTCCTGGGAGGCAATAGCAGCCCCGTACCCCGGACGACAACTGTCTTGCGCTCTGTTAGCGCCTGGGCTATAAAATGAAGCAATTTCGCCCCAAAGAGTTTGGGCCAATTTCCTAGCTTCTGATCTTGGCCCGATAATATTCCTTAAACAAGGAATCAACAAATGATGGCAATGGAAGTCTACGATAGAATAAACATACTTGGAACATGGATTGATTTTGGTGGTTCTTGCTTTGGATTTCCTCATCTTATCTTCTCTTCTATTTTTTCAACTTTGGTGAAGGTGAATTTTCTAATATGGATGCAAAATTAGGACTAAATGGCCTTAGAGCAGCCAATTTATCACTCACCACCATCATGCTGGATCAATTTTATAGGTAATCAGGCCTAATTACTTGTTCATGGCCTGCTCCTATCCTGTATTGCGTCGACTGCTGAGTACTTTCCAAATGAGTGAAGGGCCAGGAAATTGCAGCCCTGAAAATCTGCCCTACTTATATTGTTAATGGAAAAAATATTTTCAATTTAAAATATAAATCAAAAACGTCAACAAGAAGTAATAACAAAAATAGGTCCTAAAAAATATAAAATAGAAACAATGGCTAAAAGCTTTATGACCTCCACTATAAGTGAGGCATGGCCATAAATGAAAAGGGGTTCCACAATCTGGTGCTCCCAGTGGGAAGCAGTGCTCAAAAGAAATGCATTTAAGGCTATTTCATCATTAATAGAACATCACGAGCCTAGGATTTTTGCACAGACATTATTAACCTGTTTAAAATAGGTGGATCAATGCCTACGTCAAAATAGCACAGTAAAGTAACATAGCATGAGGGCATAAGACATTGTGTGAACATTGGTGATTGGAATTTCTATCCACTACTTAAATAAACCTTTGGCTTATTCTTAAAAAGCCTGCTGGAAGATCGCACAACAATAATAACATCTTGTATTTCTATAGCACCTTTAATGTCGTAAAATATTCCAAGATGCTTCACAGTAGTGTTACAAAACAAACCATTTGATACCAAGCCACATAAAAAAAGACTTGCATTTATATAGAGCCTTTCACGACCTCCGAACCTCTTTCCAGCCAATGAAATACTTTTGAAGTGTAGTCACTGTTGAACTGTGGGAAATGCAGCAGCTATTTTGCGCACAGCAAGTTCCCACAAACAGCAATGTGAACATGACCAGATAAACTGCTTTTGTTGTGTTGATTGAGGGATAAATATTGGCCAGGACACCGGGGATAACTCCTCTGCATAAGGAGAAATTGGGCCAGATGACCAAAAGCTTGATCAAAGAGGTAGATTTTAAGGAATTTCTTGAAGGAGGAAAGAGAGATAGAGAAGCGGAGAGATTTAGGGAAGGAATTCCAGAGCTTATGAACTTGGCAGCTGAAGGCACGGCCACTAATGGTCGAGTAATTAAAATCAAGGATGCTCAAGAGGCCATAATTGGAGAAGTGCAGATATCTCGGAGGGTTGGAGGAAAATTCAGAGATAGGGAGGGGTGAGGCCATGGAGGGATTTGAAAACAAGGATGAGAATTTTAAAATAGAAGCATTACTGAACTGGGAGCCAATGTCAGTCAGCGAGCACAGGGGTAAAGGATGAATGGGAGTTGGTGCGAGTTAGGACGTGGGCAGCCGAGTTTTGGATGACCTCAAGTTTACACAGGGTAGAACGTGGAAGGCCAGCCAGGAGTGCGTTGGAATATTCAAGTCTAGAGGTAACAAAGGCATGGATGAGGGATTCAGCAGCAGATGAGCTGCGGCAGTGGCAGAGAAGGGCGATGTTACGGAGGTGGAAATAAGCGGTCTTAGTTATGACGCGGATATGTGGTCGGAAGCTCATTTCAGGGTCAAATATGACACTTAATGCTGGATTGCCACAAGTATGGATCAGAGCTGACCTTTCCATTCCCTCAGTATCTGTTGCAGTTCTGCATCACCAATTCCAGCTGTGGCATTTGTTTGGTTTATTGATGTAATGTGATAGTTGGCTACATTATTGGAAACAAATAACTTGGGTATGGACAAAGTCTTAATCATCATTTGGCTTCAAAGAACTGTGTTAAGAATTCTAACACAATGAAATAATTTAATTTTTAAAGGAATAAGTGGAATACTTTTTCAAATGTCGTATTAACCAATATTTCCTAAGAAGGAGTATATTTTCTAATATATTATAAAGTACCAAGCTGGCAGAACAATACCATCTTTTTAGTAACATGGTAAGAATTTCTATTACATTGCAGTTTCCACCATAATATTTTATTCCTTTACTTTCTTATCATTAAATTAAGGATTGTCATTATGGAATATTTTTCTATTCTTTCCAACCACTGTCAGTGTTAAGCACTCTCAGGTCAGGTACAACATGGGTTTGATGAAGATTAAAGCTCCTTTTACTCTACCCCAAAAATGCACTTGAACCCAACCTCTGAACAGCACTTTCTAATGCTCTGGTGTAACCTTACTATTTCTAACAGTGATCCCCATGGCCTTTCTGAGTGATATTGTCAATTTGGTGCTGAATTATAGGAAGTTCTATGCCAAGAGCTCGCAGCTGCTTTGAACAGGATTAAAATTGCCCAAACTGATTTCATGAAGAAAGTCAACATAATTCTGTATACTAATGCCATCTTAAGAAACCATTTTGGAAGGGTACAGCAGTTTAGTGGTCATGTTACTGAACTAGTAATCCAGAGAGCTGGACTAATAATCCACAGAATGTGAGTTCAGAGCACACAATGGCAGTTTAAGAATTTGAATTCAGATTTTTATAAATCTGGATAATAAAAAGTTGGTATCAGTAAAAGTATCAATGAAGTTGTTGAATTTTCGTAAAACCGAACTAGTATCCTTCAGGACAAAAACAACCTGCCCTTAACCAGGCTGGCCTAATGTGAGTCCAATCTCCACCAATGTGGTTGCTATTTAATTGCCTTCTGAAGTGGCTTAGCAAGCCACTCAGTTGTACCAAAGCGCTTCAAGAAACTGGTCTGCCACCACCTTCTCAGGGCAATGAGGGACAGCCAATAAATGCCAGTGATACCCACATTCTGAGAATGAATAATGAAAAACAGGAATAATTACACATCAAGTTGACTTTCAAGTTGATTTCATGTAATTAGGATAATTAAAGTTTTTAAGTATATTTTTATTACATTTTGTAAGATTATTATTCTACAAATGGAGGAATTTAAACTATAATTTGATGAACAATGCTATGGAATGAGAAATTCAAGCTTGCTCCTGTGATTCTTCACACAGTGAGCTGTTGCGTTAGACTACTTCTTCAAAAGGAAGCACTGAATGAAGACCAGGCATTTTCCCATGGGAAAGGATACAAAATTGCTGGTCATGTTACTCTGAGTTGCTCTGATTCATCTATTAGCAGCCTGATTAAATGACATTGGCAGAGGCGTGGTAGCAGGTCAGCAGCTGTTCTCTCTGATGTGGGAATGGATATGGGAAGATCTAAGAGTAGAAGAAAATAAAGGAATCTTTAAAAAGTGCCAATAAAATTCCAAATAAAGGGGTCGATTTTAACTCCTGGCAGAAAACAGACAAGGGAGGACTTACCCACACTGTTCCTGCCCCGATCTTGTCAACTACAATTTTAGATTGCCCCCACACCATTATCTCTGGAGTCCTTCAAGAATCTATCCTTGGATCATTATTCTCTCTAAGCCACAACCGGCCCCTTGGCAACATCATCCAAAGACATGGGATTCAATGTTAACTCCAGGCCAGGGAGCGGGTGGTGTGTGTGGGGAATGGGTGGCGTGGGCAGTTAAAATGGAGCAGGGGATCACAAAGGCCATTCCTGCCCAGACATAGATTCCTGCTGGGTTCAGGTGGAAGTCTGATCCTGAAGTTAAAATCTAGGCCAGTCTGCTTCTGTGAATAATGGAAATGCCACCTCTAAAGAAGAAGGTTATTTCTTTTGCTGATAAGGTGAAAGAAATTGTGATGCTGGATGGGTTGCAAGATTCCCAGAGTAAAACCATTAAACAATTAGATGTATCACAGCCTTTTTTAATTTGATGCACTTCACTGTAATGTGTATATTGTAATGAAACAAATGACATGAATATACTTTCAGTTATCTGGAACAACTGTGACCGTTTTTACAGTACAGTAATTGCAAACCAGTTTGAGTTCCATTTTAGCTTCTTGCCAAGTTTAATACAACAGTTGAAATGTGTAAAATAATAGATAGGTTAAGTGAATTAAATTACTTGGCAAAATCATTATTCATTTAACAGTTTTCCTCAAGAGCTGAAAACGATTATTATATACTAAGACAGTAGACAATGGGCAACAAAAGACAGGTTAATAACTGCGCCAAAAAAATGCAGAAAGTAATTGGCCTGGAATTTGCGGTCCTGATGATGGTGAACTGACAGTGTTTGCCATCATTTCGCCTTTGAAACTGACCGCACCTTCAGGATTTAGCGCATGCGCAGCCTAATGCAGAGATCCTGAAGTTGCGGCCTGTCATTCACCGCTCCTTTCATAGGCTGTGTTGTGTGTCCCCCCACCCATCCCTTGCTCTCCCCTTCCACTCCTCCTCGCCCCCACACAATCAGTGAAATCTCCCAAATCAAGGAAACTGATGAAAACGTTGGCTCTTCCACAGTAATACCACTGTCAAATTTCCCACTAAAAGTTAGATCTTGTTGGAATACATAAGAACATAAGAACATAAGAAATAGGAACAGGAGTAGGCCATACAGCCCTCGAACCTGCTCCGCCATTTAATAAGATCATGGCTGATCGGATCATGGACTCAGCTCCATTTCCCCGCCCACTCCCCATAATCCCTTATTCCCTTATCGTTTAATATACTGTCTATTTCTGTCTTAAATTTATTCAATGTCCCAGCTTCCACAGGTCTCTGAGACAGCAAATTCCACAGATCTACAACCCTCTGAGAGAAGAAATTTCTCCTCATCTTTGTTTTAAATGGGTGGCCCCTTAGTCTAAGATCATGCCCTCTAGTTCTAGTCTCCCCCATCAGTGGAAACATCCTCTCTTCATCAACCTTGTCAAGCTCCCTCATAATCTTATACGTTTCGATAAAATCACCTCTCATTCTTCTGAATTCCAATGAGTAGAGGCCCAACCTACTCAACCTTTCCTCATAAGTCAACCCCCTCATTCCCGGAATCAACCTAGTGAACCTTCTCTGAACTGCCTCCAAAGCAAGTATATCCTTTCGTAAAAATGGAAAACAAAACTGCACGCAGTATTCCAGGTGTGGCCTCACCAATACCTTATATAGTTCTAGCAAAACTTCCCTGCTTTTATATTCCATCCCCTTTGCAATGAAGGGCAAGATACCATTGGCCTTCCTGATCACTTGCTGTACCTGTATACTATCTGTTATATATTTAACCCCTTGCAACCTGCATCACACCTGACCACCAGAGGGCCTACCTGTTGCAGTCCCAAGGGATGCTGGGATCCCTATATAAGCAGGCTACATGAGGTATCTGCACTCTTGAACCTTAATAAAGGAGTTAGGGTCACACTTGCTCATTACACACAGTACTCAGTCTGACCATTTATTGAGAGTGTAACAATTGGCGATGAGACAACGAACAACCACGCGAAAATGCAAAGAATAGTCGGCATCCTGGAGAAGTTCTCAGAGGGGAATGATTGGCAAGCCTTCATGGAGAGACCCGACCAATACTTCGTGGCCAACGAGCTGGAACGGGCCAAGAACGTGACCAAATGAAGGACAATCCTCCTAACAGTCTGTGGGGCAACAACCTATGGCCTCATTAAGAATCTCCTGGCCCTGGCAAAACCAACAGAGAAATCCTACGAAGAATCCTACGGAGCACCCTAATCCTAGGGAAAGCGTTTTGATGGCGAGATATCGGTTCTACACGTGTCAATGATCGGAGAACCTGGAAATGACGAGCTATGTCGCCGAACTTTGCAGGACATTGTGAGTTTGAGGGATTCCTAGACAAATGCTCAGAGACTTTTTTGTGCTGGGCATGGGATATGAGACAATCCTTCACAAACTGTTGACTGTAGAAACTCCGAATCTGAGTAAAGCCATAACGATAGCCAAGGCATTTATGTCCACCAGCGACAACACCAAGCAGATTTCACAGAACATAGACGTTTCGGCCAGTACTGTGCATAAAGTAATGTCGGTTTTGAACAGAAATGTACATGGCAGAACGTACACGCCGGCTGCTGTGGCCCGACCTCAATTGACCTAGAGTCCGCCATCATCTGTTAATGCGAGGCAGTTAGCACTCTGTTGGCGCTGCAGAGGTGATCATCGGCCCCATCTGTGGTGTATGTGGGCACCTTTAGTAATGACTCCACGAGGCAAGGTATGATACTTAAACTGTGTAGACCTGTAGTCCTTTATTTGCAGCTCCTGAGTGACGACAACAAGTGGACACCGGGGGGGGGGAGTTTGTTCAACACGCCGCCCTGGGAGACCTGGACGTCTACACTGCCAAAAATTTGGATTTTTCCTTTGGTATAGGTGAGCAGCTTTGCCTGGACAGGAGATGTCATGTATCTCACATTACTGTATATAACTATTTTACCATGCTATACATGACTGTAACTGGATATGACCTGCAACAATAAGCATATCTTACCACCAGGGGTGCACTTGCAGGAGACACTCCATACCTGTCCCACTGAGGTATATAAAGAGAGGTCTCAGGCAAGTGCAGCACTGGAGAGCTGGAATGAAAGGTGCAGGTCCTGAGTGACCTTGACTTCAGCATGTGTCTCATGTAAGTCAATACATTAGAGTCAGGACTTAACAGTGGCGACGAGTTACGGGATCACAGAATCCACAGAATGGCTACCAACAGCTCAGATGAGAAATACAATGCTGGAGACAATTGGGATGACTTTGTGGCCAAAGACTGGCTGGGCAACGATAAGGCAGACAAGAGAAGAGCCCATTCTTGACCAGCTGTGGCTCGAAAACATGCGCTTTAATGAAAGACCTGCTGGCACCCGAGCAAGTCGTTTGAGGAGTTAAGCACACTGGTGAGAGACCACCTGAAGCCAGCGAGCAGCCTACACATGGCCAGACACAGGTTGTACAACTACAGATGCTGTGTGGGCCAAAGCATACCCGACTTCGTGGCGGAACTTCAGAGGCTAGCTAGTTCATGTGAGTTCCCCGATGAATTAAGGAGAGAAGTACTGAGAGACTTTTTTATGGAAGGAATAGGCCACGCAGGCATATTCCAAAAGTTATTATAGAGACTAAGAACTTAACTCTAGAGGCAGCAGCACTGGTCGCACAGACGTTCTTGGCAGGCGAAGAAGAAACAAGGCTGATCTATACTTTGGGTAGGACAACCAACGAGGCATCGGAACAAAGGGTTCACATTGTGAAACAAACTGCTACCCCCACACACAGACAAAGGCAGGAGAGCAGGCCTTCAACAGCAGACAGTGGTGCCAGAAGCCATCAAAATCAAGGGTCACATGAACGGCCGATCACACCTCATCAACCCACAATGCGAGCAATCAACAACAGATTGAAAGAAGTTCAAGGGAGATCAGCCAGACGCAGCTCATCCTTCAGAAACAATGGAAACGGTCTGTGTTGGAAATGTGGGGGAAGGCACTCAACCAGGATGTGTCGATTTCAGCATGCCGTTTGCAGAAACTGCAACCACACAGGGCATCTGGCTCACATGTGCAGAAAAACAGCAGCTCGGCTGGTATACGAATCGGAAGGGTCGGAAAGTGAACCAGAAGACGGTTGGAACAGTGCACGGGACGCCGACGTACAGCGGGTTAACACGATCAATGTCCACTGTTCTTACACCAAGACGCCTCCAATTATGATGAGGGTTCTACTCAAGGGATACCCGTCAACATGGAACTGGACACGGGGACCAGTCAATCCCTCATGAGCGTTCAACAATTTGAACAGCTGTGGCCACACAAAAGCAACAGACCAAAACTCACAAAGTTCGACACCAAACTAAGGACCTATACTAAAGAAATCATCCCAGTCCTTGGCAGCGCCATGCTCTCAGTCACACACAAAGGGATGGTGCACTGACTTTCCCTGTGGATTGTCCCCGGGGATCTCCCAGCCCTGTTGGGGAGAAGCTGGCTAGCAGAACTTAATTGGAAATGGGATGATGTTCACGCCATGTCGTCAGAGGAACGGACCACCTGCTCAACAGTTCTAAGCCGTCTTGAACATCTCTTTCAGCCAGGTATGGGCACCTCCGAAGGGGCTAAAGTTAGAATCTACATCACAAAGAATGTCAGACCGGTCCATCACAAGGCTAGAGCTGTGCATTATGTGATGAGGGAAAAGATTGAAAACGATCTGGACCGGCTTCTGCGGGAAAGCAAAATTTCTCCCATGGAATTCAGCGACTGGGCAAGCCCCATCGTCCCCATTATGAAGCCTGATGGATCTGTGCAAATCTGTGGGGATTACAAGTCTACCATAAACAGAGTCTCCCTACAGGACCAATACCTGCTCCCCAGAGCGGAGGACCTATTTGCCACATTGGCTGGAGGAAAACATTTCTCGAAACTTGACCTCACATCTGCGTATATGATGCAACAACTGACCGAAGAGTCTAAGCTACTCACCATCATCAACACACATCGAGGCCTTTTTGTGTACAATCGATGCCCATTCGGCATCAGGTCGGCAGCTGCTATATTCCAGCGCAACATGGAGAGTCTGCTCAAGTCCATCCTGGGGACGGTTGTGTTTCAAGATGACATACTCATCATGGGCAGGGACACCGACTCTCATATCCGTAATCTTGAGGAAGTACTAAGTCGATTGGATCAGGTAGGCCTAAGAATCTGCCCAACCAAATCCAAAACCGAAGCGATTCGCCTGGCACCCAGGCCCCGGAATGTCTTGGAACTGCGCGCCTTTCTCGGGCTACTCAATACTTTGGGAACTTTATGCAGAACTTGAGTATGCTGCTGGAGCCTCTCCACGTGCTACTCAGAAAGGCGTGTGATTGGTTTTGGGGGGACGCCCAAGAACGCGCCTTCAATAAGGCACGCAACCTTCTATGTTCCAAGAGTGTTTTAGCCTTTTTTGACCCAGGTAAAAAGTTAGTTCATATGTGTGATACATCAGCGTACGGGGTCTGGTGCGTTTTACAGTACGTCAATGATGTGGGTAAATTGCAGCCCATTGCTTATGCCTCCAGGTCACTTTCGCGGGCGGAGCGCAGGTACGGTATGGTTGAGAAGGAGGCGCTCGCGTGCGTGTACAGTGTCAAAAAGATGCACCAATATCTTTTCGGGCCCAAGTTTGCATTAGAAACCGACCACAAACCCCTCAAGTCCCTACTATCCGAGTACAAGGCAATCAACGCCAACGCCTTGGCGCGCATTCAGCGGTGGGCACTCATGCCGGCGGCTTACGACTGACTACACGATAAGGCACAGACCAGGCACAGACAACTGTGCCGACGCACTTAGCAGACTAATCCTGGCGACCACAGAACGGTCCGACGAACAGGACTGTGAGATGGTCATGGCAATCAATGCCTTTGAATCCACAGGTTCGCCCATGACGGCTCGCCAAATCAGAGCCTGGACGACCAGTAACCCCACGTTATTTCTAGTTAAAAGATGCGTTTTAACCGGTGACTGGGCAGAGACTCGCGATGCCTGCCCCGAAGAGGTCAAACCCTTCCATAGGCGCATGCATGAACTCTCACTACAGGCAGACTGCCTGATGTGGGGCAGCCGAGTAGTTATGCCCTCACGAGGCAGGGAGGCGTTTGTCCGGGAGCTCCATCGCGAGCACCCAGGGATCGTCCTTATGAAGGGCATAGCCAGATCTCATGTCTGGTGGCCTGGCATTGACGCGGACTTGGAGTTCTGCGTCCGTCGGTGCACCATTTGTGCCCAACTCAGTAATGCCCCCAGGGAGGCCCCCTTAAGCACCTGGCCCTGGCCCATCAAACCATGGTCACAGGTGCATGTAGACTATGCGGGCCCATTCATCGGCAAAATGTTCCTCGTAGTCGTTGATGCATTTTCAAAATGGATCGAGTGCACCATTTTAAACTCGAGCACCACCTCCATCACTGTGGAGAGCCTTAGAACCATGTTTGCAATGCACGGCATTCCTGACATATTGGTCAGTGATAATGGTCCGTGCTTCACCAGCGCAGAATTTCATGATTTTATAGTTGACCACGGTATAAATCACATTAAGACGGCACCTTTCAAGCCGGCCTCCAATGGCCAGTTAGAGCGAGCAGTGCAGATCATTAAACAAGGCATGCTCAGAATCCAAGTTCCCACGCTGCAGAGTCACCTGTCACGACTGCTGCTAGCATATAGATCTCGTCCGCATTCGTTGACTGGGGATCCCCCCGCGCAACTATTGATGAAACAAACCTTAAAGACCAGGCTCTCGTTAATCCTCCCAGAAATACATGAAATTGTTGAGGCTAAGCTTCAAAAGCTAACTGAGTACCATGACCAAAATTCGATGGGGAGGTGGAATGAGATAGGGGACAAAGTGTTTGTGCTAAACTATGGCCGGGGTCCCAAATGGCTTGCAAGGACAGTAACAGACAAAGAGGGAAACAGGCTACTGGTTGTACAAATGGACAATGGCCAAACCAGCCGGAGGCATGTAGACCAAGTAAAAAGTAGATTCACTGATAACACTAAAGAACCAGAGGCAGACTACAATGTGGAACTCACACCACACCTGGTGGACAGACAGGTGGAACAACATGAGGAAAGGGCAGTCTCAACAGACAGCCTAGGTGAGATACCAGCAATCACACCGAACGAAACAGACAGCCCAGGCGAGATACCAGCAATCACACCGAATGAAAAACAGGCATCAAGACAAACAACTGAACCACAACTAAGACGCTCCACGTGAGAGCGCAGACCCCCTGAGAGACTGAATCTATAAAGGCAATAAGACCTTGGGGGAGGGTGATGTCATGTATGTCACATTACTGTATATAACTGTATCTTACCATACTATACATGACTGTAACTGGATATGACCTGTAACAATAAGCATACCTTACCACCAGGGGTGCACTTGCAGGAGACATTCCATACCTGTCCCACTGAGGTATATAAAGAGAGGTCTCAGGCAAGTGCAGCACTGGAGAGCTGGAATTAAAGGTACAGGTCCTGAGTGACCTTGACTTCAGCATGTGTCTCGTGTAAGTCAGTACATTAGAGTCAGGACTTAACAGGAGACAGTTTTGGTCAAGTGGCAGGATTCATCCAAATATTTTCAAAGGTCATTTGGCTCATCACAGTCTGGCTCACCCCTGTGTCGATTTCCATGGAGACTGGGACCCCATCGATGTCCACTTCCATCATCCACGGAGAACTTCCGGTGGAGCAGGTAAAGATTCCATACTCTTCTTCCAAGGTGTGAGCAGCTTCATCTTCATCTGTGTCGGAGCCCCGGTGATCAGCCAACTCATCAGAGATGCGGTGAGTATAGCCTTTTCTGAAGGTGCCCTTTCTCTTTGCAACCTTTGCATGCATAGTCTTTGTCGCGGCACTGGTGGACCCTGTGGTTTCCTCCACAGCGCCAGCACGGGGCTATCTGGTTTTCCCCATGTGGCGAACTCAGGGTTGCGGGACTCGGAGCAGCATTTCTGCCTTTAGAAGCATCCGTGCGATGCACTGCGCTCGCCGATTTAGAGTCCTGGGTCAGTATTCGCCTGGAGTCGCTGGCCGAAACCATTTAGGCCTGGCTCACTTGAATTGCTTTCTGCAGGGTGACCGTGATGTCAGCTAAGAGCAATTTGTGTAGGAGGCCTTCATGGCCAATTCCGATGACAAATATGTCCCTTAGTGCTTCATTAAGGTGGTCACCAAAATGACACGGTGCGGCTAGTCTTCTTAAGTGTGCAGCATATTTGGCAATTTCTTGGCCCTCAGGTCGCTGGTAAGTGTAGAACCGGTGCCTGGCTGTGAGGATGCTTTCTTTCCATTTTAGTTGTTCCTGTATGATTGTTACAAGTTGCTCAAATCTGTTGGTGGTTGTCTTCTCCGGGGCTAGTAAGTCCCTGACGAGACTGTAGATGGTGGGTCCACAGCTGCTAAGCAGGATGGCCCTGCGTTTGTTCGGTAGTGTAGCCGGTGTGTCCCCGTCCAGGTCGTTGGCTATAAAGAAGTGTTCCAATCTTTCCACAAAAGCATTCCAATCTTCCCCCTCTGTAAATTGCTGAAAGTTGCTGAGGTTAGACATGTTGAGCGTGTAGTTCGTAACCTGGTATTCCCATTGCCAGTTGTGGTGTATGTGGGCATCTTTAGTAATGACTCCACGAGGCAGGGTATGATACTTAAACTGTGTAGACCTGTTGTCCTTTATTTGCAGCTCCTGAGTGACGACAACAAGCTGTGAGTTCCCTTTTATACTGGGTTACCTGCCATGTGCAGGCAACCCCTAGGTCTCCAGCAGCTTCACCCTCTGGTGTACTGGTAAGGTGTGTGCAGTATAAGGGTACATTCAATGTGGCGTAACAGTGTTACAGACATCACACAGTAAACAGGCATGCATTCCCAACATCATCAATGCCGCTTTAAGCATTATGCATGTAATGGCTGTAGAACAATGGGACACCTCCAACGAATGTGCAGGCGAGCTGCAAACCCTGCAAACCCTGCAAACCACCACGTTGCAGAGAAAATCGATCCACAGAATTGGAAACTCGTACAGAGGAGGCAGAGGTGTACGGGGTACACACGTTCACGACGCAATGCCCACCAATAATGTTGAAAGTTGAACTGAATGGTATTCCAGTGTCTATGGAGCTGGACACGGGACAAGTCAGTCCATAATGAGTAAAACGGCCTTCGACAGGCTGTGGAGAAAGAAGGCAACAGGCCCAAGCTCAGCCCCATTCACACCAAACTAAGGACTTACACAAAGGAACTAATCCCTTAATTGGCAGTGCTGAAGCCAAAGTACACGAACTTCCGCTGTGGATTGTGCCAGGGATGGCCCCACTTTGTTTGGCAGAAGTTGGCTGGGGAAAATCCGCTGGAACTGGGATGACATCCTAGCGCTTTTATCCGTCAATGACACCGCCTGTACCTCGGTTCTAAGTAAGTTCCCTTCATTATTCGAGCCAGGCATTGGAAGCTTCTCGGGGGCAAAAGTGCAGATCCATTTGGTTCCCGGTATGCGACCCATCCACCACAAGGCTCGGTCGGTACCGTATATGATGCGTGAAAAAGTGGAAATCGAGCTGGATAGGCTGCAATGCGAAGGCATCATCGCGCCGGTGGAATTCAACGACTGGGTCAGTCCGATCATGGAGGCATTTGAGAATGAGAAATCCTCCGTTACAGCCCACCAGATCAGGACCTGGACCAGCCAGGATCCTTTACTCTCCCTGGTTAAAAAACTGTGTCCTCCATGGGAGCTGGTCCAGTGTTCCAGTGGAGATGCAGGAAGCGATTAAGCCGTTCCACGGATGCATAGATGAGCTGTCCCTGCAGGCAGACTGTCTCTTGTGGGGCAATTGCGTAGTCTTGCCCAACAAAGGCAGAGACACATTCATTTGCGAACTGTACAACACCCACCCAGGCATCGCAATGATGAAAGCCATAGCGGATCCCACGTGTGGTAGCCTGGCATCGACTCAGGTTTAGAGTCATGTGTGCGCCAGTGCAACATTTGCTCTCAGTTGAGCAATGCACTCAGAGAGGCACCGCTAAGTTTGTGGTCCTGGACCAGGAATTTTGCAACCAGTTGCGTATGCATCCAGGAGTTTGTCCAAGGCTGAAAAGGCCGACAGCATGATTGAAAAAGAGGCTCTAGCGTGCATTTACTGGGTAAAAAAAATGCACCAGTACTTATTTGACCTCAAGTTCGAGCTTGAAACCGACGACAAGCCACTCATATTGCTATTCTTGGAGAGCAAAGAGATTAATACCAATGCCTCTGCCCGCATCCAAAGATGGGCACTCACGCTGTCAGCATACAACTATGTAATCTGCCACAAACCGTGGTCCAGGATCCATGTAGACTATGCAGACCCATTCCTAGGCAAAATGTTTTTGGTTGTCGTGGACGCTTACTCAAAGTGGATTGAATATGCAATAATGTCTGTAAGCACGTCCACGGCCACCATTGAAAGTCTACGAGCTATGTTTGCCACACACGGCTTGCCTGACAATGGGCCGTGCTTCATCAGTGCTGAATTCAAAGAATTCATAATCCGCAACGGGATCAAACATGTCACATCTGTCCCGTTCAAGCCTGCATCCAATGGCCAGACAGAATGGGCAACTCAGACCATCAAGCAAAGCTTGAAATGCATGTCGGAAAGCTTCCTGCAGACTCGGTTGTCCCGAGTACTGCTCAGCTACCGCACCAGATCCCACTCACTCCCCGGGAGTACCCCAGCCAAGCTGCTCATGAAAAGGACGCTTAAAACAAGGCTCTCTCTGGTCCATGCTGATCTATATGATCACGTGGAGGACAAGCGGCATCAATAAAGTATGTACCATGACCGCGCAAATTTATCACGCGATATTGAGATCAATGATCCTTTGTTTGTGCTCAATTATGGGCATGGTCCCAAATGGCTTTCACTGGCAAGGTCACAGCCAAAGAGAGGAGTAGGGTATTTCAGGTCAAACTGACCAATGGACAAATGCACAGAAAAAACTTGGACCAAATCAAATTGCGGTTCACCAACAGCTACGAACAATCTAAAGAGGACACCACCAACTTTGACCTTCCAACATACACACAAGTGGCAACTGACATCACAATTGATCACAAAACCGAACTCATCATTCCCAGCAGCCCGGTAAGGCCGGCTGCCCAACAGCCCAATGAAGAACTGACCAACCCAACCACACGAGCATTTGTACCGAGATGATCGACAAGGGAGCACAAAGCCCCAGATCGTCTCACCTTGTAAATAAGTGTACTGTTGACTTCATGGGGGAGTGATGTTATGTAATTAACCCCTTGCAACCTGCATCACACCTGACCATCAGACGGCCTACCTGTTGGAGTCTCAAGCGATCCCAGCATCCCTTGGGAGCACAGTATATAAGCAGGCTACCCATGAGATACCTGCACTCTGGAACCTTAATAAAGGAGTTGTCACACTTGCTCATTACACACAGTACTCAGTCTGACCATTTATTGTGTGTGTAACACTATCCTTTTATGTTTCATGCACAAGTACCCCCAGGTCCCGCTGTACTGCGGCACTTTGCAATCTTTCTCCATTTAAATAATAACTTGCTCTTTGATTTTTTTCTGCCAAAGTGCATGACCTCACACTTTCCAACATTATACTCCATCTTCCAAATTTTTGCCCACTCATATAGTTTGTCTTTTGCAGATTTTTTGTGTTCTTCTAACACATTGATTTTCCTCCCATCTTTGTATCGTCAGCAAACTTGGCTATGTTACACTCAGTCCCTTCTTCCAAGTTGTTAATATAGATTGTAAATAGTTGGGGTCCCAGCACTGATCCCTGCGGCACCCCACTAGTTACTGGTTGCCAACCAGAGAATTAACCATTTATCCCGACTCTCTGTTAGTTAGCCAATCCTTTATCCATGCTAATATATTACCCCCAACCCCGTCAACTTTTATCTTATGCAGTAACCTTTTATGTGGCATCTTGTCAAATGCCTTCTGGAAGTCCAAATACACCACATCCACTGGTTCCCCTTTATCCATCCTGTTTGTTACATCCTCAAAGAACTCCAGCAAATTTTGTCAAACATGACTTCACCTTCATAAATCCATGCTGACTCTGCTTGACCGAATTTTGCTTTTCCAAATGTCCTGCTACTGCTTCTTTAATAATGGACTCCAACATTTTCCCAACCACAAATGGAGAATAGATGACAGAAGCTTATAGACCTCCTGTCTAGGAGGGATGTCAACGTAGGCATGGGTCATCATGGCTGCACTAATGTGCAGCAAAGTGCTCTCCAGCTCCTTGCTAGTAGGGAAGTGCGGGTGGCCCATGAAAGGAATGATGGTAAGAGGGAATTGTGGCTCCTCTCAAAGCACTTACACTTCTCCCCCATTGCCTCCCCTTCAGTCAGAGTCCCAGCTGGATCCTTGGATTGTGATGGCCAAGTCTACACCTGCACAGTCACAGGAGGAGCAGACTTTGGTGGGGCCACCACAGGCTTCAAAACCCAGAGAATGTCTGCCAAGAGTGTCTAAGCACTCACAGCAGGGAAGTGAGCAGGCTGCCTTGACCCCACCCAAAGCCACAGGGGTAGCACCTCACAGAAACATGTGGAAGAGAAAGATGACACAGAAGTAGATTCACAAGGGTAGTCACTTGGGTTTTTTATTCAATGTTAATGTTAAGTTTCCGTTAATGTATTGTCAACCATAAAAATCTTTATTTTCACCATTTTCCCGTCTTGGACAAATTTGTGTGCACCTTTGGAAGCGACTTAATGAGTTACATTGAATGGTGAGACTTAAGAGTACATTCAGCAATGGTGGTCAGTGTGAAAGGAGTGCTTTGATCATTGTAGGAATCCTTTATGGTTTTGCTGTGGGGTGGTGCCAACCTGGTGCAGCATGTGGCAGCCATATGGATGTACTGCTAAAGTTAAGTAAATTTGACCATGATGAGGTCAGCCCTAGCCTCCTGGGCAGCAATGTGCTCGGCTGCTGGTGGGATCTGACCCGCAGGTTCCTCCAGCTCCTGCTCCTCCTCGTCTTTCAGCTGATGCTCCTCCTCCTCTGATGAGGCTGTGCACTCAGTGTCTTGCTCCTCATGCAGCACTAATCCTCACTACTGCGCTATGTTGTGGAGGGCACAGAAGAACATGGCGATTCTGGAGACTCTGTCTGATGCGTATTGAAGGGCTCCTCCAGATCTGTCAAGACATCTGAGGTGCATTTTGAGCATTCCTATTGTCTGCTCTATAACACATCGGGTGGAAATGTGGCTTCCATTATATCTTTCCTAGGCCTCAGTACTTGGCCTCCTCAATGGTGTCATGAGCGGCATCTTCAGTAGGTAGCCTTTGTCTCCAAGCAGCCAGCTGGAATGTATGTTTGGAGGAGCAAAGAGCTGAGGGAGGGTGGACTGGAGAAAGATGAAAGAGTCATGGCAGCTGCCAGGGAATTTGGCATACATGATGATCTTCCTATTGTAGCAAACGAGCCACACATTGAGAGAGTGGAAGCCCTTGCGGTTGACGAAGACTCCTGAGTTATGATGGGGTTCTCTGATGGTCACATGTGTTCAGTCGATGAAACCCTGTACCCATGGGAAGCAGCCAGAATGTCAAAGCCAAGTACCTGCTAATTAACACTGGCTTCATCAGTGGTAAAATTGATATACTTGGCTGACTTGTCAATGAGGGCATCGATAACCTGTGTGATGCATCTGTGGTCAGCCAACTACGAGATGGGGGAATAGCCTGCTTCCTGGAAGGGGCCTGAGGCGAATAAGTTGAGGGCACTATTGACTTTGACAGCCACTCGTAAGGCATGTCCACCCGCTCCTCTGGGCTGCAGGTTCGAGCAATCTGAAAATGCCTGTGATGACCTGACATGATAGCCTGAGCCACCTTTGGCACTCCTACTCTATCATATTGAGAAAGCTCATCCTCTGCCTGCATATCCTGTGTTGCCGTATCGCCTCTGGCGTGGTGCAGCCCTGTGCTGATGCCCATGTCCTGTGCAGCATCAGGTGATTGAGGAGAAGATTGGTGGTATTATTGTTGTTGCTGCTGGTGTGCCTGATGCTGCTGATGTTGATGCTCATTGTCGTCCAATTCTGAGGAGCAAAGTGACACAGTATAAACAGCACCCATGCTTATGGAGTAAATGGCAGGTCAAGTAGAGATCAGAGGAGCAAAAACGTAAGAACATAAGAAATAGTAGCAGGAGTAGACCTTTTGGCCCCTCGCTGTTGCTCCGCCATCCAATAAGAATATGGCAGTCGGGAGCAGTGTCGAGGAGGTGCGTGGAGAGGCCTATAAAAGGCACAGCAGGGAGTCCGGGGCCCAGCGTCGGCGGCAGTCGGGAGCAGCGTCGAGGAGGTGTGTGGAGAGGCCTATAAAAGGCACAGCAGGGAGTCCGGGGCCCAGTGTCGGCGGCAGTTGGGAGCAGCGTCGAGGAGGTGTGTAGAGAGGCCTATAAAAGGCACAGCAGGGAGTCCGGGGCCCAGTGTCGGCGGCAGTCGGGAGCAGCGTCGAGGAGGTGCGTGGAGAGGCCTATAAAAGGCACAGCAGGGAGTCCGGGGCCCAGCGTCGGCGGCAGTTGGGAGCAGCGTCGAGAAGGTGCGTGGAGAGGCCTATAAAAGGCGTACTTGTGCAGCTACAGGGAGAAGGCAAAAAGAAGTAGAAAGAAATCAAAAGGTGACGTCACAGCTGGTGATTGGTGAGTAGTTTTTCTTTTTTCTCTTCTATATCAGTGAGTAACATATAATATTGTTGTTGCTAATTTAAGTGTATCTAAGGGTAAGTCATGGCAGGAGAGCTCGGTCGGGTGTTATGCTCCTCCTGTACCATGTGGGAACTCAGGGACGACACCAGTGTCCCTGACGACTATATCTGCAGGAAGTGTATCCACCTCAAGCTCCTGACGGTCCGTGTTGCGGAGTTGGAGCTGAGGGTGGATTCACTCTGGAGCATCCACGATGCTGAGAATGACGTGAGTATCACGTGTAGCGAGTTGGTCGTACCGCAGGGAAAGGGTCCACAGCCAGATAGGGAATGGAAGACCAACAGGAAGAGCAGTGCAAGGAAGGTAGTGCAGGAGTCCCATGTGGTCATCCCCCTGCAAAACAGATACACTGCTTTGGGTACTGTTCAGGGGGATGACTCATCAGGGGAGGGCAGCAGCAGCCAAGTTCATGGCACCATGGCTGGCTCTGCTGCACAGGAGGGCAGGAAAAAGTGTGGGAGAGCAATAGTGATTGGGGATTCAATGGTGAGGGGAATAGATAGGCGTTTCTGCGGCCACAACCGAGACTCCAGGATGGTATGTTGCCTCCCTGGTGCAAGGGTCAAGGATGTCTCGGAGCGGGTGCAGGACATTCTAAAAAGGGAGGGAGAACAACCAGTTGTCGTGGTGCACATTGGTACCAACGACATAGGTAAAAAAGAGATGAGGTCCTACGAAACGAATTTAAGGAGCTAGGAGCTAAATTAAAAAGTAGGACCTCAAAAGTAGTAATCTCGGGATTGCTACCAGTGCCACGTGATAGTCAGAGTAGGAATCGCAGGATAGCGCAGATGAATACGTGGCTTGAGCAGTGGTGCAGCAGGGAGGGATTCAAATTCCTGGGGCATTGGAACCGGTTCTGGGGGAGGTGGGACCAGTACAAACCGGACGGTCTGCACCTGGGCAGGACCAGAACCAATGTCCGAGGGGAAGTGTTTGCTAGTGCTGTTGGGGAGGATTTAAACTAATATGGCAGGGGGATGGGAACCAATGCAGGGAGACAGAGGGAAACAAAAAGGAGGCAAAAGCAAAAGACAGAAAGGAGATGAGGAAAAGTGGAGGGCAGAGAAACCCAAGGCAAAGAACAAAAAGGGCCACTGTACAGCACAATTCTAAAAGGACAAAGGGTGTTAAAAAAACAATCCTGAAGGCTTTGTGTCTTAATGCAAGGAGTATCCGCAATAAGGTGGATGAATTAACTGTGCAAATAGATGTTAACAAATATGATGTGATTGGGATTATGGAGATGTGGCTCCAGGATGATCAGGGCTGGGAACTCAACATCCAGGGGTATTCAACATTCAGGAAAGATAGAATAAAAGGAAAAGGAGGTGGGGTAGCATTGCTGGTTAAGGAGCAAATTAAGGCAATAGTTCGGAAGGACATTAGCTTGGATGATGTGGAATCTATCTGGGTAGAGCTGCAGAATACCAAAGGGCAAAAAACGTTAGTGGGAGTTGTGTACAGACCTCCAAACAGTAGTAGTGATGTTGGGGAGGGCATCAAACATGAAATTAGGTGTGCGTGCAATAAAGGTGCAGCAGTTATAATGGGTGAGTTTAATATGCACATAGATTGGGCTAACCAAACTGGAAGCAATACAGTGGAGGAGGATTTCCTGGAGTGCATAAGGGATGGTTTTTTAGACCAATATGTCGAGGAACCAACTAGGGGGGAGGCCATCTTAGACTGGGTGTTGTGTAATGAGAGAGGATTAATTAGCAATCTCGTTGTGCGAGGCCCCTTGGGGAAGAGTGACCATAATATGGTGGAATTCTGCATTAGGATGGAGAATGAAACAGTTAATTCAGAGACCATGGTCCAGAACTTAAAGAAGGCTAACTTTGAAGGTATGAGGAGTGAATTGGCTAGGATAGATTGGCGAATGATACTAAAGGGGTTGACTGTGGATGGGCAATGGCAAACATTTAGAGACCGCATGAATGAACTACAACAATTGTACATTCCTGTCTGGCATAAAAATAAAAAAGGGAAGGTGGCTCAACCGTGGCTATCAAGCGAAATCAGGGATAGCATTAAAGCCAAGGAAGTGGCATACAAATTGGCCAGAAATAGCAGCGAACCCGGGGACTGGGAGAAATTTAGAACTCAGCAGAGGAGGACAAAGGGTTTGATTAGGGCAGGGAAAATGGAGTACGAGAAGAAGCTTGCAGGGAACATTAAGAAGGATTGCAAAAGTTTCTATAGATATGTAAAGATAAAAAGGTTAGTAAAGACAAACATAGGTCCCCTGCAGTCAGAATCAGGGGAAGTCATAACGGGGAACAAAGAAATGGCGGACCAATTGAACAAGTACTTTGGTTCGGTATTCACTGAGGAGGACACAAACAACCTTCCGGATATAAAAGAGTTCGGAGGGTCCAGTAAGGACGAGGAACTGAGGGAAATCCTTATTTGTCGGGAAATTGTGTTGGGGAAATTGATGGGATTGAAGGCCGATAAATCCCCAGGGCCTGATGGACTGCATCCCAGAGTACTTAAGGAGGTGGCCTTGGAAATAGTGGATGCATTGACAGTCATTTTCCAACATTCCATTGACTCTGGATCAGTTCCTATGGAGTGGAGGGTAGCCAATGTAACCCCACTTTTTAAAAAAGGAGGGAGAGAGAAAACAGGGAATTATAGACCGGTCAGCCTGACATCGGTAGTGGGTAAAATGATGGAATCAATTATTAAGGATGTCATAGCAGTGCATTTGGAAAGAGGTAATATGATAGGTCCAAGTCAGCATGGATTTGTGAAAGGGAAATCATGCTTGACAAATCTTCTGGAATTTTTTGAGGATGTTTCCAGTAGAGTGGACAAGGGAGAACCAGTTGATGTGGTATATTTGGACTTTCAGAAGGCTTTCGACAAGGTCCCACACAAGAGATTAATGTGCAAAGTTCAAGCACATGGGATTGGGGGTAGTGTGCTGACATGGATTGAGAACTGGTTGTCAGACAGGAAGCAAAGAGTAGGAGTAAATGGGGACTTTTCAGAATGGCAGGCAGTGATATTGGGGTACCGCAAGGTTCTGTGCTGGGGCCCCAGCTGTTTACACTGTACATTAATGATTTAGACGAGGGGATTAAATGTAGTCTCTCCAAATTTGCGGATGACACTAAGTTGGGTGGCAGTGTGAGCTGCGAGGAGGATGCTATGAGGCTGCAGAGCGACTTGGATAGGTTAGGTGAGTGGGCAAATGCATGGCAGATGAAGTATAATGTGGATAAATGTGAGGTTATCCACTTTGGTGGTAAAAACAGAGAGACAGACTATTATCTGAATGGTGACAGATTAGGAAAAGGGGAGGTGCAGCGAGACCTGGGTGTCATGGTACATCAGTCATTGAAGGTTGGCATGCAGGTACAGCAGGCGGTTAAGAAAGCAAATGGCATGTTGGCCTTCATAGCGAGGGGCTTTGAGTACAGGGGCAGGGAGTTGTTGCTACAATTGTACAGGGCCTTGGTGAGGCCACACCTGGAGTATTGTGTACAGTTTTGGTCTCCTAACCTGAGGAAGGACATTCTTGCTATTGAGGGAGTGCAGCGAAGGTTCACCAGACTGATTCCCGGGATGGCGGGACTGACCTATCAAGAAAGACTGGATCAACTGGGCTTGTATTCACTGGAGTTCAGAAGAATGAGAGGGGACCTCATAGAAACGTTTAAAATTCTGACGGGGTTAGACAGGTTAGATGCAGGAAGAATGTTCCCAATGTTGGGAAGTCCAGAACCAGGGGACACAGTCTAAGGATAAGGGGGAAGCCATTTAGGACCGAGATGAGGAGGAATTTCTTCACCCAGAGAGTGGTGAACCTGTGGAATTCTCTACCACAGAAAGTTGTTGAGGCCAATTCACTAAATATATTCAAAAAGGAGTTAGATGAAGTCCTTACTACTAGGGGCTTCAAGGGGTATGGCGAGAAAGCAGGAATGGGGTACTGAAGTTGTATGTTCAGCCATGAACTCATTGAATGGCGGTGCAGGCTAGAAGGGCCGAAAGGCCTACTCCTGCACCTATTTTCTATGTTTCTATGTATCTATCTTGGCCTCAACTCCACTTTCCTGTCCACTCCCCATAATTCTTTACTCCCCTATCATTCAAAAATCTGTCCATCTTTACCTGAAATATATTCAATGATCCAACCGCAACAGCTCTCTGGGGTAGAAAGTTCCAAAAATTCACGACCCTCTGAGAAAAGAAATTCCTCCTCATCTCCATTTTAAATGGGTGACCTCGTATTCTGAAACTATGTCCCATAGTTCTAGATTCCCCCATGAGGGGAAACATCCTCTCTGCAACTACCCTGTCCAGCTCCCTCAGAATCTTAAACGTCTCAATAAGATCACGTCTAAGTCTTCGAAATTTCAATGAGTATCGGTCCAATCTGCTCAATCTTTCTTCATAAGACAACCCCCTCATTTCAGGAATCAACCTAGTGAACCTTCTCTGAACTGCCTCCAATGCAAGTATATCCTTCTTTAAATAAGGAGACCAAAATGCTTTCCTAATTACTTGCTGTGCATGCATGCTAACTTTTTGTGTTTCATGTACAAGAACCCCCAGATCCTTCTGTACCGCAGCATTTTGTAATCTCTCCACATTTAATAATAATTTGCTTTTTTATTCTTCCTACCAAAGTGGATAACCTCACATTTTCTCACATTATAATCCATCTGCCAAATTTTTGCCTACTCTTGTCACCTATCTATATGCCTTTTCAGATTCTTTGTATCCTCTTCACAACTTGCTTTCCCACCTATCTTTGGATCATCAGCAAATTTGGCTACATTACACTCGGTCCCTTCATCCAAGTTCACAATATAGATTGTAAATAGTTGAGACCCCAGCACTGATCCCTGTGGCACCCCACTAGTTACAGTTTGCCAAGCTAAAAATGACCCATTTATCCCGACTCTCTGTTTTCTGTGAGTTAGCCAATCCTTGCTAATATATTACCCCCAACTCTGTGAGCTCTTATCTTGTGCAGTAACATCTTATGTGGCACCTTATCGAATGCCTTCTGGAAATCAAAATACAGTACATCTACTCGTTCCCCTTTATCCACCCTGCTCATTACATCCTCAAAGAACTCCAGCAAATTTGTCAAACATGATTTCCTTTCATAAAACCGTGTTGACTCTGCTTGATTGTATTATGATTTTCTAAATGTCCTGCCACTACTTCCTTAATAATGGACGCCAGCATTTTCCCAATAACAGAAACATAGAAATATAGAAACGTAGAAAATAGGTGCAGGAGTAGGCCATTCGGCCCTTCGAGCCTGCACCACCATTCAATGTGATCATGGTTGATCATGCAACTTCAGTACCCCATTCCTGCTTTCTCTCCATACCCCTTGATCCTTTTAGCCGTAAGGGCTACATCTAACTCCCTTTTGAATATATCTAACGAACTGGCCTCAACAACTTTCTGTGGTAGAGAATTCCACAGGTTCACAATTCTCTGAGTGAAGAAGTTTCTCCTCATCTCAGTCCTAAATGGCTTACCCCTTATCCTTAGACTGTGACCCCTGGTTCTGGACTTCCCCAATATCGGGAACATTCTTCCTGCATCGAACCTGTCCAATCCCGTCAGAATTTTAGGTTAACTGGTCTATAGGGCTCAAATTTCCCCAGAAGTTGCACTGCTTTTTTTGGAGCAAGTAGCTTTTTTTGGAGTAACTTAAAAATCGCAAATTTCCCCATTTAACTTGCTCCAGTGTAAGTCAGTTAGTTAGTTTTTTTTTTAGCTTAGTTTTTTTTCTCCAAACGGGGGCGTGACCAGCCACTTACGCCTGTTTTGGCCATAGAAGCAAATTTGGCCAGCTAAAAGTTATTCCAAACTAACTTAGGCCAGTGTATGTGGCCACTTTTGTAGACACAAAAAAACGTTACCTACATTTAAGAAATCAGCATAGGTAGCCAGAGATAAGAGGGGGGGCAGGTTAGAGGATTCTGAAGCACTAAACACCTTCACAGCATCAGCACAACATCAAAACAACTTCAGCACAACATCTTCACGACATCATCAAAAATAAATGAAAGATAAATCAGCTACTGAAAATAGAGCAGTCCTGCTTGCTGACTGCAGAACGCACCGGCTAGCCCTTCGGCCTGGGCTAGGGGCGGCAGGCACGCATGACTGTAGGGGTGAGGGATGGTTTTTTTAAACAGTTGTTCCTAAATGTTGTGTGGTGATAATGGAACATGTTTCAGTTTTAATGCTAAAAATCTTTTACTGGAAAGTTTATAACGTACTTCCAGAACAAGAACAACAACAAAAACAACAGCACGAAAGGCTCATCTCACCCACACATCGGGGAAAGTGCACTTTCGGTGATGGTGGTGGGGGATGTTGGGGGCCCGGCTTGGGTCTCACCGGTGGCTGGTGCATGGATTGAAGTGGGAGTGGCATTTGAGTATCCGGCCTTTGTGCCCTTATTGCAGCAGTTAGCTCCCTTCATGGCATCTGTCATCATTTGCACACCCTCTGAAATGCCCGCCCTCAGATCCCGCCTCAGTGCTGATATTTGTCCCGACAGTGTCGCTACCTCATCACGCACCCCAGTGACAGTCGCCACAAGTGATCTTGTAAGGGCATTGGTCTCCTCACCCAATGACATAACCTGATCAACCTCTGCTGAGGGCTACATCTCAGGAGAGACTGGTCGGCTTCTCCTTCCCCTCGCCGTGGGTCTGCCTAGTGGCACCCCTCCAGTGCGAGGCGCAGGCTGGGACGGTGGGACACTGGGTGTTCCAGCATGCATTTTACCACCGCCACTGGGACCCACAACCACGGAAGGTGTGAAACCATGGAATGTCGTGGCAGAGCTCATGGAGGTTTCTGACCGTGTGACACCCTGTACTCTGGACTGATCCATATCATGATCAGCATTCTCCTGTGAACACATTTCCATGGACCACTCCTCCCCCCACCTGCCTTGGTCTAGAGCGCACGCATCTGGATCGTCTGGTGGATCTTCAGGATTTTCAGGATTGTCTTCTTCTTCTGTAAAATAGAACAAAACCATCAAATGGTTAGCAGCACAGGAGGGGGCAGGATGGGTGGCATGAGTATTCTGACACATAGCAGGCCAGTCAGCAGGTTGATTTGAAGGGTGACGATGCATTTTAATGACTCACCCTCACCCTCATGTGTGGGTCCAGCCTGTGCAGAGCTGATTCTTTTCCTGCAGGTGACACTCAGCAAGGCAGCAACCCTCAGTTCCAGGGAGATAGTTGGTGCAGATTTGGCGGCCTTCCTCCTGTTCGAAGTCTTTCCCTTTTCTTGTGGGCCAATTTCTTCTGCAAAGATGAAAATATAACTTTTCACACATGGTGCGCTTCTGATGGGTGGGACATATACAGATGGTCACATTAACAATTGCAATTCCATTTAAAGATGAAGATATTACTTACACTCACTACTTGACCAACATCCTGCCATTTCTTTTTGCACTGGCTTCCAGATCTTGCGGTATTCACCCCTGCGGAGTATTCTTCTGCAACTGGGTTCCATCGTCTTCTCATTTCTTTGGGTGGAACTTCTGTGGGACCTCTCTTACTGACATCCAGCTCCAGCCATTTGTCCTCAATGACAGTGACTAGTTTCTCCACTTATTCATGGAGGAAATTCTTTGTTCTTGTTGCACGCTCTTGCGTCATTGGTGTATTGGACTTACACTTCGATAATCTTGAAAGATAACAGTTCTCACCTTTCTTCCACCTATGCAGCACTCCTTTCCACTCCCTCAGCCACCCAAAAATCACAATTCACACGTTACCTTTAAATATGGTCCATTGCCAATGCTGCTGAAGCACTGAGCACACTCTCTATTTAATTAGCCGATTGCCAAACTTCCTGCACCACGTTGAAACGCACATTGCGTATGCGCGCACGCTGAAATGGACATGCGTCCCCCTGCCGGCATTCGAGGAGACGCTGGGCCCAAGCCCCGCCCCCCCTGCCTGCTGCGTTGAGCAAGTGCGGCCGAAGCTCCACCCCCCGCAGGCCCTGCAGCGCCACTCCACGGAACAGAACGAAGAAGGAGCGGCTAAAGTAGGAGGGTAAATTTTTGGCACATTTTTTGCCCCACAGTGTTGGCGTACCACGGCTAACTACGCCGCTCTAGGCGGCTGGGGAAATTTGGGCCCATAGTTTCCTGCTTTCTATCTCCCTCCTTTCTTGATTAGGGGCATTACATTTGCAGTTTTCTAATCTGCTGGGATCTCTCCAGAATCCAAGAAATGTTAGTAAATTCCAACCAATGCATCCACTATCTCTGCAGCCATTTCTTTTAAGACCCTAGGATGCAGGCCAGCAGGGGACTTGTCCGCCTTTGTCCCATTAGTTTGCCTAGTACTTTTTCCCTAGTGATAGTGATTGTTTTAAGTTCCCCTCTCTCTGTCGTCCCTTAATTATCTATATTATTGGGATGCTTTTAATGGTGTGATAGGTTGTAATAATGAGGTAAGGCTGGATGGTGCCTTTGCTGGAAACATTTGCAGTCTGTAGAAAGCTAAATGTGTGCAGTGAATGCAGTCAGCAGCAGCTTCTGCCTGAGGAAAGTTACTCGTTGTGAGATGGCAGTTTCTATAGTACATTTCATGCTGTCATCTAATCAGCTGCAGCAATGGCCAATCAACTCCCGCTTCAGGCTGGCAGACGTGGTTGTGGTTCCCGAGATGTGTGAATCCCGTGGGCAGCCAGGGAAATTTTAACCGTAGGCTTGATGACCTGTTAATTATTTGGATTAGGTCGCCTGCCTCTGACAGTTGGGTCGCTGCCCCACTAGCCAACATGCCCGAGGGAAAGGCGCATGGGGCAAGGTGACGGGGGCGGGGTGGGGGGTTCCTGGCCCACGCAAGATATTTAAAATTTCCCACCTGACCCGCCTCCAACTGCACCCACACGGACCCCAGAAAATTCCGGACGCTTTTTGATTGGCTGCTTAGACAGCTTGTTGACGTCATAGCCGCTCTTCGTTGGGGGGAATCCCCATTAACTTCCATTGATTTGAATTATGCATCAGAAAACCTGAACTTCTCGACACAGAGATCGCGAGATCTTAGTGTGAAGCTTACTTTGGGGCCAACGGCGAAAGCCTTTGCTTAGCCGCTAACTGAAAATTCTGGGCCATTATAACCAAATGCCTACAAAGAAAATGTAATCCTAATATAATTGTGATGCAAATATTCATTGAATATGTGTTTAAGTAATCATCAAACCTGTAAGGTAATTCTTATCTTTGTTTTAATTGAATTAGCAGTGAAAAACACACTATTAATAAAAATTTCCCAAATGTATTCCAGATTTAATCCCCTTAAGAATATTTCTTGTGAAATGGCTTCACTGTAACAGCACTGCACCACCCTAGTAAAATCACAATTAGTTGGAACTGTAAAGGGCTATTATGTTTATGGTAGAGAGAGTAGGGATGAAACCATTAACTGCACTGGTTCACTTTATATTTAATGGCAGCATGCACAAAGGATACAGCATTTCCTATTGCTTTGATGGGAATAGCTTTGCGCAGGAATATACTGATACGTGACTTGAGAGAGTGCTGTTGTCTCACTTTGATCCTGACCACTGAATCAAACAGGCAAACAGCAATCAAGCCACTATCAGTCACAGACTGTTTGTGTCTCAGTCCATAGCATAGGCAACAAAGAGACCCCCAGAGGCCAGTTTGGGGCTTCCTCAGTTTGCCCAGTTTATAAATCACACAGGTTTTGAATGATGTGGTGTGAATAAACAAATATCAGGAGCAAGAACTGCCTGCATTGTTAAAGCTCAGCTAGTACTTGAAACAGAGAAAACAGCTGTACTTAATTATGACTTGATACATATTACCCTCTGTACTGTCTGGTTACATGCCATAGCTGTAAAGGGTTTGCAATTTACTACAAAGTGACAAGTTCATTTTACAACAAAGTCAAACAAACCAAATGCTATTGTAAGACTGTTTGGAACGTGTATTTAATGTTTATCAAACCAGTTTATACTAGTCCAAGGTAGGCCTCAGCTACTTTTCATGACTATGAATGGACTTTGGACCATTTTGACACAGAGCGAAGGATTGTCAAAACAACCAACAGAAAACATTAAAACAAAATACCTATGAGCTTATTATAGAAAAAGTAATAATTAAACTAAATTTAAATACCTTTTAAAATACTATTTTAGTTTTTTTCTTTTAATATAAGAGCAGTTTTATTATGAAATGTTATTTGTTCGAGATTATTTTGATAAATGTACCATAATTGAGAAAGCGCCCAAAAATTTATTGTAAAAAAAAGAAATATTTCAAACCTAGCAAATGGATAGCAAAATTCACTTGTGGTCATTGTTGTGTATCTGTAAAGCATGCACTCCCATGTACCGCCATCACGGAGAGCATACCCTGAAGTCCCAAGAGATCACAGCATCCCTTGGAAGCACTGTATATAAACCGGCCCCGAAGAGCTGTTCCTCACTCTGGAGTGTCTTGACAAAGACTGAGGGCACTGTTATTTTAACCTCCCTGTGTGCAGTCTCATCTGTGTTAGGAACACAATAACTGGCGATGAGTATACGAATCGCATGCAAAGGTGCAGCAAACTGTGGGCATCCTGGAGAAGTTCTCGGTGGGTGAGGACTGGGAAACCTATATCGAATGGCTAGACAAGTACTTTGTAGCCAACGAACTGGATGGAGAAGGAAGCGCTGCAAAAAGCGGGGCACCGACCTACAGCCTCATGAAGAATCTTCTGGCTCCGGTGAAACCCACAGATAAGTCATATGAGGAGCTGTGTACACTGGTTCGGGAGCATCTTAACCTGAGGGAGTGCATGCTGATGGCGAGGTATTGGTTCTACACGTGCCAGCGATCTGAAGGTCAGGAAGTGGCGAGCTACGTCACCGAGCTAAGGCGACTTGCAGGACAATGTGAGTTTGATGGCTACCTGGAACAGATGCTCAGAGACCTTTTTGTACTGGGCATTGGCCACGAGACCATCCTACGAAAACTTTTGACTGTAGAGACATCAACCCTCAGTAAGGCCATTGCGATAGCACAGGCGTTTATGTCCACCAGTGACAACACCAAACAAATCTCTCAGCACACAAGTGCTAGCAATGTTCATAAAATAACTGGAACAGTCTTTGCGAGCAGAAATGTACAGGGCAGAAACCACGAGTCTGCAACGGCCAGCAGGCCTCAGGTGACCTAGATGACTCAGAGTCCACAACAAAGGATGAATGCAAGGCAATTCACACCTTGTTGGCGTTGTGGAGGCTTCCATTCAGCCTATTCATGCCGCTTCAAAGGGTATGTTTGCAAGAGCTGTGCAACAATGGGGCACCTCCAACGAGCTTGCAGATGAGCTGCAAGCTCTGCAAAACCTGCTAACCACCACGTGGCAGAGGAAGATCGGTCCATGGTGTATCAAAGCAATTTCGAGCCTCAGAGAGAGGAGGCAGATGCTGAAGTACATGGGTGCACACATTTTCGACGAAATGTCCACCTATAATGCTAAATGTAAAATTGAATGGCTTACTCGTAGCCATGGAACTGGACATTGGCGCAAGCCAATCCATCATGAGTAAAAAGATGTTTGCGAGACTGTGGTGCAACAAGGCATTCAGACCAGCCCTGAGCCCCATCCACACGAAACTGAGAACGTACACCAAAGAGCTCATCACTGCCCTGGGCAGCGCCATGGTCAAGGCCACCTATGAGGGCACGGTGCATGAACTGCCACTCTGGATTGTCCCGAGTGATGGCCCCACACTGCTTGGAAGGACCTGGCTGGTCAAAATCCGCTGGAACTGGGATGACATCCGAGTACTATCACATGTCGATGAGGCCTCATGTACCCAGGTTCTGAACAAATTTCCTTACTTTTTTGAGCCAAGCATTGGAAACTTTTCCAGGGCGAAGGTGCAGATCCACTTGATCCCAGGGGCATGACCCATTCACCACAAGGCATGAGCGGTACCTCACATGATGAGAAAGAGAGTGGAAATCAAGCTGGATAGGCTGCAACGCGAGGGCATCATCTCTCCAGTGGAATTCAGCGAGTGGGCCAGCCCAATTGTTCCAGTACTCAAAAGTGATAGCACGGTCAGAATTTGCAGCAATTATAAAGTAACTATTAATCGTTTATCGCTACAGGACCAATACCTGCTATCTAAGGCAGACGACCCATTTGCGACGCTGGCAGGTGGCCAGACATTCACTAAGCTCGACCTGACTTCGGCTTACATGACACAGGAGCTGGAGGCCTCACCTGCATCAACACGCACAAGGGACTGTTCATCTACAACAGATGCCCGTTTGGAATTCGGTCTGCTGCAGCGGTCTTCCAGAGAAACATGGAGAGCCTACTCAAGTCAGTACCACGCACAGTGGTTTTTCAGGACGCCATATTGTTCACGGGTCGGGACACCGTTGAGCACAACAAATCCTGGAGGAGGTCCTCCAGCGACTGGATCGCGTAGGGCTGCGGCTGAAGAGATCGAAATGCGTCTTCATGGCAAAAGAAGTGGAGTTTTTGGGGAGAAAGATCGCGGCGGACGACATTTGGCCCACAGACGTCAAGGCAGAGGCTATCAGGAACATGCCCAGACCACAGAACGTCACAGAGCTGTGGTCGTTCCTGGGACTTCGCAACTATTTTGATAATTCCTATCAGGGTTAAGCACACTCTTAGAGCCCCTACATGTGTTATTGCTTAAAGGTGAGAACTGGGTGTGGGGAAACAAAAGAAGTAATTGCTTTTGAGTAAGCCAGAAAAATGTTATGCTCCAACAAGCTGCTTGAATTGTATAACCCGTGTAAAAGACTTGTGTTAGCATGTGATGCGTCGTCGTACGTAGTCGGGTGTGTATTACATCAAGCCAACATTGCGGGGAAGTTGCAACCTGTCGCCTTTGCCTCCAGGAGCTTGTCTAAGGCCAAGAGGGCTTACAGCATGATTGAGAAAGATGCATTAGCGTGTGTGTTCTGGGTAAAGAAAATGCATCAGTACCTGTTTGGCCTCAAATTTGAGCTTGAAACCCCACATATCCCTGTTCGCTGAAAACAAGGGGATAAATACTAATGCCTCAGCCCGCATACAATGGTGGGCACTTACGCTATCAGCGTATAACTATACCATCCGCCACAGGCCAGGCACCGAGAACTGTGCAGATGCTCTCAGTCGGCCACCATTGCCCACCAAGGGGGTGGAAATGGCACAGCCTGCAAACTTGTTGGTGGTAGTGCAGCCTGCAGACTTGTTGATGATCATGGAAGTGTTTGAAAATGATAAATCACCTGTCACGGCCCACCAGATTAGGACTTGGACCAGCCAAGATCCTCTACTGTCCCTAGTAAAAAACTGTGTACTGCATGGGAACTGGGCCAGCATCCCCGTTGAAATGCAAGAGTTAATCAAGCCATTCTAGCGGCGAATAGACGAGCGGTCCATTCAGGCAGACTGCCTGTTGTGGGGTAACTGCGCAGTGCTACCCAAAAACGGCAGGTAGACATTCATCTCAGATCTCCACAGCACACACCCAGGTATAATGATGAAAGCGATAGCCAGCTCCCACATGTGGTAGCCCAGTATCGACTCTGACTTAGAGTCCTGTGTACGGCAATGCAGCCTTTGTGCTCAGTTGAGCAACACGCCCAGAGAGGCACCACTAAGTTTGTGGTCCTGGCCCTCCAGACGATGGTCGAGGATCTATATCGACTTTGCGGGCCTATTCCTCAGTAAAATGTTCCTGGTGGTGGTGGATGCTATTTCAAAATGGATTGAATGTGAAATAATGTCGGGAAGCACCGCCACCGCCGCCATTGAAAGCCTGAGGGCCATGTTTGCCACCCATGGCCTGCCTGACATACTGGTCAGTGACAACGGGCCATGTTTCACCAGTGCCGAATTTTAGGAATTCATGACCTGCAGTGGGATCAAACATGTCACCTCGGCTCCGTTTAAACCAGCCCCCAATGGGCAGGCAGAGCGGGCAGTACAAACAATCAAACAGAGTCTTAAACGAATCATAGAAGGCTCACTGCAAACCCGCCTGTCCCGAGTACTGCTCAGCTACTGCACGAGACCTCACTCACTCACAGGGGTGCCCCCGGCTGAGCTACTCATGAAAAGGACACTTAAAACCGACTCTCGCTGCTTCACCCCAACCTGCATGATCAGGTAGAGAGCAGGCGGCAGCAACAAAATGTAAACGATGGTCACGCCACTGTGTCATGGGAAATTGATCTGAATGACCCTGTTTATGTGCTAAACTATGGACATGGTCCCAAGTGGATTGCGGGCACGGTGATAGCTAAAGAAGGGAGTAGGGTGTTTGTAGTCAAACTGGACAATGGACAAATTTGCAGAAAGCATCTGGACCAAACGAGGCTGCGGTTCACAGACTGCCCTGAACAACCCAGAGCAGACACCACCTTTTTCGAGCCCACAACACACACCCAAAGGATCAATGACACCACCCCGGATTAGGAAATTGAACCCATCATGCCCAACAGCCCAGCAAGGCCAGGCTCACCCAGCAGCCCTGCAAGGCCAACAACACGCCAGCCCAGCAAGGGCACAGCCAACACACCAGAACAGACATTTGTACCGAGGCGGTGCACCAGGGAAAGAAAGGCTCCCGACCGCCTAACCTTGTAAATAGTTTTCACTTTGACTTTGGGGGGGGGGCAGTGATGTTGTGTATCTGTAAAGCATGCACTCCCATGTTCCGCCACCAGGGAGCACATCTCCTGAAGTCCCAAGGGATCCCAGCATCCCTTGAAAGCACTGTATATAAGCCGGCCCCTAATGCCTGTTCCTCACTCTGGAGTGTCTTGATAAAGATTGAGGTCACTGTTACTTTAACCTCCCTGTGTGCAGTCTCATCTGTGTTAGGAACACAATAGTCTTTATTTCAACAGCATTAAAACTATAGGATGCTTGTTCTTTGAGATTTTCATGCTAAATCCTTTGTTATTCTTAACCATTCATTCAATGGATTTGTTTATGCATATTGTCAATTTCAGTAATTAGGCATGTGTTTGTTGTGTCAATTTGTAGTTATGCATCCAGGTCTGTAATTACTGCAAGTAGGTATATAAGCGTAAATGTCAGTGATTAGTGCATTTATATATGTAGATGCAGATACAAATGTAGATATACAAATATATTTGACTGTATGTACAAGTATATATACCTATATTTATACACGTATAAATAGAAGCATGTGTATAAAGATAAGTTTTATAGGTATTTAAGAATCAAATAGCAAGTTATTATTTAAATGAAGAAAGATTGCAAAGTGCCGCAGTACAGCGGGACCTGGGGGAACTTATGCATGAAACACAAAAGGATAGTATGCAGGTACAGCAAATGGTATCTTGGCCTTTCTTGCAAAGGGGAAGGAGTATAAAAGCAGGGAAGTCTTACTGCAGCTGTGTAAGTTATTGTTGAGGCCACACCTGGAATACTGTGTGCAGTTTTGGTTTCCATATTTAGGAAAGGATATACTTGCTTTGGAGGCAGTTCAGAGAAGGTTCACTAGGTTGATTCTGGGGATGAGGGGGTTGACTTATGAGGAAAGGTTGAGTAGGGTGGGCCTCTACTCATTGGAATTCAGAAGAATGAGAGGTGATCTTATCGAAATGTATAAGATTATGAGGGGGCTTGACAAGGTGGATGCAGAGAGGTTGTTTCCACTGATGGGGGAGACTCGAACTAGAGGGCACGATCTTAGAATAAGGGGCCACCCATTTAAAACAGAGATGAGGAGAAATTTCTTCTCTCAGAGGGTTGTAAATCTGTGGAATTCGCTGCCTCAGAGAGCTGTGAAAGCAGGGATATTGAATAAAGTTAAAACAGAAATAGACAGCTTCTTAAACGATAAGGGGCTAAGGGGTTATGGGGAGCAGGCTGAGAAGTGGAGCTGAGTCCATGATCAGATCAGCGTGATCTTATTGAATGGTGGAGCAGGCTCGAGGGGCCGTATGGCCTACTCCTGTTCCAATTTCTTATGTTCTTATGTTCTTATGTAAGCTGTTTGCCACATACATTATATGCTTTATTGAGCTTCATTCTTCGTAATTATTTACAGAGCACTTAGACATTTCACACATTATTTTGATGCAAAACACAAGTTATATGATATGGATGCCCGTGATATTTTGATTGCCCGAGAATGTTATTCATTATTATACTGATTTTTTAAAAAGTCTAACTGCAGTTACTATTAAATCTAATGTATAAAATCACATTCATGTCGGATGTTATGAAGGGCCTTGAAATTTTGAGGAGCTTATGCACAATCAACGTTTTTTTGACTACTTTAAAAGCCGTGTTTTTAATATTTATTATGGTACAATTAGTACAGCACATATGCAGATAGTTTTCATTTCATGGCCTACGTAATGTGTAACATTTCAGATCATGTTGTAAAGCAGCCATACTGTGGAACTGTGAATTCAAGTCGTTCTTAATTTCCAGGTCTCTCACACTCTGATAATATTCGAACATTCCACCATGGTAGTTTACATCCTATGCATTGATAAATGTACTATTACGAAATTCAATGAAACCTTTTGTTTATCTGCCAGGCCAATCTCCTTTGACTCAAATTTTATGATCATCAATAATATGCAAACAATGATTGATACAATGCCAGTGTATCAGTATATTGATACATTGTGACATTACTGGTATCCAGTTTTAGATGAGATTCTCCCTTTGGGAGAGATGTTGGTGACCACTGGTATCTCCTTTCATTACTCAGTCTTGAATAGTTAGACTCTATTTAAACCACAACAGTGAGTTCATATGTGCTACTCATTACCAGTTGTTCCAAATCCAAAAGCTTTGTGAAAATAATACAAATAACAAAAATCATTTTTGGGCCAAACAATTTTCCCGTGTGATGTGTCTTTATTTTCTCAAAAATATGTCGTAATTTGCTTATTGTGACAGAGTAAATTTGTACACAAGACTATTATGGATCTTCCATTTAAATAAAACACAGCAACTTTAAATTCCGCACACTATGTGTTGACTCTAATGCAGTAATTTAACCCACCAGGCAGAACGAGCACTAAGTTGATACCATAATGAATATGGGGCAGGCTGACATTGTACAAGGATCCCACGCCAGTCTTTAATGCAGTGTGAGTCTGCCCAAAAGATCATGGATATGCAGAGTTCTTTATTGTCACTGGATTAGATTTGTCACATGTCTGCAATCCAGAAGTAACTAACTGGCATGTTGCATTAGTCCCATTAGTGTGCCAACCATTGCTCCAGCAAATTTGTTCAAAATGAGCCATTTATCTTTTTAAAAAAAATCTTAGGAAGCAAATTTAGCAAGAATGCCGAGGTGGACGAGATAAAGCATTTCAAATCAGTCGATTATGAACTCCAACCCTAATGCAAAACAATTAATGGCTGTGATGGTAAGTGAAACTGTGTTTTTATTATGACTTTTACAATAATCTTCAGTGTATCAGAAGTCCACTTTTCAGCTGCTATTATTCTGATGGGAAAAATCCCGCATGACTAAGACCTCATCGCTGACTCATTAGGTGTTGAGCCTACTATTGGCTCATTGTTAGTTTTATTGGGGAGGCACTGTCCTTCCCTCTATGGACTCAATTTTCCACGAGCCCATTTTCTGGCATATTGCCTGAGTTGCGCCACTTAATTAGGTAAATAGATGCTCCAGAAAAAAATCTCCGACGTTTCTCCGATGTTTGGCCTCTAATCTGCAGTCGCACAATGTGGCCAGTCGCCTCGGTGGGTGGAGCTTGCGATCTGCACTGGAAAAAGGAGCCAGGTCTTCTGCGCATGCATGGGGGGAAAAACTGACGTTCTTGATGTCGCTGAAATGGCCGCGCATGTGCAGTAGAGCTCTGAGTGAGGTGCCTTCCTGGTCCGCTGCGGTGAGTACTCTCCCCTGCCGAGTCTCTCCGGTGCCTTCCCACCGCTCTGTGGCCCCCGATTTCGTGCCGGCCAGCTTGCTCTCTTCACCCGACGAGCCTCTCCGGTGCCCTCCTGCTGTTGTGGCCCCCGATTTCGTGCCGGCCAGTTTGCTCCTTCCCCCCACCCCCTGAGCCTCTCCGATGCCATCCTGCCACTTTGTGGCCCCGATTTCATGCCGGTCCCGATCTGCTCTGCTTCCTGCCCCTAGCCCAGGCAGAATGGCCTCCGATGTATTTACCTGCGCCGATTTCTTTAGCTCTCCGCAAGGGTTTTCTCGAGAGGCCACATACGCTGGCCTAAGTAGAAATGGAGTAACTATTAGCTGGCCAAAGTTGCCTAAATGGCCAGAACTGGCGTAGGTGGCTGGTAATGCCCCCTTTTGAGGAAAACAAAAACTTACCTAAACAACATAACTAACTGTTATGCTGGTGCAAATTGATTGGGGAAACTGAGGATTTTTAAGTTAGGCCAGAAAAAGCAGCCTACTCCAAAGAAAACAGCGCAAATACTGGGGAAAATTGAGCCCTATATCATTAATACCTTCCATTCTATAAATTAAAATGAATTATTCCAAATTAAAGCACATTATATGAATTCTGCAAATGCAAATAACTCCAGTTTTTGTTTGGAATGGAAGTTTATGTTTACTGATTGCCGTTTGGAAGCAGGAAGCTGTTCAACCTCCACCACCTCCAAGCCAGATCCAAGGTCATCCCATCCTCCGTCATCGAACTACAGTAGGCAGACAACGTTGGTGTCTGCGCACACTCAGAGACCGAACTCCAAGCCATTGTCAACACCTTCACTGAGGGGTACGAGAGCATGGGTCTTACACTAAACATCTGTAAGACAAAGGTCCTCCACCAACCTGCCCCTGCCACACAGCATCCCCCCCCCGGTTATCAAAATCCACAACGAGGCCTTGGACAACGTGGACCATTCTCCACACCTCGGAAGCCTACTTTCAACAAGGGCAGACATCGACGAAGAGGTCCAACACCGCTTTCAGTGTGCCAGTGCAGCCTTCAATTGCCTGAGGAAGAGAGTGTTTGAAGACCAGGACCTCAAAACCGGCACCAAGAACAGAGTCTACAGAGATACCCGTCCTCCTATATGACTCAGAGACATGGAGTATGTAGAGTAGGCACCTCAAAACACTGGAGAAATACCACCAACGCTGCCCCCGCAAGATTCTGAAAATCCATTGGAAGGATAGGCACACCAACGTCAGTGTTCTTGCTCAGGCCAATATCCCCAGCATCTAAGCACTGACCACGCTCGATCAGCTCCGCTGGATGGGCCACATCGTCCGCATGCCCGACACGAGACTCCCAAAACAAGCGCTCTACTCGGAACTCCGACACGGCAAGCGAGCCCCAGGTGGGCAGAGGAAATGTTTCAAAGACACCCTAAAAGCCTCCTTGAAAAAATATAACATCCCCACCTAGGAATCCTTTGCCTAAGACTGCCCAAAGTGGAGGAAAAGCATTCGGGAAGGCGCTGAACACCGCGAGTGTCTTCGCCGGGTGTAAACTGAAGCCAAGCATCGACAGCGGAAGGACCGCGTGGCAACCCAGGCACCCCACCCACCTGTTCCTTCAGCCACCATTTGCCCCACCTGTGACAGAGACTATAGGTCCCACATTCGACTCTTTAGTCACCTGAGAACTAATTTCTAGTGTGGAAGCAAGTCATCCTCGACTCCGAGGGACTGCCTATGATTCACTCACCACCACCACCTTCTCAAGGGTAATTAGGGATGGGCAATAAATGCTGGCCTTGCCAGCGACACCCACATCCCAGGAACGAATAACAAAAACTTAAAAATCATGATGTACATTTCAGAAGATATTTTGCAACTCTCAAGAAAAATATATTCCAGTGAGGAGGAAAAGATGTAAGAGAAAAGACAGCCATCCGTGGCTAACTAAAGAAATAAAGGATGGTATCCAATTAAAAACAAGGGCATACAAAGTGGCCAAAACTAGTGGGAGGACAGAAGACTGGGAAGCTTTTAAAGCCAGCAAAGAATGACTAAAAAAATGATTAAGAAAGGGAAGATAGACTATGAAAGTAAACTTGCACAAAATATAAAAACAGATAGCAAGAGTTTCTATAGGTATATAAAAAGGAAAAGAGTGGCTAAAGTAAATGTTGGTCCCTTAGAGGACGAGACTGGGGAATAAGTAATGGGGAACATGGAGATGGCAGAAACTCTGAACAAATATTTTGTATCCGTCTTTATGGCAGAGGACAATAACAATATTCCAACAGTGGAAAGTCAAGGGGCTATAGCGGGGGGAGGAACTTAACACAATCACAATCACTAAGAAGGTGATACTCAGTAAGATAATGTGACTAAAGGCAGATAAGTCCCCTGGACCTGATGGCTTGCATCCTAGAGTCTCAAGAGAAGTAGTGGCAGGGATTGTGGATGCATTGGTTGTAATTTAGCAAAATTCACTGGATTCTGGGGAGGTCCCAGCAGATTGGAAAACTGCAAATGTAACGCCCCTACTTAAAAAAGGAGGCAGACAAAAAGCAGGAAACTATAGACCAGTTAGCCTAATATCTGTGGTTGGGAAAATGTTGGAGTCCATTATTAAAGAAGCAGTAGCAGGACATTTGGAAAAGCAAAATTCAGTCAGGCAGAGTCAGCATGGATTTATGAAGGGGAAGTCATGTTTGACAAATTTGCTGGAATTCTTTGAGGATGTAACGAACAGGATGGATAAAGGGGAACCAGTGGATGTGGTGTATTTGGACTTCCAGAAGGCATTTGACAAGGTGCCACATAAAAGGTAACTGCACAAGATAAAAGTTCACGGGGTTGGGGGTAATATATTAGCATGGATAGAGGATTGGCTAACTAACAGAGAATAGAAAGTCAGGATAAATGGTTCATTCTCTGATTGGCAACTAGTAACTAGTGGGGTGCCGCAGGGATCAGTGCTGGGACCCCAACTATTTGCAATCTATATTAACGACTTGGAAGAATGGACTGAGTGTAATGTAGCCAAGTTTGCTGATGATACAAAGATGGGAGAAAAAGCAATGTGCAAGGAAGAAACAAAAAAATCTGCAAAAGGACATAGACAGGCTAAGTGAGTGGACAAAAATTTGGCAGATGGAGTATAATGTTGGAAAGTGTGAGGTCATGCACTTTGGCAGAAAAAATCAAAGAGCAAGTTATTATTTAAATAGAGAAAGATTGCAAAGCGCTGCAGTACAGTGGGACTTGGGGGTACTTGTGCATGAAACACAAAAGGATAGTATGCAGATACAGCAAGTGATCAGGAAGGCCAATGGAATCTTGGCCTTTATTGCAAAGTGGATGGAGTCTAATAGCAGGGAAGTCTTGCTACAACTATACCTCATCATCATAGGCGGTCCCTCGAAACAAGGATGACTTGCTTCCATGCCAAAAAAAGGGCGAGTTCACAGGTGTTTCAATGAAGGACCCGAACTACATCCTGAAGGGTGGAAGATGCCTGTGCGTGCATTTTTTTAACGTGGGTTGGCCATTGCACACCAGCCACTACACGGGCTTGACAGAGCTAGGTCTTGGTCTAGTGGCAAAGATTACCCAAGACAACTGGAGACCAGCTCTGCTGCACAGACCTAGTGCGCACACATATCGCAGTGTGGGATGGTCCGTACTGTGCCTGCGCCCCTGGCTCTGATCTCGCGCCTTTGCTGAGTCCCGATCATATCCCTCCGCAGTCTCTCGCTGCTCCTTCGCCCCTCTCGCCGCTCCTGCAGTACCTGCCCATGCTCCAATCACCTGGGTCTTGACGACCTCACTCTTCACAGCCGTCGCCCTCCTGCACCAGCTTGCACTGTAATTTGTAGTGGCATGCCTCCATGCTGCCCATGGCCATCGCTTACCATTTCTTTTATGGCCCCGACCTGCCGCTGATGTTCCCTTGCAGGTCGGGGCCTCCACGCTGCCCATGGCCATCGCTCGCCGCTCGGCAAGCAACAGCTATACAGGGTATTGGTAAGAACACACCTGGAATACTGCATGCAGTTTTGGTTTTCATATTTACGAAAAGATATACTTGCTTTGGAGGCAGTTCAGAGAAGGTTCGCTAGGTTGATTCCGGAGATGAGGGGGTTGATTTATGAGGAAAGGTTGAGTAGGATGGGTCTCTACTCATTGGAATTCAGAAGAATGAGAAGTGATCTTATCGAAACATATAAGATGAGGAGGCTTGACAAGGTGGATGCAGAGAGGATATTTCCACTGATGGAGGAGACTAGAACTAGAGGGCATGAAGTTAGAATAAGGGGCAGCCCATTTAAAACAGAGATGAGGAGAAATTTCTTCTCTCAGAAGTTTGTAAATCTGTGGAATTCGCTGCCTCAGAGAGCTGTGGAAGCTGGGACATTGAATAAATTTAAGACAGAAATAAACAGTTTCTTACGATAAGGGGATAAGGGGTTATGGGGAGCGGGCAGGGAAGTGGAGCTGAGTCCATGATCAGATCCTATTGAATGGCAGAGCAGGCTCAAGGGGACGTATGGCTTACTCCTGCTCCTATTTCTTATGTTCTTATGAATAAGTTCTAACCAGCAGAGGTGCAGTTTTGACACTATGATTACATTTTGGGTCTGATCTGCCCAAGGTCACAAAGCTCTGTTTTAGTAATTGAAACTATTAGAGCCTATTTTGCCCTCCCAAGGCCATCGATTCCCGCATGAGGCCTCCCCCCCTCCCCCCGGGGCCACACCCAGCTCCTCCTACCCTACCCATGCTGCTCCTGGTCCCTGAACCTCACCCAGCCCCTCTCCCTCACACGGCTTCTCCAGCTGCCCCACCAGGCCACGATCTTCTCCCACCACCATCTCGCCCCCCCCACCGCCTCCTCCAGTTGCCCTGCAATTGCGATCTTCTTGAGATCCGCCCCACTCCCCCAGCCCCCAAACAATTCCTTCCTCTCTCCTCTGCATGGCCTAGTGTGGCAGGCCTACCCACCCAGAGCCAGCCAGCCTCTCAATCTGGTTGGCTGCAAGTGGGAAACAGAATCTTCCTATTAAGTTCGGCAGAGCCTGCGGGAAACTCGTTCTCCTGGGTTGCCCGAATGCTTCGGAAGCTTCCCGCCCCCAACCCGCTTTTCCCAGTTAAAATTCAGCCCAATGTGCTAAAAAATGATTGAGTAAGGTAGTATAGTCATTATGCTACTGGACTAATAATAGAGATAATGTGAGGTCAAATCCCAACATGACAGTTTGAGAATTTGAATTAAGTAAAAAAAAAAAAATTCAGAACATAAAAAGCTAGTATCAGTAAAAGTGACCGTGAAGTTTTTGGATTATAAAAATGCAACTGGTTCACCAATATCCTTTAGAGAAGGAAACCTGCCATCCTTATTTGGTCTGGCCTATATGTGACTCCAGACCCACAAAATGTGATTGTCTCAGAGCTGTGCTCTGAAGTGGTCTAGCAAGTGGCCTAGACAGCCGCTCAGTTGTAAGAATGTCCACCAATAATTTTTCAGGGCAAGTAGAGACAGGCAATAAATGCCAGTCTTGATCGCGAAAACCCACATCCCAAGAATTAGTATATTAAAAGAAATAGAATTCAAATCAAAGGAGATTAACCAGAATGAAACTAATTATGAGTAACTTCAGTTTACGTGGAGCGACTAGAGAAGCTGGTATTGTTGTCCTTAGAGCTGAGAAGATTAAGGTGAGACTTAATAGAGGTGTACAAAATTATGAGGGGTTTTGATAGATTGGAAGAAACTGTTTCTAGTGGCAGGCAGTCGGTTACCAGAGGACACAGAATTAAGGTAGTTGGCAAAAAATCCAGGGAAGAATGAGAATTTTTAGTCACGCAGTGAGTTGCGATGATCAGAAATGCACTGCCTGAAAGCAGATTCAATAGTAACTTTTAAATGGTAATGAGGTATGTGCTTGAAAAGGAAAAATTTGCAGGGCGATGGGGAATGAGCGGAGAAATGAGACTAATTGGATAGCTCGTTTTAAAAGCTGGCTTTGGGACCTTGTGACTCTTTTAAGATGTATTTGGCTGTCTTTTGGTGCCGTGGGGTTATGGTGGAGTCAGAGTGATCGGTAGAAGTCCTGCCTTAGCTCTGCAGAGGTAAATTCAGGAAAATCCAGCTCCTTGTGTCCATATGCAGCTGTCAATCTGCTGAATCACACCCTTAGCTCCCCCTTTGATTCCCTTGTCCTCAGCAAAAACCTTACTCTGGTCATTCCACCTGGTACAGCCACTGTCTTCACTCCCTTAAATACAAGGCGTGCAGACTTGAATGTATATGGTGCATATTTGGTTTAGCCATTCATCGACACAGCTGGCTAGACCTCATCAAGCTCACTACTCCAGTATCATCCTGGAAAGCAAAAATAATCCCCGGATGATTTTTTTCCCCACTATATCCTTAAACATTTTCCCCTGCACCCTCTACCCACACCTTCAACAATGCGAGGAGCTCATGGATTTCTTTGCCAGTGGATTGAATCTATCCATTCAGCTGCTTCTGCTACACCCCTCCCCTCCCTTCTGCTAGCTCACCAAGCCAAACCTTCCCCAATGTACCCCTGTACCCTAACCCTGAACCCACATCATGAGTTCCTCTTCTATCTCCACTCATGTTCTCTATTCCCACAAAACTGCTATACGCCCAAGTTCTCTTCCTATCCACTATCCGATTAGACATTGTAAATGGTTCCATCTCCTCAGGTACTCCTCCTTTTCAAATCTGTCATCATCACCACCCTTGATCCCTGTGACCTTACTGCTCCATTTCCAATCTCTTTTCTCTTCAAAGTTCTTGAAAGTGTTGTTGCCTCCCAAATCCGTGTCCATCATTCTCACAGCTCCATGTTTGAATCTTTCCAATGAAGTTTTTGACCCTGCCATAGCACTGAAACAGTACTAATCAATTTCAAAAATGGCAACCTCTGTGACTGTGACCATTGTGCACTATCCCTCCTTATTCTTCTCAACCTTTGTGCAGCCTTTGACATGGTCAGTAATTCCATCCCCCTCCAATACCTCTCTTCTATTGTGCAGTTGTGTGGGATTACCTTCATCTGATTCCACACATATCTATCCAGTTGTAGCCAGAAAATCACTTGTAATGGGGATGAGCCTGGATGAGCCGCAATTTCCCCCAATTAAACATTGTGAAGTCTGAACCATTGTCTACCGCCCTCACCACAAACTCTGTTCTCTCTTCACTGATTCCACCTTCCTCCCTGGCCAATGCCTTAGGCTGAGCCTGACCATTCCCAACCTTAGCGTCCTTTTGGACCCTGAACAGAGCTTCTGACCATTTATCCTCTCCGTTACAAAAACCCATACTTTCACCTCCGTAACACTCACCCCTGCTTCAGTCAATCTGCTACTGAAACCCTTATCCACCCTTTTGTTATCTCCAGACTTGACTATTCAATGCTCTCCTGGGCGGCCTCCCATCTTCGACATAAATATGAATTCATCCAAAACTCTGCTGTTCACATTTTAACTTGAACCATGACCCCCTCACTCATCAATTTAAAATCCTCATCTTCGTGTTCAAATTCCTTCATGGTCTCGTCCCTTCCTATCTCTGTAATCTCCTCCAGCCCTGCAACCATCCAAGAACTCGGTGTTTCCTATCTCTGGCTTATTTTGCATCCCTTTGCCCCACCATTAAGCAGCCATTACTTCAACCATTTAGGCCCAAAACTCTGGAATTCCTTGTCGAAACCTCTGCCTCTCTCTTCTCCTTTAAGACCCTTCATAAGAATGACCTCTTTGATCAAGCTGTAAATCACCTCTCATAATACCTTCTTCTTTGTTTCAATGACAATTGTGTCTTTTTATGCTCCTCTGAAGTGCCTAAAGGCCTTATATAAATGCAAATTATTGTTGTTGTTATTGTCAGAGTGATCAATAGATGGAATAACCTTCCAGATAAAATAGTGGAAGCCAAAAAACTACAATCATTTAAGAAACAGTTGCAATCTACAATAGGGGGACAATAAAGTCTCTCTAGATGGATGAATTATGATGGACAGAATGGTCTTCCTCATCCATAATTATATTGTGATCTTGTGCGGCCATTCCTGGGCTCTGTACACCAGAGCACCCCTTGAATTATGTTCTAAACTCAGGCGAAAACAGGGAAGCCAATCAATGATTGTGCTATGAGGCCAGCTTGCACTGCATAGTTCTGGAGCTGGATTTTCAGTTGGAGGCTTCTTAGGGTGCTAGTGGCGGTGGGGCGGTACATTTTGCACCGGGAAATGGTTAGCGTCGGCATCCATAAAATTCAGCAGCTGGGCCCTGAGAGTGGAGCGGAGTGCTAAGGGAGGCGTTCCATACCTCTCTTAGAGTGCTAGGCCGGGTGAGGAACTGAAAATCCATTGCTAAAGATTCAGCTTTGGAGCTCCCTAAGAGAGGCCTCCCTGCAACAAAAAATTTGGGACACAAAACACAGAAAGCATTCCCAATATATTATTGACCCCAAATAAAGATAAAGCACAAAACGAAACAATCACACTTACCTCATGCAGTAATTCCTTCCTTCACCGCCACCGGAACAGCTCAGACCTCCAGTTTTCCCTGGCCGTCTCACTACGGGGCGCTGCACGCTCCAACCAAATTTCACAACGTTGTCGAAACCGGGGCCTTGCACACCGGCGTGATGCTCCCGGGCAGCACTGCTCAGCGCCGCCACAAAACCAGCACCAAATGTCCCCCCGGGGCGCTGGAATGGTTACCGCCCGAGTGGTGGTTAACCATTCCCAGAGCGATTACCACACTTCCAGGACGCTAACAGAGACGGAATCAAAACAAAAATCCAACGGCTGGTCTGTAACTAATTGTTGATTTGCAATGCAAATGATTAAAAGTAATTTAGCTACGTTAAAATAGAAGTATTTTTGTTATAAGTATATAATGGGTGAGTACTGTAAAATCTCAGGTTTAATCTGGAAACATACGGCCTGCTGCTTTAAATCAAAGTGTGAAATGCGATACTATAATGCCTTAATTACCATTTTTGGTAGTTAAATTAGTAATATTATGACTCTACCACTAACAGTCTGCCAATTAATATATAATTTGTTTTAAATTAATTTGAAGCACTCCACCTACCTCACCAGGAGTCTCATTTACAATGTGGGCGGGCTGAGAAGGCTACAGCTGTATGTTCCTATCCACCTGTAGCCTGATCCCATTCCCCAGGCAGTGGAAAGCACAGCAACAAACACAAAGGGTTCACTATCACATCTGTCACTTGACTTGACCTGGAGGGAGGTGGGACTAGGCAGGTCAGGAGTACACTAGACTGACTACAAACATAAAGAAGTATTAAGTAGGAAGGTCTAGGTTACTACCTTCATTTTTTTTTTAAATTACTGTTGCTTTACAGAAAGTTATATGCCTATAGATTGAGAGGCTGATTAAGTGTATCGTTTGAACATTATAAGCTCATATTACCCATACTGTTTCCAATTTAGCAGCAGCTAAGCAAAAGATGTTTAGCTATCACCATTTTCACTTAAAACTCTTCATTGTATAGCTATTGATCTTGCATCAAGTTGAAATTCCTTTGTATATCTAACTGGGAAGACTTTAACTGTACACTGTTTTATGACTTTGTTGTAAAAGTTAGTAAACTTTGAGTTGTGATTTGAAGATTTAACTCCACAGCATGCGTCTTACATCACTGACAGGTTCCCCATCCCGAAGTCAGCTTGATTGACAGGATTGGCTTTCAGTTGGATGGGGAATGCTGGAGAAGAGGATAAAGGACCACATAGGTCCAATCCTGACCCTGGGGCTGGGGAGGGTGGTGGGGGGGCGGGGAGTGGATTTGTATTTTTTTTAATTCATTTATGGGAAGTAGCTGGAAAGGCCAGCATTTATTGCCCATTCCTAATTGTCCTTGGGAAGATGGTAGTGAGCCACCTTCTTGAACTGCTGCAGTCCGTGTGGTGAATGTACTCCCACAGTGCTGTTCGGGAGGGAGTTCCAGGATTTTGATCCAGCGATGATGAAGGAATGGCGATATGCTTTCAAGTCAGGGTGGTGTGCGACTATGGAGGTGATGGTGCTCCCATGCGCCTGCTGCTCTTGTACTTCTAGGTGGTAGAGGTCGCGGGTTTGGGAGGTGCTGCCGAAGAAGCCTTGGCGAGTTGCTGCAGTACATCTTGTAGATGGTACACATTGTAGCCACGGTATGCCAGTGGTGGATAGGGTGCCAATCAAGCTGGCTGCTTTGCCCTGGATGGTGTCGAGCTTCTTGAACCTTGTTGGAGCTGCACTCATCCAGGCAAGTACAGAATATTCCATCATACACCTGACTTGTGCCTTGTAGATGATGGAAATGCTTTGGGGAGTCAGGAGGTGAGACACTCGCTGCAGAATACCCAGCCTCTGACCTGCTCTTGTTGCCACAGTATTTATGTGGCTTGTCCAGTTAAGTTTCTGGTCAATGGTGACCCCCCAGAATGTTGATGGTGGGGGATTCAGCCATTGAATGTTAAAGGACAGTGATTAGTCTCTCGCCCGAGATGGTCTGATAGTGGGCAAGTTTGGCAGGCTAGGGGATAAAGCACTACTGCTCCTCCCTGAATCTGTCCTCCATTGCTACAGCTACGGAATCAAGATTGAAACTTATGTTGCAGATATGGTGATTAAAGTGAGCAGAGGAAGCAGTAGATTTGGTATAACAATGGTTTCAATTGTGTTTTCCACATCCCAGACACAGCATTTTTAAAAATTAATTCAAGGAATGTGGACATCGTTAGCAAGGACGACATTTATTGACATCCCTAATTGCCCTTGAGAAGGTGGCGTTGAGCCACCTTCTTCGAATCACAGAATCATAGAATGGTTACAGCAAGGAAGAAGGCCATTTGCCCCATCGAGCCCCTGCTGACTCTCAGTTAGTCCCACTCCACTGTCCTTTCCCTCCAGCCCTGCAATTTATTTTCCTTCAGATATTTATCAACTCTCTTTTGAAAGATAACATTGAATCTGCCTCCATCACCCATTCAGGCATTGCATTCCAGATCTTAACAACGCGCTGTGTAAAGAAGTTTTTTCTTATGTTGCATTTGGTTCTTTTGCCAATCGCCTTAAATCTGAGTCCTCTGGTTCCCAACCCTTCTGTCAATGGGAACAGTTTCTCTCTATCTACTCTGTCCAGACCCCTCATGATTTTGAACACTTCTAACAAATCTTCTTTCGATCTTCTCTGCTCCAAGGAGAACAACCCCAGCTTCTCCAGTCTATCAATGTAACTGAAGTCCCTTATTCTTAGAATCATTCTCATAAATCTTTTCTGCACCTTCTCTAAGGCCTTCACATCCTTCCTAATGTTTGGTGCCCAGCATTGGATACAATATTCCAGTTGGGGCTGAACCAATGTTTTATACAGGTTCCACACTTTTGTACTCTATACGTCTATTTATGAAGCCCAGGATCCCATGTGTCTTTTTAACTGCTTTCTCAACCTGTCTGCTTTTATCAGGCATAAGAATTTCACGGGCATTTTCTGGCAGAGGTTAGGCAAATAGCCCAACTCTCCACCCGCGGATATCTTTTTCATAGGGATGGCTAGAAAATCTGGAACTTGTGGGGCCTTTACAGGCACATATGCACCAGCAAATACAGGCCAATGTTACATATCATTCATTTGATTAAACATATGTTTAATAAGTACTTACTAATAGTTTTGCCCACTCCTTTAATCTCTTTATGTCCCAAATACTTTCCTGTTTGTTCCTCCCAAATAACTCGACTATTATTTGCTCATAAGAACTTTCTAGTCATATTTGGAGTAATTCTATGATCTCACAGTCCCAGCTCATAGGGAGGGCAAATCAAAGGACTAGAGCTATAAGCCTTGTCTGTGACCAATGCGTCTTATGAGCATGACACCCCACTCGCACTCGGGGATCATGGCATTCCCCCTGTTGTCTTGTTGCGCTATGCTTTCTGGGTGATTCACACGCACAGTCTTAGTTAACAAGAGATTTCATTTCTACAGAATAATGGACTGAATTTTGTGATATATTTCTGGTGTAACCAAAACAGACCAGAATTGGAATAATTTCAGAGCCCGGGCAAGAGAAGCCAATATAATGACAATGGTAGCATATTGTGATTCTGAGGTGCTAGCTCACTAAGTTCTGGAGTAGTGGCAAAGCTGCAGAACTGGTGAGGTGGGGGAAGGGAGCGGGTTTGGGGGAAGAGGGAAAACCACTGAGCTGAGTCTACTGAAGTCACTCTGGCAGAGCAAGTGTAAACATGATCACAGGCTTTTGTTACTAAATTAAGCTCACGTCATTCGGGAAAGCTTATCAGTTCTGCATTCTTTTAAGTACGCATGATTGCATAAAGAGTGATTTCTTTTGTTTAGCTGTACGTTAAAGTTAACTTTATTATCTATATCCTCAGTCAAGTTTGATAACATTATCAGAATAAAAGTTCCCTCCTGCCCGCTGCATGTTTATTTTTTCCTTGTTTTCATTCAATGCTTCCTGAAACCTTTTGTCAACCAAAGAAATAACATTACTTGTTATCCCGGATTTTGTACTTTTGAAAATCTTATCGCATGCATTTGTCAACAGATCATTAGCGGTGTTAATAAACTAATTAGTTGGCTTTTGCCACACACTGATTAAAGTCACATTTTCATTGTGTCCTACAAAACAAAAGCTGCAGAGGTGAAGACTTCTAATCGTCACTCCCAACCAAGGCACTGATTTCCTAATCTTGCATCTTTGGGACTAAAACACAAGAAGCTAATCTTTGAAATGAAACATTAGGTATACATGGTCATCCTGAAAGCTGCACTATTATTTTTTAGTTTCTATACTTCTTTGCTGCGTACTCTCACTCGGCTATGGCTTATGAAGAAAACACATATCCATGCCAGACTTGACAGTCCAGAATCGCCGTAAATTCCTGTGGATCAACAAACTCTGCAGCACAGTTCAGTGAACACCATTAAGCCACAACTGAATGGAGCAGATGCAATCTGCAATCTGCTCAGAAGTCCTCAGTAGCTTAGTGTGGTTGGAGAAGTGTGTAGTGATAATAGAAACTAGGCCCAGCCAGTACTGGAACATAAGATACTTATCACGATCCTTCTGAAGACAAGTAGATCCTAAAAATCTGTGAGAGTGTGCATCTCAGTGTAAGTGCCGAGATCTGCCCACGAGATATCACCACTGCTGACCCAAGTGGATCTTCAGGTGTTGTGGAGGTTCCCGCCTTTCTCTGAAAATGGTGGATGCCCATACAACTAGGGGCCCATCTGGTTGTCCATCTGTTGAAGAGGCCAGAGAGTCTCTTCTCTGCCACAGATTGCTGAGCCAATGGTTGGGGTGTCGGGGGAGTTATGGGTAGGGTGCTGGGTTCCCCATTCAGAAACAATGTTATGGGTTCTAACGGGGCCACTTTAAAAATTAAAACTTTAGAGTCCAAGTTACAATCCTAGCTTGAATGGCCAGCTGGACTCCACAACTACCAGTGTCAGGGAGGTATGCCTGATCAGATAAAAAGTACCTCCATCAATCGTACATCGGCTCCCAGTGAAGGCCCAGGGTGCATGAACTCCTGACTAAGGAAGTTCCCACCTTGTTATGTTGATCACCATGTTTGGGGCAGGAAAAGGCTCCATCCCAATGGGCCATAAAGCAAACTCTGGGAGAAGACTAGTGGGGTGAAATTGCACACCACTCAGGTTAGGGGCGGTAACAGCTGTGAAGACTTCCTGCGCCAGGTGCAGAAGTCCCGCCCCAGCAGCTAAATTGGGCTTACCACCCCCGGAAGGAAGTGGAGCAGAAGTCTCATGCTCCACTTCCTCTCGGGGGCGGGACTGGAATGCTAACCTTCGGGAATTTGGCAGCGCTATACGGAGAGGTGCATATCACTGGTGGGAATATAGGGCCCTCCCCTTCCATTAAAGGTGCAGAATCTACATTAGGGAGAAGGGGCCACCGCTACATCACTTGGGAGCGGGATGCTGTGGCAACAGCTCGGCACAGAAGAAGAGTGCCGGGCTGCAATATCGCTGCATGGACCTCATGGTTTGAAGATGGCAAGGCCACAACCAGTATGTTGTTGATTTTTAAAACATTTTTGCGCCGCACCCCCCACCTTTAATTTTTGCCCCACGAGCGGCCTAAAGCCCGGTACGCGTCTCGCAAAGCTGGTAGGGGCATCGCTGTGGTGGCCTTATGGGACGCTACTGAATTTTTGCTCCGGGACAAAAGCAGCTCGCTGCGCATGGTGATGATGTCGTCATCACTGACGCAGTGGCCTGTGGTGTTACCGGTAGGAGCAGGGATCGGTAGCGGTGCCGCGCCCCCGCGAAAAGTCGGTTGCGCCCCCGGGAGTGCTAACGTGAGGTGCAAACGATCTGAATTTCTCCCCCTTGGATCCTTGTTTATTTTAAAAGGGTTTCCCACATTACAACAGTGACTACACTTCAAAAAGTACTTAATTGGCTGTAAAGTGCTTCGAGATGTCCAGTGGTCGTGAAAGGCACCATACAAATGCAAATCTTTCTTTTTCTCTTTTGTTAAATAGTTGGCAATAGTTGGCAGAGGAATGCCATGCGAACATATTGGCCCTGAAATTCTGATGGCCTGGGTCCGTACGAAGTTTCTACGGACCCAGGAAGGCATCTGAAAAGCCGAGTTTCAGCGCGCAATGATCATACGCTGAAAACCAGCTTTTCCGATCTGTCAAGTTTCTGGCTTGACAGATCAACCACAGATCAGGAGCGAGGACACTTGCAGGGCAAGATTTCTGATCTTTATGAATATCTTGCCCTGCAAATGTCCTTTAAAATCTTGAGCCTGATAAAGCAGGCGTATAGCCTACTTTTACAGGCGCGTGTTTAAAAATACACAGAAACATTTTAAAATAAAGTTATAAAAACACATTTTATTTTTAAAAACCCTCCCCACTGCGGTAAGTTTATTTTAAGGCTTAATGAAAAAAACTTTTTAAAAAGTCGGGAAAATATTTTTTTTACAAGAACTTTAATTTAAATGAATGTTAAATATATAGTTCATTTTCTATTTTTTATTGTGTTTTGGGTGTTTGGTGGGGGGGTTTCTCATTCATAGTAATAGGAGTTCCGGACTTACGGAACTCTCATTGCTATGAATGAGAAAATATACTAACTTGATTGGTTGCTGTCTCCAGCTCCTGGCCTGTGTACGTCCCCACGTGCACGCGCTGCGACGCGCAGTCACCAGAGGCCTCAGGCTCAGAAGTTCAAACGGGTGCAGCAGCAACAAGTAAGCATGCATCATTTTTCCCTATTTCACTCGCAGGAAGACCTCAATCGGAATTTCAGGCCCATTACATATTCATCCGCTATTATTGCCAACTGTAATTTCTAACCACAAGAGCGATCATTACTGAGAAAGGGGATCTTGAAAAATTGGAATATTCTCAATTTCCTATTGCTTCAATTAAGAACGTTCACTTTTTGGTGAATATTTTGAGCTATTCCAGGGCAGAAATATGGAGAGAAAAAAATGTTGGTTATCTAGGAACCGAGATTAAGAGTAATCAAAAATGTAATTGAGCAAAAGTAAAAAAAATACGCGAGAGATAGGCAGGAAGCTGCAGGCAGAAAGAAACATTTAGAAGGTGAAAAACAGGGAGTTCTGCTGCCATTAGACATGAAAAAGGGTTAGAAATCCTTCGCTTGATTCAAGAACTGTCTCAATCTTGTCCTCTGGTTTGCTGCCTGGTATCCCATTTCTGATGTAATAATTAGTCTGCCTGCTGGCAAGATTCCTACACAACCACAAAGCTGTTTGCAAATGTCTAGCTTTGATTGTTTTTTCAGTAGCTGGTGACCCTTCATTGTACACACTAATACCTGCAACTTTTCTCTAGTTACCATGTATGATACACTCTATGCTGCTTTCCCTGCCATCAGCTTCAGAGAGGGTCCCAACCTTTCATGAAAGCTGTATGGCAGCAATAGTAATGGTAAAGAACAAACAGAAGAGACATCCATCATTGTTCTAAAGACATTTCTACTTTGAACTTACATGAAGAATGTAGTAACTAACTGTTAATGCTGCTGGTTGCCTGGCAGTAACATTTCATTCATAGATGCCAGATCTTCAGCCCACTCATTCCTTGCAAGTTGTAGTTCATTACTGTCCTGCATGTTGATGCTTCTTACATTTGCAATACCAAAGAGCATGCAGCACATCATCACTATTTAGACATTGTCTCTGGGATGTAGTGTAACGTGACCCTCCCAAATGATCTAAGCAACACAATAAGTGCTTCAAGACCCAAAGCACTGCTCAATGACATTGGCCTATTTTAACACTCCTGCACCTTGCTGGTTGTCATGAAAAGTTGTACCAACAGCCAAGGTTGAAGAGGACAGTTACAAATTTCCCCAGTAGCCATCCATCCAGCTTGCCATCCTTCTGGACCAGGCCTTGAATGTTAGCCTGGCACAGGATGTACAAATCATGGCAGCTCCCCAAATCTAATGTGGAGGATGCTTGTAATCTTGGATGTGTCAGTTTGGTATCTTGAGACTTGGGATTTGTTTTGTTCCAGAATGCAGTTTGGAACCTCAGAAGAACACTTAACATTCCACATGTGTTAAGCTAATCACTGAAAATTATCAATGACTACCAGTTAGAAGTCAATGGAAATAAAAATCAGGAAAGATGTGAAATGGGCTGCCAATTCACAATCATCTATTTTACATTATAGCACAAAGAGAAAATCTACCCTAATGAGTCCATGGGGTAGATCTTCATCTTCACTACCTGGGTGGTAATTGGGTGGAGCAGATTGCCCATCGTTTATAGAATTTGTCTGATTTTCATTCTGTTGATTTCAATGGAATCTACCCATATATCTTTTACACATATCTGTGCCGATTGGAGGAGCTTAAAGTTTCACTATTCATCAGGCCTGACTCCTCTGTAAGGGTTACTTCAACTGCACAAAGGAAATATGTGCTAAAATAAATGTGGAAACACACTATGGTGCGTGGACCAGTATCTGTTGGTTAACAAATCCCACTTTATAGTGAGTATACTACCATCCAATCTTTTAGTGGTATTTTTCGATGTTTCAAGAATTGGATTCAATAGAAACACGTGGCTCATACCCACTCTTCTTAAAACACCATTCATCAGACCACACGTGTGGTATAAATACCCAGCAACTATAGGGTTTGATCTTTTCTGGAAGCTATATAACTCATTTTTAGTATCTTTGATCTCTGCAAAAGGATGCCCTCTCTGGCTGTAACTTAACTTTTATTGATTTGTTCTCATGCAAAGCAAATCAAGTCTCACTTTTACGGCCAGATTGGCAAACAGATACTACAATTGCCTCTGAGGCAGTGTTTTAGGTCTGTACCACACAGAGTGAAAGCCGAAGATAAACTTTGTTTATATCTCTCAATCCCTATATCGTAATTTATATAAATTCAATCATATATTCCAAAATGCTTTGCATTTGTACTTTCCATGAAAAACATAAAAAAACTTTAAATTACATGAAAGTTGCTTTCAAAGCTATCGGGAGTGCAGACATTTGTCAGTTTTGGAGAATTAACTATCTCAATTTGCAATTAAATATAGATTCATAATTTGGCAAATTTATAGTAAATAAAAGGGCAATCTTATGCTTTAGAAATTAAGTTTGTTCATAATATCTGCTCATATGGTACATAAAGACTTTTTGAATGAGTTATTTTTTAAATATTATTTTTGCAGCATGGAGACAAAGTCCTATCTGTGCTTTAAGTATCTAGAAATATGGACTAATCACCAAAGCAGCTATGCTCAGCAAGCAAGCTTAACCACAATGTCATTCTTTTATTGCAGCCATGTTTGTATTGGCTGTGCTCCTACTCAAGGTTGTAAGATCATGCAAAGGTCACAAAATAAGTCATAAAACTACAAGTGACTCCTTTCAGAGGAAAACTCCTTGTAAAAGCCCATACTAAAATTACAGGGGCTAAAGATACTGGTATTCACATTAAAACACAATCCTTTTGTTACATTTTACTCACCACACAATACTTCTTGGAGTAACTAATGATGGTTCACACAACTTGGAAAAAAATATTGTTTTAATCTTTTTTTCAAGAAAATGCTTTATCCCATTTCAGGTATTCTGGCAGCTCATAAGACTACATTAGTAATTACCACATATATATACTGAAGAATAACAATTCTATTTTAACTGCATGTGTGACATCTCTCTAAAACATTGCACACTCTGATCTTTTGTTGTATTGAGGTCTGCTCGAGTTTTATTAGCTACAGAGTCATAAAGAAGTCTCAACTTATAATTACCAGATGAAGATCTACACCAGCATTTGCAGCTAAAAATCCTTTAGTATTTTTGCTTGTGAAATTCCCCTTTCATGAATTGGACAAAAAGTTCAAATATAATAATTTATGCATTGATGATCGTTCAGCGATTAGTTTAACCCATGTGGAATGTTAAGTGTTCTTCTGAGGTTCCAAACTACATTCAACAACAAAAAATAATCCCAAGTCTCAAGATACCAAACTGACACATCCAAGATTACAAGCAGCAAAATAAAAATGGTGAACATACACACATGCAAAAATAACACCGACATTATGCCTAAAACAAAAACGTGAACTAAAGTCAACTTTAAATATTGTTTTACCAGCTTAATGCTGGACATTCTAAGTATACCAGTCAGAAGTTACTGTTGCCAATATTTTTATTGGACAAAAGCTTAATGCATTTGTTTTGACTATTCTCTGTACGATGAAAACCTGTGTACCTTAAGGGAGTTAGAGGATCCGCTAAAATAAAGGCCAGAAGAATTAAGCATTAAGCTTTTGTGCGCTAATATCGGCAACAATGATCCCTAGGCTTATACTTCTAAACTTTGGGACTAGGCTGAAATCCTTACCCTGAAATCCTTCTATAACTACTGCTGCATCTGGAGTATTGTGACATTCCAGATGTAAGAGGAGTTACAGAATAATGACAATATTTTATGTACTGGATAACATTCTTGCTGTCTCCAGTTCAATCTTACTACCTGTAGTAGTCTTTGTTAACAAATAATACTGGCTTTGTTACAAAATACTGTGCAGCAATTAAGTCATCATTTTGTCACTGGTTAACCACATCAAACCCTGCAGGAAGTAATTTACCTCCTTCAAGATAAAGCTGTTTTTATTTAGTTCTGATATCAGATTTACTCTTAAACATTAAATTTATAATGAACACAGATATTGGAACCTACAGAAGTAAAGGCATTTTATATAACACTGACTTGTAGTTTCCTTTCCAGTAAGTTAGATGTATTGTCACAACTGCAATAATGGCTGACCAGAGTTTATAGTCAGTAGTTGGAGATTGCAATTTATTTCACTATATCTTAAAAGGAAATGTTCCATTTCTGAGAATAGGGCAAGCATGGAAGAGCAATGGCTGTTTGGAGAATCAGAGATGCAAATAAAGAGACGTTAGTTCAAACATTGTCTATTTATACTGCAAGAACAATGCCACTGAAAGTTGAGAAATGCCAGATTGGTGCTTCTTTTGTCTGCTTTGTTGTCTAACCAGATATTGGCCTTCAATTAAACAAACAGGCATTTGTGGTGAAGAGCAAGTTGAGCATTCAAATTAAATTCAGAGATTTGTCTGGTTTATTCAAGTGGATTGCAGTCCCTGCCGTTATCCTTTGCAATCTTAGCAAGTGCTACCCCTCCCCAATGGCACAGCTCACTCTTTCACTGCAGGCCTTTCAGTCAGCCAGTTTGTTCTGGGACTGTTAGCTGCGCAAGTTGAAACCTATAAAAGAATACACCATAGTTCTTAGTGCAACCCAACCTGGCTATTGAATAAACATTCAAAAAGAATGTAATGCTGAAAGACTATCGTCTACAAAGGACAGACTCAAAGTAAAAAAACTTACCTTGCATAGAAAGAAAAGATGCCCAGCATCTGTATAACTGATCTTCCAATGATTATTGCTTTTAATTATTTTTGTATAACTTACGAACTCTCTAGTGTTTCCAGATATTTATACTGTGATAATTGACATGTATTTGCCTATTTGGTGTTTGATGAAGATGTTTCTTTGATAATAAATTTCTTCAGATTATATTTCCAAAACATAAAACTTATAATCAGAGTGTCACAGTGACCTCCTAACTATGAGTTTCTGATCTCAATCGTGCCATAATGAGGTTGCACAGTTGTCTCCCCACAGCGCGGGAAAATTCAGAGTGCTGCTGACCCCTGGACAGTCACACATACATCCGTGTAGCCAGCTATTGACCACTGATGGAATAAAGCTTAGCATATTGCCAGCCAAACACTTGGCTGATCAAGGTGGCTGACATTGGACATCTTCAGAAGCAAAGTAATCAAATCATTTGTCAAAAAAGTAATAATATTAATTTACAAATATTAATATAAACATACTCAAGATTGATTATCATATTTGCTCAATACAACAATTGTTCACTATTCAGTTGCACTAACATACCAATCACATTAAGGAGAAAAGGTCTTGAAAATGCTCTGTGTGAATATTAGTAAACAAACATTTAATGTGTTCCTATGAATTCTTTTGTTTGCTATTTTACCGGTTAACCCTCAATTAATGCTTTTGTTAAAATAGCAAGCAAAGGAATTGCATATGAGCATATTAACACTCAAATGATAGCATTAAGACAGTCATTTATCAATTCTTTTTTACTTTGCATGTATATACTTATGTATAATATATATAAATATATATATATAGAAAATAACATTTTAATTTATAGCTCTTTGACATAGTTTACTTCAAAGTTAAATTAACATGACATTTGAAATGTAGAATTGCTGGAGGAAAGTCATGGAGACACATACAATATCTAACTTTACTTTTAAAAGTTAGGTAAAATTTCAGTTGACTGGATTAAGTGTAATTTTCTTTTATCTTAAGCTCCTGTCAGCACTATGGGATAAAGGATGAACATAAGCCCTGAATGTGCACATGTATGCATTGTTTTAATTTGGGGCTTATGTACAGTGTCCCGTGTTGGTGTGCCTTTTGAGACACATCAAAAATGTTCCAAGGGATAACGTGGGTCATTGCATGGATGTAAACATGCCATGGAGCATATCTTAGATTAGGATAAAATACAAGACGGTCTGGAATTTAACATTTCATCAAAGAAATGTGATTTCATGGCTTCATAAATAGAGGTATGGAGTACAATAGCAAGGAAGTTATGATGAATCTTTATAAAACACTGGTTCGGCCTCAACTGGAGTATTGTGTCCAATTCTGGGCACTGAGTTTAGGAAAGGTATGAAGGCCTTAGAAATCGTGCAGCAAAGATTTCAAGAATGGTTCCAGGGATGAAGGATTTCAGTTACAGGGATAGACTGGAGAAACTGGGGTTGTTCTCCTTAGTGTCCTCGACCAGGCCAACATCCCCAGCATTGAAGCACTGACCACACTTGATCAGCTGGGCAGGCCACATCATTCGCATACCAGACATGAAACTCCCAAAGCAAGCGCTCTACTTGGAACTCCTTCATGGCAAATGAGCCAAAGGGGGGCAGAGGAAAAGTTACAGGGACACCCTGAAAGCCTCCCTGAAAAAGTGCAACATCCCCACTGACACCTGGGAGTCCCTGACCAAAGATCGCTGAGGAAGTGCATCCGGGAGGGCGCCAAGCACCTCAAGTCTCATCGCCAAGAGCATTCAGAAATCAAGCGCAGATAGCAGAAAGAGCGTGCGGCAAACTTGTCGCACCCACCATTTCCCTCAACGACTATCTGTCTCACCTGTGACAGGGACTGTGGTTCTTGCATTGGATTGTTTAGCCACCTCAGAACTCATTTTTAAGAGTGGAAGCAAGTCTTCCTCAATTCCGAGGGACTGCCTATGATGATGATGATGATCTCCTTAGAGCAGAGAAAGTTGAGAGGAGATTTGATATAGGTGTTCAAAATCATGAGGGGTCTAGACAGAGTAGATAGTGAGAAGCTGTTCCAGTTGGTGGAAGGGTCAAGAACCAGAGGACACAGATAATTGGCAGAAGAACCAAAGGCGACATGAGGAAAAACTTTTTTATGCAGCGAGTGGTTAGGATCTGGAATTCATTGCCTGAAAGGGTAGCGGAGGCCGATTCAATTGTAGCGCTCAAAAGGGAATTGGATAAGTCCCTGAAGGAAAAAGAATTGCAGGGCTATAGAGAAAAGGTGGAGGAGTGGGACTAGCTGAAGAGCTCTGGCAGAGAGAAGGCACAGGCTCGACGGGCCGAATGGCCTCCTTCTGTCCTGTGACCATTCTATCATAGGGGCCGAAATAACCCACGCTGGAAACGGGGTGCATCTACCATGTTTCGTCTGTTTTTACCGGCGCAGTTTATGCGGTGACCTCTTGAGTGAAATTCCGCTCTTTAGCTTTTTTTTTTCAGCGGATCGGAAGTCGGTCATAATGGGGGCGGATGTCATAGAATCATAAAAATTTGCAGTACGGAAGAAGGCAATTTCTGCCCATCATGTCCGTGCCAGCCGACCAAGAGCTATCAGCCTAATCCCACTTTCCAGCTCTTGGTCCGTAGCCCTGTAGGTTATGGCACTTTAAGTGCACAGCCAAGTATCTTTTAAATGTGGTGAGGGTTTCTGCCTCTATCACCCGTTCAGGCAGTGACTTCCAGACCCCCACCACCCTCTGGGTGAAGACATTTTCCCTCATATCTCCTCTAAACCACCCCCAATTACTTTAAAACTATATCCCCTGGTTGTTGACCCGTCTGCCAAGGGAAACAGCTCCTTCCTATCTATTCTATCCAGGCCCCTCATAATTTTATACACCTTAATCAGGTCTCCCCTCAGCCTCCTCTGTTCCAAAGAAAACAGACCTAGCACCTCCAATCTTTCCTCATAGCCAAAATCCTCCAGTCCAGGCAACATTCTTGTAAATCTCCTCTGCACCCTTTCCAGTGCACTCACATCTTTCCTATAATTTGGTGACCAGAACTGCATGCAGTACTCCAGTTGTGGCTTAACTAGCATTTTATACAGTTCAAGCATAATCCCCTTGCTCTTGTATTCCATGCCTCGACTAATAAAGACAAGTTTTCCTTATGCCTTCTTAACCACCTTATCTATCTGGCCTGTTACCTTTTGGAATCTGTGAATCTGCACTCAATGTTCACTTTATTCCTCTACACTTTTCATATCATTTAATGTATATTCCTTTGTCTTGTTAGCCCTCCCCAAATGCATTACCTCACACTTATCCAGATTGAATTCCATTTGCCACTGTTCTGTCCACCTGTCCAGTATACTGATATCTTCCTGCAATCCGCAGCTTTCTTCTTCATTATCAACCACACAGCCTATTTTAGTGTCAACTGCAAACTTCTTATTCATACCCCCAACATTCAAGTCCAAGTCATTGATATATACCACTAAAAGCAAGGTACCCAGCACTGAGCCCTGCGGAATCCCACTGGATACAACCTTACAGTCATAAAAACACCCATCAGCCATTACCCCTTGCTTCCTGCCTCTGAGCCAATTTTGGCTCAAACTTGCCACTTTGCCCTGGATCCCATGGGCTTTTACTTTCGTGACCAGTCTGCCATGTGGGTCCTTATCAAAAGCTTTGCTAAAACCCATATACACTACATCATACGCACTGCCCTCATCGATCCTCCTGTGGCTGTGAGCGAAAGTTCGCACACTAAAAGGGTGGAAGTTGAGGGACGACCGGAGTGTCCGCCGCTATCAGTCATCAACATAGCACTGATGACATCATCACAGAGCCGCGTCACCGTGTCTCCCTCCTTCACTTAAAGGGGAGATCGGTGCAATTATTTAAGTTCGATCCACTGGGCCACCAAGAAGGGTTTCGGCCGGGCCAGCGGCCTGGCACTCCCAAAAAAAAGATGGTGGCTGCGACAGTAGGGCCTCCCCATTAATGGCAGCCGCACTGCCATTTTGAGCACACTCCAAGCTCAGCTCACCGGCAGAACGAGCGGAATTTCACCATCGGGGGGGGGGAACATTGGCGGTGATGCATCTGATGACGCAATTAGGACGGATCAGCAGCAGCGGAGCAGTAGTGGGGATACCGCAGGAGCGGAATTTACAAAATTCCTTCCCCGACCTCCCACTCCACCAATGCCTCCACGCATGGTTCCACCCGAGCCAAGTGAGGAGGGTGCTGGCCTGCACCCAGCCCTTCCAGATGTTCGAGGGAATCCTAGAAGGAGAGCTGTAGCTCGCACACAAGGACCACACCAGCCTTCCCAGACCCATGATGCAGCCACAGGGGAGACACTTAGACATAATGTGAGGATAGGAATGCGTAAGAGGTGTTATAAGGACATGCACAAGGGTAAGAGAAGATTATTCGTGTTAGTTGATGGGAGTCTTTTTGTTGATGTTGTGTTTTTGCACTGAATTGAATATCTTGATAAATCTTTATGTTTGGCACTTCTATCTGGCCAGGTGTATCATTTCAGAGTGGGCAATTGTGCGTGAAAGCAGTCATTGTGATGGCCATTGAAAGTGGGAGCTGAAGGGTCATGTGTGGATGGGATTATCTGAAGCGAGCAGCTATGTGACGTAGCTGCACCTTCCTTACTGGGTTGCGCTGGGGCCGACGCCTCCTAGCTCTGGGGCAATGGGGATCCTCCTCCTCCTCCTCCGGCACCTCCTCCTCCTCGTCATCATCAGGTGGTACTGTTGGCTCAACCTCCAGCGGCTGTCCCTTCATGATGGCCAGGTTGTGAAGCATGCACCAGATCACGATGAATATGGAGACCCGTTGAGGAGAGTACTATAAGGTGCAGATCAGTTCAGGCAACAGAAACTCGATGATGCACCTGGTGCCAGAATGAGCATCATTGTATGCATGCTCTGGCGCTGTCCTGGTGTTCCGAAGTGGAGTCAGCAGCCAAGTGGACAGGGGATATCCCTTGGCCCCAGCAGCCAACCGCAATCCTGATTTGGGTCGGTGAAGAGGGCGGGCACAGTGGTCTGGCGCAGAATGAATGAATCATGGCTGCTTCCTGGGTACCTCGCATCAACTGCCAGGATGCGACGCTGGTGCTCACACATGAGCTGGACAATCAGCGAATGGAACAGTTGTGTATTTGTAAAGCATGCTCTCCCATGTTCCGCCACCAGGGAGCTCATCCCCTGAAGTCCCAAGGGATCCCAGCATCCCTTGGGAGCACTGTATATAAGCCGGCCCTTAAGGCCTGTTCCTCACTCTGGAATGTCTTATCAAAGACTGAGGACACTGTTACTTTAAGCTCCCTGTGTACAGCCTCATCTGTATTAGGAACACAATAACTGGCGACGAGAATACGAATCCAACGCAAAGATGCAGCAAACTGTGGGCATCCTGGAGAAGTTCTCGGAGGGTGAGGACTGGGAAGCCTATGTCGAACGGCTAGACCAATACTTTGTAGCCAACGAGCTGAATGGAGCAGAAAGCGCTGCAAAAAGGAGAGCGGTCCTCCTCACAGTCTGCGGGGTACCAATCTACAGCATTATGAAGAATCTTCTGGCTCTGGTGAAACCCACAGATAAGTCGTATGAGGAGCTGTGTACACTGATTCGGGAGCATCTTAACCCGAGGGAGAGCGTGCTGATGGCGAGTTATCGGTTCTACACGGCCAACGATCTGAAGGTCAGGAAGTGGCGAGCTGCGTCGCCGATATTGTGTTCCTGGCACAGATGAGGCTGCGCACAGGGAGGTTAAAGTAACAGTGACCTCAGTCTTTAATAAGACACTCCAGAGTGAGGAACAGGCCTTAGGGGCCGGCTTATATACAGTGCTCCCAAGGGATGCTGGGATCCCTTGGGAATTCAGGGGATGAGCTCCCTGGTGGCGGAAAATGGGAGTGTATGCTTTACAGATACACAACATCACTCTCCCGCCAAAGTCAAAGTGAAAACTACTTACAAGGCGAGGCGGTCGGGAGCATTTTTTACCTGGTGGACCACCTCGATACAAATGTCTGTTCTCGTGTTTTGGCTATGCCCTCGCTGGGCTGGTGTGTTGTTGGCCCTGCAGGGCTGCTAGGTGAGCCTGGCCTTTCTGGGATATTGGGCATGATGCATTCGATGTCCTGGTCCGGCGTGGTGTCATTGATCCTTGGTGTGTTTTGTGGACTCGAAAAAGGTGGTGTCTGCTCTGGGTTGTTCAGGGCAGTCTGTGAACTGCAGCCTTGTTTAGTCCAGGTGCTTTCTGCAAATTTGTCCATTCTCTAGTTTGACTACAAACACTCGGTTCCCTTCTTTAGATATCACCGTGCCCGCAATCCACTAGGGACTATGTCCATAGTTTAGCACATACACAGGGTCATTCAGATCAATTTCCCGTGACACAGTGGTGCGACCATCGTTTACATTTTGTTGCTGCCGCCTGCTCTCTACCTGATCATGCAGGTTGGGGTGAACCAGCGAGAGTCTGGTTTTAAGTGTCCTTTTCATGAGTAGCTCAGCCGGGGGCACCCCTGTGAGCGAGTGGGGTCTCGTGCGGTAGCTGAGCAGTACTCGGGACAGGTGGGTTTGGAGTGATCCTTCGGTGACTCGTTTAAGGCTCTGTTTGATGGTTTGTACTGCTCGCTCTGCCTGCCCATTGGAGGCTGGTTTAAACGGGGCCAAGGTGACATGTTTGATCCCATTGTGGGTCATGAATTCTTTAAATTAGGCACTGGTGAAACACGGCCTGTTATCAATGACCAGTATGTCAGGCAGGCCGTGGGTGGCAAACATCTCCACAGCACAGTATAGTAATTGTCATGTATCTCACACTACTGTATATAACTGTATCTTACCATGCTATACATGACTGTAACTAGATATGACCTGTAACCACAAGCATACTTTACCACCAGGGGTGCACTTGCAGGAGACACTGCATACCTGTTCCACACAGATATATAAAGGCAGGTCTCAGGCAAGTGTGGTACTCGAGAGCTGTGAAATAAAGGTGCAGGTCCAGAGTGACCTTGACTTCAGCATGTGCCTCGTGTAAGTCTGTACTGCAGGGTCAGGACTTTACAGTGGCGACAAATTACGGGATCACAAAATCCACAGAATGGCTACCAACGGCTCAGATGAGAAACACAATGCTGGAGACAATTGGGAGGACTTTATAGAAAGGCTCCAGCAAAGCTTTGTAACCAAAGACTGGTTGGGCGACGATAAGGCAGACGAGAAAAGAGCCCATCACTTGACCAACTGTGGCTCGAAAACATACGTCTTAATGAAGGACCTGCTGGCACCCAAGAAACCAGCAAGCAAGTCGTTTGAGGAGTTGAGCACAATGGTGAGAGACCACCTGAAGCCAGTGAGCAGCCTACACATGGCCAGACACAGGTTCTACAACTACAGACGCTGTGTGGGCCAGAGCATACCCGACTTTGTGGCAGAACTTCGGAGGCTGGCTAGTTTATGTGAGTTCTCCGATGAACTAAGGAGAGAAGTACTGAGAGACTTTCTTATTGAAGGAATAGGCCATGCAGGCATATTCCGAAAGCTTATAGAGACCAAGAACTTGACCCTAGAGGCAGCAGCACAGGTCGCACAGACATTCTTGGCAGGAGAAGAAGAAACAAGGTTGATCTATACTGCGGGTATGACAACTAACGAAACATCGGAACAACGGGTTCACAGCGTGAAACGAGCCGCTACCCCCACACACAGACAAAGGCAGGAGAGCAGGCCTTCAACAGCAGGCAGTGGCGCCAGAAGCCATCAAGGGCCACATGAACGGCCGTTCACACCTCATCAACCCACAATGCGAGCAATCAACTACAGACTGAGAGAAGCTCAAGAGAGATCAGCCAGACGCAGCTCATCCTTCAGAAACAATGGAAGCGGTCTGTGCTGGAGATGTGGGGGAAGGCACTCAACAAGGGGGTGTCGATTTCAGCATGCTGTTTCAGAAACTGCAATTATACAGGGCATCTGGCTCGCATGTGCAGAAAAACAGCAGCTCGGCTGGTATACAAATCAGAAGGGTCGGAAAGCGGACCAGAAGACGGTGGGGAAAGTGCCCGGGATGCCGGGGTAAAGTGGGTCAGCACATTCAATGTCCACTGTTCTTACACCAAGGCGCCTCCAATAATGATGATGGTCCTACTCAACAGGATACCCGTCAACATGGAACTGGACACGGGAGCTAGTCAATCTCTCATGAGCGTCCAACAATTTGAACAGCTGTGGCCGCACAAAAGCAACAGACCAAAACTCACAAGGATCGACACCAAACTAAGGACCTATACCAAAGAAATCGTCCCAGTCCTTGGCAGCGCCATGCTCTCAGTCACACACAAAGGGACGGTGAACCGACTTCCACTGTGGATTGCCCCCGGAGATCTCCCAGCACTGTTGGGGAGAAGCCGCCTGGCAAAACTAAATTGGAAATGGGATGATGTTCACGCCATGTCGTCAGAGGAACGGACCTCCTGCTCAACAGTTCTAAGTCGTTTTGAACATTTCTTTCAGCCAGGTGTGGGCACCTTCAAAGGGGCTAAAGTTAAAATCTACATCACACAGAATGCCAGACCGGTCCATCACAAGGCTAGAGCTGTGTCTTATGTGATGAGGGAAAAGATTGAACACGAACTGGACCGGCTTCTGCGGGAAGGCATTATCTCACCCGTGGAATTTAGCGACTGGGCAAATCCCATCATCCCAGTCAAGAAGCCTGATGGATCCATACAAATCTGTGGGGATTACAAGTCTACCATAAACAGAGTCTCCCTACAGGACCAATACATGCTGCCCAGAGCGGAGGACTATTTGCCACAATGGCTGGAGGAAAACTTTTCTCGAAACTAGATCTCACATCGGCATATATGACGCAAGAACTGACCGAAGAGTCAAAGCTACTCACCACCATCAACACACATCGAGGCCTTTTTATGTACAATCGATGTCCATTCGGCATCAGGTCGGCAGCTGCTATATTCTAGCGCAGCATGGAGAGTCTGCTCAAGTCCATCCTGGGTACGGTTGTGTTTCAAGATGACATACTCATCACGGGCAGGGACACCGACTCCCATCTCTGCAATTTGGAGGAAGTACTAAGTCGATTGGATCGGGTAGGCCTAAGAGTTAAGAAATCCAAGTGTCTGTTTCTCGAGCCTGAGGTTGAATTTTTGGGCAGAAGGATTACCGCTGATGGATTCCGGCCAACAGAATCCAAAACCGAAGCAATTCGTCTGGCACTCAGGCCCCGGAATGTCTCGGAACTGCACGCCTTTCTCGGGCTACTCAATTACTTTGGGAACTTTATGCAGAACTTGAGCACGCTGCTGGAGCCTCTCCACGTGCTACTCAGAAAGGGGTGCGATTGCTTTTGGGGGGATGCCCAAGAACGCGCCTTCAATAAGGCATGCAACCTTCTATGTTCCAACAGTGTTTTAGCCTTTTTTGACCCAATTATAAAGCTAGTTCTTACATGTGATGCATCAGCGTACAGGGTCGGGTGCGTTTTACAGCATGTCAATGATGCGGGTAAATTACAACCCATTGCTTATGCCTCCAGGTCACTTTCGCGGGTGGAGTGCGGGTACGGTATGGTTGAGAACGAGGTGCGTGTATGGTGTCAAAAAGATGCACCAATACCTTTTTGGGGCCAATTTCGCGTTAGAAACTGACCACAAACCCCTCGCGTCCCTGCTATCCAAGTGCAAGGCAATAAACGCTAACGCCTCGGCGCGCATTCAGTGGTGGGCACTCATGCTGGCATCTTACGACTACACAATAGGGCACAGACCAGGCACAGACAACTGTGCCAATGCGCTTAGCAGGCTATCCCTGGCGACCGCGGAAGGGTCCAACGAACAGGACTGTGAGATCGTCATGGCAATCAATGCCTTTGAATCCAGGGGCTCGCCCATTACGGCTCACCAAATCAGAGCCTGGATGACCAGAGACCCCACGTTATCCTTAGTCAAAAGATGTGGTTCAACTGGTGACTGGGCAGAGGCCTGCGATGCCTGCCCCGAGGAGATCAAACCTTTCCATAGGCGCACGCATGAACTATCACTACAGACAGACTGCCTGATGTGGGGCAGCTGAGTAGTTATGCCTTTGCGAGGCAGAGAGGCGTTTGTCCAGGAGCTCCACCGCGAGCACCCGGGGATCGTCCTTATGAAGGCCATAGCCAGATCCTACGTCTTGTGGCCTGGCGTTGACGCGGACTTGGAGCTCTGCGTCCGGCCGTGCCCCATTTGTGCCCAACTCAGTAATGCCCCCAGTGAGGTCCCCCTAAGCCCCTGGCCCTAGCCCACCAATCCATGGTCGCGGGTGCATGTAGACTATGCGGGCCCATTCATGGGCAAAATGTTCCTCGTACGCGTCGATGCATTTTCAAAGTGAATCGAATGCATCATTTTAAACTCGAGCACCACCTCCACCACTGTGGAGAGCCTTAGAACCATGTTTGCAATGCACGGAATTCCTGGCATATTGGTCAGTGATAATGGCCCGTGCTACACCAGCGCAGAATTTCAAGATTTTATAGTTGACCACGGCATAAATCACGTTAAGACGGCACCATTCAAGCCGGCCTCCAATCGCCAGGCGGAGCGAGCAGTGCAAATCCTTAAACAAGGCATGCTGAAAATCCAAGGTCTCACACTGCAGAGCCGCCTGTCGCGACTGCTGCTGGCATACAGATCTTGTCCGCATTTGTTGACTGGGATTCCCCCCGCGCATCTATTGATGAAACGAACCTTAAAGACTCGGCTCTCGTTAATCCTCCCAGACATGCATGAAATTGTTGAGGCAAAGCGCCGGAAGCTAACTGAGTACCATGACCGAAATTCGAGGGGGAGGTGGAATGAGATAGGGGACAAAGTGTTTGAGCTAAACTATGGCAGGGGTCCCAAATGGCTGGCAGGGACAGTAACAGGCAAGGAAGGAAACGGGCTACTGGTTGTACAAATGGACAATGGCCAAACCTGTCGGAGGCATGTAGACCAAGTAAAAAGCAGATTCACCAACAGCACTGCAGAACCAGAGGCAGACTACAATGTGGAACTCACACCACACCTGGTGGACAGACAGAGGGAACAACCTGAGGAAAGGGCAGTCTCAACTGACAGCCCAGGCGAGATACTAGCAATCATACTGAACAAAACAGACAGCCCAGGCGAGATACCAGCAATCATGCCGAAAGAAAAACAGGCACCAAGGCAAACAACTGAACCACAACTAAGGCGCTCCACACAAGAGCGTAGACAACCTGAGAGACTGAATCTGTAAAGACAATGAAACCTTGGGGGAGGGTGATATCATGTATCTCACATTACTGTATATAACTGTATCTTACCATGCTATACATGACTGTAACTAGATATGACCTGTAACCAAAGCATACTTTACCACCAGGGGTGCACTTGCAGGAGACACTGCATACCTGTTCCACACAGGTATATAAAGGCAAGTGTGGCACTCGAGAGCTGTGAAATAAAGGTGCAGGTCCAGAGTGACCTTGACTTCAGCATGTGCCTCGTGTAAGTCTGTACTGCAGGGTCAGGACTTTACAGTAATGATGAAAGCGATAGCCAGATCCCACGTTTGGTGGCCCGGTATCGTCACTGACTTAGAATCCTGTGTACGGCAATACAGCCTATGTGCTCAGTTGAGCAACGGGCCCAGAGAGGCACCACTAAGTTTTTGGTCCTGGCCCTCCAGACCATGGTCGAGGATCCATGTTGACTATGCGGTCCCGTTTCTCGGTAAAATGTTCCTGTTGGTGGTGGATGCTTTTTCAAAATGGATTGATTGTGAAATAATGTCGGGAAGCACCGCCACTGCCACCATTAAAAGCCTGAGGGCCATGTTTGTCACCCACGGCCTGCCTGACATACTGGTCATTGACAACGGGCCAAGTTTCACCAGCACCGAATTTAAAGAATTCATGACCCGCAGTGGGATCAAATATGTCACCTCGGCCCTGTTTAACCCAGCCTCCAATGGACAGACAGAGCGGGCAGTACAAACCATCAAACAGAGCCTTAAACAAGTCACAGAAGGCTCACTCCAAACCAGCCTGTCCCGAGTACTGCTCAGCTACCGCACGAGACCCCACTCGCTCGCAGGGGTGCCCCTGGTTGAGCTACTCATGAAAAGGATACTTAAAACCAGACTCTCGCTGGTTCACCCCAACCTGCATGATCAGGTAGAGAGCAGGCGGCAGCAACAAAATGTAAACGATGGTTGTGCCACTGTGTCACGGGAAATTGATCTGAGGATGACCCTGTGTATGTGCTAAACTATGGAAAGGGTTCCAAGTGGATCGTGGTCATGGTGATAGCTAAAGAAGGGAATAGGGTGTTTGTAGTCAAACGAGACAATGGACAAATTTGCAGAAAGCACCTGAACCAAACGAGGCTGTGGTTCACAGACTGCCCTGAACAGTCCACAGCAGACACCGCCTTTTTCGAGCCCACAACACACACCCAAAGGATCAATGACACCATGCCGGATCAGGAAATTGAACCCATCACGCCCAACAGCCCAGCAAGGCCAGGCTCACCGAGCAGCCCTGCAGTGCCAACAACACGCCAGCCCAGCAAGGGCACAGCCAACACAACAGAACAGACATTTGTACCGAGGTGGTCCACCAGGGAAAGAAAGGCTCCCGACCGCCTCACCTTGTAAATAGTTTTCACTTTGACTTGAGTGGGGGAGTGATGTTGTGTATCTGTAAAGCATGCACTCCCTTGTTCCGCCACCAAGGAGCTCATCCCCTGAAGTCCCAAGGGATCCCAGCATCCCTTGGGAGCACTGTATATAAGCCGGCCCCTAAGGCCTGTTCCTCACTCTGGAGTTTCTTATTAAAGACTGAGGTCACGGTTACTTTAATCTCGCTGTGTGCAGCCTCATCTGTGTTAGGAACACAATAGGAACGATATGCGGTTTACAAAGATCTTGGGGTGAAGCTGTGGCGCCCTCAGCCCAACGTGCGTGCAGTCTATCTCACCCTGCACCTTCGGGAAACCTGCCATTCGGGCGTATACGGCCTGCTGCTCCACCTGTTTGTCCCTTGTCTTGGGGAAGGCCATGTACTGCACCCTTCTCCTTTAGAGTGCATCGGTGACCTGCCGGATGCACCCATGTGTGGAGAATTGCAAGATGTTGCCAATGCCTGCAGTGGCAGACGGAAAAACCCGGTGGCATAAAAATTTAGCGCGCTGGTGACCTTAGTCTCGACGGTCAGGGCGGCCCTCAGCGTTCTATGAGGCTGGAGGTCATCACGCAGGACAGTGCAGAGCTCCCTTAGTAAATCTTTCCTAAATCGTAGCCATCGCAGGCATTGCTCATCACTGAGCTGGAGGAAGGAGAACTGAGGACTGCAGACCCTTTGAGGGTAGGGCCTCCTTCCCCCACCTCTGCCTTGGCCACCTCCCCTGGCAGTTGGATGATGCCCATCTCCCTGGTCCTCCTGATTATCGGACGTCTCTGGAGGCTGTTGCTGGCAATGCTCCTGACCCATTATTTGGTGGGGGGGTGCTCAGCATACCTCACCCTCCTCCTGACACCATCTCCCTCCTGGCTACCATCTTTAGCTGCAGGTCTGCACACATGTGCAGGCCCTTCTCTCTGTTGGGCAGCCATGGCTGCTGCCTCCCTTCCTCACTGCCTCTCTAGACATTGCTGACGGCGATGCCTTCTCCTGCATGCCGCCCTGCATCTGCCCAGGTGTACCTGCCAAAACTGATCCCATTCTTTTTCAGGCTGCACCCTGCCAAACGGGCCTCTGGAGCACAGAATTAGGCCCACTAAAGACTGAGAGCTGAAAGTCCTCAAAACTCTCTCGAAACCTCTGAACACCATTCAGCAGGTTCAATGCAGGCAAAAAAACAAAAGCAAAACTTTCCTCCAAAAATCGCTCCGATCGCGGGAATAGTCCATTGACCTCGTCCAGCGGTGTCGCGTTCCACAGCAAAGTGAACTGACACACAAACCTGGCGGGGTCACTGCCAAAAAACCCCCTCTCTTTCAAGTGCTCAAAATGGGTGACGTGGCTGAGTGGCAGCGGCGTGTACCCTGATGATGTCACCGCGGCCCAAATCCCTTTACCGCTGATTCACCCCGCCGATTCTGGCGGAAATGCGCACCGCTGGAACCCGCCCCCCGCCCCGACCCCTGACCTGAATATGCTTTGGGGGGACAAAACACCAGAACGCAGCGGCCGATCGATTTTTCCGACCGGCCGCCGAAAACCCGTGTTAACGATCCCTCCAGGGACACTGAATTTCAGCCCCCTAATATATTACAACAGAAATTAATGTGTAAATCAGGTTTTGCCACATACTGTCAGAAATATAGAATTGTAAGGGGCTGATTTCCATCTTGCTGTTACCTCATTTGCACCTAAAAATAGGGCTGCAGCAGGATGAAAAGCACGTGGGAAACAGAACTGGCAACTGCTGGTTGTCCATCTGTTCCATTTTTTGGGCGGACTTTAATTTATGTGGCTGAAGGAATTATTAACCTCCCAACAAAGTTTATAGGCCCAGAATCACATAACTGGTTGATCGTCTCAGTGTGAAAGCTGGTGTTGTTGAATCATTTGTTGGGCCCTCGCTGGGCTGCTGTGCAGCTGGCCTTGCTGGGCTGCCTGGTGTGTTGGGCCCTGCTGGGCTGCTGTCGATGATGGGTTCTGCTTCGTGGTCAACCATGGTGCCGGCTGCCACTGGTGTGTATGTTGGGGGATCAAAAAAAGTAGGTCCAAGGTGGGTTACTCAGGATAGTCCGTGAATCTGAGTTTGATTTGGTCCAAGTATTTCCGGTGAATGAGTCCATTTGAAAGTTTGACCCGAAACATCCTGCGCCCCTCTTTGGCCACGACAGTGCCGGGAAGCCACTTGGGACCTTGTCCATAATTTAATACAAATACAGGATCATTGATTTCAATCTCGCGTGACACATTTGCGCTATCACGGTATGCACTTTGTTGAAGCCACTTGCTCTCTACCTGTTCATGTAGATCAGGGTGAACTAACAAGAGCCTTGTCTTAAGTGCTCCTTTCATGAGCAGTTTAGCAGGTGGGATCCCAGTGAGTGAGTGGGGTCTTGTGCAGTAGCTTAGCAGGACTCGGAATAGGCGAGTCTGCAGTGAGCCTTTAGTTACCCTCTTCAAGCCTTGCTTGATGGTTTGCACTGCTCTCTCTGCCTGACCACTGGACGCTGGTTTAAACGGGGCAGATGTGCCATGTTTGATCCTGTTACGGGTCATGAATTCTTTGAACACAACACTGATAAAACATGGCCCGTTGTCGCTCACCAGGACATCGGGTAGGCCATGTGTGGCAAACATGGCCCGCAGGCTTTCAGTGGTGGCAGCAGACGTGCTAGCCAACATTATCTCACATTCAATCCACTTGGAGTACGCGTCTACACCCACAAAGAACATTTTATCCATAGTGTACGCGAGACCACGGTTTGGAGGGCCAAGACCATAAGCTTAGCGGCGCCGCCCTGGGTACATTGCTTAACTGCGAGCATATATTACATCTGTGAACGCAGGACTCTAAGTCCGCATCGATACCGGGCCACCACACGTGGGACCCGGCTATCGCTTTCATCATTACGATGCCTGGGTAGGTACTGTGGAGGTCATTTATGAAGGTGTCTCTGCCCTTCTTGGAGACAACTATGATTGGCCCACAGAAGGCAGTCTGCCTGTATAGACATTTCATCTTTGTGCCGCTGGAACGGCTTTATCTCTTCCTGCATTTCCACTGGGACACTGGACCAGCTCCCGTGAAGCAATCAGCTTTTGACTAGAGATAATAAGGGGTCCTGGCTTGTCCAGGTTTTGATCTGCCGGGCAGTGATTGCTCACTCTAAAATGCTTCCATAACCATAGCTAGATCTACGGGCTGCGCCATTTCCACCCCCGTGGTGGGCAATGGCAGCCTACTGAGAGCATCGGCGCAGTTTTCTGTGCCTGGCCTGTGGTGGATGGCGTAATTGTATGCGGGCACAATGTGAGCACCCATCTCTGGATGCGGGCCGATGCATTGGTATTTATCCCTTTACTCTCAGAAAACAGGGATATGAGTGGCTTATGGTCAGTTTCCAATTCGAATTTTAGCTCAAACAAGTATGAATGCATTTTCTTTACCCCATAGACACACGCTAACGCTTCGTTCTCAATCATGCTGTAGGCTCTCTCAGACTTAGACAGACTCCGGGATGCAAAAGCAACTGGTTGCAGTTTCCCGAAATCATTAGCTTGTTGTGATACACACCCGATGTCATATGACGACGCATCACATGCTTGTATCAAACGCTTACATGGATCATAGAACACAAGCAATTTGTTTGAGCATAACAATTTTCTCGCTTTTACATAGGCATTTTGCCTCAAACCCATTCATCCCCTTTTCATTATAAGACATGCAGTGGTTCTAACAGTATGCTGAGACCCGGTAAGAAGTTACCAAAGTAGTTCAGGAGTCCCAGAAACGACCGTAGCTTCGTCATGTTCTGTGGCTTCGGTGCATTCTCGATTGCCTCCGTCTGCGCTTTGGTGGGCTTGATGCCGTCCACCGCAATCCTCCTTCCCAGGAACTCCACTTCAGGTGCCAGGAAAAAGCACTTTGAGTGTTTTAACCTGAGCCCCATGCGGTTGAGTCAACTAAGAACCTCCTCCAGGTTCTGCAGATGCTTGACTGTGTTCTGACCTGTGATCAAGATGTCGTCCTTGAAGACCACGCAGGACAGACTTCAATAAGCTTTCCATGTTTCTCTTGAATATCGCCACCGCCGATCGGATTCCAAATGGGCATCTGTTATAAACAAAAGGACCTTTGTGCGTGTTGATGCAGGTGATGGCCTTCGATGGTTCCTCTAGTTCATGCGTCATGTAGGCTGAAGTCAGATCCAGCTTCGTGAATATCTTTCCTCCCACCAGCAATGCAAAAATGTCATTGGCCTTTGGTAGTGGGTATTGGTCCTGCAGGGAGAAACGATTGATAGTTACTTTGTATTCACCACAGATTCTGACGGTGCCGTCTCCCTTGAGGACTGGGATGATAGGACTGGCCCACTCGTTGAACTCAATCGGGGAAATGATGCCCTCTCTTTACAGCCAGACGAGCTCGATCTCTACCCTTTCTCTCATCATGTACAGTACTGCTCTCACCTTGTGATGGATGGGTCGCGCACCTGGAATTAGGTGGATCTGCACTTTTGCTTCTTGGAATTTCCTGATGCCTGGTTTGAACAGCAAAGGAAATTTGTTTAAGACCTGGGCACACGAAGTGTCGTCAGCGGGCGATAGTGCTCGGACGTCGTCCCAGTTCCAGCGTATCTTTCCCATTCAGCTCCTGCCGAGCAGCGTGGGACCATCGCCCGGTACCACCTAGAGTGGTAGCTTGTGCACCGCTCCATCGTAGGAGACCTTTACGGTAGCACTGCTGATTACAGGAATCAGTTTTATCGTGTAAGTTCTTAGTTTCGTGCGAACTGGAGTTAAGACTGGCCTTGAGGCCTTGTTGCACCACAACCTTTAGAAAGTCTTTTTGCCCATGATGAACTGGCTCGTGCCCGTGTCCAGCTCCATTGACACCGGGAGTCCATTTAGTTCAACATTCAGCATTATTGGGGGACAATTCGTGGTGAGTGTGTGTACCCCATGTAACTCTGCCTCCGCGATCTGAGGCTCTGGTTCGTCATGATCCTCCATGGAGCTGTCCTCCTCTGCAACATGGTGGTTTGCAGGTTTAACAGGCTTTGCAGCTCACCTGCACACTCATTGGAGGTGTCCCATTGTTCCACAGCCCTTGCAAATGTACTCTTTGATTTGGCATGAATGGAAACGATGATCATCACCGCAGCGCCAACAAGGTGTTAATGGCCTTGCATTCATCACCGTTGATGGTGGACTGAGACATCTGCGGACGTGTAGCTGCAGGTATGTGTGATCTGCCCTGTACTTTACGATTTGAAAACAACATCACTTTGTTCACAGTATTGTAGCAGCACTTGTGTGCTGAGAGGTTTGCTTCGTATTGTCACTGGTGGCAATGAACGCCTGGGCTATCGCTATGGCCTTACTCAAGGTTGGGGTTTCTACAGTCAAACGTTTGCGAAGTATGGTTTCGTGGCCAATGCCAAGTAAGAAAAAGTCTCTGAGCATGTGCTCCAAATGTCCTTCACATTTGCAATGTCTGCAAGGCGTCTTAGCTCAGTGACCTAACTCGCCACTTCCTGGCCTTCAGACCTTTTGTAGGTGTAGAACCGGTACCTCGCCATCAGAATGCTTTCCTTCGGGTTCAAATGCTCTCAGACCAGTGTGCACAAATCGTTGTATGATTTCTCCGTGCGTTTCACTGGAGTGAGCAGTTTCTTCATGTGGTCATACGTTGGTGCCCAACAGACGGTGAGCAGGATCGCCCTTCATTTGGCAGCGCTCTCTTCCCCATCTAGCTCGTTTGCCACAAAGTATTGGTTGAGTCGCTCCACAAAAGTTTCCCAATCATCTCCCTCCGAAAATTTCTCCAGGATGCCCACTGTTCTCTGCATCTTTGGGTTCGCTATCTGTATCTCATCGCCAGTTGTTGTGTATGGAGAAAGAGTCAGACTGAACACTGTGAGCTCAAATTAAGGTGTGACCGTAGTCTTTTATTGCAGGTCTCCAGAGTGCCTCTCCAACCTGTGAAGCCTCCTTAAATACGTATGCTCCAAAGGGATCATGGGATCCCTTGGGACACCAGGGGATGAGCCCTCTGGTGGCTGTACAGAGTAAATACAAGTTTACATCTCCAACACTTCACATGACCCAACTGCCTTCATGAACCGCAAGGACATCCACTCCATTAATGTGCAATTGATGTTTGATCACCAAAAGTGCAACACGCAGGTCTGTGCCCACTTTTATGATAGCTACTGCAGTGCATTTATATTGAAGCAATCCTCCATCCCACACTCTTTACCTCTGCACAGTTTTTGGGAGGCTGGCTGCTTTGGACAAGGGCTATCTCTTACATACTGGGCTCATGACTTCTCTTGGCAACCATCGCTCACCAGCTGATCTGTGGGTCAACTAAATCCCTCAAGAAGCTAACCATTGGAATCCTTAAGCAATAATTCTGATGCCTGGATAAGTCTGGTACCTTCTTGCAATACAGCCTACAAAGTGTGAACCATATGATAGTGGTTTGCTGTATGCTGGTCAACCTTGCTCCGCAACAGAAGCAACACACGGAGTCACCATCAGCATACTGAGAGAGAGAACACTGATGATATAGAGGATGGTGAGGAAGCAGCAGAGCGACAAGAGTTACCTGCAGGCAGAGCTGTTTAGCAGCAGTTCATTGAAGAATGTTTCAGCTGAACAATCCTTACTCCCTTGCATTAGCAGTTATGTCCAACATCTCTCCCAGTCCTAACATCCTTAATAAACTGCATCTTCCCAATGTCCAAAATTGATATTCATATCAACTGACATTCTGGGATAACCAGCTCCTACAGGAGCACTCTGGATACACAAAGATTTAAAAGAGAAACATCTTACTGGCTTGCACAAATGCCTACACACTAATTATCATCCTGGTGTAAGCCCCGAGTGCCTACCTACTGTGCTGCTTCTACAAGGTTCTCCTCCAGTGGATGCAAATTGCAAGGAGGTAGATTCCGTCAAGGAGTCTTGAGATGCTCATGGTCAGAAACCTATAGGAACTGAGAGGACATGGCTGAGGACTATAGCAATGCAATGGCTTCTGGGGCAATCTGGCCCACCTGACTTTCTGGCACCAGAGTGGGCATTGGTTAACAGAGCTACAAAGATCCAGAAGTACTGTTATTCAGAGAGAGGGCAGCATGTGCCCAGGAATAATTAATGAGTAATTTGAGACATGTGGTAAGTGTAGCATACTTTGGAGGAAAAATGTGACTTTGGACCTATGGTTCCCAAAGCTCACCTCCACTGGAGTTTTTCTCATGTTATTTCTGAGTCTGTCGTAGCCTAATTGATCGAGATTGATTGCTATGATAACTCCTTTGTCATTGGATCATATGACTGCCAGGATGGTAGAACGCAAACTAGATGGACCTTGGTCTTTTATCATCTATCTGTTCTTATGTTTCCAAGTCCAGGCCTTCTTGGATATAGAAGTTGTGCAGGACACAGCCAGCCATAACTACACAGGACACACAAGCTGGAGCATATTTCAGAGCCTCTCCTTAGCTTGGAAAAACAACAAAAGCACACATTAAAGACTTCAATAACCTACAGAGGCATTCTTATTGTTGTAGCACTTTTCTGCTGCTATTCATGCAATTTAATGGGGTCATGATTCATGTGTGCAGAGGGTATGCCTTGGTGCCCACAAACCATTTGTTGACATGATATTTACTTGAAGAGCTCAGAGAGGGCCAAATATTAAAGGATGAATGCATCATGGCAACCAAAGGGCCAAGCTGTGTCTACAAATGTGGGTACCTTGCTTTTGGGTGCTGACCATTCAAGTAAGGTGCCCTGATTTTAGGCTCCAGAAATGCCAAGAACAGCATTGAATTTAGTATCAAGGTTACATTGTGGGTAAGGGAAAGAAAAGAGACCCAATCAGCTGAGAGTGGATGCTATTGTACATTGGGCCAGACCCACAACTAAGAAACAGATATGGGCATTGCTTGGTTTGGCTGGCTGTTACTGAAGATTAAATTCCCAACAATAACAATATAACCATGTCATTGAGTGATTTGGCATGGAAGGGAAAGCACAAACAAGTGATTTGTTTCATTGATGCAAATAATGTATTTAGAAAATTGAATAATATCTTGAATAAGACCCCATACTTGCTTGTCCTGATTATTGCTGTTGCAGCACTATCTCTGACCCATCTTCTCTTCGAGCATGCTCCCCACTGGGAGTGTCGGACTGATGAATTTATCATCATATTTCATCACAACGCATGTACACATTTTGAACAATGATTTAAACCAGGCAGCTCAATCCATTATTGAAAAGAAGCATCACATTTTCTCAGCAGCAATAAAACCTAGGCCAGGAATTCCTTTGGAGTTGCTCCTACTCCATCACCACGACTTTGCTGGAAATGTGGCAAACAGGGTTTCTACTAACATCCAGTGAAGTTACAGCTATGGTGGGGGAGCAACAGATGAACATTATTGCCCTGGGCTCTTTGCAACTTACAGCTTTGGTACCATAAGGAATTTGATCTAGCAAAAAATCACAGACTTCGCCAGGTTATTGGCACCTGCCCCCAGTGATTGGGTCAGTTAGTGTTTTGGGTCACTAGCAGTAATCCTTTAATGCTAAATGAAGCTCCTGTTGGAAAATACAACACAGCATTCAAATCCATAACACACATTTTAATTACAAGATTGCATTTTTTCATGTGAACATATATCAGCATTAAAATTGCTAACAATACAAAAATGATGTAGCTGTCCCAATTAAGGTAATCAGACTTTACTTGGATTGCTGTTTTTGTAATAGGTTCTTATATACTTCGATAAGACATTGGCCCTTAAATTCCGGTTGAGCTCTTCCCGCGGGCAAACGACAGAAAAAGAGAAAAAAGATGCGCACTTACCTGTTGCTGCTGCACCCGTTGGAACTCCCAAGCCTGAGGCCTCTCGTGACTGCGCGTCGCAGTGCATGCACGTGGGGACATGCGCAGGCCGGGAGCTGGAGATAGCAGCCAATCAGGTGTAGTGTAGATTTTCATTCATAGTAATAGGAGTTCTGTAAGTCCGAAACTCCTATTACTATGAATGAGAAACCCCCTCCCCCCAAACACCCAAAACACAATAAAAAATAGAAAACAACTACATATTTAAAATTCATTGAAATTAAAGTTCTTATTTAAAAAAATATTTTCCCAGCTTTTTAAAGTTTTTTTAATTAAGCCATAAAATAAACTTACCATAGTGGGGAGGGTTTTTAACAATAAAATGTGTTTTTATAACTTTATTTTCAAATGTTTTTGTGTATTTGTAAACACTTGCGCCTGTAAAGTAGGCTATACACCTACTTTTTCAGGTGCAAGATTTTAAAGGATATTTGCAGGGCAAGATATTCATAAATATCGGAAATCTTGCCCTCAACTGTCCTCGCTTCCGAGATACGGAGGATCTGTCAAGCCAGAAACTTGACAGATTGGAAAAGCCGGTTTTCAGCGCATGTGCATTGCACGTTGAAAACCGGCTTTTCCGATGCCTTACGGGTCCATAGAAACTTCGTACAGACCCAGGCCATCGGAATTTCAGGGCCATTAAATAGCATCACAGGACTGTAATACCCGCACGCACACTCGACACATTTCTATCAGGCACTAACGGGCCTAATTAGAAGTCCTTAAACAGACCACTGAAATCCACTCAAGAAAAGCCGGCAACACTTTTTGGAGGGAATCATTGTGGGGCCAGGATGAGCAGGAACACTCCTCCTGGCTGAACAACAAACTGCGGTCCACTGCCACCACCCCTGGCCATCTTCCCCTCTCCCTTTGACTAATCACTTTTGGCTTGGCTCTTCCTTGGAATTGCTGGATTTACCATCACCTGTTGTGGAAAATTGCCTTTTAATACTCATTGTACACTCAGCAGCTTACTCAAGTTGTGCCAATAAGACGCAAATCTGAAATAGTTCATGCCTCCTGATACTGGCTTTGAGAAGGTAGCATGGCTGCTTCCCCAAACTCATATCCATTATGGGCAGAAGTTGAAAATCCCCCCAGTGATCTTATAGAGGTATATAGGATAGTTAGGAATGGAAAAGTTAAGTCGGGAATATCACATTAAGTTAAATAATAAGAGTAGAAAAAGAGGCAACAGATTTGAACAAATTATGATCTTATGATAGGAACATAGACACAGGAGATGGCCATTTATCCCCTCAAATGTGTTCTGCCATTTAATGAGATCATGCTGATCTGCAACCTAGCTCCATATATCAGTCTTTGCCCCATATCCCTAAATACCTTTGGTTAACAAAAATCTATCAATCTCAGTTTTAAAATTAACAATTGATCTTGCATCAATTGCCATTTGTGCAAGAAAGTTCCAAACATCTACCACCCTTTATGTGTAGAAGTGTTTACTCACTTCACTCCTGAAAGGCTGGGCTCTAGACTCCTCAATGAGTAGAAATAAGTTCTCTCTATCTACCCTATCAGTTCCCCTTAGTATCTTGAAAACTTTGAGCAAATCATCCCGTAACCTTCTAAAATTCCAGTGAATACAACCATAGTTTAAGTAATTTTTCCCTTAATTTAACCCTTGGAGTCAATGTATCATTCTGATAAACCTATGCTGCACTCCCTCCAAGGCTTCTTCCTAAGATGTGATGTCCAGAACTGCTCACAATAGGGTGGAAATTCGGTCACGCCATTGTTGCGCCGTTAGTCCAGGTGGAGCGGTAAATTTTGTGCCAGGATATGGTTTGCATCGCCAGCCGCAAAATTCATCAGCTGGGTCCTGAGTGTGAAGCGGAGCACTAAGGGAGGACACTTCTGATAGGGTGTTAGGCCGGCTGAGCAACTGAAAATCCCGAGCTAAACAGAGAAGCTTGTGTGTAAAAAAAATCTGAAAAAAACCCCACCAAAAATTGGTACATATTGGTGCCAATGACATAGGTAGAAAGAGAGATGAGGTCCTGCAGGCAGATTTTAGGGAGCTACGAGATTGATTAAATAGCAAGACCTCAAAGGTAGTAATCTCCGGATTACTCCCAGCGCCACGTGCTAGTGAGTACAGAAATAGGAGATAAGACAGATGAATGCATGGCTGGAGGGATGGTGCAGGAGGGAGGGCTTTGGAATCCTGAGGTATTGGGACCATTTCTGGGGAAGTTGGGACATGTACAAGCCAGATGGGTTGCCCCTCAACAGAGCCGGGACCAATATCGTCGCAGGGGGTTTTGCTAATGCTGTTGGGCAGGGTTTAAACTAGCTTGGCAGGGGGATGGGAACCTGAGAGTAAATTCAGTAGGGAGAGAAGCAAACCTGGAATTGGAAAGCAGAAAAGTAGAAAGTGAATTTGGAAGATAGAGGAAACAAGTGCTAGAAAATAGACAACAAAAAAGTTTGGCAGTGGTATATACCTCAATGCAAGGAGTATAGGGAATAAGGCAGATGAACTGAGAGCACATATAGAAACTTGGGAGTATGATATTATAGCTATTACTGAGACATGGCTGAAAGAAAGGCAGGTATGTCAGCTCAACATTCCTGGTACAGGGTTTTCAGAAGGCATAGCGAGGGGGTAAAAAAGGAAGGAGCGTCACAGTATTGATTAAAGAAACAATCACAGCTGTGAGGAGGGATGATATGTTAGAAGGATCATCAAACGAGGCCATATGAGTTGAATTGAAAAACAAAAAAAGGGGTGATCACACTGCTGGGAGTGTACTATGGACCCCCAAACAGTCAGAGAGTGATAGAAGAACAAATATGTAGGCAAATTTCTGAGAAGTGCAAAAATTATAGGGCAGTAATAGAAGAGGATGTCAACTACAATAATATTAACTGGGATAAAATTAGTGTGAAAAGTATCGAGGGTGCAGAATTCCTAAAATGCATTCAGGAGAACTTTTTTAGCCCAACAATGGAGGGAGCAGTTTTGGACTTAGTTTTAGGGAATGAAGCTGGGCAGATGGAAGGGGTATCAATGGGAGAGCATTTTGGTGCTAGTGATCATAATTCAGTTAGATTTAGGGTAGCTATGTGTTATGTTCAGAATAACTCCACAAGACTGTGTGCTGTAAGCTCAAACTGTTGTGACCTTGGTCTCTTTAATGTAACTCCAGAGTGAGGAAGCAGCATGGTAGACTGCCTTTTATACCTGCTTGCCCGGGGTGTACAGATGACCCTTGGGTCTCCCACAGGTGCGCCCCCTTGTGGCAAGTCTTACGCACTGGTACAGTTTACCTACATAACATCACTCCCCCACCAAAGTCTTAGATACTAGTTATTTACAAGTTGAGGCGATCTGAGGCTCTATGTTCCCGGGTTGATCGCCTGAGTTGAAGTCCTGGCATGGGTGAGTTGGTCGGATCATTGCGGCACTGCGGTGTGGCTGGTCTAATCGGACTGTCGGACATGGTGGGTTCATCCTCGTGGTTGACTGCGAGGTCGATTGGTGGTTAGGTGTGCGTAGGTGGATCATTAATGGTAATGTCCTCTTCAAACAGTTCTTGGTGGTCAGTGAACCGCAGTTTGGTCTGATCCAAGTTCCTACTGCATGGTTGTCCATCCAAAAGTTTGACAACAAATACTCTATTCCCCTCCTTGGCTAAAACAGTGCCAGCAACCCATTTGGGACAATGACCGGAATTAAGAACAAACACAGGGTCATTAACCTCAGTGTCATGTGATACAGCCGCACGATCGTGGTACACGTTATGCCAGTGACGCTGGGTTTCTACATGATCATTGATATCAGGGTGGACTAAGGAGAGCCTGGTTTTGAGTGCTCTCTTCATTAACAATTCTGCAGGGGGAACACCAGTAAGCGAGTGGGGTCGTGTCAGGTAGCTGAGCAGAATCCGAGATAACTGGGTCTGCAGGGAACCGGCGGTCACGCGCTTCAAGCTCTGCTTGATAGTTTGGACTGCCGTTCTGCTTGACGATTGGATGAGCTTAAAAGGGGCAGACCTGACATGCTTGATGCCATTGTGCATCACGAACTCGTTGAATTCCGAGCTGGTGAAACATGGTCCATTGTCACTAACAAGGACATTGGGCAAACCATGGGTGGCGAACATGGCCCGGAGGCTTTCATTGGTGGCAGCAGGTGTACATGATGACATTATTATACATTCAATCCATTTAGAGTAAGCGTCGTCCACTGCTACTAGGAACATCTTTCCTAGAAAGAGGCCAATGGAATCTACATGGACCCTGGACCAAGGAGGTCCTCGCTTGGTGCATTGCTCCACTGTGAGCAAGTGTTACATTGGTGTACGCATGACTCCAATTCCGGTCAATGCCGGGCCACCAAATGTGCGACCTGGCAATAGCCTTCATCATGACTGCGCCTGGGTGGGTACTGTGAAGGTCACGTATAAACGTTTCCCTGCCTATTTTTGGCAAAAGTATGCCATTCTCCCAGAGGAGACAATCCGAATGGATGGACATTTCATCCTTGCGTCGGTGAAAGGCTTCATTTCGTCTTGCATTTCCCTGGGAACCGCCAACCAGCTTCCATTAAGGATGCAGCCTTTTACTAGTGACAGCACAGGGTCCTGGCTAGTCCAGGTCCTGATCTGGCGGCCGTGACGCGTGACCCCTTGCTCTCAAAAACATCCATTACAAGAAGAAAGTGTGCGGGTTGCGCCATTTCCACCCCGGTGGTGGGCAATGGTAGCTGACTGAGGGCATCCACACAGTTCTCAGTGCCTGGACTGTGGTGGATTACATAGTCATATGCAGATAACATTAGTGCCCATCTTTGGATGCGGGACAAAGCATTGGTGTTAATACCTTTGCTTTCTGAGAACAGCGAAGTGAGCGGTTTGTGGTTGGTTTCGAGCTCGAACAGGAGTCCAAATAGGTATTGGTGCATTTTCTTAACCCTGTATGCGCATGCTAACGCTTCTTTCTCACCCATACTGTAGGCTCTTTCAGCCTTAGATAAACTTCTGGACACATATGCAACCGGTTGCAGTTTGCCTGACACATTGGCTTGCTGTAACACACAACCGACCCCTTCGAAGATGCATCACAAGCTAGTACTAAAACTTTACACGGGTCATACAATACAAGTAACTTGTTGGAACATAGAAACATAGAAACATAGAAACATAGAAAATAGGTGCAGGAGTAGGCCTTTCGGCCCTTCTAGCCTGCACCGCCATTCAATGAGTTCATGGCTGAACATGCAACTTCAGTACCCCATTCCTGCTTTCTCACCATACCCCTTGATTCCCCTAGTAGTAAGGACTTCATCTAACTCCTTTTTGAATATATTTAGTGAATTGGCCTCAACAACTTTCTGTGGTAGAGAATTCCACAGGTTCACCACTCTCTGGGTGAAGAAATTCCTCCTCATCTCGGTCCTAAATGGCTTCCCCCTTATCCTTAGACTGTGTCCCCTGGTTCTGGACTTCCCAACATTGGGAACATTCTTCCTGCATCTAACCTGTCTAACCCCGTCAGAATTTTAAACGTTTCTATGAGGTCCCCTCTCATTCTTCTGAACTCCAGTGAATACAAGCCCAGTTGATCCAGTCTTTCTTGATAGATCAGTCCCGCCATCCCGGGAATCAGTCTGGTGAACCTTCGCTGCACTCCCTCAATAGCAAGAATGTCCTTCCTCAGGTTAGGAGACCAAAACTGTACACAATACTCCAGGTGTGGCCTCACCAAGGCTCTGTACAACATAGCAAGTTTCTGGCCTTATTAAAGGCTGTCTCTTGAGATTTACCCCAAACCCAGTCGTCACCCTTGCGTAGTAATAAATGCAAAGGTTCCAGCAAAGTGCTCAACCCCGGTAGAAAGTTACCAAAATAGTTGAGGAGTCCCAGGAACGAACGCAGCTCCATCACATTCTGTGGTCTAGGTGCATTCTTGATGGCCTCCGTCTTGGAGTCCGTGGGTCTGATGCCGTCCACCGCAAACTTTCTCCCCAGAAATTTGACCTCTGGCGCAAGGAAAACACACTTGGAGTGTTTCAGCCTGAGTCCCACTCTGTCCAATCGCTTTAGAACCTCTTCCAGATTGTGCAAGTGTTTGCTGGTGTTGCGACCAGTGATCAGGATGTCGTCTTGAAACACCACAGTGCACGGAACTGATTTCAGCAGATTCTCCATGTTCCTCTGGAAAATGGCAGCAACCGAAAGGGCATCTGTGGTATATGAACAGTCCTTTGTGCGTGTTGATGCACGTCAATTTTTTTGAAGGTTCAGCCAGCTCCTGTGTCATGTAAGCAGAGTTTAGATCCAGCTTGGTGAATGACTTCCCCCCTGCTAGCGTTGCAAACAGGTCATCCACTTTGGATAGTGGGTACTGGTCCTGTAGCGAGACTCGGTTGATCATTACCTTGTAGTCCCCGCAGATTCTGACCGTGCCATCATTTTTCATCACCGGAACAATTGGACTGGCCCACTCGTTGAACTTGACTGTTGATATGTTCCCTTCTCGTGAAGTGTGTCCAGCTCGATCTCAACTTTCTCTCACATCACGTATGGAACCGCTCGGGCCTTGTGATGAACGGGCCGTGCATCAGGGACTAGATGGATCTGCACTTTAGCACCTGTGAAGTTGCCGATGCCTGGCTCAAATAACGACGGGAATTTGTTTAGCACTTGGGCGCACGAGGTGTCATCCACCGAAGACAGTGCTTTGATGTCGTCCCAGTTCCATTGTATCTTTCCTAGCCAGCTTCTGCCAAACAGAGGTGGGCCATCACCTTGTACAATCTATAGTGGTAAATCATGCACAGTTCCATCGTACGATAGCTTCACTGCTGCACTGCCAATAACTCGTATGAGCTCTTTGGTGTAAGTGCGCAGTTTGGTGTGACTCGGGTTTAGTTTTGGCCTTTGTGCCTTGTTGCCCCACAGTTTCTCAAAAGCCTTCTGGCTCATAATTGATTGACTCGCCCCCGTGTCCAATTTCATGGAAACTGGAATACCGTTTAATTTGACTTTCAACATTAACGGAGGGCTTTTGGTGGTGAAGGTGTGTACCCCATACACTTCCTCTTCAGCCTCGGGTTGAGTTGCCTCTCTTACTCGTTCAAATCGGATAGGTCATCTTCTGCCGACTCTGCCACATGGTGAGTCGCAGCACGTCTGCACATTCGCTGGAGGTGCCCCATTGTTCCGCAGCCTTTGCACACATAGTGCTTGAATTGACATTGATGGGCTCGATGATTACCCCCGCAGCCCAACATGGTGTTAATGGATTCACATTCACGCCCCACAACGGACTCTGAGTCATCCTAGGTCAGGCCTGTGCAGGCATGTAGGCCATGCTGTGTACAATTCTGCCTGGTGAAGGCTGAAAGTACTATTTTATGCACAGTACTTACCGATGATCTTCGATGCTGCAAAGATATCAGTTTAGTGTTATCGTTCGTGGACATGAAAGCCTGGGCTATCGAGATGGCCTTGCTCAGATCTAGGGATTCGGCAGACAGCAGCAGTTTGCGAAGAATGACCTCGTGGCCGATTCCAAGCACGAAAAAGTCCAGCAACATTTCCCCCAAAAATCCAGCAAATACGCACAGTCCTGTAAGGCGTCTTAGGTCAGTGACATAGCTCGCCACGTCCTGGCCCTCAGAGCGATGGTGCATATAAAAGCGATACCTGGCCATTAAGATGCTCTCCTTCGGCTTGAGGTGTTCCCGAAACAGTGTGCACAACTCTACATATGTCTTCTCCATTGATTTCGTCGGTGCTAGCAGATTTTTGATGAGGCCATATATCGTGGACCCACAAACTGTGAGGAGAATCGCCCTGCGCTTGACCACGGTCACTTCCATATCCAGCTCGTTGGCCAAGAAGTACTAGTCAAGTCGCTCAACGAAGGCTTCCCAATCATCACCCTCAACAAATCTCTCAAGAATACTAACGGCAGCCATAACTGCGTGAAAATTCGTGATCTGCTACTCGTCGTCAATTGTTATGTTCAGAATAACTCCACAAGATAGTGTGCTGTAAGCTGTTGTGACCTTGGTATCATTAATGTTCGGGAGGCCAGTATCATGAGAGCGGAGTGGCACGGGAGGATAAAGGGCACCGGCACCAGCTTGGAGCAGCGGCAGTTCGGGTGGCCAGCTGCAGCAGAAGCAGAAAGTAAACAAAGAAGTAAAGAAATCGAAGTGTAATGTCACGGCCAAGCGGGTAAGTGATTGGCTGGTGAATTGGTGAGTATTTTATCTTTTTCTTTCGGGAGGAAACATTTGGCATTGAGTAAGTAAGTAAGAACTGATTGATGAGTAGTTTTTCTTTTTCTTTATCTTTTTTCTTTTTCTTATCAGTAAGAAATCTTTGGCATTGTTGCCAAATTAAGTTACTTTAAGGGTTAAGTCATGGCAGGAGAGCCCCAGACCTGTGTCATGCTCCTCCTGTGCTATGTGGGAAATCAGTGTCCCTGACTACTACGTGTGCAGGAAGTGTGTGCAGCTGCAGATCCTGTCAGACCACATGGCACTACTTGAGTTGCACATGGATTCACTCTGGAGCATCTGCGATGCTGAGGATGTTGTGAATAGCACTTTTAGTGAGTTGATCACACCACAGGTAAAGGTTACAAAGGCAGATAGGGATTGGGTGACCACCAGGCAGAGCAGTAATAGGAAGGTAGTGTACGGATCCCCTGGCGTCATCTCCCTCCAAAACAGATATACCACTTTAGATACTGATGGGGGAGATGGCTCATCAGGGAAGGCAGCAGCAGCCATGTTCATGGCACCAGGGGTGGCTCTGCTGCACAGGAGGGCAAGAAAAAAACTGAGGGAGCTATAGTGGTTGGGGATTCTATTGAAAGGGGAATAGATAGGTGCTTCTGCGGCCGCAACGAGACTCCAGGATGGTATGTTGCCTCCCTGATGCAGGGGTCAAGGATGTCTCGGAGTGGCTGCAGGGCATTCTAGGGGGGGGGGGGGTAGGGTGAACAGCCAGTTGTCGTGGTGCATAAAGGTACCAATGATATAGGTAAAAAAATGGGATGAGGGCCTACAGGCTAAATTTAGAGAGCTAGGAGTTAAATTAAAAAGTAGGACCTCAAAGGTAATAATGTCAGGATTGCTACCAGTGCCACGTGCTAATCAGAGTAGAAATAGCAGGATAGTTAGTGGCTTGAGGAATCGTGCAAGAGGGAGGGATTCAAATTCCTGGGACATTGGAACTGGTTCTGGGGAGGTGGGAACAGTACAAACCGGACGCTCTGCACCTGGGCAGGACCAGAACCAATGTCCTCGGGGGAGTGTTTGCTAGTGCTGTTGGGGAGACTTTAAACTAATATGATAGGGGGATGGGAATCTATGCAGCAAGAAAGAGGGAAGTAAAATGGGGGCAGAAGGAAAAGGTAGAAAGGAGATAAGTAAGAGTGGTGGGCAGAGAAATCAAAGGCAAAAGTCAAAAAGGGTCATATTACAACATAATTCTCAAAGGACAAAGGGTGTGAAAAAAAAAATCCTGAAGGCTCTGTGTCTCAATGCGAGGAGCATTCGTAATAAGGTGGATGAATCAACTGCGCAGACAGCTGTTAATGGATATGATGTAATTGGGATTACGGAGACATGGCTCCAGGGTGACCAAGGCAGGGAACTTAACATCCAGGGCTATTCAATATTCAGGAAGGGTAGACAGAAAGGAAAAAGAGGTGGGGTAGCGTTGCTGGTTAAAGAGGAGATTCACGCAATAGTAAGGAAGGACATTAGCCTGGATGATGTGGAATCTGTATGGGTAGAGCTGCGGAAAACCAAAGGGCAGAAAATGCTAGTGGTAATTGTGTACAGACCACCAAACAATAAAACAATAGTAATGAGGTTGGGGATGGCATCAAACAGGAAATTAGGGATGCGTGCAATAAATGTACAGCAGTTATCATGGGTGACTTTAATCGACATATAGATTGGGCTAACCAAACTGGTAGCAATACAGTGGAGGAGGATTTCCTGGAGTGTATAAGGGATAGTTTTCTGGACCAATATGTCGAGGAACCAACTAGAGAGCTGGCCATCCTAGATTGGGTGATGTGTAATGAGAGAGGATTAATTAGCAATCTTGTTATGCGAGGCCCCTTGGGGAAGAATGACTGCAATTTGATGGAGAGTGACACAGTTAAGTCAGAGACTAGAATCCTGAACTTAAAGAAAGGTAACTTCGATGGTATGAGACATGAAATGGCTAGGATAGACTGGTGAATGATACTTAAAGGGTTGACAGTGGATAGGCAATGGCAGATATTTAAAGATCACATGGATGAACTTCAACAATTGTACATCCCTGTCTGGCGTAAAAATAAAATGGGGAAGGTGGCTTAACCGTTGCTAACAAGGGAAATTGGGGATAGTGTTAAATCCAAGAGGCAGATAAATTGGCCAGAAAAAACATCAAACCTGAGGACTGGGAGAAATTTAGAATTCATTAGAGGAGGACAAAGGGTTTAATTAGGAGGGGGAAAATAGATTATCAGAGTATGCTTGCAGGGAACACACTGACTGCAAAAGCGTTTATAGATATGTGAAGAGAAAAAGATTAGTGATTGGTGAAGGTCCCTTGCAGTCAGAATCAGGTGAATTTATAATGGGGAACAAAGAAATGGCAGACCAATTGAACAAATACTTTGGTTCTGTCTTCACGAAGGCAGACACAAATAACCTTCCGGAAATACTATGGGACCGAGGGTCTAGCGAGAAGGAGGAACTGAAGGAAATTCTTATTAGTCAGGAAATGGTGTTAGGGAAATTGATGGGATTGAAGGCTGATAAATCCCCAGGGCCTGATAGGCTGCATCCCAGACTACTTAAGGAATAGTGGATGCATTGGTGGTCATTTTCCAACATTCTATCGACTCTGGATCAGTTCCTATAGATTGGAGGGTAGCTAATGTAACCCCGCTTTTAAAAAAAGGAGGGCAAGAGAAAACAGCGAATTATAGAACGGTTAGCCTGACATCAGTAGTGGGGAAAATGTTGGAATCAATTATTAAAGATGTAATAGCAGCGCATTTGGAATGCAGTAACAGGATCGTCCAAGTCAGCATGGATTTATGAAAGGGAAATCATGCTTGACAAATCTTCTAGAATTTTTTGAGGATGTAACTAGTAGAGTGGAGAAGGGAGAACCAGTGGATGTGGTGTATTTGGATTTTCAAAAGGCCTTTGACAAGGTCCCACACAAGATTAGTGTGCAAAATTAAAGCACATGGTATTGGGGTTATGTATTGACGTGAATAGAGAACTGGTTGGCAGACAGGAATCAAAGAGTCGGAATAAACGGGTCCTTTTCAGAATGGCAGGCAGTGACTAGTGGGATACTGCAAGTTTCAGTGCTGGAACCCCAGCTCTTTACAATATACATTAATGATTTAGACGAAGGAATTGAATGTAATATCACCAAGTTTGCAGATGACACTAAGCTGGGTGGCAGTGTGAGCTGTGAGGAGGATGCTAAGAGGCTACAGGGTGACTTGGACAGGTTAGGTGAGTGGGCAAATGCATGGCACATGCAGTATAATGTGGATAAATGTGAGGTTATCCACTTTGGTGGCAAAAACAGGAAGGCAGAATATTATCTGAATGGCGACAGATTAGGAAAAGAGGAGGTGCAATGAGACCTGGGTGTCATGGTACATCACTCATTGAAAGTTGGCATGCAGGTACAGCAGGGCGGTGAAGAAGGCAAATGGTATGTTGGCCTTCATAGCTAGGGGATTTGTGTATAGAAGCAGGGAGGTGTTACTGCAGTTGTACAGGGCCTTGGTGAGGCCTCACCTGGAATATTGTGTTCAGTTTTGGTCTCCTAATCTGAGGAAGGGCGTTCTTGCTATTGAGGGAGTGCAGCAAAGGTTCATCAGACTGATTCCCAGGATAGCAGGACTGACATATGAGGAGAGATTGGATCGACTGGGCCTGTATTCACTGGAGTTTAGAAGGATGAGAGGGGATCTCATAAAAACATATAAAATTCTGACAGGACTGGACAGGTTAGATGCGGGAAGAATGTTCCCTATGTTGAGGAAGTCCAGAACCAGGGGACATAGTCTAAGGATAAGGGGTAGGCCATTTAGGACTGAGATGAGGAGAAACTTCTTCACTCAGAGAGTTGTTAATCTGTGAAATGCCCTACCGCAGAGAGTTGTTGATGCCAGTTCACTGGATATATTCAAGAGGGAGTTAGATATAGCCCTTACGGCTAAAGGGATCAAGGGGTATGGAGAGAAAGCAGAAAAGGGGTACTGAGGTTATTGATCAGCCATGATCTTATTGAATGGTGGTGCAGGCTCAAAGGGCCAAATAGCCTACTTCTGTACCTATTTTCTATGTTTCTATGTTTCTTATTGAGGTTTATAAAATTACGAGATAGAGTGGATAGGAAGGATCTATTTCCCTTAGCAGAGGGGTCAATAACCATGGGTCATAGATTTAACTAATTGGTAGGAGGTTTAGAGGGCATTTGTGGGGAACATTCTTCACCCAGAGGGTGGTGGAGGTCTGGAACCCACTGCCTGAAAAGATGTTAGAGACAGAAATCCTCACCACATTTAAAGGGTAATTGGATATGTACTTGACCCCGTGGGTTGGAAAGTGGGATTAGGCTGGAGATCTCCTTGTTGGCCAGTGTGAACACGATGGGCCGCAATGGCCTCCTTCCGCGATGTAACTTTCTATGGGCCCGAATTTGGTGAACTTACCACCAGCTGCCGCCGAGTTTTCATGGTGGTCTCTCTGTTTTTACGGCGCTCTCCCCTCCGAGTTTGGTGAGGACCTCATGCAGGCGGGGAGAGAAAACCGTTGGGGAGCGTCCGCTGGCATGCGCCCGTGTGCAACGCAAACAAAAGTCCTCCTGCCCGCGCTCTCCCGAGATTGGTCCGGGCGGTCCTCTGCTCCAGCAGCAGAAGAGACCGTCGTGTGGAAGTAGGTCTTACCTGAACGGTAAGTATGAAGACCTGCAAGAAAAGATTAGTGAACTGGTTTTCTTCACTTCTTTTGCAGCGATTTTGTTGGATAGGATCCTCTGAAGGATTTGTAATAATATTTTTTCATTTGTTGTGAATTTTTATTCCCGTTGCCCCCTCCCTGGGCCCGACTCTATCCTCGGCATTACTTTACCAAGGATCGCATTTGCCACCCAGAATCCAACCTACTGCCCGATGCCACCCAGAATTGGTGTGTAAGGTCCACTTCTTCTGCCGATTGTTTATTTTTTCCATTTTTCCACCAAACTTCTGCGCAAAGTACCATCAGGATCTTAGCGGTCCTTTCGACGTTACATGGGCGGAACTTAGGTTTGACCAAACTCGGGCACTATGATTCCATGATTCTATGAAAAACATTCCCAATACTTTACTGATACCACATTCACGTGAATCGCAAAAATAAATAAATAAAAACCAATCACACTTATCTCAGGTGGACATTCCTTCCCTCACTGCGGCCACTACAGCTCGGACCACCAGCTTTTACAGGCGCATTAGGGTGCGCTGCAGGGCGCTATGGATCGGATGAGTTTCAAATTTTGAGCCAGTGTCATGACCAGGAGCATTGCACAACCGGCTTGCCTCTCCCGCGCAGTACTGCTCCGCGCCCCGCAAATCCGGCACTGAATGTCCCAGCGTGATGCTGGAAGCTGGCCACCTGCCTGGAAATGCTTTCTGCTGCCATTATCATGCCTCCGGGGTGAAAGCAGAGGCATCAACAAGCTGAAAATCCAGCCCCAGGTATGGCCTAACCAGGGTAATGTATAGTTGTAGTATAACTTCTAACCCCTTGTATTCTAGTCCTCTATATATAAAGGTCAGCATTCTATTAGCCTTTTTGATTATTTTCTGTACCTGTCCGTTTTAATGATCTATGTACATGGACCCCCAAGAGGACCTTCACTAGCTTTTCACCATTTCGCAAGTATACTGTTCTATACTTTTTAGTTCCAAAGTGGATGACCTCACATTTGCCGACATTGAAATCCATTTGCCACAGTTTTATCCATTCACTTAATCTATAAGTATCTCTTTGCAATTTTATGCTTTCATCTACACTGCTTACGATGGCACCTATCTTTGCATCATCAGCAAACTTGGATATGTGGCTTTCTATCCAATCATCTAAGTAATTAATAAATACGGTGAATAGTTGAAGCCCCAACATAGATCCCTGCGGGACACCACTAGTCACATCCTGCCACTTAAAGTACCTACCCATTTTCCCTCCTCTCTGTCTCCTGCCGCTCAGCCAATTTCCTAATCAGGTCAATAACTTGCTTTCAATTCCTTGAGCTTCAACTTGTGAGAGAGTGACAGCACATCAGTATTAGCTTTGCAGGAAGGTTTCACTGCTTGTAAGTTACCAGTTTGTTCTATCCATCCAATTGGTTCAGCAGCAGCACTTAACTGATACTGCTGGGAAAGCTAAAAGAGCAAGCCAAGATGAATCCTGTATTCAATAAGCCATTGAGACACTGCATTAAAAAGCAGTGACATTTCTACTTCCAGTAAAAATAATTCTACAGTGCAGCATAACTTATACTTAAAATGCAGCACAAATATTTAACTAAATTAAATCAAATTTGATCAGTATAATCAAATGCAACTGCCTAATTCTGTGGCATCTCTGTTTAATAATCTCTGACATGGGGAGCAAACAATTCCATCAGTCGCTTTCAAAAATTGGTGTTTGCTAAATATGCATAGCAGTTAGTAGGTGTAGACACACAGCACTACATACTCCACTGTATCCTGTGAAAAGTGTAGGATGTGGCACCAGTTTTATTTCAAATCACTTGTGCATGGGCTCAATGGTTATGCTTCCAAGTGAGGCTATCCTGGCAAGGGAAGCGGTTTCAATCCTAATGAACTGCAATTACTTTGCCTCAATTAGATGATTTCTTATTTTAGACAGCAAATAACTGTTGGAATTAATTGTTATCTGTGTAAACAAAGCTTACAATGCGATTGTAGTATAACCAGCATTTTGAATGCTGTGAGTACAAGGTCTTGATTTGCAATTCAATCAGATAAAGGTGACCTAAATTCTGTTTAATTTATCTAAGTATGTTAAAAGTACAAATCAACATTGTTTACTGTGCAGTATCTAAGATATATTTACAAATAGGCACATGACCTGGAATTAATTTTCTGTTTTTGATGTCAGTTGAATAATACTAAAATATATTTTACTATAATTTTGACCTATTTCAGTGTGCATGGAGAAGGATCACATGTGGTAACTGAAACCATTAGCAGGTGTTTTGGAAAGTTTCAACATCATTTGTCATTTAATCCCAGTAATGGAAAACAACAAGTGAATGTGTGGGTGTGGTGGCTTTTTAAATGAATGAAACTATAATGCATGAAAATATAATAAACTGACATATCTAAAGGCCATCTAATGTTGTTTTATTGTTTCCTAATCACAGTACAACGCTAAAGCAAAATTCATTGGCTATCTGCTTAGCAACCATTAGATATCTTAACAATGACAGGCTTCCAGTGCGTAACAAATACATATGCTTATGGCTGAGATCGATGTGAATGAAATTTATAGATCTCACTTTTATAGGCAACACTGCACTCACTGTGTACTGATATTTATTCTCAAATTTACTTTACTTTTCTTGTTTGATTGTACCTGGAAGCACAGGGATTGCATTTACATTTGTATTACATTAACACACATAAAATATTGTACTAAATTGCCCACCATACTGCATTTTCATGTTTCTGTTTCTTTGTCTTGCTTTTTCCATCCTTTCTACTATTTTTCTTTAGAACTATATCCACATCTTTCTGTGTCTTTCTGCCATCGCTCTGCACCATTTTTTATGCGTTTTCTCAATCCTCACATTCTTCCTGTCCCATTTGTGAACAGCTTTTTCAATACCAATGCCAGGGTGATAAACTTGTTACTGTCACAACTACCCATCTTATTCGATACAAGAGATATTTAAAAAGTTTTAATCACATTGATGTGACAACCCTTTGAAAATAGTGTGTCTTGCACTCCAATGTATCCATTCGTGGAAAACTGATTATTATCCAAGCAGAAATTTCACTCCAGTCCTTCGATGATGCAGATGCAAGGGAAGTCAAATTGTTGGACAGAGGATGTGTCTGCCCTGGCTTTTTGGTTGGGCCTGTGCTTATGAAGCAGGAGGCTTGAGTTGCTCAGATGGATGCTTCATTGGGGCCAGTAATTTCATGCAATTTAAGGGGTGTCCTTGTTGCCTCGTCCATTCTGATGCACTGCGCCATTGATGTGATGTTTTTTTAAATTCGTTCACAGGATGTGGGTGTCGCTGGCAAGGCCAGCATTTATTGCCCATCCCTAATTGCCCTTGAGAAGATGGTAGTGAGCCGCCTTCTTGAACCGCTGCATTCTATGTGGTGATGGTACTCCCACAGTGTGTTCGGGAGGGAGTTCCAGGATTTTGACCCAGCGACAATAAAGGAATGGCAATATGCTTCCAAATCAGGTTGGTGTGTAACTTGGAGGGGAACGTGGAGGTGGCGGTGTTCCCATGTGCTTGCTGCCTATGTCCTTTTAGATGGCAGAAGTTGTGAGTTTGGAAGGTGCTGCTGAAGAAACCTTGGCAAGTTGTTGCAGTGCATGTTGCAGATGGTACACACTGCAGTCATGGTACGCCGGTGGTGGAGGAAGTGGATGTTTAAGGTCATGGATGGGGTGCCAATCAAGCGGGCTGCTTTGTCTTGGATGATGTCGAGCTTCTTGAGTGTTGTTGGAGCTGCACTAATCCAGATAAGTGGTGAATATTCCATTACATTCCTGACTTGTGCCTTGTAAGACACCCTCTAAATTGCATGAAAGTACTGGCCACAATAAAGCGTGCACCTGAGCAACTCAAGCCTCCTGCTTCCTAAGCACAGGCCCAACCAAAAAGCCAGGTCAGACACATCGAGGCTTTGTTAATAGGGCCATTGAATACAAAAACAATTAAGCCATGCTAAACCTTTACAAATCAATGATTAGGTCTCAGCTGGAATATTGTATACAATTCTTTAGGAAAGATGTCAAGGCCTTGGAGAGGGTACAGAGGAAATTTATCAGGATTATACCAGGGATAAGGGATTTTAGTTATATGTAGAGATTGGAGAAGCTGGGATTGTTCTCCTTAGAACAGAGAAGGTTAAGGGGAGACCTAATAGACGTACCCAAAATTATGAGGTGCTTTCACAGATCAAGTAGGGGGAAATTGTTTCGTCTGGTAGCTGGGTCAGTAACATAGATTTAAAATAATTGGCAAAAGATCTAACAGGGAAATAAGGAGTTTTTTTCACAGAGGATTGCAAGATCTGGAACACACTGAAAGAGTGTTGGAAGCAGAATCCACAGGAACCTGCAAAAGGCAATTGGACAGGTACTTGAAGAAGACTAATGTTAGGGATATGGTGGCAAAGCTGGGTTGCAGGACTAAATTGGACAGCTTTCAAAAATCTGGCACAGACACAATGGGTCGAATGGCCCACGTCTGTGCTGTAAAATTCTAGGATTCTAGTTTTGATTGTAGTCCCGTGGATACATACACATTTTCTAGGGTGAACTTGTGGTAGCAGTGAAAGGTCCACTGGTAGGCAGCCACCTGACTTCTTGGTCATCTAGAGCTAGCCAAGTATGATCCCTTGTCAATCTACTAGTGGCTATGTGCCCGTTTCCCCATTCCCCGCACTCCCCTCCCTCCAGGCCTGCTTCTGCTAAAACTAGAAGTGGGCAGGTTAGAGATGGGTTTGGTTCAGGTTTGAGAGTTTTACATTTTTACTTCCTACATTAGCCAAACCCACCCATTTTGGGGATTAGAATTCCTCCATTGTATCGAGCTCCTGGTAGAGGCCTGTAATTTACTAGATGTGCTTTATCAGCTGCTGCTCTGAGATTCTGCTCTGGGCTTGTAAACCAAGGCTCCAGAAGGTATCTGTGGTTTTCTAGGATTAATTCATTTAGGGACAGCCTCAAACAAGATTGTGACTGTAAACTGCAATGAATGAAACATTGAAGTTTCTAGGGTATCTGGCACCTACCTGTCTCCATGGACATGTGCAACCTGTTGTTAGAATGTCCAAAAGATAGGACAGCTGAATCGTACCAAAAAGTCAGGTTGGACAACTTTCAGGTTACTTCCGATGGCAGTGCACTGGCAGGCGAGTGCTCTCCTCCAGGTTTTACAAGCATGCAGAGATCACATCACTTCAAAATAATACCATTTAGATCATGCTGTCTTTCCATGTTGTTTTTCCAAAAGTACATCACTTCACAATAATCCATGTTAAATTGCATCTGCCATGTTAGCCTAACATCTGTGGTTGGGAAGATGTTAGAGTTCATTCTTAAAGAAGCAGTAGCAGGACATTTGGAAAAGCAAAATTCGGTCAGGCAGAGTCAGCATGGATTTATGAAGGGGAAGCCATGTTTGACAAATTTTCTAGAATTCTTTGAGGATGTAACGAACAGGGTGGATAAGGGGGAACCAATGGATGTGGTATATTTGGACTTCCAGAAGGCATTTGACAAGGTGCCACATAAAAGGTTACTGCACAAGATAAAATTTGACGGGGTTGGGGGTAATATATTAGCATGGATAGAAGATTGGCTAACAAACAGAAAACAGAGAGTAGGGATAAATGGTCCATTCTGGGGTTGCCAACCAGTAACCAGTGGGGTGCCGCAGGGATCAGTGCTGGGACCCCAACTATTTACAATCTATATGAACGACTTGGAGGAAGGGACCGAGTGTAACGTAGCCAAGTTTGCTGACAATACAAAGATGGGAGGAAAAGCAATGTGTGAGGAGGACACAAAAATCTGCAAAAGGACATAGACAGGCTAAGTGAGTGGGCAAAAATTTGGCAGATGGAGTATAATGTGGGAAAGCGTGAGGTCATGCATTTTGGCAGAAAAAAATCAAAGAGCAAGTTATTATTTAAATGGAGGAAGATTGCAAAGTGCTACAGTACAGCGGGACCTGGGGGTACTTGTGCTTGAAACACAAAAGGTTAATATGCAGGTACAGCAAGTGATCAGGAAGGCCAATGGAATCTTGGCCTTTATTGCAAAGGGGATGGAGTATAAAGGCAGGGAAGTCTTGCTACAGTTGTACAGGGTATTGGTGAGGCCACACCTGGAATACTGCGTGCAGTTTTGGTTTCCATATTTATGAAAGGATATACTTGCTTTGGAGGCAGTTCAGAGAAGGTTCACAAGGTTGATTCCGGAGATGAGGGGGTTGACTTATGAGGAGAGGTTGAGTAGGTGGGGCCTCTACTCATTGGAATTCAGAAGAATGAGAGGTGATCTTATCGAAACGTATAAGATTATGAGGAGGCTTGACGGGGTGGATGCAGGGAGGATGTTTCCACTGATGGGGAGACTAGAACTAGAGGCCATAATCTTAGAATAAGGGGCCGCCCATTTAAAACTGAGATGAGGAGAAATTTCTTCTCTCAGAGGATTGTGGATCTGTGGAATTCACTGCCTCAGAGAGCTGTGGAAGCTGGGACATTGAATACATTTAAGACAGAAATAGACAGTTTCTTACATGATGGGGGAATAAGGGGTTATGGAGAGCAGGCAGGGAAGTGGACCTGAGTCCATGATCAGATCAACCATGATCGTATTAAATGGCGGAGCAGGCTCGAGGGGCCGTATAGCCTACTCCTGCTCCTATTTCTGATGTTCTTACTTTCTTATGTGTCTGCCCATTTCACCAGTCATGCTATGTCCTCCAGAAGTCTTGTATGATCCTTCTCATTATTTAATACATTGGCAAGTTTTGTTTTATCCGGAAACTTTGAAATTGTACTCCCTATACCCTAGACCAGGTCATTTATATATAACAAGAAAAGCAACGGTCTTAATACCCATCCTGGGGAATCCCACTGCATACTTCTCTACAGTCAGAAAAATATTCGTTCACCACTAATCTCTGCCTCCTATCCCTTAACCAATTTCACACCCAAGTTACCACAGTCCTTTAATCCCATGTGCTTCTATTTTCTGATTAAGTCTGTAATGTGGTACTTTATCAAATGCCTTTTGAAAGTCCATATGTACAACATTTACCGCATTACCTTCATCAACCCTCTCTGCTACTTCATCAATGAACTCATTCAGGGTAGTCAGACACGATTTGACTTTAACACATCCCATGCTGGCTGTCCCTCATTAACCCATGCTTTTCCAAGTGAGAATTAATTTTGTCTTTGACAATGATCTCTAGTAGTGTTCCCACCATTAAAAGACTGACTGGCCTGTAGTCACCAGGTTTATCCACCCTTCTCCCCTTTTTTGAATAGGGTGGTAACATTTGCAATCCTACAGCCCTCTGGCACCACTCCCATATCCATGCAGGATTGTAAGATTGTGGTCAGAGATTCTGCTATCTCCACTCTTGCTTTCCTCAGGAACCTCAGATGCATCCCATTTGGACTGGGTGACTTGTTAACTTTGAGTAATACCAACCTATTTAGACTTCCTTTCTATCGATTTTTATCCTCTCCAATATGTCTCCTCGCTACTCCTCTACTGCAACATTAACTTCAGCCTCTTCTTTTATTATCACTAGATCATCCAGGAAAACAATTAGTAGGTATGATCATTAGAGAAACGCAGATATCACTGGTCAGAAGCACAAAAAAAGAAGAAACAATTGAAACATTACTCACATCACCAACTTTGGAATCTATCTATTCCATTGGACGCCCAACTTTGGTAGGACAAATACAAGCTACACAATATTACCGAAAGTATGCAGAAGGATACGTACTTATTCAGTGGCATTTTAAAAACTAAGAGGATAAATTCATTATCGTCCCATTTAGGGGCAGTAACTTATGAAACTTAGCGGCAGGCGCTACTGCATCCTAGCTTTCAAAAAATTGGCTTTAGCGCTCCAGGAAGGAAATGCAGTGTTAAATCAAGCACTCCACTTCCTTCTTAGAGCGCTAAAGGACGCAGGTGGGGTGGAGACCTCAGAAGCGCTGCACACTGGGCCGTGCAGTGCTGCCACTATCAAAGTGCCCTTCCCTCCCCTAGAGGGAAGGGACAATGCTGCAGGCTCTGCAGTTTAACAATCACCTACCTGGACCACCAAAGCTGTAGTGATCGTACGTGATCTGCCTGGCACTTAAGCAGAGTGCTGGGCTGAATGATCGCAGACGGAAACTCGCAAAGAAAACAGCATCAACAAGGTTTTTTATTTACCTCGGCTACCTCGCCTTTAATCATTGCTATGGTAGTGGCCCGATCCACGCCTCCCACAGCAGCTGGTGTTTCTGCTGCTGCAGGGGGCAATAGTGAATTTCGAGACCGGGGCACTAAAGATACACATGCCAATGATGTCACGGTCTCTGGGCGCAGGAGATTAGGGCGCAATGCCATAGTGCAGCTGCTAACCTCTGACCCAACAGACCCAATATGGAGGGAATCGATGTCAGCACCTCGCTCGGTCACAAAGGCATTTGTGCCACATTAGCACCCCCTGGGGGCACAAATGGGTGGTGAAAATGCACCCTATTTCTCCCCCTAATAATTTAAAAATAGGACAAACATATCCAAACTAAAATAATCTCAACCACACCAAATTTCAGAATTTTTTTCAGATAATAACATTTTGGCCTAATTTGCATATACTCAATGTACTCAACCTCAGAATAAAAAATATAGCTTTTACCTATCTTAATATCTAATTTTCTACTTTTATGACTTTCTTTCCTTCCTGATGTCAATTTTACAATTTTTGTTCTTTCTCTGAATTTTCCTGTTCTGTTTAAGTGCTTCCATTTTGTCACTTTACTTGATGTCACTCACTATTTTTCATTACTTTTTATTCAGTTGTATTTTTTTCTTGGTTACCAAGGAGGCAAATGGGCACTTGGTGTTGTGGAAAATAAGAACACAATGGAATTAGAAAGATGAGTGAAAATGAAAAGAAAACATAAAAGGCAGCCTGGTGATCTAACATGTTAATGGATGATGTACTGTGAAATGCTATGGATTTTCCTCAATGATTGCTCATATGGTGACATCCTTTTCTCAGACAGGGCATTTGGCCAGGTACCAGGTATTAACCAGTGCACTTCACCTGAGGACAGAAAGGATAACATGGAATATTCAACACATGATATATAAACCATGCAATAGACAATTCAACCAGGGAATTGCAAGAAATCTAGGAACAGATTACCCACTGCCTACTGTCAGGAACTGATGCATTATATTGAGGGCTCAGGAAGCAGAGGCAAATTGTGAAGTAAATGGGAGATTAAAATATAAATGAAAGGAAAATATGGTAAAAGGCAGCGAAGTAAAGGGAAATATGCAGTATGTGAAAGAACAGATCAAGGAAGATAAAGGTACGCGGAGTCAAAGGAAATGTATTAGCATGGATAGAGAATTGGCTGGCGAACAGAAAGCAGAGAATCGGGATAAATGGGTCCTTTTCGGGTTGGAAATCGGTGGTTAGTGGTGTGCCACAGGGATCAGTGCTGGGACCACAACTGTTTACAATATACATAGATGACCTGGAAGAGGGGACAGAGTGTATTGTAACAAAATTTGCAGATGACACAAAGATTAGTGGGAAAGCGGGTTGTGTAGACGACACAGAGAGGCTGCAAAGAGATTTAGATAGGTTAAGCAAATGAGCTAAGGTTTGGCAGATGGAATACAATGTCGGAAAGTGTGAGGTCATTCACCTTGGGGAAAAAAAACAGTAAAAGGGAATATTATTTGAATGGGGAGAAATTACAACATGCTGCAGTGCAGAGGGACCTGGGGGTCCTTGTGCATGAATCCCAAAAAGTTAGTTTTCAGGTGCAACAGGTAATCAGGAAGACGAATGGAATGTTGACCTTCATTGCGAGAGGGATGGAGTACAAAAGCAGGGAGGTCCTGCTGAAACTGTATAGGGTATTGGTGAGGCCGCACCTGGAGTACTGTGTGCAGTTTTGGTCACCTTACTTAAGGAAGGATATACCAGCTTTGGAGGGGGTACAGAGACGATTCACTAGGCTGATTCCGGAGATGAGGGGGTTACCTTATGATGATAGATTGAGTAGATTGGGTCTTTACTCGTTGGAGTTCAGAAGGATGAGGGGTGATCTTATAGAAACATTTAAAATAATGAAAGGGATAGACAAGATAGAGGCAGAGAGGTTGTTTCCACTAGTCGGGGAGACTAGAACTAGGGGACACAGCCTCAAAATACGGGGGAGTCAATTTAAAACCGAGTTGAGAAGGAATTTCTTCTCCCAGAGGGTTGTGAATCTGTGGAATTCTCTGCCCAGGGAAGCAGTTGAGGCTAGCTCATTGAATGTATTCAAGTCACAGATAGATAGATTTTTAACCAATAAGGGAATTAAGGGTTATGGGGAGCAGGCGGGTAAGTGGAGCTGAGTCCACGGCCAGATCAGCCATGATCTTGTTGAATGGCGGACCAGGCTCGAGGGACTAGATGGCCTACTCCTGTTCCTAATTCTTATGTTCTTATGTTCTAATGTAAGGAAATAGAAGAGATAGTTGAAGACTGATTTAAAGAGGATTGATTTCATAATGGCCGAGAAATCCCGGTCGGCTGCTTCCTGTGGGCGATCGAGGAAAAAACTTTAAAAAGATGCGCACTTACCTGAAGCTGCTGTGCCCACACGAGTTCCCAGTCCTGAGGCCTCCACTGATTGCGCATTGCAATGCGTGCAGTCACATGGCTCTGGGCAGCCAATCAGGGCAAAGTATGTTCTCATTCATAATAACGGGAACTCCGTAAGTTGGAGTTCCCATTATTATGAATGAGAAACCCCTCCCAAACACCCAAAATACTAATAAAAAAAATAGAAAAACTACACCACAGATTTTTATTAATATAAATTAAAATTAGTTATGTATTATAAAAAAAATATTTTCCGATTTTTTAAAAAGATTTTTAAATTATGGTTTAAAATAAACTTACCATAGTAGGGAGGGTTTTTTTTAGCAATAAAATGTGTTTTTATAATTTTATTTTAAAATGTTTTTGTGTACTTTAAAACTCTTATGCCTGTAAAAGTAGGCTATGTGCCTGCTTTTATCAGGCGCAAGAGATTTCAGGACATTTGTTGGGCAAGATATGGATAAATGCCACAACTTGCCCATGAAAATGGCCTGGCTGCTGAGATACGGAAGATCTGTCAAGCTCTGACTTGACAGGTTGGAAAAAACGGTTTTCAGTGCATGCGCATTGTGCACTGAAAACCGGCTTTTGTAATGCCTTCCCGGGTCCATACACACTCAGTACAGACCCAGGAGGCTGGAATTTCTGGGCCAATAAAGAAGAACACGGTAAAATGTGGATCAAAGTGACAAATAAAAAAAAATAATTACCTGCACTTTCTATCTACTCAATGGAGCATGGTTTAGTGCTATTCACATGTAAATGTTCTGTTGGTGGTAAGCTAAGCCATCAAATCTATACATTATCAATAATTGCCTAAAGTAGTTTAACCATCTAGAAATAAAGCACTAAACTGATATGCATGAGAGTGGCAAAATACTGCCACATTTGTATTGTTACAAAATGGAGCCTAAAAGTCAGTGACTTCCAGGTTTCCTGTGCGTTACAGGGTCCCCACATTCTCGACGGATCCAAAAGTGAAAATTTCCCCCAATGTGACAATTTGTCTGAAAAGGGTTTATTTATTTATTTATTTCAAGAAGAAAAATAGACCTGTTTGAATGAGAGACTCATAGACACACCAGAATCGGACCAGAGAAAGTTCGGACGGTGCACTTTTGGGCTCAGTATGTGGGCGCACGCTGCCCGCTATATTGGACGATTTTGCATCCATTTTACACTTGTGTAACGGCCGCAGCATCATCGAATGTCTAGGCCTCGGTGCTCAGAATGTGTAGGAATAATTTAATCATGCTTCATTTGTGCAATATAATTTATTTATAATGCTGATACTTGAGGAGAAAAATCACCCAGTTGGCTTATTTTATTCAGGGCCATTCCTTAATATATAAAAGATGATTTACTATTTGCGTTCTAATGCAGTAACATGAAAAAAATAACAGCATTACTCGGAATTTAACTGTAATTATGCCCAAACTGACCTTAATTCAAAAATAACCTTTTTTGATAGAGAACTGCCAACATTATTAGAGATGCCAGTCTGAAACACTGATCACAGTACAATGGAAAGTGCACAATACAATGAAAGGATTGACTTTACCACTAAGGTTAATTCTCTTTTAATAGATGTTTGATTAATTTTTGATTGATATTTAAGAAATTCCAATAGGATAATTCACTGGAAACATGTCAGAGTACATGATTTAATTTTTGTAAGAGAATGGGTTGAAAATAATATAGCATTGGTAAGCACACTGGTCTAACTAGATATAGTGAAATTTAAATGAAAGTATTTTGTTGAATAGTTTTAAAACTGCTTACTGAAGTAAAGAGGAGACTACTATTGTGCTGCAACTTACAGGTTTGTAACCACTATTTCCCAAGGAAAGGAAACAGTCCAGCTCAGCTGTGCCAAGGGAGGATTTGTTATTGGATCTAGTAATGGGGAATGAACCAGAGCAGATAAAAGAAGTAAAAGAGGGGACCATCTAGGCAATAGTGACCATAATAAAATAAGTGAGAAGGACATAAGTATGATGAAGACCAGGGTAATAGATTGGAGAAAAAACAATGTTCCAGGGCTGAGAATAGAACTTGGGAAAATAAAATGAACAACAATATTGTCAAACAATGATGTTGAACAGCAGTCGGAAATATTTAAAACGGTGTTGAACAGAGTCGAGGAAAAATGTATTCCGCAAAAAAACAAGAACAAGCTAAACACTAATGAGACACAATGGATGAATAAAGACATAAGGATAAAATTGAGGGTAAGGAATGAGGCATACACTATGTACATGAACAGCAGGGGAGAGTATGACAAGAAAGAGTATGAAGAGATCAGGAGAGAAGTCAAATAAACAATTAAAAAGGCAAAAAAGGAAATATGACATTACATTATCAAGGAATATAAATCAAAATAGTAAAATATTTTAAGAGAGAAAATCAGGATGGGAATAGGGTCACTAAGGGATCGACAGGATATCACAGGCAGCGATAGAGAGTTTGCAGAAAAATTAAATAATTACTTTGCTTCATTATTTAGCAGGGAGACAGAACAGGTGGACATTATATCAGATGATGAGATTAGAAATGAGAAAATGGCATTTAAAATAAAAAGAGAAATATTGAATAAATTAATCAAACTCAAAGAGGATAAAACCCCTGGTCTGGGCAGATTACCTCTAGGGAAGAGATAGCAGAGGCACTACTACACATATTTAATAATTAGTTAGAATAAGGTGTAGTTCCAGAGGACTAACATAATATCTATATTTAAGAAGGCAGATAGAACAGGCCCTCTGCAATGAGGCTGGTCTGTCCAGGGAATTATAGCCCTGTCAGCATAACGTCGGTGGTAGGAAAAATATGAAATCCCTACTAAAGGAGAAAATACAACATCGAGAATGAAATAATATAATAATAAATAGTCAACTTGACCAACCTCATTGAATTTTTTGAAGAGGTAACAGAGAGAGTAGACAAGGGTAATGTAGCAGATGAATTTATCTAGATTTTCAAAAGACCTTCGATAAGGCACCACATAATAGGCTAATGAATAAGGTCAGAGAATGTGGAGTCAGGGGACAAGTAGCAGAATGGCTTCAAGACAGAAAGCAGAGAGTAGGGTAAAGGGTAACTGTTCTGAGTGGCAGAAGTTGAGAAGTGGTGTTTCACAAATATCAGTGCTGGGACCACTGTTGTTCACAATTTATATTAACGATATAGGGCCAGAATTTAATGGATTCACTGCCGCCCTCTGCCACCGACATTCCTCTTCGGGTTCCGCCCAGTGCCACTTTCGATTTTGGCTGGAGTGGGCAGGAGGGGAGGACCGCCGGGAACCGCCCACTGATGTCAGCGGACGCCCGAGTGGTGTAAGTGGACTCCTGCCCGCGGAGATGCCATATTCATGCAGGCGGGAGTCGGCAGGAGTCAGCGCCAGAACAGGGGTGGCCCACTGCAAGGAGGCTGGTCTATCCCCGACGGTTGGTCTGAAGAGCTGAAAAAAAAATTAGTAAACATTTTAAAATATTTTTCTTTACAGGGACTTGCCCGTATGGGGTCTGCTGAAGGTGTTCCGATGTTTTTTTTTAATGCCTTTTCTTTGCAGGTCTTCGACCCTCCATGGACCCAACTCCATCCTTGGCAGCACTTTGGCAGTAAGAGCCTCTGTTGCCAAAAGTGAGAGCGCCTGCCGGCTGCCGTCCAGATTGGTGGCGTAAGTCCCTGATTTGCCACCCGCCGACCTTCGAAGGACATTGTTGATGAAACCCCTCCCAAAGTACCATCACGTACCTCGGCGGCCAAAGGCGGTCCTTTGGGTAGCACTTGGGTGGGCGGGGGCCTTCATCAAATTTGGACCCATTGACTTTGAAATCAAAAACGCAATTTCTAAATTTGCAGATGACAGCAAATTGGGGGGATAGTCTAATCTGAGGAGGACTGCAACAAATTACAAGAAGACATTAATAAACGTGCAGAATGGGCATATAATAGTCAAATGAAATTCAACCCAGATAAATGTGAGGTATTACATTTTGGTAAGAAAAATAGAGTACAAGTACACAAATCACTAAAAGTAGTGACACAGGTTAGCAAGGCCATAAAAATAGGCAAACCAAGCACTAGAGTTAGAAACATAGAAACATAGAAAATAGGTGCAGGAGTAGGCCATTCGGCCCTTCAAGCCTGCACCACCATTCAATAAGATCATGGCTGATCCTTCACCTCAGTACCCCTTTCCCACTTTCTCTCAATACCCCTTGATCCCTTTAGCCCTAAAGGCCATATCTAACTCCCTCTTGAATACATCCAATGAACTGGCATCAACAACTCTCTGCGGCAGGGAATTCCACAGGTTAACAACTCTCTGAGTGAAGAAGTTTCTCCTCATCTCAGTCCTAAATGGCCTACCCCTTATCCTAAGACTGTGTCCCCTAGTTTTGGACTTCCCCAACATCGGGAACATTCTTCCTGCATCTAACGTGTACCGTCCCGTCAGAATCTTATACGTTTCTATGAGATCCCCTCTCACTGTTCTAAACTCCAGTGTATAAAGGCCCAGTTGATGCAGTCTCTCCTCATATGTCAGTCCAGCCATCCCTGGAATCAGTCTGGTGACCCTTCGCTGCACTCCCTCAATAGCAAGAACGTCCTTCCTCAGATTAGGAGACCAAAACTGAACACAATATTCCAGGTGAGACCTCACCAAGGCCCTGTACAACTGCAGTAAGACCTCCCTGCTCCTATACTCAAATCCCCTAGCTATGAAGGCCAACATACCATTTGCCTTCTTCACCGCCTGCTGTACCTGCATGCCAACTTTCAGACTGATGTACCATGACACCCAGATCTCGTTGTACCTCCCCTTTTCCTAATCTGCCGCCATTCAGATAATATTCTGCCTTCGTGTTTTGCCACCAAAGTGGATAGCCTCACATTTATCCACATTATACTGCATCTGCCATGCATTTGCCCACTCACCTAACCTGTCCAAATCACCCTGCAGCCTCTTAGCATCCTCCTCACAGCTCACATTGCCACCCAGTTTAGTGTCATTATTTCCAGAAGGATTGAATTAAAAAATAAAGAAAGACTTGCATTTATATAGCGCCTTTCATGACAACCGGACATCTCAAAGTGCTTTAAAGCCAATGAAGTACTGTTTGAAGTGTAGTTACTGTTAAAATCTGAGAAATGCGGCAGCTAATGTGCGTGCAGCAAGCTCCCACAAACAGCAATGTGATAATGACCAGATAATCATTTTTTTGTTACGTAGATTGAAGGATAAATATTTCCAGGACACCAGGGAATACCTCCCCTGCTATTATTTGAAATCGTGTCATGGGATCTTTTACGTCCACCTGAGGGAGCAGACAAGTCCTTGTTTTAATATCTCATCCAAAAGATGGCACCTCTGACAGTGCAACACTGCACTGGATTGTCAACCTAGATTTATGTGCTCAAGTCCCTGGAGTGGTGAGTGTGCTACCCACTGAGCCACAGCTGACATCTCCAGGGACAGTCACATAAAATCTAACAAGGCTTTAAGAAATAAAATTCTATCAATAATTAAACTAAATATTTACACATTTTACATTTATTTTACATCTTAAAATTACAGAAACTGCCACATTAACCGTTAAAGTATCAAGCACCAAGATATTTATCTAAGGCAACATAAACCAGTTTAATGGCAGTGAACTGATCAGCCAACTGCTGCAGAAATATAATTTCCCGAAATGATGTCCTCTGTAAATGTCTCCAAATAATTACTGGCTCCAGTGCTGCTTCCCTTGGTTTTGACTTCCGTAGAAGCAAGGCACTAAGTTGAGTGAAATCTCCAGATAAAGAGTTCAATCAGATAATGTTTTGTCTACAGTACGTAGGATACAAACACCAAAGCACCAATGAAAAAACAGACTGAAAATTAGGTAAACGGAGTTCAAATAATGAACCTTTGCATTTTGTGTAAAAGTTAACTATTAAACAACATTTATATTAAAAAGACCACTAGGAAGGAAGAAATTGGGATTGAAGATTTTCTGTGATTGCTGAAAGTGGAATGTTTGCCCATTTTCTGTGTTGAAACAATGACCTGCTGCCAAGATGTCAGATGCACATTGTTTCACAAAGGCCAAATCAAACGAGGAAACAATAATTCAGTAAATGATGCAAAAATGAGCATTTTATGCTGCTCAAGTAACTATACAGCAAAAAGAAATATGCTATTTTGAAGATAAAGCGGAAGAAATTGCTTTAAGCTAATTTTCAGGCCTGAAATGAGCACCACGCAACCAATTGAAATTGCCTCGGGCCTCCTTATGATTATTTGGGCGAGCTGCCAATGCCTGCTTGGCTCGACGGCAAAAAACTTTCCGTATGCCCAAAGACGACTCTAGCAACCCTCAGCATTGGTGACGAATACAGGAACTGACCCTTGTGGGTGCCTGAAATGCACCAGTCACATAGAAACTAAGTGCTGTGGTCCATTTTGCTGCCAGATGTAATACTGTGCTGACTGTAGAAGAGCATGAACATTTTCTGTTGTGAGATTGGAGATCCGAGTGAATGCCATTCTGCTAAGCCTGAGCACTTGATATATTGTTTATCAGATCAAGGTAGCTGATCCTCTGCTGGTACACACAAAGCAAGGGGCATCTCCCTATATGCTCGGCTGCCTCCGATGCCCTCAGCATTCACAGGCATCCTTCTCTTCCTCCAGGAGTCACTATCCAAAGGCAGCGACATTGTCCAAGGCATCTAAGACCTTCAGATTCACATAGTGTCCTCATCTGACAATTATGATTACAACCAGATGCACATGAATATTATCTTCAGAGACTGCTGTCAGCCGGAGGACTCCCATCTCCCATTTAGTTACACAGCAAAATCTGATATTTTCATTTGGAGATCATAACAATGTTTCTTTTAGTAAATTCTGTTGGAGTTTCACATCTATGTTTTGGACATTGTAGCTATATGCCAAGCAACTGAAAAAAATAGATACTTGTTATCAATGCTTGGCACAGGAATTTCCTTTACAACTGCCAAATAGTATCTAGTTGCTAATATTAGTGTTAAAGAATGGGGGGAAGGAAAGCCAGGAACAGGCACTCCATATTCTGGGAGTGCTCAATAACCTGGCTCAGTTGGAATGCAGTACAACTGTGGAGGTCAACACATCAGGTGCCAGTCTCCTGATGGGTGAATGTGGGCCGCCATTGGTACGTACAGGCCAGGGAATTGGCTTGTACTCTGTAATGTATGCACGTGTGAGCATACTTGCAGCTTTGTAGAGCTGTTCCCCCCCCCTTTAATAAAGGGGCATTTGATTCTTGATTGATGGTTTCAACTAAAATAGTTGTAGATCTGTTGATTGTGCCCTTAAAAAAGGGGCACTTGATTTAAAAGTTTTACACAAAATAGTTGTAGAGCTGTTCCATTGTGAGTGGATTAGCCAGTCACGTGATGTTCACAAGACTCAATAAAATCTCAGTCAGTTGAGTCTAGGTCATCCAGGATGAGGTATGCAGTTGTGAGGCTAATGGATAAACTGATAATGTGTAATTTGATTGTTAAACCTTTGTTAATAAACCAACTAATTCTTAATAGCAATGTGTTGTTATGAATGCTTAAGCAAAGAACACACAAAGCAAATACATTACAGACTCCATGAAGAAGAGTGAGTAATTAAAAAAAAATGTTTTCTCTGGTCAACCCCTTACAAGAAGGCTGAGGATGATGTTCCTGGGGTTGGGTTGGAGGTCATGGGCAACCCCCCAAACTCCAGAGGGCAGGGCACTGTTGGGCATGATCCTGACATAACCATATGGATCACAACCCAAGGAATCTGGCCACAGAGAGTTAAACCCTTTGCCAATGAGGAAGAAGAAAACTGACGAATGACTCAAAATTCACAATGAGCCTGAAATTGCACCAACTGCATCCTCACTAAACTAACAGTCACAACCTCAGTATAGCTATTAGCTATTGCACACTTTGATCCTTGAATTGCAACAGCTTTTATTATCTTCGAAGTTGTCATGATCAGCTACAACTGCCCTTTTCCTTCCTTTAATTGTAACAAAGGATCTAATTTAAAATGTGATCATATCCGTTCCTTTGGCCTCGGTCTCAGCAGCAAAGTAATCAGGAAAGCATGACTAATCTCAGACTGCTTGTGATACAATGGGAGAGGAGGCATTGCTTTAACTCTTTCGAGATGAATAAATATTATAGTCACATTGGGGTAAGAGTTGCTCTGCTGGCAGTGTGTAGTGATATTGTGAATGCATGTGTCAGGGGTTCCTTTGTTCATCTTTCTAGCATTATGGTAAGTGCATTGATTGAGGTGTTTGTGGCCCTCCGACCTCATTTTCCACAAGGTTCACTTAAAGAGCACCCAGGCACGTGGGGACACCACTCGAAGTTTCTTTAAACAACACCCAGAAGGCCCCTAAACTAGCGGTCATTCCCACCACCCCCGCACCGCACCCCCACCCCCCCAGCCCTCTCCCTGTTTCTAGGCTAAAGGTCCTGCCAGGGTTGGGTCTGTGGACGGCACGTGTCAGCAGTAGGATTAAGACTTCAACCCGGAAATACAATTGGGATCATGGCATTTGAAGCAGATTGCACTTTAAGCGCACTTCTTCTGCCTAAGCCCCAGGTGCAAGGGGGAAGACAGGGAAATTGGGCCTTAGATTTCATTGCATAGAATATTCAATTACTTCAGTTTACACATATCCCCATAATCTTCAATTCCATTTCAACATATTTTTTTTTGAAGAAATTTTTAAAACTGCATTACCTCCATTAGCTGTGCGTCTTCATGCCTCCAGTGCATTGTAGGAAGATCATCTCTGAGCTAGTAACATTATGCCCATGTCCCCTTGCTCTATGCTCGCAGTCCAATGCCTGAAATTTCTGCAGGGTTCTCCTGATCACTCGCTATAACTTCAGCGGAAGATCAGCAGAAAACCTAGGAAAAGGTGTCATAGACTAAAATGGTCATTTACACCATTTCTCCAGGGTTTCTGGCAATCTTCCACTAAAATTACATCAGTAGATCTGATGAACCCCATGGAAATACTCCACTCCCCCCATAAGTTACGTAGGCCGGATGCCTATCATCAGTTTCAAGGCTTGAATCCCTTCTCATCATCTTTTCTCCAGTTTAAAAAAACATCAGCTCTGTAAGTTGCTTTTTGTAACTTAAGCCAAACTCTGGAATCATCCTTTTTCTCTGACCCTACTTGTTAATATTAATATTCTTTTGAAGGCAGAGGTACCTAAACCTGCAATCACTTCAAATGTGTCCTCATCAACAATCTCGTCAAGAGACAGAAAAATGTGTTGATTTATAACCAAATGTCCCTTTAGTAGCCCTCTTACAATGACTGGATATTTTCAGTCAATGATCTATAAACACATGTTTATCAATAGATACATTTTAAATCCCATGATTATAAGATTAAGTACAGAAGAAGTAGGCCATGTGGCCCATTTTAACTCTTTCAGAAAAAAAATCTGCAGAAACAACTAAATATCGGTACAATTTGCTTTAATCATACATTAATGCTGATGGTATATCAAAGCAACATAACTACATTCTTCCAGGAGAATTGTCAAAATCAGCTTTCATGACACTATGGGCTAGATTTTCAGTTAATCTGTGCCTCATTTAGCGCCTCGGCGGGACGCAAAAATGATTTTTGGGGGTGTGAAACGAGGCGCACAAGATTTTGCGCCCGGGCAGAACTTTTTCCAAACTTTTTACGGCGGAGCTAAAACTTACCACCCCGCCGCTGTCTTCACCATTGGGATGATGTAAACCGTCGTGCATCACTGCGCTAACACCCCAGGCGGAACTTTTGAGCTTTTCGCCTGATTTAGCAACCACCCGAGGACCCGCCCAGAAAAACCAGAGGGGCCCAGCGTGCACCAGGCACTAATGGCGCCATGTTGAAAGCGAAGGAGAAAATCACAGTTGTGAGTGATTGAACGGATTGGGAGAAGAACGGCGCATTACTGCATACTTTTGATTGTGAAGTTTTATGTGAGTTTCTAGTTTGCTTTATAAAGGACATTTAAAGACATTTTAAAAGATGGGGGCCATGCTAGGTCGGGAGCCGTTCAATCCTGGCTGCTATTGCCATAAGGCTTCAAGCTGGAAGAAGGCTTATTGTTGATCATTTGCAACGTAATTGAAGAGGTCGCAGAAATATTGGGAGGAGGCCTTACCTCCCATGAGTTTACAGTGAACATCGCTCATACCTCCAGCTCTCTGAGGCAAAGTGCATTAGAAGGCTGTGCTTCCGAAAATAAGTGCTGACAGAGATATGCCAGCTCATACAGGCAGACCTACAGCCTACCAGTGACAATAGGACTGCCCATCGAGGTGAAGGTGACTGTGGCACTTGCCTTCTATGCCTCCGGGACATATGCTCCATCTCGCAGCACGCTACATATTGCTGCACTGTATGCACGCGGGATGGACTTGATAACCTTCCCAATGAGCAGGGAGACCCAAAATGAGAGGGCTGTAGGACAATTTGCTGGCTTCCCCAAGGTTCAGGGGACCATTAATTGTACACACATCACCCTGCGAGCATCTTTACAGAATCCAGAGGTTTACCAAAACTGAAAGGGATTCCATTCCCTGAATGTACAGATCGTCTGCGACCATACACAGCGCATTATGGCAGGCAATGCCCAATAGCCAGGGAGCATCCATGATGCTTTCATCTTGCATGAGAGCAGTGTCTCACGCATGTTCCAGCGTCAAACGTCAAGCACAAGGCCAGAACTGGCTGCTCGGGGACAAAAGGTTACGGCCTCATCACCTGGCTCATGACTCCTCCGGAACCCTCAGACAGAAGCCAAGCATTGCTATAATGAGAGCCTTGCAGCCACACGGAACATCGTCGAACATACAATTGGAATGCTGAAGCAGTGCTTCTGATGTCTGGACTACTCTGGAGGCTGCCAACAATACTCCCCTCAGCAGGTCTCTGAGTTCATTGTGATGTGTTGCATGCTACACAACTTAGCCATCATGAAGGGACAGAAATTGCAAATGGGGATTGCAGGACCATCTCAGGAGAAAGAGGAGGAGGTGGAAGATGAGGACGAGGAGCCTGACGAGGGATCCATGCCACCACCACAACCACAGTGGAAGCATTGTGGAGATTTCGCCACTGCAAAAGCCTTACATTGGCAGCTCATAATTGAACATTTTGCTTGAAGAGTGAACGGCCCGTCAGAGCATTGGCTGGCCACTCTATCTCACCATGTGACTTTTCCCCTCTTAGTCTTCAAATGAGACACTACACAGGAATAGTTAAGATGAAGAGAAAATACATTGAACATTGTAACATTGTAAACTTTGTAAGCTTCATTATGATACTTAAATAAAATAAAATAATGAGCTGCATCTGTGAAAATTCAAGAACATTATCAGAACATAGTCCAGCATCAAGAACATCATCCAGCAGTGTGATGATTAAATCAAATCCTGCCCCACTATTTCTTCCCATCGTCTTTTGCCCTCCTTCCCTTCACCACCCTCCCTTGCCTGCTGCTCCTCATCAAAGTGGCACCAGGGCGTGCAGTAAGGCTGCCAGAGGGCTACTGTGTTGGGGGGGTGGGGGGGGAGACAATGGCGGTGCATTCTGGGGACGCACTGGATCAGCTCATGGCATGGAAGGCCCAGCTTCTGACTGCCTAGCCTCTTCATCGGCAATGCCAGTCACAGGTGGTTTGGGTGACAACCGTCCCTGATGCTTGGTTGGTGACTGAGTGGGGGGAAACAGAATGCTGTCATCCGGAGGAATGACACCACCTCCCATATCCCTGGAGCCACTCAGTCGCCGACGGGGCTGGCCCCTAGCAACCAGAGCACGATGTAAACTAACACCTTGCTGGCCTGCTTCGGAACCGTCACTTCTCCGTGTGACAGTAGGGAATGCAGAGAGTATGGAGGCAGGTATGGACTGCATCACCTGCCCAGGCTGAAGCAGAGCTTGTGCCTGTGATGCATCATATTCTGCAAGGTTTCGCGCCACACTCTTCGGGACTCCAGTGTCACTGCTGTAGGCCACCAGCCTCATATGGGCATTGAAGGTATCGCTGGTATCATGGCTCGCTGACAATCTGTGACTCTACCTCTGTAATCATCGCTTTCAGACTGTCAATGCTCACGCGAATCCTTCCCAAGACATCAAGGAGCCGACGGCTGATTTGGATGCTCTCCCTGGACACTCCCACCCTGTTCAGTTCCACGTCTGCCTGTGTGTCAGCACACTGACATTGCGGACTCACCCTGCGGAGAGATGGCATGCAGAATTCCACCCAGTACTGCGTTGCTGCACGCCACTGATCCCAGGATCATCGCAATCCTCGAATCCTGAGAACGTCACATCGTCCCCAGAGCAGCTGAGTGCCGATGATGGAGCAGGGGTCATAGGATGCTGCGCGGAGTCGACTCATCCTCCTCCTCCTCCTTCAACTCCTCCTCCAGACGATGGCCTGACGTGGAGGGGTCCCTTGAGGCCTGTGGCTGGTCATCTTGAAGTAGAAAGCAACAGACGAGTGGTTAGCAGCAGGGGAGGGCGCAGCGTGACATGAGGAAAGTCGGTTAGCACAGGCTCATTCGAAGGGCCGCCACTACTCCATTATATCTAGTTCAGAGACACTGCAGGACATTGCCCCAACCCTAGTCCAGGGAGAGTGCAGGACATTGCTCCAACCTAGTCCAGAGACACTACAGGACATTGCCCCAACCCTAGTCCAGGGAGAGTGCAGGACATTGCTCCAACCTAGCCCAGAGACACTGCAGGACATTGCCCCAACCCTAGTCCAGGGAGAGTGCAGGACATTGCTCCAACCTAGTCCAGAGGCACTGCAGGACATTGCCCCAACCTATCCGAGGGAATGTGCAGGACATTGCCCAACCTATCATAGAAACATAGAAACATAGAAAATAGGTGCAGGAGTAGGCCATTCGGCCCTTCGAGCCTGCACCGCCATTCAACAAGATCATGCTGATCATCCACCCCAGCACCTGCCCCCCATGCTCCCTCCACACCCCCCGACCCCCCCAGCCGCAAGGACCACATCCAACTCCCTCCCGAACACATCCAATGAACTGGCATCAACAACTCTCCGCGGCAGGGAACCCCACAGGCCAACAACTCCCCGAGTGAAGAAGTCTCTCCCAATCCCAGCCCCAAACAGCCCACCCCCCCATCTCCGGACCCACCCAACACCGGGAACACTCCCCCTGCACCCAACCCGCCCCGTCCCGTCAGAATCCTTCCCAAATGCCGAACACCCCCGGATGTCGAGCCCCCAGCCCTGACCACCCCGGAGCCACGCCCCCGTGACGCCAACCACACCACATCCATCAACCGCCATCTGTGCAGTCAACCCGTCCACCCCACTCTGAACACTCCCCGCACCGAGGCACAGAGCCCCCAGGCCCGCCCCTCCAACACACTTCGCCCCCCAGACCTCCGCTGCAATGTGGTCCCTCCTGTCCCCCACCCTGGGTTTCTCCGCCCCCCACCTCCACCATTCTCCCCTCCATCCCCTGCCCCAGTCTCCCCTCATCTTCCCTCTGCCTCCCCGCACAGGCTCCCATCTTGGGGGCGGTAACCTTCTGGGGCTGGGAATTTTAGCCCCCAGCGTGGAAGTCCTGCTCCTGCCGCAGAATTGGCCTTACCACCCCTCAATGGAAGCGGAGTGCAATTTCCCACACTCCACTTCCTTTGGGGGCAGTTACCGGGACACGACTGGATGCTCCTGTCACAGTTTGAACTGGTGCTCGCCACTCTCCCGTCCTGTGACAGTTTGAACTGGTGCTCTCCACTCTCTGTCCTGTGACAGTTTGAACTGGTGCTCTCCACCCAGGGAGTGTGCAGGACATTGCCCAATCTATCCCAGGGAGTGTGCAGGACATTGCCCAACATATCCCAGGGAGTGTGCAGGACATTGCCCAACATATCCCAGGGAGTGTGCAGGACATTGCCCAACATATCCCAGGGAGTGTGCAGGACATTGCCCAACATATCCCAGGGAGTGTGCAGCATATTGCCCCAACCTAGTCCAGAGGCACTGCAGTACTTTGCCCCAACCCAGCCCAGGGATTGTGCAGGATTTACCCTCAGTATCTGAGCGGGGTTCAGTGTCCCCAGTGGCAGCTGCCTGACCTGTGATGCCGATGAGGCCTGCCACTCTCTACTCAAACTAAAAACTACATCTAATTAATTAAATACATTATAGATGGCAGGGCAGGAAATGTGTCAGTGCTGCAACATGTGGAAACTGGTGGATACCATTGAGGTCCCCGTCGACCACATCTGCAGCATTGTCAGCAGCTTGAGGAACTTCAGCTCCGCATTGATGAGCTGGAGTCCAAGCTGCAGACACTGCGACACATCAGGGAGGGGGAGCGTTACCTGGACACCGCGATCCAGGAGCTAGTCACACCAATTAGATTAATTCATTCAAATTCAACCTGTGGTCAGGGACAGGAGAGTGTGACTACGAATGAGGAAGTTATGGGAACTCAGGATGGAGTGATGGAGGAGCCTCAGCCCTTGAATAGGTTCAAGGCACTTACACCCTGTATGGCCGAGAGCAGGGACTGCAGGGAGGACGAGCAAACTGACCACAGCACCGTGGCACAGGGGGCCATTCAAGTGGGGGGAGTAAAAAGAAACGTTGTAGTGGTGGGGGACAGTATCATTAGGGGAATGGATACTGATCTTTGCAGCCAAGAGCGTGCGTCCCAGAGGCTGTGTTGCCTACCTGGTGCCAGGGTTAAGGACATCTCCTCTGGGCTGGAGAGGTGATCTTATCGAAACATATAAGATAATGAGGGGGTTCGACAAGGTGGATGCAGAGAGGATATTTTCACTCATAGGGTAAATTAAAACTAGGGGACATAGTTTCAGAATAAGGGGCCGTCCATTTAAAACTGAGATGAGGAGGAATTTTTTCTCTCAGAGCATTTTAAATCTATGGAATTTTCTGCACCAGAGAGCTGTGGAGGCTGGGTCATTGAATATATTTAAGGCTGAGATAGACAGATTTTTGAGCGAAAAAGGAATAAAGGGTTATGGGGAGCAGGCAGGGAAGTGGAGCTGAGTCCATGACCAGATCAACCATGATCTTATTAAATGGCGGAGCAGGCTCGATGGGCAAAATGGCCTACTCCTGCTCCTATTTCTTATGTTCTTATGGACCGCCGCCATCCGCAACTGTTCGTGGCGATTATGAGACTTCTTTGCAAAGCTGAAAATGGGAATGGTTACATGAAGGTCCATCTGCTCTTGTGGCACAGATAAGCACCAAAGCACTTATGCCACACTGTCTGAATGTAATAGAGTCCTCTGTTTAATGACCTTGGAAGTTGCTCGTGGTTCATCAGGAGGACATCGAAGTGGGGAGCCATCTTATGAGATGTCAGAAAGCAATCTTTATAATGTATAAAAATCATTCATGGCAAATAAGGTGCCAAACTAAGTCTACCCATGGGCCCAAGTTTCCACACGCGCCTAGAACGGCGCAATCCCGACCTGAACGCCCGTTTTCCGCGCCACAAAGTGCGCCTAAAAAAATCCTCCGTATTCTCTACCTCCCTGCAGGTCCTCTGGCCCTCGGCGCAGCCAGCACAAGCGGTGGGGGGGCGGAGCCAGGTCCCTGCGCTGAAAACAGTGCCGGGACCTCTGCACATGCGCTACAGTGGGCACGCAAGTGCAGTAGCTCCAGGCACCGAGCTATGTGGGAGGGGCCCGAAGCACGCAGCCCCTAGCCCTGGCCGAATGGCCTTACTGGGGCTGCGTGAATAAGGCTCCTCCCACGGCCAGCTCCTGCTTCCCCCCCCCCCAACCAGACCCGACACCCGCTCCCCACCCCCCCCTGCCTCCGGACCAGACCCGACACCCGCTCCCCCCCCCCCCGACTGGACCCGACCCGACCCGACCCGCGCTCCTGTTCCCACTCCCCGCCCCCCCGAATGGACCCGACCCGACCCGAGCTCCTGTTCCCGCTCCCCGCCCCCCCCCCCCCGACTGGACCCGACCCGACCCGACCCGACCCGCGCTCCTGTTCCCGCTCCCCGTCTCCCCGACTGGACCCGACCAGACCCGCGCTCCTGTTCCCATTCCCTGCCCCCCCGACTGGACCCGACCCGACCCAACCCATGCTCCTGTTCCCGCTCCCCACCTCCCCGACTGGACCTGACCCGACCCGCGCTCCTTTTCCCACTCCCCGCCCCCCCGACTGGTCCCAACCCGACCCGACCCGTGCTCCTGTTCCCGCTCCTGCCCCCCCACCCCACCCCCCCGACTGGACCCGACCCGACCCGACCTGACCCGCGCTTCTGTTCCTGCTCCCCGCCCCCCCGACTGGACCCGACCCGACCCGACCCGCGCTCCCGCCCCCCGACCCGACCCCCCACCCCCCACTGGACCCGACCCGACCCGACTCCCGCTCCCAGACTGGATCCGATCTGACCTCCCTCCCTCCCTCTCCCTCCCTCTCTCTCTCTCCCCCCCTCTCTCTCCCTCTCTCTCTCCCTCTCCCCCTCTCTCTCCCTCTCTCCCCCCCCCGACCCGATCCGAACCTCCCTGACCCGACCCAACCCAACCCAACGCCATCTACCTGTAAATCTGGTGCTGGGGACGGGCCCTGCCCAAAGTCTCGGGCCGGCCCGTTCAGCCTTCGGTCCCGAAAGGCCTGCCTGAAGCACGTTCACACAGGTAGGAAGATGGTTTATTTAATCTTTTCTTTGCTTATAAATGTTTATTCAGGTTGGATTTATTTGTATAAGTATAAATAAGGATTTATTATAGAATTTAATGACTTCCCTTCCCTCCCCCTCCCCCCCCACTTCGTTCTGGACGCCTAATTTGTAACCTGTGCCTGATTTTTTAATGTGTAGAACAGGTTTTTTCAGTTCTACAAAAATCTTCACTTGCTCCATTCTACTTTAGTTTGGAGTACGTTTTCACTGTGGAAACTTTCAAATCAGGCGTCAGTGGCCGGACACGCCCCCTTTTGAAGAAAAAATTCTGTTCCAAAGTAGAACTGTTCTACCTGACTAGAACTGCAGAAAAAAAAATGTGGAGAATTGCGATTTCTAAGATAGTCCGTTCTCCACCAGTTGCTCCTAAAAATCAGGCGCAAATCATGTGGAAACTTGGGCCCTATGTGTTATGCATTTTAGGAGGCAACCCACAGAGTGTTGAGAGGCATCAACAGCATGAGCACAAATTGTGTGTCAGATTTATTCTTGAAGGAATGAAGGACTGCATGATTTGAAATGATACTCACCCTGATGAACCTGGTGAGATTGTTAAATTTCTTTCGGCACTGTGTGCCAGTCCTCACCACAGTGTCTGAGGCAGAGACCTCGCCTGCTGTGTTTCTCCAAATTCTCTTAAATATGGCAGGCAGTGGTTCTCGAAGATGCAATTCCTGCCATTTCCTTTCCACAGCCCCCACTAAAGCTTCATTAGCCTAGTGGCTGAAGTGCCTGGCATGCTGTCTTCCTTTGTCCTCCTCCTCCATCGAATTCAATATGTGAAATATCTGATTCAGCCTCGGTTGTACTGCGCATGCGTGCACAGGATGTGGCCATGCCCTGCATTAGCATTTGCAACAGGAAACCAGAAGGTGGAAGCGCAGGGGAAAAAAGCGCATGTGCAAAACGACAGATTGCGCCTACGCCGGAACTTTTGTCTCCGGCGCACAGAATCTGTGGTGCAACGCCGGAGTTAACGCTAACGTTTCTCGTGAACTTTCATTGCTGAAGGTTCCTCGCTGTGGCGCTAATGTTATCCCGGCGCTAAATTTTTCACTCCGCTGCGAATTGCGCCCGGAAAGGCACGAAAACAGAAAAAAATGAGAATCCAGCCCAACAGCCCCAAAATGATGAGACTTTATGAGAAAATGATGGGTCCTGCTAAATTGGAGTACAGCTGGGAGAAACGGGCAAACAGGTTAAACATCCAGCTCATGGCACTACTGATTTTTAAACCATTGATTTTAACAGCTGGGAATTTGGAAACACTGTGAATTAGGTGCACTGACCTCAGTGGCTGATTTTCTATCTGTACTCCCATCAAGTGAGGCTAAGGCCCAAGAACAGAATCTTGCAATATATGTCGTCACAGACCTGGCGGTTGAGAGGGCTGAGACCTAAACTCAACCCGATATTTCTGTGTGGAGTTTTTTTCATTATGCATAATGGGATGAGGAAACATTGAGCTAAATTAGTTGCTATAATATCTCATATTTAATATTACATTGAATTACATAAAATGTGCAGCACTGAAACAGGTCATTCGACCCAACTGGTTTATGCTCCACAGGAGCCTCCTCCTGCTCTAGTTACTTCATCTCAGCTTATCAACATTGCCTTCTATTCCTTTCTCCCTCATCACTCATCTAGCTTCCCCTTAAATGCACCTAAGCTATTTGCCTCAACCACTCCATGTGATAGCAAGTTCCATATTTTCCCCACTCTCTGAGTAAAGAAGTGTATTTTAATTTTATTTCAGTTTCTTTGGGCTGGATTTTCGGTTGGAGGCTTCTTATAGCGCTAATGGCGGTGAGTCGTTAAATTTTGTGCCGGAAAATGGTTTGCGACGGCAGACAAAAAATTTGCTTTCTGTGCCCTGAGAGTGGAGCAGAGCACTAAGGGGGGCTTTCCTCATCTTTCTTAGGGCGCTAGGCCGGGTGAGCAACAAAAAAATCCGTTGCTAAACAGCCGGCTTCAGAGCAGCAAAGAGAGGCCTCCGGTTCAAAAAAAAATAAATTGGGACAAAAAACTCAAAAAACATTCCCGATAAAGTACTCCCCCCAAATAAAGGTGAAGCATTAAAAAACGCAAAGAAATATCAATTTCACTTACCTATTTCAATCATTCCTTCCCTTAGCGCCCCGGGACAGCTCTGACTGCCAGCTTTCTCTGGCGGCCTCACTACGGGGCGCTACGGGTACCGCTCCAAGCAAATATCGCATCGCTGTAGAAACTGGGGGTGTTGCACACCGGCACGATGCTCCCGGGCAGTACTGCTCATTGCCGCCGCAAAACCGGCAACAAATGTCCCGGCAGGGTGCTGGAAGCTGGCTGCCACGGCGGCAAGCATTTTGAGACCCATTACCGCCCCTCCGGAGGCGCAATCCAAATGAAAATCCTGCCCTTGGGTGTAATAAAATCCTACCTGAACATAGGGTTCATTTCTTCTTAAAATATCTTATGTTACAGGTAAATAAAGGATATTCAGCTTCTAACTCAATGAATATAAAACATTCTGACCTCGAAATCCCTAAGAAAACATCAGGCCACAAATATAATAGCAAGATGATGGAATGGTTACGCATTCTGTTTGCACTGTATTTTAGTAATTGCATTTTAATTAAAACTATGATCAATTTTATTTTAGATTAAACGCATTTAGGTTGAAATGTCCATTGAGAGATAGTTGATACTGTTTGGTGTCACAGTTGCAGTTTAGGTTTTTTCAGGATATCTCATCAGTCCATGTGAAATGGGGCTTGTGTTCAAATCACAGAAACATTATATCGGACTCCATTTTCCCCAATGCTATTTTTTGGCATATTTCAAAAGTTCCGCCCGTTTATTTGGCCCTGACTATTCCAAAAAATAACTTGAAAATTTCCCCGTTCTAATTTTTTTAATTGGCGCTGCGCAGCTTGTCCTTCAGCTTTGTGGAGTGGAGCCTAATGTCTGCGTCGAAAAAAGGATACCCCACTTCTGCGCATGCGCGAAAAAAAAATGACGTTTCTTACGTGACTGCTATGGGTGCGTATGTCCAGTATACCTCCTGGTCTGCATTCAGCCATTTTTAAAGAGCCAGTTGTGTGTGAGAACTTTGAGTGCTGTGTGAGAACTTTAATCGGAGCTGCAATATACAGCGTGGCTCAAGGACCAAGAATTTCTCACAAAAGGAAGTAGAGGCACTAGTTACTATAATTGAGGCCAGGTGGCACAAGCTGACACCAACAGAGGTCACATAAAAGTTTTACCCAAAAGAAATGAAGAAGCCCTAGAATGAACTTGCAGAAGATTACTGTGCAATGGTGACCACGCCGAGGTCTGGAGACCAGTGCAAAAAGAAGTGGCAGGACCTTGGTCAAGTAATTAGTGTAAATGGAATTGTAATTGTAAATGTGACCATCTGTATGTCCCACCCAACAGAAAGACACCCTCTCTAAAATGTTATATTTTCATCTTTGCAAAGGAAGGTGGCACACAACAAAAGAGAGAACTCGAACAGGAGGAGGCCCGGCAAATCTGCACCCACTGACATACTTGGACAACAGGGTCGTTGCTTTTATAGGTTCTGCCTGGAGAAAAACAACCACCACTGCACAAGCTAGGCCTACACTCGAGGGAGAGGGTAAGTCTTGCAAATTCCACATTTTGGCTTTGCTAAAAGTCAAGCCATGCCTTGGTTCATGGGGATGTCACCATCAGCCATGCATCCATTGATGCAATGTGCTATCATTCATCGTGGTCCTTCAAATGAGCCTGCTGCCTGCACTGTGTGAGCCTACTCATGCCACCCTGCCCCCTTCTCTGCTGCTGGAGTATTGTGTACAGTTTTGATCTCCTAACTTGAGGAAGGACATTCTTGCTATTGAGGGAGTAGAGCGAAGGTTCACCAGACTGATTCCCGGGATGGCGGGACTGACATATCAAGAAAGACTGGATCAACTGGGCTTGTATTCACTGGAGTTCAGAAGAATGAGAGGGGATCTCATAGAAACGTTTAAAATTCTGACGAGTTTAGACAGGTTAGATGCAGGAAGAATGTTCCCAATGTTGCGGAAGTCCAGAACCAGGGGTCACAGTCTAAGGATAAGGGGTAAGCCATTTAGGACCGAGATGAGGAGAAACTTCTTCACCCAGAGAGTGGTGAACCTGTGGAATTCTCTACCACAGAAAGTTGTTGAGGCCAATTCACTAAATATATTCAAAAATGAGTTAGATGTAGTCTTTACTACTAGGGGAATCAAGGGGTATGGTGAGAAAGCAGGAATGGGATACTGAAGTTGCATGTTCAGCCATGAACTCATTGAATGGCGGTGCAGGCTCGAAGGGCCGAATGGCCTACACCTGCACCTATTTTCTATGTTTCTATGTTAACCATTTGTCTGTTCTGTTATATTTTGAAGAACTTGAGGCCAAAACTGATGACGCTTACGCCGATGCAGAAGATTCAGACGTGGACGAGTCTGAAGAGAAGAACATCGTCCAATCCCACCTTCCAGACCTAGAGCATGGGGATGAGGGGGAGGGGCAGGGGGAGGGGGAGGTGATGGATGAAGCCCCCATCATCATAGGCAGTCCCTCAAAATGAGGATGACTTGCTTCCATGCCAAAAAAAGGATGAGTTCACAGGTGTTTCAATGAAGGACCTAATATTCCAGGTCCTGAACTACATGTTGAAGGGTGGAAGATGTCTGTGCGTGGACTTTTTTAACATGTGGTGACTGTTGCACAGAACTTGACAGAGCTTGGTCTTGGTCCAGTGGCAAGGATTAATCAAGACAACTGGAGTCCTGCTCTGCTGCACCGACCTAGTGTGTACAAATATCGCAGTGTGGGCTGGCCCGTGCTGCCCCTGGGTCCACGCCTCTTCTGGTCCTGAACTCTCGCCTCTCCTGGGCCCCAATCGCATCGCTCCACGATCTCTTGCCACTCCTTCGCCCCGTCCTCGTCACTCCTGCTGTACCTTCCCATGCTCCAATCAGCGACCTGGACCTTGATGACGTCCAATCCAGTTGCCCTCTTCACAGCCGTCGCCCTCCTGCACCAGCTCGCGCTGTAGCTTGCACTGGCATACCGCCACGCTGCCCATGGCCGCTGCTCCCCACTCCTTTTATGGCTTGACCTGTCGCTGAAAGTCTCTCCCAGGTCGGGGCCACCATGCCCCCACTGTTATACTCACTCTGGAGCAGGTGCTGGTGCCGCCCATTGAGGTGCCAGCCCCTTTCCTGAGTGGTACGAGTGTTGGGACATTCCATGGTTTTGCACATTCCGAGGCTGCGGGTTCCAGTGGGGTGAAGCAAGGCACACCCAGGGCCCTACTGTCCGAGACTGCGGGTCCCAATGGGATGCAGCGAGCCACACCCAAGGTGAGGAGGGGAAGGAGAGCTTGACACTGCTCTCCTGAGGTGCAGGATCTAACAGCTGTGGTTCAGATGATGGCAATGAATATGGAGAACATTGACCTTACGTGATCACTCCTGGACACCATCAGTCGGGTGGATGATGAGGTATCGGGACTGTCAGGAAATGTAACAACACTCTCACGAGAAATGGGAACACTGTCCAAGTACATAAGTGAGGGAATATTGCAGGCAGCTGATACACTGTCGGTTAACATGAGGGAGGGAATGTCGCAGGTAGCTGCTGCAATAAGGAAACATGCCCAAACCCCATTGATGGAATTAACTGCCACTCCCACTCCAAACCCCAGACCAACCTCTGAAGAGACCCAAGACGGGCCTTCCACATTACAGCCTACCCATGCCCCCATCAAGAAATGCGCATTACCCAAGATGCTCGAACGAATAAGCTTGGTACCAACCCAAGAAACGCTGCGCCATCGCCTGCGGGCAGCGGTGAAGTCACCTAGACCAATCGCAGCGGGCGGTCTTAGAATAAGGTGGAGGAGAGATAGGTGCAGCCTTTCTTTGCAGCTGTTGTTGTTGTTGTTGTTATTATTATTGTTGTTACTGTTGTAACTGTTCTCAAATTAAAAGTTTTTTGTAATGATGTAAATTTACAAGTTTAAAAGTTTGTAAGTGATCTTAAAGTTTTTAAGTGATCTTAAAGTTTGAAACTGAAACCTTTAAAGTTTGATACAAGAATATTTTTATTAAAGTTAAGTTTACAAACAAGTGTTAAACTTTTGAATAAAATATATTTTAAATTATAACTGAATCATTTCCATTATTTGTTCCATTAATACAACACAACATTACGGAACAGATCCAAACAGTAAACATTGTCCATTTGGAATAGTTGCCGCTGAGCCTTCAGGCAGCAAAGCGTCCACGGATGAGCTGCTGGTGCAAGGCTCGAGCAATCGTTAAAGGGGCATGACGGCTCACCCTCCGCCGCCGTCATACTCTAGGTTCAGGTAATTGCATGGCTTCCTCCTCCTCCTCGTCATCTGCATCTTTCTCCTCATCATCAGCCACTCTCACCTCAGGTGGGCCTTCTACTACCAGCTGCTGCTGCCTCACAATGGCTAAGTTGTGCAGCATGCAGCACACAACAATGAACTCACCGACAATCTCACGGGAGTATTGCAAATAGCTTCCGGAATAGTCCAGGCATCGGAAATGCTGCTTCAAGATGCCAATGGTCCTCTCTATTATGCTGCGCATCATAATGTGTGACATGTTGTATTCCCAGTCTGCTTCCGTACGGGTTCTGCGTAGGGGCGACATGCGCCAGGTGGCAAGGCTGTACCCTTTGTCTCCCAGCAGCCAGCTCTGCCCTCCTGGCTGCTGTTGAAACATGGCAGATATAGCGTTCTCGCATAGCTTCAATGCATCATGGGTGCTCCCAGGGTATCTTGCATCAACTGCCATGATGCGATGCATGTCATCACAGACGAGCTGAACATTCATAGAGTGGAAGCCTTTTCTGTTCCTGTACATCTCAGAATTCTCCATAGGTGCTTGCAAGGCGATGTGGGTACAATCAATGCAGCCCTGTACCTTTGGGAAGCCAGCAATCCCGGAGAAGCCAACTGCCCTTTCACACATTGCCTCCTGGGCAGTCATGGGGAACTTTATGTAGTCGTTCCTCCGGGCATATATTGCAGCAGTCATCTGCCAAATGCAGATATGTGTTGCATGTTGAGAAATGGCACACACATCCCCAGTTGTGGCCTGGATTGATCCAGATGCATAAAATGAAAGTGCAACTGTAACCTTTACTTCAACTGACAAAGCAGTCCTCCTGACACTTCGAGGATGCAGATCTGCTTTTATTAACTCACAGATCTCGGCTACAACTTCTCTGTGGAAACGCAGCCTTCTCACACAGTCTGCATCACTCAGGTGCAGATATGAATGCCAGTCTCGATATACCCGATGTGGGTAAGGCCTCCTGCCCATCATCCTACATGCTCTAAGGTTTCTCATGCGATGATATCTTATAAATCTTCTCCTCTGCAGCAGTCTCATGCAGAAAGCTTGTATGGGGTATGGCACTGTCAATATTGCCTCCATAATTAAATTATAGCTTTGCAAGAAACTCAAAACAGCAGGAGAAAGCACGCAAACCTTCTTTCCTCTCTCTCTCTCCAAGGTCGATGCCCTAGTATGGACCACACCCTGGTCTGCGCATGCGCAATAGGCATGCTTAGAGTGGGAAGCTAGGCATTCAATGAAGACATTTAGGGCAACAAAGTATAATGTAATTCTTTAATTTTTGATTTTTTTCGAAGTACCGACCGAACGTCTCCTCACCGGGCTCGAGGGTTGGCCGGCAAAATTGCTCCCTCGCCGGACACAGGGGTTCCCCCTGTATATTTGGGACTTCTCAGGGCTTCTTTTAAAGCCAATCCCCGAGCCCCTGTGTCCAGGCGAGGTAGCGATTCTGCAGGCCGACGCTCCCACCCTCGAGCCCGGTGAGGAGACGTTTGGTGGTGGTGTGGTACTTTGAAAACAATCAAATAACCTTCAATAACAATCAAAGACACAAATAACCTTCCGGAAATACGAGGGGACCGAGGGTCTAGTGAGAAGAGGAACTGAAGGAAATCCTTATTAGGCGGTAAATGGAGTTACGAAAATTGATGGGATTGAAGGCCAATAAATCCCCGGGGCCTGATAGTCTGCATCGCAGAGTACTTAAGGAAGTGGCCCGAGAAATAGTGGATGCATTGGTGATCATTTTCTGACAGTCTATCGACTCTGGATCAGTTCCTATGGACTGGAGGGTAGCTAATGTAACACCACTTTTTAAAAAAGGAGGGAGCGATAAAAGGGTAATTATAGACCAGTTAGCCTGATATCAGTAGTGGGGAAAATGTTGGAATCAATTATTAAAGATAAGATAGCAGCGCATTTGGAAAACAGTGACAGGATCAGTCCAAGTCAGCATGGATTTATGAAAGGGAAATCATGCTTGACAAATCTTCTAGAATTTTTTGAGGATGTAACTAGTAGAGTGGACAAGGAACAACCAGTGGATGTGGTATATTTGGACTTTCAAATGCTTTTGACAAGGTCCCACACAAGAGATTGGTGTGCAAAATTAAAGCACATGTTATTGGGGGTAATGTACTGACGTAGATAGAGAACTGGTTGGCAGACAGGAAGCAGAGAGTCGGGATAAACGGGTCCTTTTCAGAATGGCAGGGAGTGACTAGAGGGATGCCGCAAGGCTCAGTGCTGGGACCCCAGCTATTTATAATATACATCAATGATTTAGATGAAGGAATTGAGTGTAATATCTCCAAGTTTGCAGATGACACTAAGCTGAGTGGCGCGGTGTGAGCTGTGAGGAGGATGCTAAGAGGCTGCAGGGTGACTTGGACAGGTGGGCAAATGCAGGGCAGATCCAGTATAATGTGGATAAACATGAGGTTATCCACTTTGGTGGCAAAAACACGAAGGCAGAATATTATCTGAATGGCAGCAGATTAGGAAAAGGGGAGGTGCAACGAGACCTAAATGTCATGGTACATCAGTCATTGAAAGTTGGCATGCAGGTACAGCAGGCGGTGAAGAAGGCAAATGGTATGTTGGCCTTCATAGCTAGGGGATTTGTGTATAGGAGCAGGGAGGTCTTACTGCAGTTGTACAGGGCCTTGGTGAGGCCTCACCTGGAATATTGTGTTCAGTTTTGGTCTCCTAATCTGAGGAAGGATGTTCTTGCTATTGAGGGAGTGCAGCAAAGATTCACCAGACTGATTCCCGGGATGGCAGCACTGACATATGAGCAGAGACTGGATCGACTGGGCCTGTATTCACTGGAGTTTAGAAGGATGAGAGGGGATCTCATCGAAACATATAACATTCTGACGGGACTGGACAGGTTAAATGCAGGAAGAATGTTCCCGATGTTGGGGAAGTCCAGAACCCGAAGACACAGTCTAAGGATAAGGGGTAAGCCATTTAGGACTGAGATGAGGAGAAACTTCTTCACTCAGAGAACCTGTGGAATTCTCTACCGCAGAGAGTTGTTGATGCCAGTTCATTGGATATATTCAAGAGGGAGTTAGATATGGCCCTTATGGCTAAAGAATCAAGGGGTATGGAGAGAAAGCAGGAAAGGGGTACTGAGGTGAATCATCAGCCATGATCTTATTGAATGGTGGTGCAGGCTCGAAGGGCCGAATGGCCTACTCCTGCACCTATTTTCTATGTTTCTATGTAAAAATTAAAGAATTGCATTAGACTTCCATTTAATCCCTTTTGACTTTGAAAAAATTAAGCTTCATGATGAATATCCTTTGTCTTCTTGACTCCCTCCGAAACTTCGCGTAAAGCAATGGCGTCTTTCTGTACCAATTCTTTAATGTGCGCTGGTTTTTCTTAAGTGTCCAGAAGGTTTTTTGGGAGTGGTCACATACGCCGTCCTAGGAAAAATGCAAGTTGATCAAACTTGCTTAAATGTGAAAAACCGGCGCAGACATCAGGTTATGCCCCCTGTGACGCAAAAAAATACTAACTTAAAAAATCGTACCTAACTGAGTTACGTTGATGCAGAAACTTTGAGGAATTTACACCAAAAAAAGCGACTCCACCAAAAAAAAGCGCCGATAACTGGGGAAAATTGAGCCCAATATCTGGTTGTTAGAGATTAGAAAGGAAGGTCATATGGCACTAATGAGGGAGGTTGTACACCTTACTGAAAATAAATCATTAGTTAGATTGATTGTAATAAATTCTATTGGTTTGATGTTAATAACTTCATTAAATATTGTGTAAATTTGCTAAATTTTGTGAAATATATTTTTCACTATCTTGCAATGCTTGAGTTTTCTTAATTACATGTTTAGGTTCAGTTAGAGAAAGAAAAGCTAACCCAGGATTTCATGCATATGATGGAGTGGCCTGAAGATAGAAATACTTTTCAAACTGTGTGCTATCTGGAACAGAAGAATAAGCGTGCAATATCCTTAGTTATCTGCTTATGATGCAATCATGAGAAGCTTAAGTGAAGGAGATTGAGAAATTTTTCAAACTCGTGGGTGGCACCACAGACCACATACAAATCACCAGCATTGATTCTTTGATGTCAATTTCTAGTTGAGGAACAACATTTATCTTATTGATCTGTGCCGTCCATGCTTACTCTCAAAGTTTCATTTGATCGCCTGCCTCAATCTTGAACTTTGTCATGTTTTACCGTCATGTAAGGTAACCATTTAGTAATTCGCATCGTGACTGAACATTTTATTACAGTTCATAAAAATTGCTGCCAGATTAATCAAATAAAGTGTGAATACGGTGGCATGAGCCTTTTTTCATAACTTTACAATAAATCCCCCATTATGACCTTATTTTATCTGGTCTGTCTAATATGATTTTAAAAATTATGGAAAAGATTTTTTTATATAAATCCTGTATTGTATTGATGCATAATTCAAATTAGCAATAGTTAAATAAATTAAGGAGCCCATGATCTGATGTCCATGGACTAGTACCAACAGGAGCTGAAGTAAGGTCATTTTAAAGAATACTTCTTCATATTCAGCAGATGCCATCTGATTTATTCTTTACTGTCAGTATGGATATGCTGATTGCAGGTGATTACTTTACATGACTGCTGGTCATACGTTCCAGATGCTGCGTACAGATTTTGACTCTTCAACAGGCCAATAGAGCCAATATCTGAGAGCTATAATCAGGACAGTGAGTGCCAATATAATGGCCCAGACTGCAATTAACAGACTGCCTTAAAAATCGGATTGAGGCTGTCTACAAATCAGCTTCAGGACAAATTTATATTCAATATTGCCTGGTAGCTCTCAGACTCTTTTCTTTAGTACCCTTGGGCATCATTAGCAGAACTGAAATGTTCTCAAGAAACAAAAACACTCTGTGATATCAGTCACCCAGGCCTATTGCCCTCCAATGTCACAGGCCAAATGTATTCACCTGATGCCGTGGTTATAGCAACTGGCTGAGTTTCACAGGCAGCAATTGTACCAGCTACACAAAAGAACTGACATCAGTTCAAGTCAGAGAATATGAAATAAGTCCCCCACCTCCTCCAAATAAAGCCTGCCAAAATTGGAAACGACATTATTTGTTCAAGTTTCTGAATGACCCTTGATATAAATTTCTTGCAGTTGTGTGTTTGCAAAGAAGTTATTCTCCAATACAGTAGGCAGAGCTGAACCAGCTCTGAATAAAATAATTTGCAGGATACAGACGTCCCATTTTTAACAGTTGCTTGCTGTTTGATATCAGCATAACTAATATAAATTTGATCATTTGACCTGTAAGCTGAAGGATATTAAAGCAATAATATACCATTGGAGGTGTTTATTTAAGAGATTTTTCCACATTCAGATTGTTTTGGTGCTTGGAACACCTGAATAATAAAATAATATTGCTGGTTTTGTAAAAATCCCACTGTATTAATATCTGAGAGTTGATCATTGCTGTTGAGTCATAAGTTCATGAACATAAGTAAGAAAATATATTACCGATCGATATAAAAGCTTTGAAGGCATTTCTCATACTGCAGCCATCATCTTCAAATGTTACATTTCAAAGGGACAATAGTATTAAATCAAGAAGACATCGGCCAGGAATTTGCGGTCCTGATGACAGTGAACTGGCAGCATTCGCCGTCATTTTCCAACAGTCTATCAACTCTGGATCAGTTCCTATGGACTGGAGGGTAGCTAATGTAACACCACTTTTTAAAAAAAGGAGAGAGAGAGAAAACGGGGAATTATAGGCCGGTTAGCCTGACATCGGTAGTGGGGAAAATGTTGGAATCAATTTTTAAAGATGAAATAGCAACGCATTTGGAAAGCAGTGACAGGATCGGTCCAAGTCAGCATGGATTTACGAAAGGGAAATCATGCTTGGCAAATCTTCTAGAATTTTTTGAGGATGTAACTAGTAGAGTGGACAAGGGAGAACCAGTGGATGTGGTGTATTTGGACTTTCAAAAGGCTTTTGACAAGGTCCCACACAAGAGATTAGTGTGCAAAATTAAAGCACATGTTATTGGGGGTAATGTATTGATGTGGATAGAGAACTGGTAGGCAGACACGAAGCAGAGAGTCGGGATAAACAGGTCCTTTTCAGAGTGGAAGGCAGTGACTAGTGGGGTGCCGCAGGGTTCAGTGCTGGGACCCCAGCTATTTACAATATACATTAATGATTTAGATGAAGGAATTGAGTGTAATATCTCCAGGTTTGCAGAGGACACTAAGCTGGGTGGTGGTGTGAGCTGTGAGGAGGATGTAAGAGGCTGCCGGGTGACTTGGACAGGTCAGATGAGTGGATAAATGCAGGGCAGATCCAGTATAATGTGGATAAATGTTTGGTTATCCACTTTGGGGGCAAAAACACGAAGGCAGAATATTATCTGAATGGCGGCAGATTAGGAAAAGGGAAGGTGCAACAAGACCTGGGTGTCATGGTACATCAGTCATTGAAAGTTGGCATGCAGGTACAGCAGATGTTGGAGAAAGCAAATGGCATGTTGGCCTTCATAGCTAGGGGATTTGAGTATAGGAGCAGGGAGGTCTTACTGCAGTTGTACAGGGCCTTGGTGAGGCCTCACCTGGAATATTGTGTTCAGTTTTGGTCTCCTAATCTGAGGAAGTACGTTCTTGCTATTGAGGGAATGCAGCGAAGGTTACCAGACTGATTCCCGGGATGGCAGTAACTGACATATGAAGAGCGAGTGGATCGACTGGCCTGTATTCACTAGAGTTTAGAAAAATGAGAGGGGATGTCATAGAAACATCGAAAATTCTGATGAGATTAGACAGATTAGAGGCAGGAAGAATGTTCCCGATACTGGGGAAGTCCAGAACCAGGGGTCACAGTCTAAGGATAATGGGTAAGCCATTTAGGACCAAGATGAGGAGAAACTTCTTCACTCAGAGAGTTGTTAACCTGCGGAATTCTCTACCGCAGAAAGTTGTTGAGGCCAGTTCGTTAGATATATTCAAGGGGGAGTTGGATATGTCCCTTATGGCTAAAGGGATCAAGGGGTATGGAGAGAAAGCAGGAAAGGGGTACTGAGGTGAATCATCAGCCATGATCTTATTGAATGGTGGTGCAGGCTCGAAGGGCTGAATGGTCTACTCCTGCACCTATTTTCTATGTTTCTATGAAACTGCCTGTACCTTCAGGATTTAAAGCATGTGCAGCTGAACACAGAAATACCTGAAGTTGTGGCCTGTCAGTCCCTACTCCTCCACAGGCCCTGATTGACAGGCTGACTTCCAGTCGTGCAGGAAACATGGACCAGGAGGCTGTCGGACCAGGTAGGTGCTAGGCTTAAGATGGTGAGCGGGAGGGTTTCCCAAGTCGTGAAGGGGGCGGCAGCGATCCCCGGGGGCGGGTGGGAGGGGGGGCTCCAATCCTCGACCCAGTGGTTGAGTCATGATCCGGAGGGACGTGTCTGATCCCCGACCCTGGGAAACGGCGAGTTGCTGGTGGGTGACCTTGGTGGGCTTGAATCCCTGGCCACCAGCAGTTAAACCAGCACAGCAGGATAAAGCAGAGATTTCATGCCTCATTATAGTATCTAATTTGCCAACCTGGCAGCAGGCTAGCAGCCCACCCCCAGCCCCCCTCACCCCATCCCATCTAAGTGAAAGGTGAAAGTGAGCAGGTTGGAGGAGGGTTGGGGTCAAGTTTTACATTTTTAAAACTTTCAATTCCCCTACTCCTTCAACCCACCGGTTCATTCCTGGGAAAATTCCAGCGGAGCCTATTTGCTAATATTTACAATTGTTAGTCTCCTTTGAGGATCTTCTTCAGCCGATCTTTTCTTGTCTTTGCCTCCTCCAATGCATTTAATAATTTTGACCACCTTCAATCAACTTGCTGACATTTCCTTTCAGTTCCTAACAAAAAATGTGCCCCTGCAATCCCTGAACACCCACCTGGCACATATGTTAGACTTGGATCTGTGGTAGCCCCCTTGCCTCTGAGTCAGAAGTTTGTGGGTTCATGCCCCAGCCCATAAAATCAAGGCTGACACTCCAGTGCAATACTGAGAGCATGTTGCACTCAGAAGTGCTGGCTGTGGGATGAAATAGTAAACCGAGGCACTGTCTGTCTTTTCAGGTGGATGTAAAAGATCCTATGATAGTATCCTATGTCATCGAGCTACAGCACGCGGACAACACTTGCGTCTGTGCACATTCAGAGACTGAACTCCAAGTCATAGTCAATATCTTCACTGAGGCATACGCAAGCATGGGCTTTACACTAAACATCCGTAAGACAAAGACCCTCCACCAACCTGACCCCACCACACAGCACTGTCCCTCAGTCATCAAGATCCACGGCGCGGCCCTGGACAACACGGACCACTTTCCATACCTCGGGAGCCTATTATCAGCAAGGGCAGACATCAACGACGAGGTTCAACACCGCCTCCAGTGCGCCAGCACAGCCTTCGAATGCCTGAGGAAGAGAAGTTTCGAAGATCAGGCCCTCAAATCTGGCACCAAGCTCATGGTCTACAGGGCTGTAGTGATACCCGCCCTCCTGTATGGCTCAGAGACGTGGACCATATACAGTAGACACCTCAAATCGCTGGAGAAATACCACCAACGATGTTTCCGCAAGATCCAGCAAATCCCCTGGGAGGACAGACGCACCAACATCAGTGTTCTTGATCAGGCCAACATCCCCAGCATCGAAGTACTGACCACACTTGACCAGCTCCGTTGGGCGGGCCACATTGTTTGCATGCCTGATACAAGACTCCCAAAGCAAGCGCTCTACTCGGAACTTCTACACGGCAAGCGAGCCCCAGGTGGGCAGAGGAAACATTTCAAGGACACCCTCAATGCCTCCTTGATAAAAATGCAACACCCCCACCAACACCTGGGAGTCCCTGGCCAGAGACCGCCCTAAGTGGAGGAAGATTATCCGGGAGGGTACTGAGCACCTTGAATCTCGTCGCCGAGAGCATGCAGAAAGCAAGTGCAGGCAGCGGAAGGAGCGTGCGGCAAACCAGACTCCCCACCCACCGTTTCCTTCAACAACTGTCTGTCTCACCTGTGACAGAGACTGTAATTCCAGTATTGGACTGTTGAGTCACCTAAGAACTCACTTTTGGAGTGGAAGCAAGTCTTCCTCGATTTCGAGGTACTTCCTCTGATGATGATGATGATGATGATTCAAAATAAGGGCATGGGAGTTGTCCTAGATTTAACCCTCAATCAACACCACAAAAACACAGATTACTTGATTGTTCCTGGGACTTTGCTATGGCGACTAAATTTCAAGAGCACTTTGGGACATCCTCAGAGCAAGAAAAGTGCTATGTAACAATGCATTTTTCTTTACAGGGAAGTAGGTTAGAAAGGCAATTTAGGTTTGAGACATGATGCCCAATTAAAACAGGAAATTTCTCACAGCGCAAGCGCACTGAGCAGAATATAGAAGCAGAATAGTTAGATTGCATGGACTAGAACCTCCACTTTTTTGCATGCTTAATGCCCACTTAATGGCCATTTTACCGTTGAAATGACGTTTAACGCCCATATATCACCCATTTTGGTACAAAATGGAAACTGACGGGCTTTTTTAGGAGACTTATTGCCAAGCATTCTTTTCCCAATGGTTTTAATGCCGATAAAAAATATCACCGCCCGTCCACGTTTTTTGGGCGGAATCAGCAGAATGGGCAAATTCAACGCCCATAATATCGCCAGCATTACTTGCCGCATGGAATCAACGCTGCGATTTAATATTAACATCCGGCGACTGTTTTTTGTTGTAAAGAGCATATTTACCCAAACTAGCTGCCATGGAGGTCGCCCAGCATCAATTTCACCACCTCGCACACATATCGCCCACAATATCGCTCGCTCAAAAAACCAACCACAGAAAGTGGAACTAACCAGAACGAACGCCAGCGGTGTGGCTGGCATTTGTTAACTCTTACGTGAGGAGCTGATATCGAAAAGATTTTATTGAAAGAGCGCTGATGTGAGTGACAATGCTGACACACTGCTGTGTGTGTGCAGCTCAGACATCAATGGTGCCCATCATCTTGGTGCCAGTTAAAGTTTATTTTGATTGATGTTAAGTTGTATTTAACCATTTCACAGTAAGGAATCACCGGTGTGTAATGGTCCAGCTATCTGAGATAATGCGCAACAAGGTTATGTTTCAATAACAAAAGTTTAATACCAACATTGATCTGAGATCATAAGTATCACAGCCAATAACACCCAACCCCCGCCCACATCCCACTTTTTCCACCATTGACATAAATCACATGTTCAACATGTCCAGCAACACAGAATACAAAGGCAAAGCAGGAGCATGGTCCCCAGCCCCCATACATTGCAACAAATTGCATGAAACCAGATGGAGCTATAACACAGCCATCACCTGCGCACATGCACCTCATTTTCCTTCCCCCCTCTCCTTCTTTTCCCCACCTCTACCCCTTCCCATCCTCGTTCCACAGCGCCTGGCTGAGGAGCTCCTCAGGCGGTGCCTCATTGCGGGGGGGATGAAGGCAGATGTATTGGTTGGACGTTGGATGGGTACAGGAGTAGAGGGTGCCGAGGGGGCAACATTAGAAACATAGAAAAATAGAAAATAGGTGCAGGAGTAGGCCATTCGGCCCTTTGAGCTTGCAACACCATTCAATAAGTTCATGGCTGAACATTCCCTCAGTACCCCTTTCCTGCTTTCTCTCCACATCCCTTGATCCCTTTAGCTGTAAGGGCCATATCTAATTCCCTTTTGAATATATCCAACGAACTGGCATCAACAACCCTCTGCGGTAAAGAATTCCACAGGTTAACAACTCTCTGAGTGAAGAAGTGTCTCCTCATCTCAGTCCTAAATGACCTACCCCTTATCCTAAGACTGTGTCCCCTGGTTCTGGACTTCCCCAACATCGGGAATATTCTTCCTGCATCTAACCTGTCCAGTCCCGTCAGAATCTTATACGCTTCTATGAGATCCCATCTCATCCTTCTAAACTCCAGTGTATAAATGCCCAGTTGATCCAGTCTCTCCTCATATGTCAGTCCAGTCATCCCTGGAATCAGTCTGGTGAACCTTCGCTGCATTCCCTCAATAGCAAGTATGTCCTTCCTCAGATTAGGATAGCAAGTACGTCCTTCCTCAGATTAAGAGTACGTCCTTCCTCAGATGCAGAAGCAGGATCTTTGTTCTTGCTCTCATCTATTGTTTGCAGTGGTGGTGCAGGACCTAGGGGTGGATTGCCGCGCTCTGGGACCACTGGGAGGGCTGTGACAGCAGTATTCCTGGCTATCGCATCCAGGGACTCCGTCATGCATGGAATGTACTCGGTCATGGTGGCCAGGTGTTGGGATATGTCCCCCAAATCTTCGATGAGCTGGTCACCTCCTGAACAACTGTATCATCTCTCCGCTCTCATGTTGTGCTCGTGGAACAGACCTGCCACGTCCACGAGACCTCCGCAGTGTCGGCTCCGTCCTGTGGACAAATAGGGTGCCTTGTGGTGAGGTGTTTGGGGCCAGCACCTCCAGAGTGGAGGCGGGAAGACCGGAGGACCAATAGATGGCCTTGGGGTGGAATAGGTTCTGGAGCGTGGCGATGCAGGTTCTTCGAAGTCCGCGCTCACATCCATCGAGAACAGACCCAGCGGATTGTTGGGCGACAACCGGAGCTACTCAGCACCAGATGTAATAGGATTGTCCGCCGACTCCTGCTCCGCGCCCTCACCTTCTGGCCTCTTTGGCTTTGGCTGGGGCTGCATTGCTGGTTGAGCTGCAAGACACAAATGAGGTTATTAGAGGAGAAGGGGATGCTAGGGTGAGAAGGTGAGTCCAGCGCTACACACAGCATATGCATGACAAAAGCACCACCGCTCTCAAAATCATCACAGCCATCACATTTCATCACCATCAACACATTGTGAATTGCAATGATTTTCATTAGGCCAGCATTATTTCTATGACACTTTTAGAAATCATCTATCATATATGATTGGTCGGATATGAGTTGGTGTGGCATCTATTGACTTTACATCATGCAATGGTGTAAACTTTACTCACGTGGCATCACTTCAGGGTCTGCAGATGTGTCCGTGGCTGTCTGGGGGTGCTTCCCCACGAGTGCTAGCACTCGCTCCTCCACCTGTGTGATGTCGCTAGGGTCTGGTGGCCCCCCACCTGTTTGCATCTGCATGGACTTCATCGTCGATAGCTTCTTCTGTAAAAGGTGACAGGACAACATGGCATGAGATCATTGCATAATATCATTGCTAGGTACTGTCACAGAGACTGATACAACACATAACCGACAGATGTAATCATGATTATTATGATTATATCATTCCTTACCATAAACGTACACTGTGACCGCAGGCTTTGAATAAAACATTCCGGGTAAAAGTTCAAGACCTCACATCTGCTGATAGTCACTCATGATGTTACAAATTAAATGATATAAATACATAAGTACATGTAAATGAATATAATACTCTTGTGCATCACACAAGGTCGTTCCATCGTTTGCGGCATTGGTTGCCCTCACACACCTCATCGGTCACCTCTGCTATCTTGGTCCATATCCTCTGGTAGGCCTTTGGGGTGGGCTTCCCACACCCTCCCAGTGTCAAATCACCCCAGTGTGACTCAACCTTCTGCAGGAGGGAGGCATTTGCCTCATCCGAGAACCTCTAGGCTCTTTTGCGGGCTCCAATGTGCTCCTCTCCCACCTCACTGCTCTCTCCAGCTTCAGTCTCCATAGCGTGCTGTGATGCCTCCTCCTCTCCCTCCATTATAAGACAAATTCTGTCAAATATGTGACTGGTAACAGCTACTTTTTGTTTGCCTACTTGCTGTGAATCTCAAAAGTCTCCCTCCTTCCTCCCAAATCAGCCACACCACACCCAGCCATGCCTTCAGTCCCTCTGAGCTCTCTCTCTGTCTCCTCTTCTGCGCATGTCATGGTGTCCCTTGATCTCCAGAAGCGCGGGAATCAAGCATTGCCATGCCATTGCTAAGGACGGCCACACTTTACGGCAGGAGGTTAAAAAAATGTTATGCTATCGCCCATTTTCAAAAATTTAAACTAGGTATTTTGAGAATGGTCGAGAAGCCAGCGATCTGAAAATCCTTTTTTACCGCCCACGCTGGAAATAACGCCCATTTTTGGGCGATAACGTCAACAGTGCAGGTTCTAGCCCCATGTCTTTTGTAACCTAACACAGATCTCTTCAATTTCCTGTACAGTTGATGTTATATCTCCCATGTGTTCATGAGATGATTATGTTACATTGTGTCCATGCTGGTTCTTGAAGCTGTGTACAGATATGCTGCTTTCACTATACAAAAGCATGAAGGGACATTAAATTGTATGCCCAAATCCCACATGTGCACTCATAATGGGTGAAGTTTTTACTTTAAATTCCCCCTTCCATATAGAGTAATGTTTCCTATGAATCATGGTCATTTATGAAACGAGATCTTCTTATTGCTGATTGAAATTGGGCCTCATTTAAATTAGATCAGCAAGCTCTGCACGTCTGCTGCACATCTTCATTTAGCTCGCTGATGAAGCAGACATCAATGTTGGGTTGGTGTGATGCCGGCAGTGGCCCTGAAATAATTCTCAGGAGGGTGGGAGATTAGAAAGGGCTACGGGGGCAGGGCACAATGCATACCAATTTCACCTCTTCCAAGAAGTATTTCTGTAATTTGTTTGGAAGATCAGCAATAGAAGCCATTCAAAGGAAGTCCACTGACTGTCTTGTTTGTTTAATTGTCTCATGAACTGGTACAATGCTGTTGGACTAACTTCAACAACTCACTGTTACAACTTGATGCTGTAAGTGACTCTATCTATGTATCAATCTGTTTTGTATTTTAATCTGCTATGAAAATGTTTTCATGTGATTGATATTAATTTTCTCCTGAAGTGATATGTGGAGGAGAGACTTAGTAAATGTAATCTTATTTTAGAATTTAATCATTGTGATAACATGAATGGATTCTTAATGACATTTGAATTGCTGGTGGCACAACATAAGTCGTACTGTAGAACATGGGGTAAAATGATTGATGTCAATGCTCAGTAGAAAAGCCCTGGTTGTAACCTTGTATATAGATCCAGAAATTGGCATGGATTATATTGCTGCAAATGTGTAATCCTGAACGATTATAATCTCATACCAAAACATTTCGAGGCATAAATTTAGGATGGTACAATGATGTAAGTTTTGAAGATGCAGGATTCACCTAGAGTGATTAGAAGGGGAAGATGTAAAATCGAATGAGGAAGTAAATGAATATATAAATTTATGCGGAATGCTCTTTTTTTTAAGCTTTATTCCAGATGATCTGTGTAATTGGTTGCTTGATGGCAAATATAAAACGATAAGTAAGATGGCAGAGAACATGATCCATTCTTCAAACTCACGAGCACAGCAAAATCCATAAGACAGATGTCCATGCTGCGCATTATAGCGCAACACACTGAACCAGATATTCAGCTTGCATCCTCTGAGCATGTCTTAGTACAGCCAAGCAGATCACTGAGGGGCAATGTTAGGGAACATAAATATTTTAAATACACCCTCCATGGTCTTCTGTGGCACTACAACTGGGCTAAAAGGGATAGATTCAGGACAGATTTAGCAGTTCAAAACTGGGTATGCATGGGGCACTATGGGCCATCAGCAGCAGCAGAATTGTATTCCACCACAATCTGTAACCTCATGGCCTGGCACATCCTTCAATCTGCCATTACCATAAAGCTAGGGGACCAATCCTGGTTCAACGAGGAATGTAGAAGAGCATGCCAGAAGCAGCACCAGGTGTACCTAAAAATTAGGTGCTAACCTGGTGAAGCTACAGCATAGGACCACAGGCATGTTAACCAGTGGAAGCAACATGCTATAGACAGAGCTAAGCGATCCCACAACCAATGGTCAGATCAAAGCTCTGCAGTCCTGAAATATCTAGTTGTGGACAATTAAACAACGAATGGGTGAAGGAGGCTCCATGGACATTCCCATCCGGAGTTCAGCACGCAAGTGCAAAAGACAAGGCTAAAGCGTTTGCAACCATCTTCAGCCTGAAGTACCGCATGAATGATCCATATTGGCCTCCTCCTGAGGTCCTCACCATCACAGAAGCCAGTCTTCAGCCAATTCGATTCAATCTACGTGAGACCAAGAAACAGCTGAGTGCATTGGATACAGCAAAGGCTATAGGCCCCGCCAACATTCCAGTTGTCATGATGAAGACTTGTGCTCCAGAACTAGCTGTGCCTCTAGCCAAGCTGTTCCAGTACATCTACAACACTGGCATCTACTTGACAATGTGGAAAATTGCCCGGATATGTCCTGTCCACAAATCCAATCCAGCCAATTACTGCCCCATCAGTCTACTCTCAATTATTAGCAAAGTGATGAAAAGTGTTGTTGACAGTGCTATCAAGGGGCACTTACTCACTAATAACCTACTCACCGATGCTCAGTTTGGGATCCACCAGGACCAGTCGGCTCCCAACCTCCAGACCTTGGTCCAAACATGGACAAAAGAGCTGAATTCCAGAGGTGAGGTGAGAGTGACTACCCTTAACATCAAGGCAGCATTTGCCCGAGTGTGGCATCAGGAACCCTTGTAAAATTGAAGCAAATGGAAATCAGGGGGGAAATTCTATACTGGCTGGAATCATACCCAACACAAAGGAAGATGGTTGTGGTTGTTGGAGGCCAATCATCTCAACCCCATGACATCGCTGCAGGAGTTCCTCAGAGCAGTATCCTCGGCCCAACCAACTTCAGCTGCTTCATCAATTACTTTCTCTCTATCATGTCAGAAGTGGGGATGTTCGTTGATGATTGCACAGTGTTCAGTTCCATTTGCAGCTCTTCAGATAATGAAGCAGTCCGTGCTGACATGCCATGAAGACTTGGGTTGATAAGTGGTAAGTAATATGCATGTCACAAGGCAATGACTATTTTCAACAAGTGTGAGTCTAACCACCACCCCTTGACATTCAATGCAATTACCATCTCCAAATTCCTCATCATCAACATCTGGGGGTCACTATTGATCAGAAACTTAACTGGGCCAGCCACATAGAACAGGTGGACATGACATTAGGATGATGAGATTTGTAATGAGATAAGTACATTTAAAATAAAATGAGGGGATATATTAAACAAACTAATCAAACTCAAAGACGATAAAACCCCTTGTCTGGATGGATTGCATCCACGTACTTTAATAGAATCGAGGGGAGAGATAGCAGAGGCACTACTACACATATTTAATAATTCGTTAGAAAAAGATATAGTTCCAGAGGACTGGCAGATAGCTAACATAATACCTATATTTATGAAGGGGTAAAGAACATGTCCAGGGAATTATAGATCAGTCAGTTTAACATTGGTGGTAAGAAAAATAATGTAATCCCTACTAAAGGAGAAACTAAAAGAACATCTAGAAACCAAAAATATAACAAATAGAACATAAGAAATAGGAGCAGGAGTAGGCCACCTGGCCCCTTGAGCCTGAATAGTCAGCATGGATTTCAAAAGGGAAAGTCTTGCTTGACCAACCTCATTGAATTGTTTGAAGAGGTAACAGAGAGTAGACAATGGTAATTTATCTAGATTTTCAAAGGCCTCCAATAAGGTACCCCATAATAGACAGATGAACAAGGTCAGAGAATGTGGAGTCAGGGGGCAAGTAGCAGAATGGATAGCTAGCTGGCTTCACAACATAAGCAGAGAGTCGGGGTAAAGGTAGCTATTCACAGTGGCAGAAGGTGGGTAGTGGTGTTCCTCAAGGATCAGCGCTGGGACCTCTGTTGTTCAAAATTTACATTAACGATTTAGTCTTTGGAATCAGAAACACAATTTCTAAATTTGAGGATGACACCAAATTGGCGGGGGTGGGGGGGGGTGATGTCAATACTGAGGTGGACATTAATAAACTTGCAGAATGGGCATATAATTGTCAAATGAAGTTCAACACAGATAAATATGTGGTATTACATTTTTGTAGGAAGAATAGAGAGATTGCTTATTACTTGGAGGGTGTGAGTCTAGGTGGGACAAAGGGATCTTGGAGTACAAGTACACAAATCACTAAAAGTTGCGAAATAGGTTATCAAGGCCATAAAAAAGCAAACCAAGCATTCGGGTTTAGTTCTAGACATAGAATTGAAAAGTAGGGAAGGAGGCACTGGAGAGGGTGCAGAGAAGATTTACAAGGATGATACCAGAAATGCGAGGGTACACATATCAGGGAAGGATGACAATTATATTCTTGAAAAAAGAAGGCTGAGGGATGACCTAATAGAGGTCTTTAAAATTATGAAAGATTTTGTAGTGTAGATACAGAGTTAATGTTTCCTCTTGTGGGGAAGAGCATAACTAGAGGTGATCAGTATAAGATAGTCACTAAGAAATCCAATAGGGAATTTGGAAGAAAATTCTTTACCCAAAGAGTGATGAAAATGAGGAACTCACATCCACAGGGAGTGGTTGAAGCGAATAGTATAAATGCATTTAAGGGGAGGCTAGACAAGAATATGAGGGAGAAGAGAATAGAGGGTTAAGCTGATAGATTTAGATGAGGAAAGACGGGAGAAGGACAGGTGGAGCATAAATGCCGGCATGGACTGGTTGGGCTGAATGGCCTGTTTCTGTGTCATGTATCCTATGTATTGCTATGTAATCCTATGTAACATACATACTGGGGCTACAAGAGCAAGTCAGAGGCTATTTATTCTGCAGTGAGTGCCTCATCTCCTGATTTCCCAAAGCATTTCCACTATCGACAAGGTATAAGTCAGGAGTGTGATGGAATATTCTCCACTTATCTGGATGGGTGCAGCTTCAACAACACTCAAGAAGCTTGACACCATCCTGGACAAAGCTGCGTGCTTAATTGGCACCCCATCCAGCACCTTAAACGTTCACTCCCTCCACCACCAGCACACCGTGTCTGCAGTGTGTCCCATCTACAAGATACACTGCAGCAACTCAGCAAGGCTTCTTCGACAGTACCTCCCAAACCCGCGACCTCTACCACCTAGAAAGTCAAGGGCAGCAGGCGCCTGGGAACACCATCACCTCTAAGTTCCCCTTGAAGTCACACACCATCCTGACTTGGAAATATATCGCCGTTCCTTCATCGTCGCTGGGGCAAAATCCTGGAACTCCCTCCCTAACAGCACTGTGGGAGTACCTTCACCACACAAACTGCAGCGGTTCAAGAAGGAGACTCAACAACACCCTCTCAAGGACAATTAGGGATGGGCAATAAATGCAGGCCTTGCCAGTGATGCCCACATCCAGGAACAAATGAAAAAAGGAAACAAAGCAACCAACTGATGATCTCAAACAGCATCCCCAGCATAATTAATTAGGACTGCTGGGTGTGTGGTGACCCGGAATACAGAGACTATGGTGCCATTCTTATACCCTGTCACAGTTAACATAGGGCACACACAAGGCCTGTATGTTATAGGGTGTAGTCTAATGTTAGTGCAACTATATTTGGGGTGGAGCAATCACCGTCTAAAAGACTTGATTGCCCCCATCCTTGATTTTTTGGGGATGATTGATGTATGCTTGGCCAAACTGTGGCTAGAGTATTGAACATGAGCAGGTCTGAAAGAATTAGGAGTTTCAACATTCATGTCATTTAAGGTTTTATTCAAAAATAATGTGGGTGATGAGGGAGTTGTGGTGAACTTATTTAAAGGGGAAGATACGTGCTGGAAAAAAGAGCCCATCTTATGCGAATTCAATGCAATCAACTGAAGTGGCCACTGATGGCATATGTGGAGGCAGAGGCTTCAACTACCTGAAGAGTTAGGAGGCCAGTCTTTCTAGAGGCAGCGGACCTGCTAACTCCCAGCAGAGTGGAGGTGTGTGGAGCAGCAGCAATTTACTTACGGAGTATCACACAGTGCCGGGTTGTCCAGAATAGTTTTAACAGAGCAGGACAAGATGATGTTCCACTGATCCTACATGGGAGACTGTGTCAAAGCAGAAAGAGACCAAAGATGTCTGGCTTGGCAATTGAATGCAATTCTTTTGTTGTTGGATAGCAAGCAGATGTGGAAACCCTGGAATGCCCCCCTAATCCAGGGATACCCAGCTCAATTATAGCATTCCTCCCGTTATCTTAACCGAGATCAGCACAGATTGGAGATTAAACGTGAAACCTTCCTGCTTTTTATGGTTCACATGCTCACTGCCTTCACCAACTGAGCTATCGAAGGAATACGTAAGCCATTTTCTGATCAGCTCTGATGAGAGTTTTATTGTCACTTCATTATTCCGGTGGCAAGGCATTGTTTCCACTTTCTTGAGATACTCAACAGTAATTGTGGCTGATCTTTGCTAACTGCCTACTTACTTACTACCAATAGCAAATTAAACCTATAGAACTAAAAATAGCTTCAAAAAGTGTACATAACAGGTACATACATTGAGTCCGAAATTCACCGTCCCCGAAGGGACGGTTACCACGGAGTTTGGGCGGTCAACCGATAAAATCGATGGGCCGCCACGGTCGGATGATTTTCCCTCCCCGAGCCATATTCAGCTTGGGGGGATTTGAGCTGTGTGCACATACGCCGGAAATGGCGCAGTGAAGCCGCTGTAAAGGAGACATTCCAGCGGTGAGCTGTGCAGCGTGCGGGCCGTTGGAAAGCGGCAAGGTCAGGGATTTTCATCTGCAAAAAGGTAGGCCTTTTCCCAGCAGTGCCCCCGCGAGGTATTCAAGTCAGTGCTCGAACGGGACACCGCTGGAGTGTTGCCGCAATCGGGGCCCTTTGGTAGGGAAATAGTTTTATTAACTTTAGTATTTTTATTTAAGATTACATCATTCACTGTATTTATCTTTTAATAGTTTTATTAATTGTTTTGGCTCCATTCAACCAGCTGAGTGCTGCTCAGAGATTTGCACAGACTTTTGTACAACTTTCAGGTCTGAGTCATTAGTGGAGTCCTGTGGGTTGCAGAGACCTTCTTGGCAGAGTTCACCCGGAGGATGGGAGGAGTGTTGGGAGGACGACACCTGGTACACCTGTTCAGAACCAGGGTGGCACATAGGAGAAGGCATTGCCTTCAGCACTGTTCAGACAGGCAGCGGGCAAGGGAGGCAGCAGCCATGATTCGTTAATTCTGCGCCAGACCAGTGTGCCTGCCGTCTTGACCGGCCTGAATCAGGATTGCGTTTGGCTGCTTGGTGACAAGGGATATCCCCTATAGCTGTTCACTCCTCTGCGGAACACCAGGACAGTGCCAGAGCATGCATACAATGACGCTCATTGTGCCACCAGGTGCATCATCGAGCAGTGCATAGGCATCCTTAAGCAGAGGTTCCGGTGCCTGGACCACTCTGGTGGCACCTTGAAGTACTCTCCTCAACGCGTCTCCATAATCGTCATGGTCTGTTGCGTGCAGCACAACCTGGCCATCATGAGGGGACAGCCACTGGAGGTCGAGTTAGCAGTACCACCTGAGGAGGAGGAGGAGGAGGCGCAGGAGGAGGAGAAGGAGGATTCCCGTCGCCCCAGAGCTAGGAGACGTAGACCCATCGCCACCCTGGAAGGGGCGGGTGCAGACTGGCAAGCTCCCTCCTGGGAGGGTACGTCCCCACATATATGGAGGTGCCTGACACCTCCCCTGCAATCTCCCTCCATGGACTATGTACTGGCGGTCTGCCAGGTGTCCCCACATCAGGAAACAGTATTCTTCTTCTGTACTCCACACCGTTCATCAGTGTCTCCAGCTCCACATCAGTGAACCTGCTGGCTTTCTTTGCACCTCTTACACCAGCCATCCTTCCAAACTCCTTCCAACCTCCTTCCCCCCTCAGGGCCTTGCTGCAAACCCAGGCCTTTAAAAAAGCCAGAGAGCAGCTGGCTCATTAGAAACCTTTACCTGCATGCTGAATTTCTGTGGTGATAACGCTCAAATTAAGACAGCCACACCGCTGAAAAATCCACTTTGGAAGGGTTCATTTGCGCTGGAACACATTTGTTCACTGTTGGAGCTGAGAGTCGGGATAAATGGTTCATTCTCTGGTTGGCAACCAGTAACTAGTGGGGTGCCACAGGGATCAGTGCTGGGACCCTAACTATTTACAATCTATATTAATGACTTGGTAGAAGGGACTGAGTGTAACATAGCTAAGTTTGCTGATGATACAAAGATGGGAGGAAAAGCAATGTGTGAGGAGGACACAAAAAATCTGCAAAAGGACATAGGCAGGCTAAGTGAGTGAGCAAAACTTTGGTAGATGGAGTATAATGTTGGAAAGTGTGAGTTCATGCACTTTGGCAAAAAAAATAAAAGAGCAAGTTATTATTTAAATGGAGAAAGATTGCAAAGTGCTGCAGTACAGCAGGACCTGGGGGTACTTGTGCATGAAACACAAAAGGTTAGTAGTCAGGTACAGCAGGTGATCAGGAAGGCCAATGGAATCTTGGCCTTTATTGCAAAGGGGATGGAGTATAAAAGTAGTTATACGGGGTATTGGTGAGGCCACACCTGGAATACTGCGTGCAGTTTTGGTTTCCATATTTACGAAAGGATATACTTGCTTTGGAGGCAGTTCAGAGAAGGTTCACTAGGATTCCGGATATGAGGGGGTTGACTTATGAGGAAAGGTTGAATAGATTGAGCCTCTACTCATTGGAATTCAGAAGAATGAGAGGTGATCTTATTGAAACGTATAAGCTTATGAAGGGGCTTGACAATGTGGCTGGTTCCACTGATAGGGGAGACTAGAACTAGAGAACATAATCTTAGAGTAAGGAGCCGCCCATTTAAAACTGAGATGAGGAGAAATTTCTTCTCTCAGAGGGTTGCAAATCTGTGGAATTCGCTGCCTCAGAGATCTGTGGATGCTGGGATATTGAATAAATGTAAGACAGAAATAGACAGTTTCTTAAACGAAAAGGAAATAAGGGGTTATGGAGAGCTGGCAGGGAAGTGGACCTGAGTCCATGATCAGATCAGCCATGATCTTATTAAATAGCGGAGCAGGCTCAAGGGACCGTATGGCCTACTCCTGCTTCTATTTCTTATGTTCTTATGTTCTTATATGGGATGACCCAGCCACAAAAACATTTCGGCGCTAATGGCCCCAAAAAGGTAGGGGGAGCACCAGCTTTCCAGCAGTACTGAATTTCGGGCCCATTATGTCAATGTAGTCTCAATAAAAGGTAGTTAAATTCAGAGACAAAATCAAGCTAACTAGCTCTGTGGACTCAGCCGAGGCAGCCCAGATTTTACTAACAGAACTTGACACTTTGACACCTGGACTGATTAATGGCAAACGAAGGTCAGTACAGATAAATGCAGGGTACTACAGAATGAAAGATAAAATAGGAGAAAACTTGCCAAGGGGGAAATTGAAAGGGAGTTAGTTGACTTGATGCTCACCATGACTAAACAGTGAGAAGTAGCATTCAAACAAAGTGAAGAGGATGCTGGGTTATATTGTTCAAATCCCCGCCCTACTGATGACGATCCACCCATACCAGTTTTCGGAGGAACCTGGATTTAGGCAGACAGTGCTCCCGCCAGAAACAAGTGAGGGCCTAATTAAAATATTCAAACAAGGATTAGCTGACCTTATCAGGATCCAAATGGTATTTTAATGTCAATCATTATCGCCACTGCCACTTCCTCAGCCCAGCCACAAACCCTGGTCAGAAGGTGATCATTACAGCACTGTTTAAAGGACTCCTTAGCTACAGTTAAGGAAAGCTGGCAGCAGGGCTGCCGCTCATTTTTTCTTCAGTCTCTTGAGAGTTCTGAACCTTAAAAGGCTTCCAAAAGTTCGCCTCCTTGGCGCTGTGTGTGCTGCTCATTTAACCCATGATGCCTCCTGCCCTCCATTTTAAAGTGCAACGACAGGCCCTTGATGAGCACCTGTCCCTCCAGATATCCCACCCTCCCAAACAGTGAGCTGCCCGTAAGCAGGACGATTTGTGCTGGCAGCTCACCTGTTCTGTTTAAATGAGGCCTGACCACCATAATTGATCAGGGCTCCCTCTCATGTCTTCGGGCGAGCAGAGCGGAGGCCCTGTCCACCCAATCAGCACTTCACACCAAAATCAACCCTAAGGAAACATCCAAGCAATGAAGGCAGTGCAGAAAAGGGTAATCTTTAGTGTCAGATTACTGAGATATGAGGTAAGGCTCGGAAATCTCAGACTCATCTTTTTTTTTAAAGGTACCAATAGAGGTATATAAGATCAAGTAGGTATCTCCAGATCACTAGTTTAAGTTAAACTATGACTACAACACAAGGAACCCTAGAAAATGCTCCGCTCAGTTGCGCCGGGTAGTGAAGACAAAGTAAATAGTAAGCTAATCATTATTTTTGTGGGGCCAGAGTAGGCGTGTTCCTCCAGGCTCCACAAGAATAACATTGGCCCAGCCTAGACACCCTCAGCAATCAGTGCCCCACTCCCGAACTTCCTTCCTGTCAGCCAGGCCAGTCTCCGGCCACCTGATATTGCCCTGGGCTGGAGCAGCCGAGCTGCAATCAGGTGCCAGTTTGACGCCTGCAGATCGCCAGCGGCATTTAGATGAGGACCAAAACCGGATTTGGTTTGGGCTTCACGCCAGCACAAATGCATGGGCGGAACGGCCGCACCACCAACTTCATGCCTGTATTGGGCAGAAGCGGAACTTCTCCCCCACAGTCCCTGCACATTCTAGTGGGCACGCCTTAGTCACAGCATCCCTGCTGACCTTGATCCTTATTATGCAATAGTCTCCAGCTAGCTGATTCCATTGTGCTACCTCTGGGTAATTAGTTCTGTGAATCATATGACTCTAATGTCCTCTATATTATTCTCTCACTGCTCCTGCTACACTAAGAGATAGCTAACAACATAGCTTACCCACAATGAATGGGTGGAAGCTCCTCTGCACTATTCACTCCTGCTTTTTAGTGATTCTACAAAGCAGTGCCCTTTATTCAACTGACTAATATCAGTTATTAATTAGAATTTAGGATTTACTTTTTGAGTATATCCCCTTCTACATCATTCTGCATTAGCTTGGTCTTGACCCTACATGGGTATGGTCATTTAGTGGCTATGTTCCTCGGCTGGTCTCCAGTCATCTTGGTTAATCCTTGCTCCTGGACCAAGACTTAGCTCTGTCAAGCCCGTGTGGTGGCTGTTGTGCAACGGTCACCACACATTAAAAAAATCCAAGCACAGGCATCTTCCACCCTTCAAGATTTACTTTGGACCTGGAATTTTAGGTCCATCATTCAAACACCTGTGAACTTTTTGACGTGGAATCAAGTCATCCTTGATTTGAGGGACTGCATATGATGATGATGATTCTCGACTAGTAATCTAGAGAATGTGAGTTCAAAATCCCACCATTGCAATTTGAGACAAACAAATCTGACAATAAAAAGTTCGTATCAGCAAAACGCACCATGAAACAGCCAGATTGTTGTAAAAACCCAATTGGTTTGCTAATATCCTTTCGGGAAGTAACCCGACCATCCTTACCTGTTCTGGTCTATATGTTGCTCCTCTCCCACACTATTGTGGTTGACACACAGGCATCTGAAGTCGCCTAGTAAGTCACTACAGTGGTTCAGGAATAGATCCACTGCTAAAGAGACCCATCCAGCAACTAAAGATGGGTAATCAATGTGGCCATGCTACCTATGCCCACATCTGGAGAAAGAGTAGAAGAAATGTGCAAAACTTAGAATACCGTCTTCAACTAATCTTACACCCTTGTTTATACAATCTACTTTTTCATCAAAATTAACACCCGGGGAAAATGTGACCCTTCGTACGTTATATCACCCAATTCAATTGGGGTTTAAAAAATAAATATTAGGGTAGATTTTCAACTTACTGCCACAGTGTAAAACTGATATTGTGGATCAACTGCTCATTATAAAAACTTCCCGACTTTTCAATCAACTTATTTCTATAGCAGGTGCCCAATCCGCTACCTGCCTGAAAAAGACCAGCAGGCAAGAGGGGAAGTTCGGGCATCAGGAGGTCGCTCATCAGCACCAAAGGAAGGCTTCCCAGCAAAAAGGTAAGTCACGGGGAGGGTGCTCTGGGAAGGTGGAGAGCACTTCTGTTCCACCTGGCCCCACAAAAAAAGAAAAACAACTTACTTTAAATGGCCTCTTTTAGTCCCGGACTTCTTGTTTACACCTAATAAGAACATAAGAAATAGGAACAAGAGTAGGCCATATGGCCCCTCGAGCCTGCTCCACCATTCAATAAATCGTGGCTGATCTGATCATGGACTCAGCTCCACCTCCCTGCCTGCTCCCCATAACCCCTTATCTCATTATCATTTAAGAAATTACCTATTTCTGTCATAATGTATTCAATGTCCCAGCTTCCACAGCTCTCTGAGGCAGTGAATTCCACAGATTTACAACCATCTGAGAAAATAAATTTCTCCTCATCTCAGTTTTAAATGGGCAGCCCCTTCTTCTAAGATCATGCCCTCTAGTTCTAGTCTCCCCCATCAGTGGAAACATCCTCTCTATATCCACCTTGTCAAGACCCCTCATAATCTTATACGTATCGATAAGATAACCTCTCATTCTTCTGAATTCCAATGAGTAGAGGCCCAACCTACTCAACCTTTCCTCATAAGTCAACCCCCTCATCCCCAGAATCAACCTAGTGAACCTTCTCTGAACTGCCTCCAAAGCAAGTATATCCTTTCGTAAATATGGAAAACAAAACTGCACACAGTATTCCAGGTGTGGCCTCACCAATTTCCTGTATAGCTGTAGCAAGACTTCCCTGCTTTTATACTCCATCCCCTTTGCAAGAAAGGCTAAGATTCCATTGGCCTTACTGATCACTTGCTGTACCTGCATACTAACCTTTTTTGTTTCATGCACAAGTACCCCCAGGTGCCATTGTACTGCAGCACTTTGCAATCGTTCTCCATTTAAATAATAACCTGCTTTTTGATTTTTTTCTGCCAAAGTGCATGACCTTGCATTTTCCAACATTATACTCCATCTGCCAAATTTTTGCCCACTAACTTAGCCTGTCGATGTCCTTTTGCAGATTTTTTGTGTCCACCTCACACATTGCTTTTCCTTCCATCTTTGTATCATCAGCAAACTTGGCTACGTTACACTCAGTCCCTTCTTCCAAGTCGTTAATATAGATTGTAAATAGTTGGGATCCCAGCACTGATTCTTACGGCACCCCACGAGTTACTGGTTGCCAACCAGAGAATGAACAATTTATCCCGACTCTGTGTTTTCTATTATTTAGCCAATCCGCTATCCATGCTAATATATTACCCCCAACCCCGTGAACTTTTATCTTGTGCAGTAACCTTTTATGTGGCACCATGTCAAATGCCTTCTGTAAATTCAACATACACCACATCCATTGGTTCCCCTTTATCCACCCTATTTGTTACATTCTCAAAGAATTGCAGCAAATTTGTCATACATGACTTCCCCTTCATAAATCCCTGCTGTCCCACCTAGTGGGTGACAACAACTTGTCTACTTAGGCCAGGGTTAATATTGCATCAGGTCGTGATCTGCATATTTAAAGAAGGACCCCTGCCTTTGTTATCTGTTCTAAAGTATAGGTTCAAATTGAAAACAGTGAGAGCCAGGTAAGTCACCTGACCAACTTGAGCTGCCCTTCCACTCAATTTCCTCCTGGTGGGTAGTGTTAAAATCGCCTCATATAAAGAGTAAAATCCTAGGTTTGGAGCAAACCGATCATGTAAGGTGGAGGTCAGCAGCCAATTTTAAAGTGTATTATGGAAGTTTTCAATCTCTTTCACAAGGTTTAAATGCGGATCTTGGTCAGTAATTTACTTCAGTGATAAAACTTTAAAACATGTATATTTGTAAGACATTGCAGCTTTGATAAAATCTTTATATTTTCTTAAATTTAAAACCACTAGTTTACTTTTAACAAAATCTTTTTAAAATAGGTTAATCACATATGCCTCTAAATCCTGTACAATATATTGTTTATTTGAAATACGTAAAGTTTTATACATAACCCTGATTTCTAATTATTTCATTGGGAAATAATTCAAAAATGTTTTTATCTCTGCCAAGATTACAAATTGGCAATTACACCAAGCATAATGTTACAGTACTTAATTAACCTGACGAAAGATGACTTTGTTGTGCTTTGTGTAATGTTTTATCTCATATCATGTTTTGTGGTTGATTCCAGAAAAATACATTATGGAAAGCAATAAAAATATAGCATAATATTTAAAATAAATATGATATTTCCATGTTGTGAAATGTTAACACATTAGAGATTGTTATATAATACTTTTGATATCATTACTTGAAAGGTATAGATTAAATCCTGTTGACTCATCCACATATCTGCTACTAAAACATGAACTTCAATATGACACTGACAAGTGCGAATGAAGATGCTATCCTCCTGTCATTTCAGTCTAACTCCTCTTTTATAAATGCTAGGAGCAATGTCTCTCTCTAGACACTATTTAATTGTTTTTTGTTTCTTTTCAAACCCTGCGAGACTGCGTGTACAACTTTATAATAACTGTTCTGAATGCAAACAACTGTGTTTTTTTTTATCCAGACACGGCATCTTGTAGTGCTGGTGCTCCTGGGAGCCTTTTGAGCCATTTCGAGATGCTGAGAATGCCGTTTCTTAGCCTGAGGTGGTACTGGGAAACTAAAGCCGAAATTCAAGCCGTAGGATTGGTAAAACTTTTGTCAGAATGAACAATAGACAAAAAACAACATTGCCTGGAAGGGGAAATTTGAGTCTGAAATCTGTTAGACCTTACCCTCTGATAAGAGATGGGATACAGCATTGCTTTCTAAGGAAAGTACAGTAAACATGAATTGAGCTACAGCAGGCCATTTAAAGTCCTCCTGCCTCAGGCTTAACATGATACTTAAGTGCAGCTACAAGTAGGGAAAAAATACAATTCTACCCACATTATAAGCCATCTTTTCTCCAGCTTTAGGGCTGAAATATCAGAGGGGTCCAGCAGGAAAATAAATCTGCGGTGATTTGTCACGTTTGCATTACAACAAATGTTATGAATGCTGAGAAGTAATTACAAGTCTTCACAGCAATAAAAGCAAGTATTTCAAAGTTGTAATTGCAAACTTCATCCACTTAACAATGGAGAATGTGGGTAGAAATTGGTCCCAGGCAGACGCCTAAAACAGATGTTAGGCCCCCAAAAGATGTAATTGAGGGGGGTTGTGGGGCTGGAGGAGATTACAGAGATAGGGAGGGGCGAGGCCATGGAGGGATTTGAAAATAAGGATGAGAATTTTGAAATCGAGGCGTTGCTTAACCAGTAGCCAATGTAAGTCAGTGAGCACAGGGGTGATGGGTGAGCGGGTCTTGGTGTGAGTTAGGACACAGGCAGCCGAGTTTTGCATCATCTCTAGTTTACATAGGGTAGACTGTGGGAGGCCAGCCAGGAGTGCATTGGAATGGTCAAGTCTAGAGGTAACAAAGGCATGTATGAGGGCTTCAGTAGCGGATGAGCTGAGGCAAGGATAGAGACGGGCGATGTTACTGAGGTGAAAATAGGCGGTCTTAGTTATGCTGCGGATATGTGGTCGAAAGCTCATTTCAGGATCAAATATGACACCAAGGTTGCGAACAGTCTGGTTCAGCCTCAGGCAGAAGATGGGGAGAGGGATGGAGTCAGTGAATAGGGAATGGAGTTTGTGGCGGGGACCTAAAACAATGGCTGGGTGTCATCAGCGAACATGTGGAAACTGACGTTGTGTTTCCGGATGATGTCACCAAGGGGCAACCTACTTGTGCTGGGGAGGAGAATAATTCATTCTCAATTGCGACCCAGTGACTCCTGTTCGAAAGTGTGTGGCCCCGATCAATGTTCCTTTCAGGAGCTAAACGGCCCATTCAAACTTACACGCATGCATTGTTTTTCTGTTCCGAAACCATCAAGCAGCCTGCACGGGAACTTCAGATAATAGACGGAGTAGGCTTGTTAAATAAAATCGTGAACGGAGCGGGCTCATTTTTTAAAAAGCAGAAACATCATGCTTTTGGTAATTAGAGCTTCCAGATGAATGCACAGTATGCTTCTGCACAGTTTCCAGTCGTTGGCAGCAGTCACTCCATATTAATAATGTTTATTTCTCATGATAAACCCATTTTCAGCAGTATCAATAAAACTGCACCAGATTATCACTTTTAAATACATCAGTGAATATTTTTAATGCAAGGAAAACAAATACAATTATGTTCTATTATTTGGCCCCATTGCGCTGGTTTATGGAACATTTTGTGTTTGTGATTATATAAGAATATAAGAAATAGGAGCATGAGTAGGCCATTCATTCGGCCCCTCGAGTCTGCTCCACCATTCAATAAGATCATGGCTGATTTTCTACCTCAACTGCACTTTCCTGCAATGTCCCCATATCCCTTGATTCCCTTAATATCCAAAAATTTATAGATCACTGTCTTGAATATACTCAACGACTGAGCCTCACACCCCTCTGGGGTAGAGAATTCCAAACATTCACCACCCTCTGAGTGAAGAAATTTCTCCTCATCTGAGTCCTAAATGGCCGACCCCTTATTCTGAGAACCTGATCCCTGGTTTTAGACTCCCTAGCCAGAGGAAACATCCTCCCTGCATCTACCCTGTCTAGCCCTGTAAGAATTTTGTATGTTTCAATGAGATCACCTCTCATTCTTCTAAGCTCGAGAGAATATAGGCCTAGTCTACTCAATCACTCCTCACAGGGCAATCATCCCATCCCAGGAATTAGTCTGGTGAGCCTTCATTGCACTCCCTATACAGCAAGTACATCCTTCCTTAGGTAAGGATATTAAGGGGAAAAATTGCCCCTTTTAAAAGCCCCGTTAGTGCCTCTGAGGGGTGCTAACGGGGCAGAGGAGATGTTTTGCCTGGGGCAAAGCGGCGCTACCGCTTCCCAGGAAAAGGCCCGGGAGTTTGCGGAGGCACTGCCGTGGCAGTGCTGCACCTGTGGTTAGCTCCCGGGCCACCCTGCAACTGACGTTTATGTCATCGCTGTGCGCGCTGACCCCTGAACACCTTGCGGGGAAAATTGACCCACGGGCCGCGAGGCTGGCACGAGCGGATGTCAACACCAGCTTCGCAAGTCCTGGGCTGCCAGTTTTTTTTGATTGCCCACTCTCGGGTTGGCTCTATGATGGTGGCCTGAGCGTGATCTGGCCAACATCATGCAGCCCAACACTCCTTTTTGCGCCAACGCTAACTCTCCAGCTGAGATCACTAGACATCCACTAGACTACCTGATGTTGTCTGTCTGCTCACTGCTCAATAACACGGATGTGCTGTGGCCCAGAGGCCATCAGAGGCCTTGCTGAGTGTGCAGCTGCCCTCCCCTTTAAGCCAAAGGGAGGGACGTTGAAGTATGTCAGTGCTACGTGGAGCATCCATCTAGCGTTTCCCTGAGCGCCCCAGCAGCGTCCCGGTAGCTGCCCCCAAAGGAAGTGGAATGCACGAGATTGTGCTCCACTTCCTTTGAGGGGTGGTAAGCCAAATTCAACGCCGGGCACAGGACGTCCCGGCCCCAGATGGTTCCCGCCCCCAATCGGGGTGCAAGGCAATTTCACCGCCTAAAACTATACAAAATACTCCAGTTGCAGTCTCACCGGGGCCCTATATAATTGTAGTAAGACATCTTTATTCTTCCACTCAAATCCTCTTGTAACAAAGGCCAACATACCATTTGCTTTCTTAATTGCTTGCTGTACCTGCGTGTTAACTTTCAGTGATTCATGTACAAGGACATCCCGGTCCCTCTGAACACCAACACTTCCCAATCTCTCACCATTTAAAAAATACTCTGCTTTTCTATTGTTCCTAACAAAGTTGATAACTTCACATTTCTCCACATTATATTCCATTTTGTCATGTTCTTGCCCACTCACTTAGCCTGTCTATATCCCCTTGAAGCTTCTTTGCATCTTCCTCACAACTTACATTCCCACCGAGCTTTGTATCATCAGCAACCTTGGATATATTACATTTGGTTCCCTCAACCAATCATTGATATAGATTGTGAATAGCTGAGGCCCAAGCACTGATCCTTGCAGTACCCCACTAAAGTCTGTCAACCTGAAAATGACCCATTTATTCTTACTCTCTGTTTTCTGTCCGTTAACCAATCCTCAACCCATGTTAGTATATTACGCCCAATCCCATGAGCCCCAATTTTGTTTAGTAACCTCTTGTGTGGCACCATATCGAATGCCTTCTGAAAATCCAAATACACCACATCGACTGGTTCCGCTTATCCTGCGAAGTTACAACCTCAAAAAACAGATTTGTCAAACATGATTTCCCTTTCATAAATCCATGTTGGCTCTGCCAAATCCTATTATTATTTTCTAAGTCCCCTGTTACCATGTCCTTAATAATATATATCGAGCAGTTTCCCAATTGCTGATGTCAGGCTAACTGGTCTACAATTCCCCATTTTCTCTCTCCCTCCTTTCTTAAATAGTACGGTTACATTAGCTACCTTCCAATCCGCGGGAACTGTTCTAGAATCTATGGAATTTTCGAAGATGACAACCAATGCATCCATTATCTCTATAACCACCTCTTTTAAAACCCTAGGATGTAGACCATCAGGTCCAGGGGATTTATTGGTTTTCAGTCCCATTAATTTCTCCAGTACTATTTTTCTCATACAAATTTCTTTCAGTTCCTCATTCTTGCAAGACCCTTGCTTCACCACTATTTCCGGAAGGTTTTTTGCATCTTCTTCCATGAAGACAGACACAAAGGGGGCAAAATCCACCTGTTGTGCACCTCCCATACCACCGGGCGCAGGAAGTCCCTCCCTGGCTAGGTTACCGCCCTCTAATGGTTCGTTGGGGAATTTCTCCCCCAAAGTATTTATTTAATTTCTCTGCCATTTCCTTATTCCCCATTATAATTTATCCTGTCTCAGCCTATAAGGGACCCACATTTACTTTTGCTAATCTTTTTTACATACCAATAGAAGCATTTACAGTCTGTTTTTATGTCTCTTGCTAATTTTCTCTCATATTCTATTTTTCCTTTCTTTATCAATTTATTGGTCCTCCTTTGTTGAATTCTAAGATCTGCCCAATTATCAGACTTATTATTCATTTTGGCACCATTATAAGCTCTTCCTTTAATCTAATACTATCTTTCATTTCTCTTGTAAGCCATGGTTGGACCATTTTTCCCATGAAAATTGAGTTTGGGTGGAAACAAACCTGCTGTATATTTCCAACATTTTCTTTTTTTATTTCAAATTTCCAGTCCATGAGTAAAGGGGATAAGGAAATGGAGTTCCTATAATGTGTGTAGGACACTTTTCAAACCCTATATTTAAAAAGCCCAACAAGGGAGGATTCGCTATTGAATCTAGTAATGGGGAATGAACCAGAGCAGATAAGAGAAATAAAAGTAGGGGAACATCTAGGCAATAGTGACTATAATATAATATGCCTTATGATGATAATTGAGAAGGACATAAGTATTGTGTTCCTAACACAGATGAGGCTGCACACAGGGAGGTTAAAGTAACAGTGACCTCAGTCTTTAATAAGACACTCCAGAGTGAGGAACAGGCCTGCTGGGATCCCTTGGGACTTCAGGGGATGCGCTCCCTGGTGGCGGAACATGGGAGTGCATGCTTTACAGATACACAACATCATTCCCCACCAAAGTCAAAGTGAAAACTATTTACAAGGTGATGCGGTCGGGAGCCTTTGTTTCCCTGGTGCACCGCCTCGGTACAAATGTCTGTTCTGGTGTGTTGGCTATGCCCTCGCTGGGCTGGCGGGTTGTTGGCCTTGTAGGGCTGCTAGGTGAGCCTGGCCTTGCTGGGCTGTTGGGCATGACGGGTTCGATTTCCTGGTCCGGCGTGGTGTTGTTGATCCTTTGGGTGTGTGTTGTGGGCTCGAAAAAGGTGGTGTCTGTTGTGGGTTGTTCAGGGCAGTCTGTGAACTGCAGCCTCGTTTGGTCCAGGTGCTTTCTGCAAATTTGTGCATTGTCTAGTTTGTCTAGAAACACCCTATTCCCTTCTTTAGCTATCACTATGCCCACGATCCACTCAGGACCATGTCTATAGTTTAGCACACACACAGGTCATTCAGGTCAATTTCCCGTGACACAATGGCGCGACCATCGTTTACATTTTGTTGCTGCCGCCTGCTCTCTACCTGATCATGCAGGTTGGGGTGAACCAGCGAGAGACTGGTTTTAAGTGTCCTTTTCATGAGTAGCTCAGCCGGGGTCACTCCTGTGAGTGAGTGGGGTCTCGTGCGGTAGCTGAGCAGTACTCGGGACAGGTGGGTTTGGAGTGAGCCTTCTGTGACTCGTTTAAGGCTCTGTTTGATTGTTTGTACTGCCCGCTCTGCCTGCCCATTGGAGGCTGGTTTAAACGGGGCCGAGGTGACATGTTTGATCCCATTGCAGGTCATGAATTCTTTAAATTCGGCACTGGTGAAACATGGCCCGTTGTCACCGGCCAGTATGTCAGGCAGGCTGTGGGTGGCAAACATGGCCCTCAGGCTTTCAATGGTGTCGGTGGCGGTGCTTCCCGACATTATTTCACATTCAATCCATTTTGAAAAAGCATCCACCACCACTAGGAACATTTTACTGAGAAGCGGGCCGCATAGTCGACATGGACCCTTGACCATGGTCTGGAGGGCCAGGACCACAAAATTATTGGTGCCTCTCTGGGCGCGTTGCTCAACTGAGCACATACGCTGCATTGCCATACACAGGACTCTAAGTCAGAGTTGATACCGGGCCACCACACGTGGGATCTGGCTATTGCTTTCATCATTACCATAACTGGGTGTGTGCTGTGGAGATCTGAGATGAACGTCTCCCTGCCCTTTTTTGGTAGCACTACACAGTTACCCCACAACAGGCAGTCTGCCTGGATGGACAGCTCATCCTTTCGCCGCTGGAACGGCTTGATTGGCTCTTGCATTTCAATGGGGATGCTGTCCCAGCTCCCATGCAGTATACAGTTTTTTACTAGGGACAGCAGAGAATCTTGGCTGGTTCTCGTCCTAATCTGGCAGGCCGTGACAGGTGATTTATCATTTTCAAATGCTTCCATGACCATCAACAAGTCTGCGGGCTGCGCCACCATCAACAAGTTTGCAGGCTGCGTCATTTCCACCCCCATGGTGGGCAATGGTAGCTGACTGAGAGCATCCGCACAGTTCTCGGTACCTGGCCTGTGGCGGATGGAATAGTTATACGCTGATAGCCCGAGTGCCCACCTTTGTATGCGGGCTGAGGCATTAGTATTTATCCCCTTGTTTTCAGCGAACAGGGATGTGAGGGGCTTGTGATCGGTTTCCAGCTCAAATTTGAGGCCAAACAGGTACTGATGCATTTTCTTTACCCTGAACACACACACTAATGCCTCTTTCTCAATCATGCTGTAGGTCCTCTCGGCCTGAGACAAGCTCCTGGAAGCATAGGCGACATGTTGCAACTTTCTCGAAATGTTGGTTGTTGTAATACACACCCGACTTCGTACAACGACGCGTCACATACTAGCACAAGTCTTTTACACGGGTTATACAATGCAAGCAGCTTGTTGGAGCATAAAATGTTTCTGGCTTTCTCAAAAGCAATTACTTGTTTATTTCCCCACACCCAGTTCTCATCTTTATGCAATAACACATGTAGGGGCTCTAAAAGGGTGCTTAACCCCGGTAGGAAGTTACCAAAATAGTTGAGGAATCCCAGATACGACCACAGCTCTATGATGTTCTGTGGCCTGGGCGCGTTCCTGATAGCCTCTGTCTTGGTATCTGTGGGCTGAATGCCGTCCGCCGCGATCTTTCTCTCCAAAAAGTCCACTTCTGTTGCCATGAAGACGCATTTCGACTTCTCCAGCCGCAGCCCGACGCGATCCATTCGCTGGATGACCTCCTCCAGGTTTTGTAGCTGCTCGGTGGTGTCCTGACCCATGACCAATATGTCATCCTGAAAGACCACCGTGTGTGATACCGACTTGAGTAGGCTCTCCATGTTTCCCTGGAAGATCGCTGCAGCCGACCGAATTCCAAACGGGCATCTGTTGCAGATGAACAGTCCCTTGTGCGTGTTGATGCAGGTGAGGCCTTTCGAAGACTCATCCAGCTCCTGCATCATGTAGGCTGAAGTCAGGTCGAGCTTGGTGAACATCTTGACTCCTGCCAGCGTCGCAAATTGGTCGTCTGCCTTCGGTAGAGGGTATTGGTCCTGTAGCGAGAAACGATTAATAGTTATTTTATTATCACTGCAAATCCTGACCGTGCCATCACTTTAGAGTACTGGAACAATCGGGCTGGCCCACTCACTGAATTCCACTGGGGAGATGATGCCCTCGCATTGCAGCCTGTCCAGCTCGATTTCCACTCTCTCCCTCATCATTTGAGGTACCGCTCGCGCCTTGTGATGAATGGTTCATGCCTCTGGGACCAATTGGATCCGCACCTTCGCCCCGGAAAAGTTTCCAATGTCTGGCTCAAAAAGGGAAGGAAATTTGTTAAGAATCTGGGTACATGAGGCCTCATCGACATGTCATCGCGCTCGGATGTCATCCCACTTCCAGCAGATTTTGCCCAGCCAGCTCCTTCCAAGCAGTGTGGGGCCATCGCCCGGGACAATCCAGAGTGGCAGTTCATGCACCGTGCCCTCGTAGGTGAGCTTGATCATGGCGCTGTCCAGGACAGTGATAAGCTCTTTGGTGTACGTTCTCAGTTTTGTGTGGATGGGGCTCAGGGCTGGTCTGAATGCCTTGTTGCACCACAGTCTCTCAAACATCTTTTTACTCATGATGGATTGGCTAGCGCCAGTGTCCAGTTCCATGGCTAAGGGCAAGCCATTCAATTTTACGTTTAGCATTATAGGTGGACATTTCGTCGAAAATGTGTGCACCTTGTGTACTTCAGCATCTGCCTCCTCTCTCTGAGGCTCGAAATTGCTTTGATCCACCATGCACCGATCTTCCTCTGCCAAGTGGTGGTTAGCAGGTTTTGCAGAGCTTGCAGCCGGCTTGCAAGCTCGTTGGAGGTGCTCCATTGTTCCACAGCTCTTGCAAACATACCCTTTGAAGCGGCATGAATAGGCTGAATGGAGGCCTTGCATTCTACTTTGTTGGGGACTCTGAGTCATCTGGGTAACCTGAGGCCTGCTGACAATTGCAGACTCGTGGTTTCTGCCCTGTACATTTCTGCTTGCAAACACAGTTCCAGTTAATTTATGAACAATGCTAGCACTTGTGTGCTGAGAGATTTGTTTGGTGTTGTCACTGGACATAAACGCCTGTGCTATCGCAATGGGCTTACTGAGGGTCAGTGTCTCTGCAGTCAAAAGTTTTCGTAGGATTGTCTCATGGCCAATGCCAGTACAAAAAAGTCTCTGAGCATTTGCTCCAGGTAGCCATCAAACTCACATTGTCCTGCAAGTCGCCTTAGCTCGGCGATGTCGCTCGCCACTTCCTGACCTTCAGATCGCTGGCACGTGTAGAACTGATACCTTGCCATCAGCACGCTCTCCCTCGGATTAAGGTGCTCCCGAATCAGTGTACACAGCTCCTCATATGACTTATCTGTGGGTTTCACCAGAGCCAGAAGATTCTTCATGAGGCTGTAGGTCGGTGAGACTGTGAGAAGGACCACTCTCCTTTTTGCAGCGCTTCCTTCTCCGTCCAGCTCATGGGCCGCAAAGTTCTGGTCTAGCTGTTCGACATAGGCTTCCCAGTCTTCACCCTCTGAGAACTTCTCCAGGATGCCCACAGTTTGCTGCATCCTTGCGTTGGATTCGTATTCTCGTCGCCAGTTATTGTGTTCCTAACACAGATGAGGCTGCACACAGGAAGGTTAAAGGAACAGTGACCTCAGTCTTTAATAAGACACTCCAGAGTGAGGAACAGGCCTTAGGGGCCGGCTTATATACAGTGCTCCCAAGGGATGCTAGGATCCCTTGGGACTTCAGGGGATGAGCTCCCTGGTGGCGGAACATGGCAGTGCATGCTTTACAGATACACAACATCAAGTATGACGAAAATCAGGGTAATAGATTTTAGAAAAGCTGATTTGAGGGGCTGAGAATAGAACTTGGGAAAATAAAATGGGCAACAATATTGGCAAAAAATGATGTATCAATGGGAAACATTTAAAATAGTGTTCAATAGAGTGCAGGAACAATATATTCCGCAAAAAGGAAAAAACAAACTAAACAAACTAAATGGGACTCCATGGATGACTAAAACCATAATGGATCAATTGAGGGTAAGGAATCATGATAAAGGAGAATACAAAAAGATTAGAAGATTAAAATAAAATTAGGAAGGCAAAATGGAACTATGAAATTACATTTTCAAGGAAAATAAAACAAAATAGTAAAATATTTTACAAGCATATCAATAAAAAAAGGAAGGTTGGAATGGGAATAGAACCATTAAGGGATTGACTAGACAATACCACAGGTAATGATAGAACGATGGTAGAAATATTAAATATTTATTTTGCTTCAGTATTTACCAGAGATAGAAAAGGTGGACATGATTTTGGATGTTGAAATTAGTAATGCGATAAGTACATTTATAATAAAAAGAAAGGATATATTAAATAAACTAATCAAACTCAAAGAGGATAAAACCCTTGGTCCGGATGGATTGTATCCACACATTTTAAAAGAATCGAGGGAAGAAATAGCAGAGGCAGTACTACACATATTTAATAATTTATTCGACAAAGGTCGAAAGATAAAAGACAGAGGACTGGCAGATAGCTAATGTCATACCTGTATTTAAGAAGGGGGATAGAACATGTCCAGAGAATTATAGATCAGTCAGCTTAACATCGCTGGTAGGAAAAATAATGTAATCCCTACTAAAGCAGAAAATAGAGGAACATCTACAAACCAAAAGTATAATAATGAATAGTCAGCGTGGATTTCAAAATGGAATTTCTTGTTTGACCAGCCTCATTGAATTTTTTGAAGAGGTAACAGAGAGTAGATAATGGTAATGCAGTAGATTTATCTAGATTTTCAAAAATTACGATAAGGTCATCATCATAGGCGGTCCCTCGAGCAAGGATGACTTGCTTCCACAAGAGTTCACAGATGTTTCAATAAAGGACCCGATGTTCCAGTCCTGTGTGTGGATTTTTTTAACGTGTGGTGATCGTTGCACATCAGCCTCCACACGGGCTCGACAGAGCTCGGCCTTCATCCAGTGGCAAGGGTTGAACTAGGACGACTGGAGACCTGCTGTGCTGCACGGACCTAGTGCGCACACATATCGCAGTGTCAATTTATGCTTGAGGAAGATGAAGCTTTTGTTTTTTATTCATTCTGGGGATGTGGGTGTTGCTGGCAAGGCCAGCATTTATTGCCCATCCCTAGTTGCCCCTGAGAAGGTGGTGGTGGCAAGCTACCGCCTTCTCCAGTCGCAGTTTGATACAACTGAGCATCTCGCTCGGCCACATCAAGGGGCAGGTAAGGGTCAACGACGCTGCTGTGGAACTGGAGTTACATATAGACCCAGGACCATAGCAACATAGAAATTTATGGCACAGAGGAGGCCATTTGGCTCTTCATGTCCACGCCAGCCAACAAAGTGCTACGATAAGGTACCCCATAATAGACTGATGAACAAGGTCAGAGAATGCGGAGTCAGGGGACAAGTAGCAGAATGGATAGCTAGCTGGTTTTAAGACAGAAAGCAAAGACGTATATATTCACAGTGGAAGAAGGTGGGCCGTAGTGTTCCACAGGATCAGTGCTGGGACCACTGTTGTTCACAATTTATATTAATGATTTAGACTTTGGAACAAAAACACAATTTCTAAATTTGCGGATGACACCAAATTGGGGGTGATTGTCAATATTGAGGATGACTGCAACAAATTACAGGAAGACATTAATAAACTTGCAGAATGGGCATATAATTGGCAAATGAAGTTCAACACAGATAAAGGTGAGGTATTACATTTTGGTAGGAAGAATAGGGAAATCACTTATTACTTGGAGGGTATGCATCTAGGTTGTGTAGAGGAACAAAGGGATCTCGGAGTACAAATACACAAATCACTAAAACTTGCGACATAGGTTAGCAAAGCCATAAAAAAACCAAACCATGCACTCGGGTTTATTTATAGAGGTATAGAATTGAAAAATAAGGAAGTTATGCTATACCTGTATCGAACCTTGGTTAGACCACACTTGGGGGGAAACTTTCATCTTCATTTTTGGTGGTTTTCTTAGTGGTACAGCTGTTTTTGAGAGAGAAACCACCCGGTGAAAGTTTCCCCCTTACTTTTTAAATGGAACCGCCCACATCTCAAAATGACCATTGGGAGCAAGAGAGAATCGCCAGGACGGAAGTTTAGCTTGAATGGAAGCCTGTCCAGATTGCCGAGGAAACCGCCCATGGGAAGCAGCCTGAAACAGGGCGATAGGTGAGTACTCTGAAAAGAAAGTTAAGTTAAAGGTTCTTTATTTTTTTTAATTGTAAAACGGCAATTAGCTGTAAAACTTTGGGAATGTTTTTTTGACTTTTTATTAATTTTTTGAGTGAAATTTTTTTTTAAATTTTCCCCCCTCCCTAGGCGCAACCACAGCCTTGGAGTAATTTAAAAAAAACATTTTTAAGAACTGCCTGTTCTCGCTACTTTTGGCTGCATCTGCCAGAAACCGCCGAAGATCTTGGTGTAAGAACCATTTTCTCACCGGGCGGTTTTAATTACCAAATTAGTGGAAACTTTCGCTTGCGTTAACTGATGAAGCTTAGCGGTATTTTCTGGGCAGCAATCGGGTGGTGAGGGCCTTGGGGAAAGTCTACCCCTCAGAGTAGTGTGTACGGTTTCTGGGCGGTTACAGCCGAAAGTAATGAGAACGGGCGGTTCTTAAAATATTTTTAAAAAATTTACTCCGAGGCTGTGGTTGGGCCTAGGGAGGGGGAAAAACTTTTTAAAAAGTAGATAGAGGCACAGGAGAGAGTGCAGAGAAGATTTACAAGGATGCTACCAGAAATGCGAGGGTCTACCTGTCAGGAAAGGATGAGCAAGTTGGTTCTCTTTTCTCTTCAAAAAAGGCGGCTGTGGGGTGACCTCATAGAGGTCTTTAAAATTAATGAAAGGCTTTGATAGAGTGGATACAGAGAGAATGTTTTCACTTGTGGGAAAGAGCACAATTAGAGGCCATCAGTAGAAGAAATCCAAAGGGAATTAGAAGAAAATTCTTTACCCAAATAGTGGTGAGAATGTGGAACTCGCTACCACAGGGAGTGGTTGAAGCAAATAGTATCGATGCATTTAAGGGGAGGCTAGATAAGCATATGACGGAGAAGGCAATAGACGGTTATTGCTGATTGATTTAGAAGAGGAATGATGGGCGGAGCATAAACGCCGGCATGGACTGGTTGGGCCGAATGTCCATTTTCTGTGTCATATATCCTATGTAATCCTATGTAATATGGTCTTTCTTTTTATCTCTCCTTCTCTAGTCCAGCAACCTATTGTCATTTTCTGTTGGATTAATGCCTTTGCTTAAAAGGCAGGCAAATGAAATTCATAGGGACATCTTGATGTATTAGTTATTAATATTGCACAGTGAAATTTCAACTCAGATATACCTTATACATTATGTAGTGATTTATGACATGGCACTAATATAGCCAAGCAGAAAGGGCTGCCAAAAGTTTGCAAAGATAGTGTTTCTTCTGTCATTCACCCAAGAAGTGCTGCTTAGTTAGGAGTACATAACAGAATTATCAACACACTTTTATCAGACAAAATCAATTCAGTCAAACAGATGAAGAAAAAATGGGTTCAATTTCCAATTCAATAAAATCAAAACCGGAAAAGTATTGTCAAATGTCATAGGTATCATGTATGGGTGGGATCATATATAGGAAAAGTAATTGTATATGTGCCAGAAGTGCTGTCATGCAAGTGAATTTTCAGTTTATTAAAAAAAAAATCACAGACATCAGATGTAAAGTGTGCATCCCTGAGATTTCAAATGTCAGTAAATGGATTTTTGAGGATGTTTAACTTCAGTGATTGAAAAGGGCAGGGGAGGTGGTCAGAACATGGCATAGGATACTGTCTTCTTAAGAAGTTACAGGGAGGTATGTAAAAGGGCAACATGGGAGAGAATAATTGGAAGCTTGGAGATACTGCAGAGGGAACCTGACAGTTTTCAGCAATTTCTCCTGGGCACAATGTTGCATTTAGGTAAGAAATTTGGCTTCGGCTGAAATCCTATCAGTTTGAAGTTCCCACACCATTAAATTTGGTGGGAAATTATTTCTACACACCCTTACAATCTGTCAACTATTTGGGATGGGAAAATAAAATTGAATCAGTAGTTCACAATAATTTAGACCTATACCACTCAAATTTAAGAACTGCTCCATCTGATAGGTAGAATGCAAACATATATGTTTTCTGAAAAATGTTATATTCATGATATAATACATAATACATTTTTAAACAATGTTTCTTTGTTAAAATCAGAGGCCAAGAAATTTGAGATTGCTGGAAACTTGTCGGTGGCACCATGGGCCGCAGTTAAAGGCAGCCAAAATTTACAGCGTTGGCAGGACTGGTAAATTGGTGTTACTTGGTAATTAACTTTAACACAACGCTAAACTCATTGTGCAAGGCCGATTATTCTGCTGGCAGTCTCAGCAGGAAGACCAGTGTAGCATGGCTGTTGCGTCATTGCAGCAAGAACAGCCTTCTCTTAAAGCAAGGCTGTCATTTTAGAAAGCAGTGTGGTCCCTTAAAGGGGAACTGCCATCTAAAAATGTCTAAAAATCATTTAAAAATAGACAGTTTTTAGGCCCCCAGGGTTCAGGAGACCTTACGGAAAGATGATGTGGGACCAGATCCCCGAGGCCGTCACTGCCAGAAGTGTCGCCCCCCCACCGACCTGGTTCCAGTGCCCAAAGAAGCTTCATGATCTCAGACCATAACCACCACAAAGTTGTATTGGAAAGTTTGCTTTATGGTACCTTTTATTTCAGCATTAGGGCCAAGAGGACACTGTGATGGTTAATAACAAAGGGAAGGTATGATTCCATCCCAGATATCCCAGCCAGAAAGGGTTGCATTCTTCCTTCTGTTTTCTCCTCTTCAGCTTCATCCTCTTCTGCATCTTCCTCTTCTGCGTCTTCCTCTTCCCTCTGCAGGCTGATGTTAGAATTCTGAAATAAAAGCAGAATATGCTGGAAATACTCAGCAGGTCAGGCAGCATCGCGACCTGAGACGTGAACTCTATTTCTCTCTCCATTGATGCTGCCTGACCTGCTGTATAATTTCAGTATTTTCTGTCTTCTCAGAGGCCTTCCTTTACCATCCGAGGCCTTGAAAACAGCCTGCAGCACTTCCTGCACATTTAAAATGTTGTAACCTCTAGTTCATCAATGCACAACTTCAATAAAACATAAAAAATCCAGTGCAAGAGCTTAAATGCAAACTTACCTGAAGGATGTGTGTGTCCCTTCAAGAGGTACTGACAATGTCTCTGTCAGTCTGCTGAATGCTTGCTTTTCAGAGAGAGCTTAGGACCCAGTGCTGAACTCAGCACTAAGGTCAAAGTTTTCAGAGCGTGGTATTAAGTTGATGTTGCACGCCTACTGACATCACATTCTCCAGATTTGCATATCCAGGGCGAGCGCTACTAACGGCAATGCTATGACCCTCATGAAAATGGCAGCAGCCGAGTCCTGCACCAATTGCATGTGTTAGAGTGGCGAGCGCCACTTGTCTCCAGGATTCTAGCCTTAAAGGGTGGCGGTAAGTAGCCCAATTTCCTAGGCCTGGTAGAGATTTTATAAAGTAAATCTTGTCAGTATGTGTATAGTACTCACTTGTGCTGAAAAGGCATCTTACAAGGTGTACATGTGAGAACAAATTGTGGTTATGATAAAAATATATCAGTATCTGTGAAATTGTACTATCTAAACTTCAAACTATGTAATGTAAATTCAGGGAGAACACACACACATGAGACAGGTGATTCCAGAGCCTCTTCAATAACTGCGCCTCAAATTGGACTACAAACAAAAAATGCAGGTCAAGCAGTTTTTTTGGAGTGAGAAACAAAGTTAACTGCTGCGATTTCGCCACCCGTGGTGAGTCCGGTACGGCCAGAGTAGACAGCGGCCTCAAATCCTGCTCTCGCCTTCATCCCACATTCTCCAATTGATTTTGCCCTGATTTGGCTTGTTAAGTCCAACCTGCGAGGTTCCTGGCCAATTAAGAGTAAGCCGTTCTGATGACGCATCATCATCCAGTTTCCTTAAAGGGGCCATGTCCACATTCATTTTGACAGTTGTGCTGTCAGTGTTCTACAGCATTGAGCTGCTGCAAACATTGACAAGCACTGCACAAAGGTGCACGACTGCACCCAGGCTCTAACATGACTCCCTCCATGTGCTTAAGGAGGGAGTCACAGCACCCAGGGATGTTCTCTTCCCTTCCAATGGGTGGAATAGACCTCCCCAGGAGACCGACGCAGCCTTGTTGCACATTGTATAGGAGGGCACAAGCAGGAATGTCATCAGGAGTACCTGACTGCAGTGGCGCAAACCTTTCAATGATCTCAGCAGATCCCGAAATGTTACTGCAAAGCCACACTCAACCTTATCCTCCTGTGCCACTCATCAGATCCCCATCACTCTGCCTTCCCTATCCTACTCCTGCATATCCATACTCACACCAACTTACCTTAAACCTCCACCCCCTCTTCATTATCACTTCCCCATCCCACATCACCCCTCACACTCACCCTTATTCTTGTCCAATTATTCAAACTAACACCATACAAGTGTAGGGACTTGGGTTCTATAGTGAATGTTCGTGTAAAGTTTCTGTTAATGTGTTGTCAAGCATTGAAATCTTTATTTTCACCACTTTGACTTCTTGGACAGATTTGTGTGTACCTTTGAAAGTGTATAAGTAAAGCCCCCACCCTCCCAATGGTGATGAATGTGAAAGGAAAAGCTTGGGCATTATAGGGTTAATTTATGGTGCTAGTATGGGGTGGTACCAACCTGGTGTATCATGTGGCAGCCAGAGTGTACAGTGTTAAGTTAAGCAAATCTGGACATGGTGAGGCGATCGCTGGTGTCCCGGGCAGCAATGTGCATGGGTGATGATGCCCTGTATCCAGGGCAGCATCAATTGATTGTGGAGAAGGTTGGTGTGGACATTAGTGCTGCTGGAGTGCCTGGTTATGCTGGTGTTGAGGCTGATCGTGTTGGGAATCTGAGGACCAAGGTGAGATTTTTTCAAAGGCAGTGATGCTGATGGAGTAGATGGCAGGTGAGATGTCAGAAGTGACCTATCAATGGTGAGAGAGGTTTTTCCAATGAGGTGACACTGGATAGAGAGTTTTCTCCAAACATTTGCTAGCTGTATAAAGGCCAATCTCTCTTCTAAATGCAGTAAGCAACTGCTTATAACCTTGGAAAGTGACGACCTATGAAATGGGAGCTTTCGTAAACCAGTTACAGCTGTCAGGTTAGTGAATCATTCAATGCGGACACAACATCCAACCTACTTCCCTGATGTGATAACTGCGATTTCGGAAACTCGTTAAAAACCTGGTAAAATGGTAAGTACATGGTAAAATCCTGCTTAACTAACATGTCAAAAGCTTTTACCTATCTAAATTGGCTGGCCTGCCGCTTGGTGTTGGGTTTGTTCAGGACTGACAGAACTGACACTTGGGAAACTAACAAGGAGGCGGGTTTACAGTGGGATACCGACCCACTTTCAACCTTTTTGATTTTGACAACGGATCCGACTCCAAACCCATACGCACAGGACTAGTAAGATTCCGGCCAATGGTTCAGGTCGCTGTCCTTTCGTCAAATTGGACTCTGTTTGGGATTTATTGACCACTTCTAGATAAACAAAGAAAGAAAAAAAAAGAAAGACTTGCATTTATATACCATCTTTCATGACTGCAGGACATTCCTAAGCACTTTACAATCAATTAAATACTTTTGAAGTGGCGTCACTGTTGCCTACCAAAGTGGATAACCTCACATTTTCCCACATTATACTCCATCTGCCAAATTTTTGTCCACTCACTGAGCCTATCTATATCCTTTTGTAGATTCTTTCTGTCCTCCTCACAACTTGCTTTCCCACCTAGCTTTGTATCATCGGCAAATTTGGCTACATTACACTTGATCCCTTCATCCAAGTCATTGATATAAATTGTAAATAGTGGCGGCCCCAGCACTGATCTCTGCGGCACCCCACTAGTTAGTTTGCCAACCTGAAAATGACCCATTTATCCCGGCTCTCTGTTTTCTGTTAGTTAACCAATCCTCTATCCATGCTAATAAATTACCCCCACCCATGTGAGCTCTTATCTGTGCAGTAATTTTAGGTGACACCTTACTGAATGCTTTCAGGAAATCCAAATACCCGACATCTACTGGCTTCCCATTTATCCACCTTGCTCGTTACATGCTCAAAGAACTCCAGCAAATTTGTCAAACATGATTTCCCTTTCATAAAACCATGCTTGACTGCATTATGATTTTCTAAATGTCCTGCTACTACTTCCTTAATGATGGACTCTAGAATTTTAAGTGCTATAGTACCACTGCATAAATGAATGAATCATGCAAATTAAAAATCTGCAGGGGCGAAATTGCCCCTCGTCCGATTGGGGGCTGTAACCTTCCGGAGCCAGGAAGTTTATCGCCCTGCCTGCAAGTTCCGCTCCCGACACGGAATTGGGCCGTAAGCCGCTCAAAGAAAGCTCCAGTGCTCCGCTTCCTTTCAAGGGCACTCCCAGGGCAGTCATCATCATCATAGGCAGTCCCTCGAAATCGAGGAAGACTTGCTTCCACTCTAAAAATGAGTTCTCAGGTGACTGTCCAGTACGGGAATTACAGTCTCTGTTACAGGTGGGACAGGCAGTCGTTGAAAGAAGGAGTGGGTGGGGAGTCTGGTTTGTCACACGCTCCTTCCGCTGTCTGCATGATTTTTGAATGCTCTCAGCGACAAGACTCAAGTTGCTCAACGTCCTCCCAGATGCTCTTCCTCCACTTAGGGTGGTCTTCGGCCAGGGGTTCCCAGGTGCCAGTGGGGATGTTGCACTTTATCAAGGAGGCTTTGAGGGTGTCCTTGAAACGTTTCCTCTGCCCACCTCGGGCACACTTTTCGTGCCAGAGCTCTGAATAGAGCGCTTGCTTGGGAGTCTCGTGTTGGGCATGTGGACGATGTGGCCCCATCCAACAGAGCTGGTCGAGTGTGGTCAGTGCTTCGATGCTGGGGATGTTGGCCTGAATGAGAAGACTGACGTTGGTGTATCTATCCTCCCAGTGGATTTTCAGGATCTTGCGGAGGCAGCGTTGATGGTACTTCTCCAGTACTTTGAGGTGTCTACTGTGTATGGTCCACATCTCTGAGCCATATAGGAGGGCAGGTATCACCACTGCCCTGTAGACTGCAAGTTTGGTGCAAGATTTGAGGTTCTGGTCTTCAAACACTCTCTTCCTCAGGTGACCAAAGGCTGTCTGGTGCACTGGAGGCAGTGTTGGATTTCACCATCGACGCCTGCCCTTGTTGACAGTAGGCTCCCAAGGTATGGAAAATGGTCCACGTTGTCCAAGGCCGCACCGTGGATTTTGATGACGGGGGGGGCAGTGCTTTGTAGCGGGGTCAGGTTGGTGGAGGACCTTTGTCTTACGGATGTTTAATATAAGGCCTATGCTTTCATATGCCTCGGTGAAGATGTCGACGATGGCTTGGAGTTCAGCCTCTGAATGTGCGCAGACGCAAGTGCCGTTTGCGTACTGTAGCACAATGACAGAGGATGGGACGACCTTGGATCTAGCCTGGAGGCGACAAAGGTTGAACAGGTTCCAATTGGTTCTATAGTTTAGTTCCACTCCAGCGGGAAGCTTGTTGAGAGTCAGATGGAGCATTGTAGCAAGGAAGATCGAGAAGAGCGTTGGCGCGATGATGCAGCCGTGCTTGACCCCAGTCCGGATGTGGATTGGATCTGTGGTGGATCCGTTGGTCAAAATCACAGCTTGCATTTTGTCGTGGAGCAGGTGGAGGATGGTGACAAACTTCTGGGGGCAGCCGAAATGCAGGAGAACGCTGCATAGTTCCTCACGGTTGACAGTGTCAAAGGCCTTTGTGAGGTCAAAGAAGGCCATATACAAGGGTTGGTGCTGTTCTCTGAATTTCTCTTGCAATTTTCGCGAGGTGAAAATCATGTCCATTGTACCCCTTCATGAACGGAATCTGCATTGTCACTCCGGGAGAAGCTCTTCAGCCACAGGGAGAAGGCGATTGAGGAGGACAGCAGGGAGATTCCTCTGTAGGTGCCGCAGTCGGACTTGTCCCCTTTTTGAAGATGGTCATGATTACGGCATCTCTGAGATCTCCCGGCATGCTCTCCTCCTTCCAGATAAAAGAGGTGAGGTCATGCATTCGTGCCAATAGTGCTTCTTCTTTAGTGCCTCAGTGGGGATTCCATCTGCTCCTCATGCCTTGTTTTTCTTGAGCTGACAGATGGCCTTTTCTACCTCATGCAGGGCTGGGGTTTTACTGAGATAGTGGCGGGTAGCATGCTGTAGGATGGAGTCGAGGATACTCGTGTTGAAGGCAGAATCTCGGTTAAGGAGATCTTCGAAGTGTTCCTTCCAATGGGCCCTGACTGCTTCAGTGTCCTCAATGAGTACCTCCCCATTCTTGGCCAGCAGTGGGATGGGGTCTTGGGTGCTTGGGCCGTAGGTGGACTTAACTGTGGTCAAGAATCCTCGCACTTCATGGCTGTCGACCAGCTGCTGGATTTCCTGTGCTTTCTCCACCCACCATCTATTCTTTAGGTCACGGGTTGCTTGTTGGACCTTGGCCTTCAGCCGCCTGTAGAGCTGCTTTGCTGCTCCCGAATTGGGATGCTGCATTAAGTTCATAAGTTCAGATTATTAGCTCCTGGATCTCCTGGTCATTCTCGTCAAACCAGTCTTGGTGTTTCCTGGTTGAGTGACCAAGCGTCTATTCGTAGGTGCTGGTTATGGAGGCCTTGAGGCAGACCAGGTGCTGTGGGCACTCTGCGTCTCGGGGTCATCGAGGGTCGCCAGGTTGGCACTGAGGCGCTGACTATATAGGGCTTTCTTAACTGGGTCTTTGAGTGCCCCGGCATTGATTTTTCTGCAGCATTGTTTCTGTTGCCATCACTGCTTTGAGGCTATATTGATGTTGATGACAGAGCGGATTAGGCGGTGGTCCGTCCAGCAGTCATTGGCTCCTGTCGTGGCGCGGGTGATGCGCACATCCTTGCGGTCCCTCACACAGCACTGAGTCCAGTGCTACACGGAGCAAGCCAGCACTACGCTACAGTGTCCCTCCCATTCCATTAAAGGGGAGGGCCACTGCAAACTCTGCATGGCCCATTGGTGGCCGCCACTGGGTCATCAGGGATGTGTTAGACCGGGCCAGCAGCCCGCCTTCCACAAGTCGGCCAACAAATAAAGATGGCGTCCCGGGGCGCTAAAGGCCTCCCCTTCCAGCAAAGCTGGCATTAACATCTGCCCGCACCAGTCTCATGGCCCGCTGGGGTATTTCCCCTGTGGGGCAAAAAGGGGTCGGCATGCACGGTGATGACTTTATCGCCGGTTGCGCGACGGCCCGGAGTGCTAACCACGGGTGCAGTGCTGCCAGGACAGTGCCCCCAAACCTCCAGGGCAATTTCTCGGGAGGTGATAGCGCCCCCCTCCCCGGGTGAAAATGTCATTGTGCCCCATTAGCGCCCCCTGGAGGCACTAATGGGGCTATAAAAAAGGTCAATTTTGCCCCCTACAACTGTAAAAGTAGCAACTTTGAGATAACACTATGAAGGTTAGATTACAGCAGTACTATGTACATTTTGGCCTATTTATAGAGCTAAAGAGTTTTGTGGAAATCTACAGTGTAGATATTTACATAGGGTCACCTTCAGGATATCAGCTACATTCCCATTGGATAATGTCCCATATTCCGTCAGGATGGCTTTGAGTTGTCGCTTAATTTTTTCTCAAGATGTAGCCAAGACTGGCAATGCTGCATTTATTGCCAATCCCTAAATGGCCTCAAAACTGGTGGTGATCCTTCTCCTTGAACCATTGCAGCTTTTGTGATGATGCTCCTCCCACATTGGTGTTATGTTGGGATTTCAGGGATATTGACGCAGAAAGAATGAAGGAATGGCAACATATGTCTAAATCAGGATGATGTGTGACTTGGACAGGAACTTGATGGTGTTGTCACAATGTTGTGTTCTTTCCCTTCTTAGTGATGGAGGTCACAGAAAAAGAAGGTGCTGTCAAAGTAACTTTGGTGAGTTGCTGCAGTGCATCCTGTAGATAGTAAATACTGCAGTCACAGTGGGCTGGTGGTGGTGGGTGGGTATTGACTCCAGTGGCAGGGACACTGATCAAGCAAAACTGCTCTAACCTGGATGGTGTCAGGCTTCTTGAATGTTGTTGCCGCTGCAGCCATCCAGCTAAGTGGGATGACATTCTTAATCTAGGCCTGGTGGAGAAACTTTGAGTCATCATAAGGCAAGTCACTCAAGACTGAGTATCCTTTGCACTGCTCTTGTAAACACACTGTTGATGTGGCTGATCCAGTTAAGTTTCTGGTCAATGGTGCTTCACCAGATACTGAAGTTGAGGAATTCAGCAATGGTGGCAGCGTTGAATGTCAGAGGGAGGTAGTTGGGCTTTTCCTTGTTTGGGATGGTGATTACCTGGTACTTACATGTTGAATGTTATCAGTCCATGCCTGGCTCTTGTCCATACCCTGCTGCATGGCCTGCAACATTACCAGAGCAGTTGTGAATAAACCTGAACACTACAATTTCCTGACCTCATGATGGAAGGATGGTCATTGATGGTGCAGAAAATACTGGAAATACTTAGCAAAAGGCAAAATATTGCAGATGCTGGAAAACTGAAATATAGAATATTG